>NC_051323.1:23778635-24405453 GCF_015220235.1 Choloepus didactylus | reverse complement strand
GTTGAGGTCAAATTATAAACAGGAAATGATTAATATACTAGATCAATAGTTCTCATGGTCAGAGAGGGTTGGGGAGGATGTGTTTCAGAATCTCCTGAAGAGATCATAGACAAAATTAGAAAATACCAGGAAAGATATTTAAAGAGCATCTAAAATTTTAACTGAGGAAGGGAGAGACATACATTTTTATAAAGAAATTTCCCAAATGAGTTTGAAACCCTGTGTACCCCCTAACCTCTACCTCCACCCATGTCATGTTAAAAATTGTTTTGGACAACAAAATACCTTTAGTTACTTATATTACATCAACTGTCCCTGTTCAAGGCCTGGAGCTGCACTTGGAAGAGCTGATGACCCACCTAATCCTTTCTCAGTCATTCTCTTAAAGCAACAATACATATGGGGAAAAGTCCACTCTCCATCTCTACCCTGCAAATGGAGCCAAAGAAGATGAAACAGTTTCTGGACTCTTTGGTGCCCTTATGAATCTCTACATATAATGTATCTTGCCCTGTGCATCTGGGTTTTAACAAAGAGAAAGTTTATTTCTACCCAGGATTCTGTTTTTGAATAGTTACATTCTTCAAATAAGGTGAAAAATGAAAAAAGATAAATCAAAAGGAAGTGAGTATAATTACTGAAGAATACCAAGACAGTCACTTCTGTTCCTTTATCCACATTCCCACAAGTGCATAATTGCACAGATATTATCCAAATCAAATTCCAAAAATCATTTATCTTTGACATTGGACTGCAATGCTACTTTTTTCTTTAATAAATATTTATTGAGAACACACTACCTACTAGGCACTTTCACATATATTATCTTATTTAATCTTTATGATAACTCCTGGAGTAAGGCAGTCTGAGGCACAGGGAGGATAAATGACCTGCCCAGCTCATCCATCAGCGAGCTAGTGGGGGAGTGTCTTTGAATCACCCACTGTTCTTTCCACTTTCTTTTACTTCGTTTTCTGGCACTGTTGAGAATGGGTTATTCTACAATTCTCTTCTCTCCTTATCAGAGCTTAGCTTACTGAGCAACCAAAGCCTAAAAATTTGAACATTTTTGAGGAAAGACCTTTCAACATATGTTGTATATTTCCCTGCCCTGTACACAAAGGATAGTGAATATGATTTCATTTTTTTGCTAAGGATTCAGAGGCATCATCATGTGCTCTGTAGTTATATCTTCTAACTTTTCTGTCCCTTTCCTACCTCATGTCTTGTATGTCAAAATAAGCATTAGAAATGGCCTGAGTAAGAGCCAAGGGGTAAAGTGCATGGAATTAGTGTAAGGGCTTTGTGACTGTCTCATGAGCTGGAAGACCTTTTTCACTTCCAAATTTATGAATAAGGTCCTGGGTAAGCTGCCTTCTGGATATGGTAGCAGTTAGCATTTGAAGTTCTAGGGCAAAAGATTTAGATTTACCTAAATAATTAAATGCAGCTCATTCAACTGGTATAACAGAAGAGAGAGCAGAGTTTAACAGATGAGACACAGACTGCAGCTAGATGAGGATATTCTGACTTCGCCATTCACTAGCAGGGTGACCTCGAGCAAGTTACATAACTTCTTTGTGCATCATTTTCCTCACCTGTTCTTAGGAGTTCTTATGAGGATAAAATGAGTTCCTTGTACTCGTAAAGCTCTTTGAATAGTATCTGGCATGGAGGGGTTGCTTTGTACTTGTAAAATAATATAAATAGGGGGAAAACGTCACAGATAATCCTGAAAGTTTATAATCAAGGATCAACTGCATAACTAGAATGGCTCTACACTTGAGGCTTCCCCTCCCTGCCATTTTGTGTGTGATGCCTATTAAAAGGGGCCCTCAGAAGTAAGTTGGTTATTTCTAGTGAACTCCAAGGCTTGTGGTAACACAATCCATCATGAGATGCTGCAACAGGCTGACATTTTCCACATGTAAATCCTGCACTTTGTAATGTTTGAGCAATTACTTTTATGAACAAAATCTTTCCAATCCACCATTTCAAATCCTTGTCTTGCCATGTCATAGTCAAAACATCTGTCCATTAAAGCCAATGTAAAACTGTATTAAACCAAGTGTGTTTGGTTTGGGACATCTGCTTCTTTCTACTGGTATGAGAACTATTCCGAATTCAATGGGTTCAGTCTGCAGAGCTTTCATGAAAACTTTTCAGTCATATTCATGGGGATTATCAAATAGCCCACAGTTTTGATTACTGTGCTAGGTTCAAATAGAATTCAGAGTTCAACAAAGGACTCAATCAAAATAATGACAATAATAACAATGATGCTAAGGATAAAAAAATCTGTGTATGACACTTTTACATAAAAAGCTTGTATATTGACATTGTTTTATATAAATACAATATAATGGCTTGTACTATAATGAGTAAATTTGTAAAACTATTCTTTCTTTGTTCCTCATTCTGCATTCTTGCTGAAAGTAGTCATTGTTTTCATACCAACTTGAAGGAGGAAAAGAATAAACAGAGGTTGAATACATGAGACCAAGGTAGTGACATAGATTTCAGATTATGTCTGACTCATCTCCACTATTTTTTCATCTTTTATCTGTAGCTGTCTTACTTGAAGCTGAAAGTATGTAAAAGTTTGGGTATATTTTCCAAGAGACCATTTACTGATAAATATATGTCTAGAGGTCAGTTGTAAGGTTGTGATTACATTTTGGAGAACGATATGTAAGAAATGAAGTCAAGAAGATATTCTTCTTTTATTGTGTTCAACCAATATTTGGCTCTTTACCATAAGAAGCACAGTTTTTTAAAAGAATAACACCATGTGAGGCTCCTCAACCATGGCATTTTTACTGATCACTTTCTGTTTTCTTTCCAATCCATCAGCAGTAATTTAGTGTAAAAAGAATACAAAACTTGGAGTCAAGATAAACTCTGTTCAAGTCCCAATAATATCACTCATTGACCGTATGAATGTGGGCAAGTCACGTGACATTTCTTCTTGTTTTCTCAACTCACAGGGTAAGAGTGAATGATGATGAAAGTTGCAACAAGTAAGATGCTATGCATTCACCAGGTGCTACTACATGCCAGACTTTATGGAAGGTGTGGTTGATGATTAAAAGTGATTCCTAATAAATCACACCTTCTTGGGTCCATGCAGTTTAGAAAGTGACTTTATTCTTCTTTTCATCCATAGGTAGAGGCTTTTTCTGAATCTCTTGAATCTGGGCTAGCCAGAGACTTCTTTTGACCCATAGAATGCAGCAAAAAAAAAAAAAAAAAAAAAAAGTGACATTCTGGGACTCCAAACCCAGGCTTCAAATGACCTTGTTGCTTCTTCTGTTTTCACTATTGAAACCCCACCACCATGGTAAGAAGTCCAGGCTATCACACTGGAGAAAGAGGCCCCATGGAGAGAGAGACCCTGAAGGATGTAAAACTACATGGAGAGAGAAGCCCCCTGTGGATGAGCTCAGAGCTACTCCAGCCAACACCACAGGAACAGAAATGAGCAGACCTGTCTGAGCCCTCCCTGAGCCCTCCCTGAGTCACTGGCTCACAAAACAATGAGCAGTAACACGGTTGTTGTCTTTTGTCTTAAGTCATTCAGATTTGTTGTGATTTGTTACATATCAGTATACAACTGATGACAAAGTGGTAGTCACTTTATTATCAATCTTCAGAACAACCCACTGAAATAAGGATTATACCCATTTTGTACTTGGGGAAACTGTGGATCAGAATAGAACAATATTGAATATAAAGACGACTTCACAAACCCCTGAACTATCAAGTCGATCATAAGCAACACCAGGAAACTCTACTCCATTTGTCAAGGAGCTCACTGAAGAGAAACTTTTGGTATCAAAGTAATGTTCCGCTTCATGCAAGGATTCAGAAACCCCAAATGTTCCCAATCAATCTCTGTCATTTCCCAATAGACTCAAAGTCTATTGCAAGCTCTTGGAGATGGCAGGTTCCAGCCTGATGTTGAGTTCCAGGAGGAGAAAGACCATTTGTATTCTAACCTATATATTCAGTTTCTTACATTAATGGAAACAAGACTCAAGTTTATAGTAAGCATTTTTCAGGTGCCTTTTGATGGAGTTGGGCTAGCTCATACAACTGCAGGGCTGAACGGAAGCATAGATATCATCTATTCCAAGCCTTGAAGATCATGGTGAAAGGGTCCAGATACCAGAGACTTGCTGAAATCTGCATGGCCGGTGCAGAGCTGCAGGACCAGGCCAGCTGCCTGCCTCCCGGTCTGCTCAGAACTGCTTTTCAGATGCAGTCACCACATCCCTGAGCCCTGCCAAGGGCACCTGAGTGCAAGGTTACTACCCAGTTCCAGAAAGCTGGAGAAAATAATTGCATTTCTCTCTACATCATGACTCCTTTTTTCATTAAATTTTATGATTTAGCCATTTGGGGCTAAATCGAAAGTCTTTCTCAAAACAGACCATCTACTTTAATTTTTTTTTAAAAAATAAAGCCAGGATGAATTTTAAAATACCGTCATGGAAAGTGCACGGTATGGTCTGAATGGCATTTGATCAGATAAAAGGACTATTTAATTGGGCAATATGAGCTCAATTCTCAATTCATTACTGAAGATGCTTGTTGACATTTGAAGTCAGCCACCAATGTTACTTTCTTAGCACAAAACAAGTGATTTGGAGGAAATACCATGCAAGCTACAGAACATTTCAGGATGTTTTCATAATATTCACTATGGAGATGTATCATACACATCTCTTAGCAGCACCAAGACCAATTTTCTTAGAGGAAAGGCTCCTGGGAAATGAAACAAACAAACAAAACAATAACAAAAACAACTTTATTGGCTCAGGGACTGAGGCTGGCCCATGGGGGGAATAATGCAGTAATTTGTCCTACCCATATGTGTATATAAGATATAGATAGATAGATAGATAGATAGATAGATAGATAGATAGATAGATATAGATATAAATCCTGCCTTGAGCTATACCTTATACACTTGAAATGTTCCTACATGTTTCAAGTATTCATGTTCCCATCTCTGGAATTCGATTGGGCTCCATGCTTGAAAGGGCTATGCCTTAAATATCCTTATACCCAATATGGTGCCTATCAAATTCTATACTTTTAGAAGAAAAGTATAAAATGAGTGATGTTGAAAGTTTGCTGCCCTCTTCTCTTCAGGTAATCATTTTATGCTGCATCAAAGCCCTTTTTTCAAGAAGGAGATCAGGGGAAAACACTAGTTTGCGTTCAAATACATGGATTTAGAATGTAACTAGTCCCAGTGGGCTCTAAGTTGTAACAAGGAACGATTTTAGGTTTGAAGGCACCTGTAACTTACAGAGGGCTCCTTTGAAAGGGCCAGTTGTAACTTAGGTATGTAAGTTGTAATTTGAGGGGAAAGGGTTACGTTGGTTGGTGTAGTCACATTTTGTGATGTGAGCAGAGGAAAAGACATTTTCAAGTTGGCAGTGGGGAGGAAGCACCGTATTGAAAATTCTCAGATTACTAGGTGACGGCCAGTTCTACCTATTGGGTAAGACTGAATCTGCCATGGATGCTTGACTACCCCTCAGTGATCCAGGAAGAAGGAAGACAGGAAAGAAAGGAGAGGCGGACACCTGAATTAGCTAAATAATGCAAGCAAAGTTCACAAATGGCCCTTTTTTCCCCTTCCCTCCCAGGTGTGCCAGGAATGCCTCGTCTGCCTCTGTTTTTTTTTTTTTTTTTTTTTTTTTTTAACTTAGATATTTGCTCTTCTACCAGAAAGGCTTTCTATTGACAAAGTAACAGAAGAGTAAATTTTAACTTGAAGTTTTTCTGCGAAGCAGATGTCTTTTCTTGGGAGAATTGGCATATTTTTACCCTCAGAATGATCTCTGCTTTCATATGCCTAATTAAATTTTAGAGGTCCCTTGCTTAAATAAAGATTTATTAGCTGTTAAAGTTGTAGCATAATACTTCTGCCACCTACATGCTATCCTTGAACATATTTACAAGCAGACTAGCTTATCCACTATAAAAATATGGGTGATTTAATGCTGTTATATTATTGGTGTCAATTACCAAAATTCAGCTTCACAATAGAGCTTTCTGAAGATACTGTTACTTGACTTTCAGACTGTTGATTTGCTTGAAGAAAAAGCATCTGTGAATTTTAGCTATTAAGTGTTTGAACTAGTTAAGTTAATGGAGGTAATCAGCAAGGTTGGATGCTGAGATCAGGGTCCATACAAGCCGTTCTGTGTGCAAACATTGTCATATCACTGAAAGCGCCTTCTTCATGTCAGGAAATGCACAGTTTCTGACATTCATGTGTGTGTTTATTGAGACATGCAAACCTCATAGAAAGCGTGACTGTAGTGTTTTGAAAAATACTGACCACACCAGCAGATCACACCAGCAGACTCAATATCTTCCATTTCTTTTCCGGACTTGAGCTGTAGCTTTGCTACAGCTGTAGTTTTGTCAACATACCTAAAATATTCAGGATTAAATTAAATTTGGCAACATTTGCAAGCTTTCAAAGTCCCGTACTTTAAAGAGGAAATTTCTAAGCGTAGATTGCATTGTGCCTATTTCTCAGTGGAGTACTCAGCTATTCAAACCTTTGGATTCAATTCAGCCAACCCAGTGAAAACCCTGATTATAAAAGGGGCGAGTATCCCATGCTGGTAAAATCAGATCCGATAGGGACACTGGGTAGAAACAAGGTGTGTGTTTGTTAGTTCTTTAATAAACCAGAATACTTTGAAAGGCTTATCTTCTATTTTCTAATTCATAGGAAAGAAGAAACTTTTTCAAGTTCTGTTTCTTAAATCCTAAAGCCTTTGCTTCAGATGCCTCCCAGGCAAGGTCCAAAGTGTATAGATTGTACTCAGTGGAAGGCAAAGGTCAATGGATTGGCATTCTAATAAAAACCTAGACGACAGAATTTGAGAGTTATAATTAAAACGGCCTTTTTGGATCGTGTGGCACTACAATTCAAAGACCATGAACGAAACTCCTTCAAAATGATTTTCATAAAAATGCCTCCCACATGATTCCTTCCATGAAACAGCATTCCAATCTTTGAATGGCAATTATACGTTACCTTGTTACTTCACTGTCAGGTGTAATAAACATGGCTTCTTACACCTCTGGGTTCACATAAAAGTAGAGACTTTGTCTCTTGATGTTATTTAACTACAAACACACACACACACACACACGGACGGCTTTGTGTGTCTGCGTAGCTGGTGTGCCACAAGAGCACCTTGTTTTCTGAGTGACATCAATACACTTGCCGTTTGCATCTTTACTGACTCATTTTGTGGGTCTTCGAATTTCACGTGGTAATGTGCGAGCCCACAAACTTTGATCCTCAAAAAATAACTATTGGTAAGAAGAAACAATCACTTTTTTTTCTTTTCCTTGTCTTTCACGGTAACGTGCATTGACCTGGTGCTCCATGCAATTCACAGGTGCTGGAGATTTCAAGGAGAGAAAGGCCATGTGAGGTCAGCCCAGATCTTGTGAATCTGCTAGAAAATTAGGAGCGAACCCTGTTGTGTATTTGCATGTTTCTTCCTTTTAAAATCATCTCAGACTCTAAGTAAAATCCATAAAATGAATACATTTACTTGCTTATGTGTCTTTGATTTTTTATTGTTTTAAAATTATCATAAATGCCACAGAGAAAGGTATCAAGATATGAATTGTTAATATTGCACCCCATTGAAAGGGGAAAAACAACATCCAAGACAAACTATGTGAATACATGTGTGTGTATGTAATTTTTGAAATCGTTTAATCACTTTCCTGAAGTATCTTTAAAAGCATTACAAAAATAATTATTGATAAGTCCTACTATGCTATAAACTTTATATTTTGATAGCCTCTATGATGTATAAACATCTAGATATTTGATTTTGGAAATTCAGTTACCACAGAGAGCTTAATTCTATAATTTTTAATACCAGTAGTGCAATAAATTTCCATATTCTATTTGGAACTACTTGACTAACTTAATTTACTTGATTAATAACAGGAAGGGACAATACAAAATAATATATTTCCAAAATACTCAAGACTAAATCATCTTCTATGTTTAATAGCTAAGCAATTCATTATATTCTGTGGATTTCTTTAAAATGTAGATTACATGGAATTATTTAATGTGAGCTTTTAAAATGGAAGTTCATTTAGAACAAGCAGTATGTCCTTCCTCTTAAAAGAATAACCTGCTTTCCCTGACTAGATCAGTCTGCTAAAACTGTTAAAATAGTGTTTAAAAAAACTGTTTTTTGGCGGTGGGGCTCTGTCTCCACCCATAAGTAAAAGAAATCCAGTTTTACAAGAAAGTCACTTCCCTCATCCACCCTTCTCCTCCCCCAAACATCGGGGAATCTCCTGTGCATGTCCCACATGTGCTCCTGGCTATTTGGCATCCAACAGTTTCCTCCTCTCCTGTTTTGGTTCCCTCTGAAAATGTCTCATTCGGCTGCCTTAGACTTGGATCCGGCTCCGGCTGAGCCTCCCCCATGAGTGCCCATGGAGAGCCGGTGTAATGCCACTGATCACCTCCCAGCCTGCCCCTGACTTTGTTGCTCCTTGTGCCACCAAGGTCACACAGAAGCTTCCCAGATTTTTCTTTGAGCTTCAAGCTAGTCTTCCCATTGCTTAAGCCCTGGTATTTGCACTTGAATGTGCTTTAATTTTGTCATATTTTCTAGCCCTGCTGTGTTACACTCTCTTACAACAAAAACCCAGATCCTTCGAATTTTTTGTTTCACTTTCATTTAGTCACCATCTCCTCCCTTTAAAGCAGAAATCCATGTGGGCTGGGCTCTCCCAAGCCTGATAGCATGCCATTAGACAAAGCTTCTGTGCCTTGCTGATCTCTCTTCTTGTGATTCAGTTCTTCCTAAGACATACTTCCATCCCTATGCAAAGACTCCTCTAGGTGCATCCAGGAGTTCTGCAAATTTACCCAGAAACATTTTAAT
Source organism: Choloepus didactylus (assembly GCF_015220235.1). Classification (NCBI taxonomy): domain Eukaryota; kingdom Metazoa; phylum Chordata; class Mammalia; order Pilosa; family Megalonychidae; genus Choloepus; species Choloepus didactylus. The sequence goes on along the minus strand of NC_051323.1, from coordinate 24,396,490 downwards.
TTCTAGTGAAGGTATATAAAGTCAAGGTAAGACCTCCTTTTGACATGTGTATTTCAAATAATTCTCCAAGTGTTCTTTTTTGGTATTGAATTATAAGTAGAGTTTCTTAAACCTAATAAAAGACATCACATTTTACCCACAAATACCATAGTCCTTTCTATGATACAATGTCAAGGGATGGGAAGTACTCTTGTGTAATGGGCTTGCGTTTTCTTCAAATTTAAGAGACTTGTTTTTTTGTTTGTTTATTCACATTCTAACAATTCTGAAATCAGGACATTTCTTGCAAACAATGAACACATTTAATATTTTAGGCTTTTATCTTTTTTTTTTTTTTTGGCTTGAAAACAATAGAGGATATATCTCACAAATGATAATCTTTTTACCTCAAAAAAATCAGGTTTTAACTCTTTTTGGATGTTTGTAAGCTTGGGATCTCTGTTTGTCCTGAGTTTTATCCAAATACACATGTATTAACAAATAGTAATACACTGTGATTCAACTGAATAAAGAAGTGAACTTTGGCCCAGGCTCCCATGATTAGGAAACCTAATCAACTTGGTAGAATATGTTGTTTTAACTGCTGAAGATCTCACTGGGAAGGAAATATGGGGTATGTAAATACAAAAGAATTGTCTAAATAGTGTTGTCTATATCCTTGATGTATATTGTGGGGAATATTTTCTTGTGGGTCTTCAAGGAACACACATTATCCTTAATGAACAAGTATTTTGCATGCTTGAACCTGACTCTGATATAGCTTGGTTGTTAAGAGCATGTTGCTAAGGAGAAAGCATCATGTGTGTGGTCCCAACATGGACCAGAGATCTCTGTCCTGTTCCTTGGCTGTGGCCTGTATCCTGCCATCAATCTTTCAGCCATGCACCATTGTTTTAAATTGTTCCTGGTAAAATTACATGACTAAATTATTATACACTGATCCACACAATGGAGAAATAAAAGATATTTTCAAAGAACATTCCATAGGCAGAGTTCTTCTTGACTCAGAAATTAGGATGATAAATTGGGTATTAATGCTTCAAACTGCAGAGCCATGTGGTTAGAATATTCTCTCAATTCTTCATCATCTTAGCACCTTTGCCACTTCCCCCTTCAGTTTCAGACCCCTTTGGTCAAGAGTGGTCCCCTTTTCTCAGCCCGGAGGCCTTGATGAGGAAGAATGTGGACTGACCCATACCAATGGTGCTTCTGATTGGTTGACTATTGAACACAGTATCCAACTGTGCTCCAAGGGATGTTATTCATTTACAGAGGGCACAGTGAGAATGTATGTCCTCAAGGTGTATAATGTGGTATTGGAAATAGTGGACTCATGCTGCTACAGATATTTTACTAGAACTCTGCTGTCCATACTACATTGGGTAAACTCTTCCATATTTATTTTAGCTAACATAATATAGTCCTCTCCATATTACCAGGCCTCCTTGTAACTTGTGGTATGCTCCAAAGAACACCACTTGTTCATCTTTCAACTTTTATCATATGGGGTCAATTGGCCCTTGTTCTTGTCTATATTATTTACTATTGTGGTTTCTAAATAATAGTCCCTGGAACAGCTACATCAAAACCACTTGAAATACTGATTTAAAACACAGCTGCCTGCACCCCGTCCCAGATTTATTTAACTAGAAAATTCAGAGGTAGAGTCCAGGCCCCAAAAGCACCCCTGGCTTAGGAACTATGGATTTAGTCAGACAAGCAACAATACACTTGTATAGCACTAGCTGAGTAGGGCAACAATTTACCCATGCTCCTCATGGTGATAGGTAGGGGGAATGCAAACAGTTCTCCTTGGGTAACCTGGAGACACATAAACTGACCTCATAGTCACTGTCATTCTCTATGTCCAATTTAAAGCAATGTTTGCTTCATGGGGGCAAACAAGGTTTCACCACAAACAAGATCTCACAGTTAAAACTTTGCTGAAAAGAGGCATATGGCAAAGACCTGTTATCCAGAAGGCAACCTAGTCCAAAAGGAACAATCACAGAGACCAGCTGAAGTTTTAATAAGAGCACTTTGTCCAGCCTCTGGTTAAAAAGCAGTTCTCTGCAGAAACCCAGGTTTAGCTGTCCCCAGGGCTCTGGCTTGAAACAAAGTTTGATGTCATTTTTTCTAAGCCAGAGGGGCAAAGAAGCATCAGACAAGACATCTGGTCAGGAGCGCTATAACTCATTTATTTCTCATGGAACTGTATATTGCCCTCCCCTTTTTACCCAAGTTTGTGTCCTCAATGCCATGCCCATGGGCTGCCACTGCCATCACAACACTCAACCCCTGGTATCTATAGGTTCATGTGTCAAGCAGCCAGAGGAGAAAACATGGTTTGATATCAAAGGGGGCAATTTATATCCTTGGGGATGGGCAGTCTTCCATTGCTCTGCCATCCTCTTTTGAATGTGCCTAGATCTCTTCACTGCTCTATTTAACTGCATCCAATCCATTATTGATCATATTGTGTGCGATGGCACATTTGCTGAGGAAAATGATGATTACGCTTCAAAGAAAGGGCAGTGTATGGGATCTTGTGTCTATACAATTTAGTGATGCTATGGAGTCTGCCCCAAACAGATGAATTGGTAATTCATTCTGGATGAATGGTGATAGGAGCAAAATCAATTCCTAAGATCAAGAAAAACTAATGTTTCCTTCAACACTGCAAGCCAGGACTACACCAAAACAGTAGTTTCATATTTTGGCCCCAAAGATTTAACATTGGAAGCCTTTTATAATCTCTAAATGGATACTCTAATTTTGACAGAAGCTCACAGCATCACCCTTTTGCATTTTTGGTCTTTCTAATTTTCCACTTTATTTAGTATTTGGTAAAGTTAAGAATTTGGGTACATTCTAGGTTTTGTTCTTTATAATGAAAATTTCATGGAATTGTGTTCTAGTTTGGTAATGCTGCCAGAATGCAAAACACCAGAGATGGACTGGCTTTCATAAAAGGGGGCTTATTTGGTTACACAGTTACAGTCTTAAGGCCATAAAGTGTCCTTCAACAATCGGGTACCTTCAGTGGAGAAAAGCCAATGGTGTCCAGTAAACCTCTGTTAGCTGGGAAGGCACGTGGCTGGAGTGTGCTTGCTCCTAGATTGCGTTTCAAAATGACTTTCTCACAGGGCGTTCCTCTCTAGGCTGTAGTTCTTCAAAAATGTGACTCTTAGTTGCACTTGGGGTGTTTGTCCTCTCTTAGCTTCTCTGCAGCAAGAGTCTGCTTTCAATGGCCATCTCCAAAATGTCTCTGTAAGCTGAAACTCGTCTCTCAGTTCCAGTGCATTCTTCAAAGTGTCCCTCTTGGCTGTAGCAAGCTCGCTCCTTCTGTATGATCTTATTTAGTGTGCCAGTAATTTAATTCAGACCCACCCAATGGGCGGGCCAACACCTCCATTCAAATTATCCAATCAGAGTCATCACCCACAGCTAGGTGGGGCACATCTCCACAGAAACACTCAAAGAATTTAAATCTAATCAACACCGATAGGTTCGCCCACACAAGATTACATCAAAGATAACGGCGTTTGGGGGACACAATACATTCAAACCGGCACAGATTGTAATCTTTTGCAGTTCATGACTTCTGAAAGCTGTCAATTGCTTTAATTATACTTTCTTTTCCATCCTTCTGCTATTACTAATTACTCCTTGCCTATCAAATATATTAAACTTAACTCAAACATTCACGATAATAAAGGAATACATTTATTTTATAATTTGTTGAGCTGAAGAGTGGAGGATCATTGAATCAGTTAGATTTCAGTCAGGAGACAGAACCCATTTAGTAATTTGAACAAGGAAAGTTTAATGAAAAGGAGTATTAACTACAAGTGGGGACTGGAATAGAGGAATAGCAGATACAGGGAGCAGCCACTAATTCTAGGGCTAAGGCAGAGGACCTAGTGAAGTCCCTCATCCCCCAAAGGCTGAGGTCCAGACCTTTTTGGAGAGGACAAGACTATGGACCACTGGATGGCAGAGAAGTTTGCCATACAGTGGAACTTCCTGCAAAGCTCCCCTCTTGAGTACTGGGAGACTCCCCGCAAGGGGAAGACGCTTCTGAAACCTGCTGGTGGTGAGCATCAGTGGTATTCTGTGAGCATATCAGTGGGGTCCCACAAGCTTCAGGAGCATGCAGAGAAGAGTACACCAGAACCAGAAAGAAAAGCCCTTTCTTCCTCAAGTGTCCTGTGGTGGTTTGAAGCTGTTATGTACCCCAGTAAAGGCCAAGATATTTTAATCTATTCCTGTGGGTCCAGACCTATTTATGGTGGGAACTTTTGATTAGGTCATTTCAATTGAGATGTGACCCACCTCATTCGAGGTGGGTCTTAATCCTCTTTCTGGAATCCTTTATAAGAGGACAAAAGACAGAAAGAAAGACTGATGCTAGAAGGGAGAAAACCCAGAGAAGTTTAGAGAAAAAGCCACAGACAGAGAAGCCAGAAGCTGAAGCAATGAAACCCAGGAGAGAAGGACCAGCAGATGTTCCATGTGCCTTGTTTTCTGACAGAGGTGCCTCAGCTCACTGTTAACCAGTCTTCGGAGAAGGTATTGTCTTGTTAATGCCTTAATTTGGACATTTTCATGACCTTAGAATTGTAAACCTGTAAGCTAATAAATCCCCATTGTTAAAAGCCAGTCCATTTCTGGTATACTGCATTCTGGCGGCTGTAGCAAACCAAAACACATTCCTCTAGAGGCCTCTACTGACACAGTTTAACATTGTGCAGGCTAGCAAGGGAAGAATGATCCATTATTACAATAAGGGCAGTGAGGATGGATTTGGAGCTGAAAGGCGATACATTGATAACTGACACAGTCCACCCCTTTGACTACTCAGCTTCTATAGGCACCCTCTTGCAAATAATTGAACTTCTTTACAACCACAATAGAATTCTGCCTCTCCACCTAACAAGAAAATGCTATCCTTTATATAAGTGAAGACGTTCTTACCCTTTCTCCAAAATGAAGAGACGCATAGTCCCAAATGCCATTGCACCTATCACTGGATATATTAATTACTGCTCAAATTTCAGTCATGGTCACAATGAATATTCTGTTACCTAAAGACTAAATATACTGATAGTCGGTACCACCATATAGAACATAGACCCCATGTGTGGCAAAGTTACCCCCACTAACCTCCATTGCTCACCTTCCCCTACATAGTGTTTCCATGACCATTAATCCTCCACCTTCCAAGGCACTAACCTCTACTTCCCTGCCTAATCTGAGGTGAGGGGGTCCACTTGATGCCCTCCCCGGCCCCGATGCTTCTTCGGCCACTTCCCATGCTCATCATCACTATGCTTTAGTAGAAGACACCTCTTAGACAATGCATTAAGATGCCAATGTAGCGGCCAGGCTTATACTCATGATATGGAATATGGACGACAGAGAAAATCACACAAGCAATTGTTAAATCTTGTTTTGTCAAACAATGTCAATCCCTTTCTCTAAGATTAATTTCAATCTCCTTCCCCAAAATAGGGCAATTGACCAATTTGAGTTACCTTATGTCCCCCCTACTTCTACCCCATTAATGAGAACTGAAGTGGTCTAAAGTCAATGAGGAGAGGGATATAGAGAAGCCGACAAAGTCATTAGTCCATAAAAAGTTAAGACTTGGTTACACAATGTGCTTTTTTTTCTTTATTTTCTTTAATTGCTGCAAATCTGTGATTCGTTATATTCAACCCAATGGAAGTCTTGCAATTCACACTGTCCTAGTAACAGAAATTCAGCCTCCTAACAACTTAGGAACAGCTCAGGCCTGCTTTATTTCTCTACCTCACCTCAATAGCAGCAGTGACCTTTGTCTATTGTACACCAACAGTGTGGAGGCATCATATTTCTACTGACAACTCTCTTTAGTGTGTGGAGTTTTTTTTTCCAAAAATCTTCATTTATTTAATCCTTCAGCTGCCTGAAAATCTTTATGGGTGACCATTTTTAGTTCGCCCTTTAGCCTTTGCTCTCCGAACCCAGCAAAGTCCTTGCTTGAGGCTCCCAAAGGTCTGAGATCAGTAGGCGAAGAAAGTGCAAACTGGCTGTCTAATGATTCAGAAGTCAGCTGGTAAAGTTCCATAAAATTACTTTGGGGAAAAACTAGCAGAAGAGATGCCACTGTGTTTTTATTCCTACTATCACAACACAAAATAATTAATAGGTAAAAAATACTTTTTGTTTAATAATTGCTGTTCTTCATTAGTGTGAACCAAGGGCACAGTCTATCCAAGACAATAACATCTGCACCCCATATTTCATTATCACCAAACTTCACATTTCACACAAAATGCATTGCTAGCACAGCCTTACAGTTTTAATTAGTTTCTGCCATAGCTGTGAAGGTCAGCCAATTATTGTGTGTGAAATTTCAATATGAAGTGGCCGAATTGAAGACAGCATTGCAACAGTGTGGAATTCTTCAGTGCTGCAAATATAATATTTTGGAGTCATTTTGAAAAATAAAATAACAAAATAATCAGCAGGTATGCTTGGCTTTGAGGCTTACTGGTTAATTTAACGTGCTTGGAGGGGAAAAAAATATCATATAATTTCTAATAGTTTCTTAAATTCTTCCTTATTACATTGCCATTATTCACGACACAATTGTTAAGGCTGAATCTGTGTTTTTATGATTATCCTCTTTTAACTGACTTAGAACTCCAATGGAACATTTGATCCAGAAGTTAAGTCTCATTTACCAGATTTTCATGACTGAAAGTTAAAACACACACACACATATCCATATATACACACATATGTAACTATGTAGACATTTATTTCTTATATATATGTGTGTGTGTATTTAAACATTTTGACCCATAATGATATAATTGCATATTAATTAATTAGGCCAACTTAAGGATGGCATTTTACTTAAAACCTTGCTGAAATAAAAAATGCTTCACTAGGGATTCAATTTTTAGGAGTTTCCTTTTTAGGATCAAATTTTAGAATTGGAAAGGACCTTAGTGCTCATCTAGTCTAGCCCTTTTATTTTACAGCTGAGGAAATAGGCCCAGGAATAGTATAAGATTTACTGAAGTCACACAGTTGCTTAGCAGGAGTTCCTGCAACTGAACTCAAGTTCTAACCCCACCTCTGGACTCCCACTCCTCACAGTTCCTCCTGGGTTTATGTTCTTATCACATAATTTAGATAGATGCACCCACATGATGTATAAAAGCTCCAAATTTTGCTCAGTGATTTTCATGAGATTTGAGGGCTGTTTGTTTTGTTTTACACATAGACATATGTATAGTTTAATGTTAATTCAAATAAACAAATATTTCTTGAACCATCCACTATACAAGCTACCCTGCAAGGTATTACAGGTGTCTAGGATGGTTAAAACACTCTCGGTGAGTTTACAATCCAAGAGTGTAGAGAAGACAAAGAAGAGGAGAATGCAGAATTAATTAACAGAAAAGAATCCATCACATTGGAGGAGGATAAAGATCAGGCAGAGTCAAGGAAGGAAGCTGAAGGTGGAGAGAAGGAAAATTAGGTTGGCCAGTAGTATCTCATACTGCAGAGAGGCTTGAGAAGCTGAAAACCAAACCAGGCTCACTTGATTTGTGGTTTAGTGCCCTGTGGAAGAAAGTTAGATTGCAATAGATTAAGGAATACATGAGTATGAGTGAGCAGTGAGCAAGCAGAGAGGCAGATGTGTACAATTCCTCAAGAAATTAAGTAGTGAAAGAGCAGAAGTGGTGTGGTATCTTCAGGGAAATGCAGGGGCGAGCTCTCCTTGAGGCACTCTCAACCTCAGCACTGTTCACATTTGAAACCAGATAATCCTTTGTTGTGATGCTGAGGGGGCTGTGCACTGTGAGATGTTTAGCTGTGTCCTTGGTCTCTGCCCACTAGAAGCCAGCAGCATCTCCTCAGTTGTGACAACCAAAAATGTCTCTGGACACTGTCAAATTTCCCCAGGGGTTAAAAATCATCCCTGGTTGAAAACCCACTGGATTATGCAAAGTAATTTTTATTCTTTTAATTTAAGCAGATTTGCATGAATAAGAGAAAAAATACCAAGAAAAACAGGAGAGATTGTAGATGCAAATGAAGATAAGAAGTATCAGGGAAAGGAAAATAATATTGGGGAGGGAAGAAAGTGACTAGAAAGAAGACCTCGAGTGCCTGGCTAGGGGAATGGACTTTCCTTCCTAGCAAAGAAAGGGAATGTCCTCAAACAGGGGTCAGATGCTAAGGGCAGTCAACCAGTAGGCTTTGTTCTTTTAAGAACTATTGAGGATGAGCTTCATCTGAAAAGAGGATCTGAGAATAGAGAATTCACTCAAAAGTTGACAAGAAGCAAGATGCTGGTCAATGCTTAGCTGAGATTAAAAGTACACGTTTGTAGCAGAACCAAGAAGTACTGAATCCAAGTTGCCATATTTGTTGCTTACTCCATTGACCTTTACATGACTGTGAGTAGGTGCAGAGTGGACACTTCCAAGGATTAGGAAGGAATAATAAAAGTAGGAATAGTAGAAGGACACATGGTCAAGGAAGATGGGGGAGAGTAGAAACTTGTGGAGGCATAGACTGAGGCAAGAGGAAAGCCAAGCTAAGAAAGGGTAACACACTTTGGGAAAACTGGAATGATCAAGGGATTATGCATTCTAGTGAGGCTGAAGCAGATTTTATGTTTTGGAATTGGGAAAACTAAGACCCACAATACTCCATAGTCCAGAATCTAGATAAGTGGTTCTCAAGCAAATTTGCTGACCACCACTCCCACCCTTACTGGGAAACATTTGGCAATGTCTGAAGACATTTTTTTATTATTACTTTTGGAGGGTGAGGCTACTAGCATCTAGAAAGCAGGGGCCAGGGATGGTGCTAAATATACTATAATGCACAGGACAGACCCCACCACAAAGAATTATCTAGTTCAAAATTTCAGTAATATCACTGTTGAGAAAACCTGTTCTAGATTAAAACTAAGAGTCTAGAAAATTATCTAATGAAAACTCTTGGGCAATGTTCAAAGAAAATTAAACTGCCAGAATTTTCCTTTTTAATCCTATTACACCTTTGCATCATTTTTTATAGCCTCTTAGGAAAAAAGGACCTTCAATTGCTATTATTCATTCATTCACTTATTATTTTATCCAAGATCATTCTTTAAATTTTGTAATGGGTACCATAGTGAGCATAGGAAAAATAAAAATAAGATAGACATAGACAAGCATTAACTCAGAGAAAACAATGCTCCCACATTTTTTTCCTTTCCCAAGACTTATCCAAAGAAAATGCCAAGTCTTATTTTCTTGGTTACTAAACCAAATACTATGCAATGGCTTGGCTTAAACAATGGGAATTTATTGGCTCATCATTTTGAAGCAAGCTGAATTCTAATATCAAGGCATCATCAAGGCGATACTTTCTCCCAAAAGACTGTGATGTTCTAGGGCTGGCTGCTGGTGATCCTTGGCTCTGAGCTTTTTTTTTTTTTTGTCACATAGCAATACACATGGCAGCCTCTCCTGACTTCTCCTTTCTCTTCTGGGTTCTGTCAACTTCAGCATCTGACTGTTTCCTGCGGCTTCTCTCTCTGTGGTCTTCCTCATAAGGCCTTCAGTAATAGGATGAAGATCCATCCTGATTCAGTTGGACCACATCTTAACTGAAGTAACCTCATCAAAAGGTCCTATTTACAATGACTTCATAAGCACGGGAATGGATTAAGTTTAAGAACATGTTTTCCTGGGGTACAAAGCTTCAAGCCACCACACCCAGTAAGACTGTTTTGCCTTAGGAGACTTCCCATCCCATTCCAACCCCTTTTTTCCCTTTTCTCATTATCTACTCTTCCACCTACCTCAACTGTACAGGAAAGAGATTGGACTTTGAAATCAGGCATACCTGATTCTAAATTCTAGCACTTTCATATAGAAGCACAAAAGACTAAGACTTAAGCCTTGAGCTGTAATTCCCTCATTTATACAAACGGACATAACCACATTCACTTGCAGAGATGCTATAAGACTTAAAAAAAATAATCAGGTGAAAGTGCCCCATATTGTTTGGACACTTCAGTCTCTCAATAGATAACAGTTTCCATTTTCCATCTTGGTTAGCAATCGTAGTCAAAAGTTGTTTTCCATAATTATTTGGTTTGCTCTTCCCATCTTATTAGGGGCTGATCCAAAGAAGCTGAAGTTTTCCCTCTCCCAAAGAATTTGGATAATGGAAATTTTCCATTCTCTAAAGATCAGATGAATTTCTGGCCCCATAAGAAGAGGAGGAAGCAACGCTATTGAGAGGGGAGAAAACCTGAGTAATGCTCCAAAAATCAAATATGTAGTTTTTTACTCAAAAACAAAACAATACAAATAAAGAAAATACAAGGAAATTTTTAAAAGCCTATGTTTATTTCCACAATACCAAGTCATTAAGCATATTTTGTAACCACAAATTTAGCAGGAAGTTGATTAAGCAGAAATAGGATTGACTACCCACTTGTTATGTGCCAAGTACTGTGGTAAACTTTTTACACCTGCCATCCACTTACTCCTCACAGAAGCCCTTCCTTCATTAGCCTGTCTGTAGATTACGAAACCAGACAGATGAGCCACCCCTCAATATTCCTGCTGATCTCTTCCATTGGGTGACGCTCTCACGGGGATAAGCAGAGTTGAATCATCCCCTGGAGGTGCTGCGTGTCATCTGACTCGAAGAATCTGGGCCAGTTTCATTTGGCAAAAGATTATCGCAAGTTTCAGGTCAAGTTTTCAGTAGATTCTTCTAAACTGTGCTTAGAATCATCTTATCTTCACTCCCTTTCGAGTATCCACAAAGGAGACAAAGATTCTTTTCATGTGGAACTTTTCAGCCTCTGTTGCTGTTTAAAACGCAAGTGGTCTCTAGGTCGATCATCAGGAATCACCCGGAGTTCTGTGGTTGGGGGAGGGGCGGGTGAGTCAGGTGCTCCCTGGCAAACAGGAAATGTGGTTCCTATTGCTCTGTGACCGGGTCAGGACACCTGATCCCCTCATCTGCCCCTCTAATGGGGATTATAAAAGAGACAGTGAGACTGAGAAATTGGGTGACAAGGACCGATTAGAGCATGCCCTACCTTTTGCCTTCCAGGCTCCAAATTTAAACTTTCTCCTGTTAGACAACACAAATTAGAAGCTAAAATCATGACTGAATAACGGAGGCTTTTCCTAAGATAGTCTATCACCTTCAAATTCCCAAGACATCAGAAACCACACTGGCAGAGGCTCATAGGGTCTTTGCAGACTTCGCTGTACTCCTCACCTACTCTTTGGGTTGACAGATACAAGCTGCATGAGGGCAGGGACCCTGTCTGTCTTTTTTACTAATATCACACTCCCAGCCCTGTGCCAGGCACATGATAGGCGTTCAGGAAATGTTTGTTAGGGAAGAATGCAAGGAAGAATGGAGGAAGGAAGGAAGAAAGAAGAGAAGGAAAGACATAAGTCATCCTAGAATCAAAACATGGGAAAACCCAAAAAATGTTGTATCATAGAACTGGTTTTGATCTCAAAATCCAGTGCTAAAATTCGAATAAATCTCAAAAATACCACTAAGCTCAGCACCATCACCACCCCCCATCCCCCCATTCCCTACCACCACCACCGTTTAGTGAATTCAGAGGGTTAAGCGGTTCACGCCGGTCACACAGCGAGTTTGTAGCAGAGGCCACCAGACCTTAGCGCAACAGCCTTTCCCTTGAACTGTGTGGCCTCTCTGGTGAGTGCTTCTGGCCACCGTGTCACCATTCTCTATGCTTTTAAAAAGCACATGTGATTGTGTAGATTACTGTAACTACCATCACAAGCAAGACACAGAACTATTCCCCAGAAAGATCTTTCTTGTGCTACTCTTGTAGTTAAACTTAGTCCCCAGCTCCTCCAGCCACCGTCCCTAATGCCTTACAACCAGTGAACTGTTCTCCATCTCTAATTTTGTCATTTTGAGAATGTTATATAAATGAAATCATACAGTATATGACTTTTGAAACTGGCATTTTTACTCAGCATAATGCCCCTGTGACCCATCCAAGTTGTTTTATGTATTAATAGCTTGTTCCTTTTAATTTAATTACTGAGGATTATCCCATGGTATGGATGTGCTACAGTCTGTATAACCATTCACCTTTTGAGGGTCATTTTGGTTATTTCCAGTTTGGTGCTGTTACAAATAAAGCTGCTGTGAACAGTCACATTAAAAAAAAAAAAAAAAAAAAAAAAGCACATGTGATTGATAGACTGATCGACTGATTGATTATAATAGGTTGACATGATCAGTTATGGTTTTTCATAATGGAGCCTTTTCTGTTTCTAGTACAGGTATGAATGTTTGTGGTTATGAGTGTGTTCGCTTGTAGTTTAAAGAACAGAGCAAGATATAGCATCTATAGGGGTTTCCTCATCGAAGGAGAATGATTTTCAAGGAATTCAAGGACTCAAATTCTCAGCAATGTCCTTTGATTAATAAAATGCCTCTAAGATTTTGCAATTGAAACAGTAGTGACATTTAAAGAAAATGTACTGTGAGTACCCAGATATATATATAGTCACTTGAAAAAAATAATCTTATATTTCACACGTTTAATGCATGCCCGTGAATTAGAAGATTAGGCCAACCAGGGTTCCTCAGGAGAAAGCAAGTGGACAGCTGCCAGGAGGGGAAGGACAAGGTGCTTAGGCCTGATGCCAAAGTGAGAAGAAAGACATTCCTTGTTGAAGGAGATGCACCTTCAAACATGGAATGAAAAGGCTCACCACCACCCCTCCTCACCTTGGAGTCAGAACCGAGAGCTGCTTCAGGAGTAGTTTCCAAAGAGTATATAATATCGGGAGTTTCAAAGTTAAAGGATTATGGTATACCAACATGGTGTTTTTTAACCTTTTTTTTTTAATTAGAGAAATTGTAGATTTACAAAAAATCATGTGCAAAATACAGAGCTCCTATATACCTGCCCCTGTATTTCCCATTTTGTATTAGTGTGGTACTTTTGTTACAACTGATGACAGAGTATTATTATGGTGCACTATTGTCTCTAGTCCATGGGTTACATTAGGGTTCACTGTGCTGTTCAGTCCTATGATGGTGTTCTTTTTTTAAAATTTTTGTTCTAGTAACATATATACCACCTAAAGTTTCCCCTTTTAACCACTCAAATACAAAATCCCATGGTATTAATAACATGCACTATTTTGTGTTACATCACCACCATCCATTACTAAAACTTTTCCATCACCCCACACAGACAATCTGTACCAATTAAGCATTAACTCTCCATCCCCTACCCCCACCCTGACCCTTGGTAACCTGTATTCTGGTTTCTGAGCCTATGAATTTGCTTATTCTGATTATTTCATATCAGTGAGAGCATCCAGTATTTGTCCTTTTCTATCTGGCTTGTTTAATGCAACCCAATGTCTTCAAGGTTCATCCATGTTATTGCATGTATCAGAACTTTGCTCCTTTTCACAGCTGAATAATATTCCAGTGCATGGTGTTTTTAACTTTTGTGATGCACCTGCCTTCTCTGTTGATGAGTGCAACAACCCTCTTCCCACCACAAGGAAAAGAATGCATTACATTATACCCATTTGTTAGATAAGGAAACTGAGAATTGAAATGTTAAATGACCTGCTGAGCCCACAGTAGAAGTCATTTCCTGGCAACTGGTCCCATGATCTTCCTGCGACACCTTGCTGAGAACTTTTTTATATAAAAAAAGTTATGCTGAAAATAAAAAGATAGAAGCAATAATAAGGGGAGACAGGTAAAACAGTGTTCCTATCATCTACTCATGGTTACCTACTCCTATACATATGGATAGGGAGAGCAGAACAAAGAAAATGTACAAGACCGCCATATTAGAAAGATGAAGCTGCTCTCCCACAAAGCATAGCTAACGTGTTATTAATTTTAGCTGATTTGAGTTACATGTCCTTTGCCTTCCTCAGCAAGCCTTCTGATGGCAGTGCTAATGTGTGGCAAAATGGACACAAAGAATTGAGAGGGCTGAATAATGCAGAGATTTGGAATCATTGGCCTCTGGGTAATTGAGTGCTGACTGTCCTTATATGAACTGACTAACTAGTTCCTTCCACCAAGTAGTAAACTTCTTTCTGGGATACATTCTTCTATCTCTTAGAGAAATATCTTTCAAAGATACCTCTAATACAATTTTCTAGCCCCAGGGATTCAATACTTCAAGAAATATATATAAGCCAACTAAAACTCTAGATTTTTCTGTTTTCACTCAACTCTTGTTTCAGTTCCAATGTTTCTAAGGAAATACTGATTGATTTACTGTGGTAAAATACAAGATGTTTTTAACCAATGTATTTGCAATATATCTGATTTGTGATCTCCAGGCTTCAGATAATTTATAGCAGAAGTTAAAAATGTACACCATAACCTGGCATGGATAGGCTCACCTGTGAGCACATAAAAGCTGCCGCCAGATGTGTTACTCTTTTTCTCACACCTTCTGACTCCACTCCCCCGATGCTGTCACAATCCACACCAATAACTTAGCAACACATGATTTTAAATGGCTGAACTGACTAGTCATGAACTGATCTAAGTGTCATGCTGAAAGGCATAGATGCCTAGGGCTTGGTGGAGGCTGGTTATCCACGATGGCAAGCATCAGGGATGCATCAAGGTGTGCTTGACAGGTCTGACAAAGCCTAGGCTTCAAAGTTAACAGTTGTCTCCCTTGCCGAACTGTAAGGTCTGTGAAGTGTGTCTTCCCTGCTCACCATTAAATATCTCGTAATTAGCACTGGGCCCAGCACTTCAGAGGTTCCCAGTACATATTTGTCAGAGGGATGAATCAGAAGGTGACTGAAATGAATCATGAGGTGGGAGAGGCAAAGTTTTGTTGGAGTTATCAAAATATAAAGCTGAATTTCTCAACAGCTTTCCCCTTTCCTATTTAATGTCACAGGCAAGTTTGAGTAAAACTTATTGTTGGTTATTACTCAACTGGGCTGGCCTGCACAATCGTGAACTGTGGTCAGTTTAAGCTCTATGTGAATCGGTTAGTTCCTTTCTGCTTTACGGCCAGAGACCCAAACACAGCTGCGTTAGTTCTGTAATGTCTCACAGTCTGCAAAGCAAAAGTACCTCCCAATATCTAATCCTGTCACAATTTAAACCCATCTTTATTCTGCCCTGAGTGAAATCAAAGGACAAGTGCTGACCGACTTTCATGCTTTCTTCTTGATTCCTCCTTGGATCAGTTAGCTTTTGCTGAATAAAAAGTCACCATCCTTAGTGGTTTAAATCAACCACCATTTCCTCTAGCTCATACTTCTGTCATATAATCCATTTGGGCTGGGCTCAGCTAGGTGGTCCTTCTGGACTGATCTGGGCTCAACTGTTCTCAACCAGACTAACATATCTGGAGTTCAGATGACATAGCTGGAACAGCTGGTGGCTGGTAGCTTTCTCTTCAAGGTCTATTATCTTCCATGAGGCTGACCCTTGCTTGTTCACATGGTTTCAGAAGGATAATGAAAGCTATAAAGCCTTCTGATGCCTAGTTCAGAATTCACATATCACTTCTGCTACTTTCTCTAGGCCAAAACAAATCATTAGGCCAGCCCGGATTTAAAGAGTAAGGAAACAGATTTCCTTTCTGGATGGGAAGAACTTGTGACCGATTTTGCAATCTACCACATCATCCTAGTTTTCCTTTAGTTTCTTCGGCCTCATCCCTTCCTCACATTTTCCCAAAATGAGTCCCTTTTCTGTTCATCCTGGATACAACCTCCAGACTCCATGTGTACCTCACTCATTTGTTCTACAAGTATTTATCAAACATCTACCATGTACAAGAACTACGCTAGACTCAAAGTCCACAAAGCCATGGTTCTTGCCTTTAAGGTGATTAAGTCTAGAGGAGCAAATAAAAAGTTAATAACTAAGTGTCAAAGGACAGAATAAAACACCCTAGGAACAAGAGAAAAACCATTCAACTCAAGCCATAAAAGATTCCTGGGAAGGGTAGAACTTGAATGAGTTTTGAAGGGCAAGTAGGAATCTTCTAGAGCAGTGTGTTCTGTGGCTTAATGGCAGTCTGTGAACTGTTTATTACTGGACTGATATGAGATAGAGTAAGAGTTTAGAAATTTTTATAGCAATTTGATGTTACTATGATGTTAATCTGAAATCCCAGCATATGACAAATTGGAATTTAATTTTTTTTAAAAAAAGATCCTTCATCAGAAATAATCTGAGCAGCCCTGACTAGGTAACAAAAGCTGGAAGGAGTGCTGCATGTTAAGGGAATAGCATGTGTGTGGTAGACTGAACAATCTCACCCCCCCACCCCCCAATAATATTTCTGCATCCTAATTCCTGGAACATGTAAATGTTACCTTACATGAAAGAGGGTTTTTGAAGATGTGATTCAGTTAAGGATCTTGAGATGGGGAGATTATACTGTATTATCACAAGTATCTTAAAAGAGGAAGGCAGAGGGGGACTACATATGGACAGAAGAGGGGGAGGGAAGAGGGAGGCAGAGATGGGAGTGATGTGGCCACGAGCCAGGGAATGCTGGCAACCACCATAAGTTAGAAGAGGCAAGGAATGGATACTCCACTAGAGCTTCCAAAGGGAGGGTGCCCCTGCTGACACCTTGCTTTTAGACTTCTCACCTCCAGAACTGTGAAAGAAAAAATTTCTGTTGTTTTAAGCCACCATGTTTGTGGTAATTTATTACAGCAGCCATGGAGATTCATACATGTGGAGGCAAGGAGGAATGAAATGGCATCATACATCTTAGGATTTATAGAAACTAGAAGATGACTGGAGTAAATGTGCTGAGGAAGAAAGAGAGAACCAAGAACTGAGAAGGCCAAGGATCCCAGCTCCTTTCCATACTGGATTTGAAAGAAAGACATCCATTTCCTTCCCAACTGGCAAAATGTGGCTGTGTTCTGCATGGACCAAAACACAGAGGAATATTGTTCTTTGAACCCAATGCAGAAAAAGAAAACCACTTGCATGAGCTTATAAATTCAAACTAGGTTATGGTAATTGGTGGATAACCCAACCTCAGGAAAGAAGAACTAGCCTAATCTTGTGAGAAGTGAGGAATTCAGATGATTTACCTGGTTCATGAGGAGTGGATGCTATAAACAAGCTACTGAGCTAGTAAAAACATATCTCTCAATCCATCTAGCCTGAAACACATACACACACACACATATACACACAGTGAAAACCAGCCCAAAGGAAAAGGGAAAATCATTAAGGAAAAAGTGGAGAGAGACTAAGGACTGGCAATTGCTAGTGACATGTTTACTAAATATGCTCTAAAACATTAAACATAACATTGGAAAGCAGAGGAGCCAAATGGCTCAAGAAGCCCACTGATTACAATTCAGGTTTGGTTTCTCGGCACTTGGCTTCACAACTGGAGCTCAGCCAAACGAATCTGTATCTCTGGAGTCTCCAGGCAACTCCCAACTTGGCATTTCTGACACAGGAGAGCAAGCCAGGAAACCCCTCTTTGGAAGAGAACCATTGGCCAAACTCACTCTATCAACATCCAGACATCACAGTTAATTACAAACACAGAGGACCCACCTGACAGCCAACTCGGCAAGGAGCAGGCACCAGCCCTCCCCAGGGAACTGGCTCAGCTCCACTGAGTAGCTCACAGTGACAAGAACCTTTTGAAGTAAGACACTCCAAAGGCGTACCAGATTGTGATGGCTTTTGTGTTGCCGTGTAAAGACACTCTCTTATCTACTACCCCCTCAGAAATTTCAGATTTCTGTTTAGAGAAAATGGATAGAAATCTCTGGAAATAAGATTATATCCAATGTTTTAAAAAAATACATAGACATTCCTAATCATATCCCTACTTCTCTCCCATCTGACACTAAACTCTTTTAGATTGGAACCTAGGAAAAAAATCTTAGAAAGGAAATTGGTAAAACCCCTGACCCATGACTCAGGTGTGTGGGAGGAAATAGTTTGACCCAGAAGCCTATGATGTCTCCCCCTTTTTTGACATTTTCCAACAAGAAATTATTCAGTAGGAAGACTGGGAATTTGGCCATGGATGTTAAGATCTACGCAATGAATTAGTCAAATGCTTTTATGGGGAAACCATTTGCACTTGACATTAATCTGCGTTGTCTGCTGGAAGGCCAGACTTCTTGGAAAAGTTGGGGCCAGGAGAACTGAGTACTATGCCACTTGATACTGATGGACTAAAGCACCCTGAAAAATACACCCAGTTTCACCTTCATCCATCGGTGTAATCCTGGCACTTGTACTTGTTACAGGAGAGTCACTTTGACCTTTAAATGGCTGGATTAATCACATTACTCCAATAGCCCATCAGTGAGTGATGCATCAACAACCATGGCTTGGCCAAGTCACTGGACTGATCTGAGCCAGCACGTTAAGCCAATACTCTAGGCAAAGATTTTATATCCCTAAGACAATTCTACTATTGTGCAGCTTGCTGCCGTAATGTGGATCTTGGCTCTTAGGAAGAGTTTATTATAGCTGATTTTTTTTTCCACTCTAGCACATCTGTTCTCCATCCCTTCAATAACTTCTTATGCTGTATTTAACTAAGTAGGAGCTCCATGCTCTGATGCCTGGTTTGATGTTGGAGAACTTTCTTAAATCTGGTTCCTCAGATGGAACCATAATGTGGACTTTTCACTCACTTTGTCTAATGAAAAAACTTGTATTTCTGCATAAAAGAAAGATTCTTTACCTGAAAACCACAACCCTCATCATATTCCAGTGTATCTTACTTGGAAAGATTACTCAAGTAACATTTTTCCACTTTATTCCACTGTCCTTTTCCATGCTGCACACCTCAAGCTTAGATTCTTAAACTGTGTGCACATCTGTCACACATAACCCTTCCTATTAAGCATTCCAAAGGTCTGTGGCAGACTACCAAGTCCTGCCTCCCCGGTCTACACTAGTCCAGGAGGAAATCTGTGCCCAGAAAGAGAATGGCCCTAATAGAATGACCTTTACTGAGGCTTGACATCTGCTACCTTGTAAGCTCCTTACACACTCAGCCTAATCCACCTGGAGGCTTTTCTGCTTGATGGAAGGTGATAAAAAAGCTGTTAGGCTGTAAGCCTTGTCTTAGATTCAAAGCGTGTAGGCTGCTTGAGATTCTGAGGCTTAGGGCAGACAGAGAGGGACATATTTCTTAGTTCAGGTGCAATTCTCAAGATGCTTATTAGGATGAACTCTAGTCTAAGAACAACTTTATTGGCATGAAAGTCAAGGCAAGACTTCATAATAGGAAGGAGGCTTCCAGCTTCCCAACATTTCAGAGGAGCTAATGTAATGGCGATCATAAAACTTGCCTCACCGACAAGAACCAAGAAGCCCAACTCCAGAAATTTACAATCCACAAAGGATCAACAGCTTGTATTCTGGATATCTTAAAGGAGAATGCTCTAAAACACCCATCTGTCTGTGGTGATGAAAACCTGGACACCCATGGTTATAAATAATCCAGCTTGTTTCTTACAGCTACTAAGGCTATGGCCTAAATTCCAAATTGAACTGGCTTTTTGATTTATACCCTCGGCCAAGAGAAGAAAGCTTAAGGACAGAGCTTCTGAGAATAACGGAGACATGCCTCCCAGGAGAGAGGGAGACTTTGAGATAAGCTACTGAAAAGCTGCTTCCCTGAATAATAGGATAATTGCTTCTCAGAATAGCAAAGTGAAACAAAAATATGAACTATGTGGAAGAACGAAAAATGGTGAAAATTATATCATATTATGAAAAAAATGTTTTTTCCCAAAGCAAGACGTAGGGTTCCCAATACCCAGCAAACTCACTTCAAAGGAGATTATTCAGAGTCTGCTTTAAAAGAAAAGTTTGCTCCATGTTAACAAAGTTTCACTGTGGAAGAATTTGGTGTGTTGGAAAGATGGATGTCCTTTGATAAACTGTTTACATTTTTTTTCTTATATATTCTTAACTATGTTATAGAAATCCAGAACTGTATACACTATCATTGATCTTACAACATACATGAAACCAGTTCTGTGTCCCTTGAAATATACATCTACTTGAATATTAGAACATCTGAGAAAATCTACCCTTCAGGTAAAGGGGTGCATGAGATACCTAATATCCTCACAATAATAATAAAATATCCATCCATACTTACAAGAGACAGGGGATTATTTTATACTCATTTCATAGCAAAATAAAATGTAAGCCTGAAAAGATTAAGTGACTTGCCCAAGATCAAACAGCTAGTAAAGGTTAGAACTGGTATTCCTGATTCCAAATCTTGTGCTCTCTCTAGTACAAAGTACTGCCTTTAGTCTGAACCTTAAATGGACCACATTTCAGAAAAGCTAATAATATCTGTAAATGTCCATTACAGGGAAGTGATTTATTTCATCCAATTTCCATTCTTCCTAAAAGAGATGTCTATATTTGCCAGGAGCTAGAACAGTGGTTGTTCTACCAGCCTAGTAAGAACATGACTCCCCTGAGTTGCTAAGTTTAGACATAACGGATAAAGTGGAAGAATGTAAAGTTACAATGATTTTATTTCTCCCAGTTGAGATAATGCTACTGAGGACCGCTCTGAGTTGAATAAATTGAACAGGTGCAGTTTTGATTAATTTCAAAGGATAAGGAAGTGTAGTATTTTTTTCCTGAATCAAAAAGGTAAAATCAATTGGAATCAAATGAATACCCCATTCTAAGATATATTCAGTTTTACATTTAACAGCTGAATTTCAATCTGGGAATAATTTGGGATAGTTATGCATATGGGTGATACCTGTAGAGAAGAATGCACTGGTAAAGCACCTAAGCAAATGGAAATATTTAAAATAAAATACTCGCATTTAATGCGAATTAACCTATTATAATATCTGTAACCAACATTTCTTGTGACTTACCATGTGCCAGCCTTGTACTAAGTGCATATTAATTTCATCCTCCCAACAACTGTTTCAAAAAAGAACTATCATCTTCAATTACAGGCGAAGAAACTGAGGTTCCAGGAAGTTGAATGGCTTGTTTGAGATGCCTGAGGTAGGAAGGAGCAGAGCTGGGGACTGAGAGCCTGTTGACAGATGACAGCCTCCCCTCCATGTGTGATCAGAACAGGCCACTGTATCCTCTACATTTGGACCTAGTATGCTATCTACACACACCAATTCAAGGAGGAAAATAAGCTGAGGCTAGCTTTTAAAAAGCTATTTTAAAAACAATCCAAATTAATTTCAACTTTGATAACCTCAGGTATGATCTTTTCCTATGATCAGCAAGGGTAACCCCAATTTGGGGGTACAGGGACTCACCTCTCCACCCTCCTCCCAGATCTTGACTCTTAGCTGCCCCCCACTTACAGTCCAAGGCAAATCATGAATGGGGCCTGAGGTTTTAAAAGAAGAAGCTTGAGTCAGCCCAGCTGAGAGATAGAGAGGAAGATTCCACAGAGGGACAGAAAAGATATCAAATATCTACACAACCGTCCCACCACTTATACCACCCGTCAACCTTGCTGCCCCTTCCCAAAACAACTTTATCATCTCACCTGGTTCTGAGTCCTGTCTTTCTGCATTTTATCCAAATATGGGCGAGATTTACTTTCATCCATTCCTTCTTTCAATCGTTTCTTCATTGTCTATATTTATTGAGCACCTGGCACCATGCTAGGTGCTAAGGATGCTGTCACAGCCCAGAGAGAGAGAGAGAGAGAGAGAGAGAGTTCAGTGTGATGAGGCAATGAAGGAGCAGGTACGTAGACAGGCCCTGGTAACACAGAGGAGAGGCAGCAAGCCAGCCTGGGTGAGGTGGGCTGCTCAGATAAGACCTTCTGGAGCAAGTAACTCATAAGCTGATGTGGGCTCTGGCAGATAAGTACATTAGTGAAGAAAAGGATGTAAGTGGGAGAACTGTGTTCTGGGCAGAGTAGACCTCATGACCCAGTGCCTGGTACACCTAGCGACTCACCATCTGTAGTCTAAGTAAAAGCCTGAAGAGAGGGAGGAATTTTTAATTCTGGGACCTGTAGAAAAGAAAGGAGCTGAAGCGTAAAACTTCATGCTAACTCTCCCCTTTCTAACCTGTATTTATCAAGTCACTCCATCTTCTTAATCCCAATTCTTTATTGTGGCTATGTTCACCTTGAAGAGAGAATTATTCTGCTGGGTGCAGTGCCAGATTAGTAAAGCAGTGCTTTGGGGCCAAGTGATGCCTTTAAAAATGAGTAGCTTTGCCAACTGAGCCTGGGATGGGGGGCATTGGTAGGCACATGCTGTGCCTCCACTTACATCTCTCCCAACTCTAGGCCTTTCCGTGGCCATATTTGCCCCTGAAAGAGCAAAGAAGTCACATAAATCCAAAAGAAACTTACGCTTTCCAACCGAAACAGACCTGTCCTCAACCTTTTGGAACAACAACTTGAACATCTGTGATTTACTGAGGGCTTCCTGGGTGCTAAGCTACCATCGTCTCCCACCTGGACCGCTTAGTGTCCTCCTGATGGATCTGCTTTGTATTCTCTCTCTAGCCCTTTCCAACGGCTTCTTCATACAGAAGCCTGGGTGGTCTTTGTAAGGGTGATTTATACAGTTAATTCTCTCTACACCCAAACCTTCATTCTACACTAAAGTTAAAATAAAACTCCTTAATTTCACCTACAAGACCCTTTCATGGTCTGCCTCTTGATTCTCTCCATCTTCCTCCATCACCCTCTCCACGACCCCTCTTCTCAAAACCAGGAGACCTACCTTTATTTTCTGGAACCAGCATTGCTTACACATACTTCTCCCTCCATCTGGACCATTTGTTATTCTTACTCCCCTGGATCACCCAAGAGTCCTATCATAGCCCATTAACTTCCTCCTACAAACCAACAGTCAAGTAATCCCTCGAGGTACCCAGAAAGATTTTTGCCATTGACTTAGCTCTGCTGGTAAGGAGACTGAGCTCCTTCCTCAGCCAACATCATACTCTGTGGCATCACAATTCCTTCTCTTGAGATTGAAGGCTGAATGTTGATGAGACGTCATCTTTCTGCTAAGAACAGATTGGCCCTGAGGTATATAGATAGCTTGTAACCTATTCCACTGCTCTTTTCTTCATTCCAAATATTTAAGTGCGTATACATATTAAAAACGAGAATTTCTCAAATATATAGGGGTCTAGAAATCAACCAGGGATGATGAATAGGTTTCAATATATATATCAATTCCAACTGATGCATAGTGGTTGCCAGAGCACTCGGTTGCAAAGGATTCTGAAGCTGTGCGTACACTGGATGGGAACACCGTGGTGGTAAGCAAACATTGCCTGGCCAAGTATAGAAGTGCAAGTGGCACCTGAGCCACATGCCTAGCGTCCTTGATCTAGTCCAGTGGTCAGCAAACTACAGCCATGAGGCCAACTCTGGCTATTCTCATTCATTCATATATTGTCTATGGCCGCTTTCTCACTGCAACAGAATTGAGTGCTGCAGCAAAATATTTACTCTTTGCCCCTTTACAGAAAATCTTTGTGGACTGAGATTCTAGCCCAATCCTCTCATCTAATAAATACTGGAATTAAATATATCTTCCTGTTCCTTCTTTCAACTTAAACCATAGGCCATGGTTAGTTAACCAAATCAAAGTAGCGATCATCTCTTACTGGAGTGAATGCCAGTTGGGGAAACAGTTTGTCACATGGAAGAACTACCACAAGGGGTACTAAAGCATGACCCAGATACCCTGACCGTGTGAACACTGTGTCACATCTTAAAAATATTTCTGAATTTTGATCTAGTATTTGTTTAGTCAGAAAAACAAAATAGCATGATTATTAACTGAAATAATAAAAAGTATGTTTTACAATTGCACATTGTTTTTTCTATGGCCCATACTTCTTTCATATCACTGAAAGGAGGAATATGGCCTACTCTTTATAGTTTCACTGTGGGCTATTGTCTTCCGCTAGTTAAAAGAGATGACTAAGAAGAAATCCTGCTGGCAATTAGCTTCCTACACACTGACTTTCTACCTTAACCAACTGAAAGTGTTCAGTTATAATAGAGGCATCTACAGGCTTTGTTGTTTCTGAATAGTCTGAAAACTTAGAGACACACATTGGAATTACACATACACTTTGAAATAGTTAGAGTAATTATGTTTGGTCTATATCTGTGCTGTTTAAAATGGTAGCCATTAACCATGTGTGGCTATTGAGCACTTGAAATATGGCTAGTCCAAACTAAAATGTGTTGTAAGTATAAAATACTAGTGGATTTCTAAGACTTAGTATGAAAAAAGAACATGCAATATCTCATTAGTAATTGTTTGTATGCTGAAATGACAATATTTAGGATTTATTGGGTTAAATACAATGTATTATTAAAATTATTTTCACCTGTTTCTTCTTACTTTATTTTCATGTGGCTAGTAGAAGACTTAAAATTGCATATGTGGCTCACATTATATTTCTCTTGCACAGAGCTGATCTGAATGCTTTACAAGCCATCTTCCTTCTAGTGGAGGAAATAAAAAAATCTTTATGAAGTCAAGCGCAATCAGATAGGAAAATTGATATACACTTGTAGGAAATGTGCTATTTTCCCATTCCTCGTCTGATAATATTCAACTGATTTCACATCCTAAATAGCAATAAGCATTCTGCCCAGTGTTAAAAGAAATAGCTCAATAAGCCAACATTTGCCAGCTAAATAGTATGAGAAAAATTGAGAACATCTTTCGACTCAAGGTCTAATCATCCCAGCCCCTCTCCCTTTTAAAAGTCTTGAAGTAGTCCAATAGAGTTAGTAAATTGTCGCTCCCCGACCTCACAACCTCACCCCGCCAAGAAGGTATATGGCCTGAAAAATATCTCTTGGTCTAGCAAACATAACGAGAAGTTGTAAACCAGAGACTACTGTGTGAATAGTTGAGTTAGCAGAGAATTTACTTCATGTAATACCACGTGACATTGTTTGATCTCTTTTATCTCAGCAAGGATACAAAGACCAGCCACAAAAGAGACATGACAAATATCCAGAGAGCACTGCTGTGGAACTCGGCAGCTTCCCGAGGTAGAGCATCTTGTTTACATTAGCGAGCCAAGCCAGGAAGGAAGGAGCGAGGCTCAGGCCCCAAGTCATGAAGTCCTAGCCCTGACCCAGGTCTAAACCCCTCTATCCAAACAAGTTGGATAACAAACTGAGCATAGCAAGTTTGGAGAGAGGCTGTCCTTTCTGTGAAATTGTCATTAAATCATGGGTTGGTTGGCACTATTTTCGGCATGATTCATCTGAAAATGAGCAGACTCAGGTTTGTGAAAATGGAAATTGATTTACTTTCTCTTCTTCTTGAGCTCATCTATTTCAGGTCTACTTCTTCTGGGATGTGCCAGGAGACTGCACTGCTTTCAAGTTGAGGAATTTTCTTTAAAAAAAAAAGAAACAAAATAAAAAAAGAAAATGAAAGAGACTTGGGATGAGAGTACACTTGGCTAATTGGTTTGCCGTCCATCACTACATCTCTAGTCAGGGGAAAATCAAGCCACTATCCACTTGGCTAAGCAGTGGCAGCCTTATGAGTCATCTAGGTAGTGTCATCTTTCTTCTCATCTGGATCCACTCCATTTTATTTACAGTGCTTATTTTAGATAGAGTGTAATTTTTTTTATAATATTTCTAAAAACTCTATCAAATTGAGTGCCACAATTAGATGCTGAATTGTAATGGTGATGGTTCAAAGGTAAATCACAGAGCTTTGACCCATTTCATTTTGGGAAATGTGATTCATTTGCTGCCAGTATCTTCTTGGGAGCCAACACCACAAACTATTTGATTTCATAAAACAGTGCCATTGTGATCACCAAAGCAACACTATCCATTTAGGTGCTGGATTAAAACCCAGGCAAGTCCACAATATAGTCTTTACACATCATCAACTTCCACGCAGGACATAAATTGCACTAATATAGTAATATACTGAAATCTCAGACCAACTGTTTGTCATCAGATTAGAATGTGATGACACAAAATAAAGATGTGAGATGGAATCTGTGCTAGAATCTAAGTTCACATTGGAAATCTGGAAAGAGAAGACTGTTTATAAAATTATAGCCCAGGAATTGCTGCCAAAGTCAGCCTTTGGTGCAGCTGTAAGTCGGATGGACTCCACCTCCCTGACATCAGACATACCCTCTGGAATGCTGCTCCTCCAACTGGGGGAGCAATGTAGTTTCCTAAGTGGAAACTGCATTTCATACTGCAAAGTAGGGCTGTCATGCCAGTGCTGTCAGCCTGACTTCATTTTTATGGTGGATGGTTATTTGTTCTCTCTTATGAGCAAAAAGAAAATCTTCAGTGCATTAGTGGTTTTAGCATTCATAGTTGTCATCCCCAGGTTTTGAGTTTTGCTCTAACAGGCAGATTTCATGAGTCCTGCCCTCTAGAACCTTCACCGTGATGATGAAAGGGCTGTTCTTTTTCCTTCCTCCTTTTTATCATTCTTCACTTCTTTTCTTCTTCATCTGCTGTTCCCAGGAAATGCTGACTTCCACAGACATGGAAGATTCTTCTTCCATTGACATGGTGCTACATCATTTACAAAACTCAAGGATACATTTTAGTTTTCTATTGTTGAGAAGAAATTTGGACCATAGGTAAGGATGCCGTGGGGTTATGTAGAAGGTTTGTCTGGCCCAGAAGCAAAGCAAAGTTTGATATCATTACTTATAGACTTTTGGACTTATACACTTCATGACTATCTTTAAAGATTTTTTAAGGTGATGTTTGGAGTTACAGTCACAACATAAAAATATCTAAAGTTGCAGCTAGCTTGGTAGGGCAGTAGGATGGTGATGGTGGTGGGCATGAGGCTAACCTAAGCTTTGGTTAATGACTATAATATATATTATGCAATCCGATCCTCATAAAACCAATGCTAGGTGGGGTGTAGGGGGGCTAGAGATTGTTGATTCAATTCTGTAAGTAAGAAAACAGGTGTTTAGAGATGTGAAGCAACTTGTCCAAAGTTATCACCTAAGTGACAGAACCTAAATGACTAAAATCCAAGTCTTCTGACTCTTAATCCAAAATTGAACCCCCAAAACATTGTTAGGATGGTAATCAACCAAATAAATTCATAGATTCAGGACAGGAGATTAGAACCAACTTATCTTTCTACCTCTCAGATAAGGGTGGTCCATATACAAAACTACCTTATTATTCTCAATTATATCTTTAGAAGTCAGTGAATGTACCCCTTCCATATTATGCAAATACCTACTTGCTAAAGGCAGTAAGTTACTGATAATTATGGATTGACTTGTTAACATTTGTTCACAATATTTATTGAGCACCTACTATGTGTCAGGCTCTCTGCTATTTTATGAACTATGAATTAATATATTGTACTTTTTATTGGTGCATGTGGTAGATTGAATTATGTACTCCAGTTTAGACATGTTCTTAATCCTAATCTTCATTCCTATGGTTGTGAACCTATTGTAAATAGGATCTCTTATAGATGTTATTTTTAGTTAAGGTGTGGACCAACTGAATGGGGGCGGGTCTTAACCCAGATTACTGGAAGCTTTATAAAGAGAAAGCCACAAGGAGGAACCAGAACCAAGAAGTCAGCAGGAACCCAAAGGAGAAAGAAGAGAACATCTCCATGTGATGGGAAAGCCAAGGAACCCTAAGGATTACCTATAGGTAACACCAGAATGCTACAGTCTTTGGAGAGAAAGCAAGCCTTGTCAATATCTATATTTTGGGTGTCTCCTAGCCTCAAACCCTGAGTCCAATACATTCTGTGGTATTTCTGATAACATCTTTGGCAAACTAAGATAGAACATCACCCCAGAAGCTTTAAAATGAACTGACATTTCTAGGGGCATGATGATTATAAGTTGACAGTTTATTTGGTAATTAATTCTTGATTTTCTGGATCAAGGGAAGGACATAATGAACCTTAGGGGTTCCACAATTTATACTAAGTACCAGATATCAATGTGGGGTACCTTTACAAAATCTGTGTTGAGAATAGCAAAATCTGTAATAGGCAAAAGAACATGGCAGATGCTATGAAGAGTCCTTTAAATCACCAGGTTAGAGTGCCAGTGTATGGCAATCAGGAAATACTGAATCTGCACAGGCTTGCATATCTGTGGCATAAT
Organism: Choloepus didactylus; assembly: GCF_015220235.1. Classification (NCBI taxonomy): domain Eukaryota; kingdom Metazoa; phylum Chordata; class Mammalia; order Pilosa; family Megalonychidae; genus Choloepus; species Choloepus didactylus. Next base: position 24,368,287 of record NC_051323.1, on the reverse strand, counting down.
TTGAATTTAAGGACAGCAGGAATTTTTGATAAACAAGGCCAATACAGATAGTCTACACAAGGCCATGGCAATAGTATCAGTCATAGTGACTTCTTTTTAAGACTGTTTGGGTAAGTAATTCTTACTGATTTTAAAAACACAGTATCATGAGCCCAATGTCTGAAATTTCAAATGTTTGTTTCAAAGAAAAGGAAAAGTTTTGTTTTATAAATTATTACAATAATAGAAGTTGATCTTTACATTTGTTTCTTTTCCTGGAATCAACCATGGACTCAAGACTTTTCTTAAGATGTTATTGTTCCATATATTTCTTCTCTTCATCTCCAGCTTTACATATTATTTTGCTATAATAAATATCCATGATTTGTGGATTTGGAAAATCGATAATAGTTATTTTGTGCCTTCTGTGTGCTTGGCATTCTGAGCTGGTAATATGTGCCTTAATAGAACTAACTTCCCTTTAAACAAACAGCTATATTTCTACTCACAATTTTTTTCAGTTCCTTGCAAGATTATTACTCAGAAATCCAAAGAGATGGGATTATGGTGTCTGTTTCCTCAAAGGCAGAAGAGATGTAATAATTTTCCATTTTTATACTTCAATAGATTATTTGACCAAAATCTTAAGCAAATCTGATTTGTTGAAATTCAAATCAGATAATTCCCAAGAATATAATGATCTTATTTAGATATATCCTCTAATGGCACCATGTAAAGCTGATCAGTTATCTGGTTAATTCAATCAATGCATGTAATTTATGAGCCTTTAACAATGCTCAATATTGTGCTATGGAATAAAAACTCCAATTTCAGAATTTATGTTTCAAAGATGCCTTCCTTGACCCTATCTGTATAAAATAAGAAAGATGGAACAAGTACAGAAATAAATTCAACAATTCCACTTCAGCCAATGATTCAACTTCTCTCAACCCAAGAAAATGTATGGAAAAACTGTTCTGTTCTATATTAAAGAAGGGAGCCACAAGGGGAAAGTACAATCAGAGGAGACAAATGTAATCAAATTCGGGAAGATTTTGAGGAAATAATGTTACTATCCCCAAACTAAAATATTTCTACATTTGTGTTACAGGAAAGAGCTGTGTAACTAATTCCTTTGTACTGTGGCTTATCATACCTCTTCTGCTTCAGTTATCCACTGCTGGATAATAAACTACCCCCAAATTTAATGGTTTTAAACTATAACCATTTTTTTGTTTGTTTGTTTTGCTCCAAATTCATCAGACCAGAAATTTGGACAAGGCTCAGTAGAGCAGGTCTTCTGTTTGAGATGGTATCAACTGGGGCTGAAATGTTCAAAATAGCTTCCACAGGCTGCATTCAGTTAGCAGCTGGGATGGTGTATTAGTTAGGGTCTCTATGGAAACAGAATCAATGAGAGATATCTATGAATATAAGATTTATAAAAGTGACTCACACAACTGTGGGTATACATGAGTCCAAATTCTGTAGGGCAGTCAGCAAACTGGCAACTCCAATGAAGATGTTCCATGAACTCCTCAGGAAATGAGCTGGCAACTTCTACGAACTCCTCAAGAAATGAACTGGGATCTTCAACAAACGTGTTCAATGAACTCCTCAGGAAACAAACCAGCAACTTCGATGAACTCCTCAGGAAATGAACTGGCAACTTCGACAAACTCCTCAGGAAACACTTCGCTGAGCAGCTGAAGAAGAAGTGAAGGTCCTCTATCTGTCTTGCTTAAAAATCTTCAACTGACTGATTGGATTAAATCCAGCCAACTGCATTCTCTCATTGTGGAAGACACGCCCTTTGATGAGTCATCAGTCACAGCTGCGGCCAATTGACTGATGATTTAATAAACCAGCCTGCTGGTTTATTAACCAGCCACAAATGTCCTCACAGCAATGGTTAGGCCAGTGCTTGCTTGACCAGACAGCTGGGTACCATCACCTGGCCAAGTTGACACATGAACCTAACCATAACAGATGGTCTGGAAGATTTGAGAATGATTCTCTCACCTATCTGGTGCTTCAGTGATACTCCATGTAGCCTCTCTTTCTCTAAGTGTCTAGCTTGGGCTTCCTCACAGCATGGACGATTGACATTTTACGTGGAGGCTCGCTTCCAAGAGTGTTCAAAGTAGAGGTTGTAGATCTCTTAAGGGCCACTCTTAGCAGTTACACAGCATCATTTCCACCACATTCTATTGGTCAAAACTAACAAGGACAGCCCAAATTCAAGGAGGTGGAGAAGTAGACGACTCCTCTGAGATGAGAGGTGTATACACATTGCCATGTTTTGCAGTTAACCACACTCACCAACCAAGAGTGTCATCATTCATCTGGTCAACCCTGAAGCACCAAAGTTTAATTCCTCTTCTTAATGTTTGCACCATCTTCTCTGCCTTCCAAGAGCACTGAAACCTGAAATCCAAACAGTTTAATGATACCAAATGTTTCAAATTAGTGTCTGTCATGTTGTTCCCGGTAGTTGGGGGGGAATCAATATTAATGAAGAGAGAAGCAGTAAACATTGCTAATGAGGATGAAGTAGGAGAGACCCAGCTACTAAGGGGATATGTTTCAGCATGCAGTGAGCAAAAATGACTGGGCATGAAAGCCTGACTCTTTAATGCACCCACAATAATAACAGCACCAAAGTTAGCACCACAGGTAAATTTTAATAGATGATGTCTTACAAAAAGGTCTTTGCTTGAAATGCAGCCCAAAGACTAAATTAGAGTCAAAGTCCCAGTCAGTTAACTGTGCTATAACATGTGAAGAATTGATTTTCTTATTTTCAGCTGTCAGACCTGCTACAAAGAATGAGTTTTAATTCTGGGGATGTTATTAAACTCCTTGCTTAACTGGCAGAAAAATGGAACTGCTAGCCTGGTGATGGTGGAACTGCTGTCAGATTGAATGACACCTGTCAGAGTATGATGAATGACCCTCTATTCCCCACAATCCCCTGTTCTGTCACTCAGGTGAGGCCCATTAATCTTCATCCTGGACCTGTCAGGCTAGGCATCCATGACGACAAAATGTCTTGAAGCATTTACCCCCAAGATGCACAGAACAATACGATCTTCTCATTGTCAGAGCCACATCAAATTAACATAATTTATTATTACTTCCCTCCCCCTCTCTCTCCATCTCTAATGCCACCCCCAAAAAAGCAAGTGGGGGTTAGATGGGATTAGACAGATGGAGTGTAGGACCAGACTGCCAACTACCAAGACCCCTGCAGTGTCTGATGAGGGGGGGAGCATCTCTACAAACCAATCCAAAAGCTGGCAGTTCAATTACAGTGTAATAAAGGGACATTCATCATTCAATTAGGCACCTGTCATGGTTTCACAAAAGGGAAAACTTCTAACCTGAGACTCCGGGGAGAAGATGCTACAACCAGGAGACAGGCAAATAAATGAAAAAAAAGGGACAAAGTCAATTACTGGCCAACCAGACAAAAGGAAATATGTTAAAAATAAAGGGAAAGTTCTCCCTAGGCCAAAATCAGAAAAGTTAGATGACCTTCCCAAGATTAAAAGGGGCTAATATTAAAAGTAGCATGGGGCTCTCCTTTGCAGTACATGCCATGATTGAATTTCCCCTTTAGAAGCTGCTCAGGAAACTGAATTTCATAAGGAAAAAAAACATTCGGGAGGGAAAAGAAACTCTGTTGCTCAAAAGCATTGTTCTTTAAATGACTAACACATGAGGGTTGTCAGAAGAAAGCCTTTGTGGACATTCAACTTTGATACTTTACTGTATTAAGGGAGAAGAATTACAAGTGGTATTTTGAAACGATGATGTCCTCCTGGTGACTGGAAGTAAGACGACACATTTGATTTCTTAGCAAGTGTATATGCTGGTAATTAAGACCAGAAAGTTGTTCAAAATGGAGAGAAATTTCAAATTTTTTCCCTTTTCTTTTTTAACTATAATTTGTTCTTCTGACTAGTGGCTGCTTCTTACCTTTGCTTCTTTCATGCTAAAGCTTGCAGGAATGCTTTATTATGCTAGGGAAGCAAATGGGCCTCAGAATGTTAAAGCTAGAAGTGAGGAGAGGGATCCCCTGAGCCAGGACCCTCTGGTTTCAGGAGACAGAGACCCAGGATCGCACATCTGGGCGGTGGTTCTGTGAGTTACCCTATCAGCCCCTGTCAGGGAGGGGACGTCACACCTCACCACAACTCCACTCTTTACTCCCCGGCCCCAGTCAAGTAAAAATAGAATAAGGTCTGCATAGAATCACTTCTATAGGATTGATAAGTCACTTTAAAAGCTTTTCTTTATAGATTGTTAGAAATTTGTAATGTAGAGATAGAGGAGATGTATAGTTTCTTTTCCAAGGGATTCAGGCCACAGTTTTCAGTGCCATAACCATCGTGTGTCATGTGTCTGGCACCAGGCATATAGACGTGGTTTTGAAAGGCCCTCGGATTCTATCAAGAATTCTCTATTTGATTCCAGGGAAGAAAGTTTCTTCTTTTTCCTTCTCACCATTCTTTACTTTCTTTTTAAGTTCATTTTTTCCCCATTATTTATTTGAAAAAATATTTGACACTTGCTCTAGAAAAAACATGTAATCAAAATGGAGTTATTTTTGAGAACTCCTATTCAAGGAAATGAAAGGTTCCATTTAGAGAAAGGAGATGCTTAACTCAGAGTTTGAGGGGATAACCAGACTAGGGTCTCCCTCTCTTTGCCTGTCAGAATGGGTTGCTGAATAACTGAAACACGTCATTGGCTGGGCATATGATCTTTCCAAAGGTCTCCTTTTTGGGGAAGAAAAACATGTCATGTGTTAAACCCATAGGTGTGTACATCTGTGTGTGTACGCACATGTTATATCACAGATACTCATAAATATAGATATACCTGTAAGAAAAGGATAAATTTAGTTTTCACATAGAGACAGCATGAAATAAGGCAAATGGAGGCAAAACCAGTTTAAACAAGCCCCGTGATAAAGAGAAGAAAGAATCTGCCAGCCCCTTATATGGAAAAGTAACCATGGTTACTGGAATGTAAAGAAATATGAGGTAAAATCAAAGGCGGGAACTCACAGCAAAAAGAAAAATTTTTTTAAACTAAATGAACTCTCTGGGATAGGCTGATCAGTTCAAAATCTCAATAATGAGCTAGTTGGCTCTCTGGGATTGGCTGTACAAATTAAAATCTCAAAAGATAAATTAGTTAGTGTTCTCGGATAGGCTGTAACCTCTGCAGTACCCAGTCAATGGGGACACAGGGGAGGGACTTGCGAATTAGGAGTAGGAGCTTTAAAGATCGCCATTCTCTTCCTCTGGCGCGCCAGCCTTCCACGTGTTTGGCTGGACGCCCTATCTTGCAATATTGTAAATAAATTCTTTTCTCCTCCAAAACCGAGTGAGCGTTTATTCCCTTACAGGTACCGCTTTATTTCCGACACACCCACACACTATAAACGTATTCCTTTTGACTTAGGATTTGAAGCTTCATCTGCTGCCAAACTTAAAAAAACAAAACAAACAAACAAAAAAAACCCAAGGCAGGGTTGATCTCATTTTGTTGTATTCTAAGATACATTGACAAGGCCTCTCTGTTCTTTTTCATAAGTCCTTAAATGTCATATCCTAAAATCAGCAAGGCAGGCCATTCCATCCCGAACGTATTTGTTGGATTAATAGTCCTCTGTAAACTATACTGTCAGTTCTACTGGAGAAAGCAGAGTAGGGAGGAGAGGAAATGAGTTTTGCAGCCTCCTCTCCCCATCTCTATCCTTCATCTTAGGGTCATGTTGATGCATTTTTAAAATCCAAGAGAGATTGTGGCACTTTTCCAGGTTTAGATTTTTCATGGGGAAAATAGAAAAAAGATTAGAAGATAGAAGATGAAAATCACAAAGGTCATAATTACTTAAAAGTAAAACTGCTGGGACAGAAGGGTCTACTTTTAGACTGAGATTGAGTCTCTAACCAGCAATGAAATCTCAGTAAATGTTAATTGATGTTAATAGGGCAAAAATTTAGAAGAGGAAATGAATCTGATAAAGTTTTATACTTAACCCAAACACACGAAAACTTCTACATTATGCTAATGTGAAAAACTTCCTAAAGCTCATGTGTGTGGCATGGTGTCACAACAGGAGACTCCAAAGAATGGGGAAGGCTTATATACTGACAAGAACAATCTGTGAGACCCCCCCAGAGGGCCATTTCATTTCTCCAGGCTTGCGTTTACTCATTGTAAAATGAAAGCGCTGGACTAAACGATCTCAAGTTCCCTTCTATTGTAAAACTATTTGATTTTCTAATTCATATCCTAAAGTTGTATTTTTCTGATTGACCCAATATGTTTGGGTGAAGAAAACACCACTGATAATTGGAGGCCAGTTTCCAATTAAACCTCCCAAAATAAGAAAGTTTATATCCTGCTTAATTGCATGCAGTCAATGTAGAATGTACAATATAGATATCATAGTTCATACAGAAAGAACACACAGCCTCTAACACTCTGAGGACTTCCCCCTGTTCTCACTGGGAATGGTAATGTTGGATCCAGTCCCCTCTGTTAATGTACATTTTCTGAGCTTACTTGCTGCTTCAAGTACCAGCAGTTCAATCACATGTTTACTAGGTAAAGCTAAACTGAAATTAGATGGAAGTTAATATACAACAAAGGGTAAGTCAATCCCAAACTGGTGCTTTTTAAATAAAATCAACACTTCCATTCTGAAAAGTTTAGGGATATAAGTTCTTAAGTTGAACTTGAATTATTTCTTTATCAGAAAGTTTGACAGAAAAAAAATCCAGGAGTTTAATCATATTTCTCAACATGTTTCATATCATGGCACACGCAGAAAATGAGAAGAAACTAAAAAGCCATCGACTGAAAGGATGGGCCTTTGAAATCCTCTAAGAAAAAAAGACAGCCCATTAAACTATAATGCAATACCCTAAGAACAGTCCTAGTTGACCTACAAACTGGTCACCTCAGGCTTTCATTGCTTTGACATGCTCTTTTGTATTCTGGGGGAACTGGCAAGTTCTCCTGTCCTTAGTTGCAGAGCATTGCTTCTGATAGGCTTCAGCTCTTGGTGGGCATCTTCCTCAGTCTCATAAACATTTGATCATTCATCCCTCCTATGGCATACTTTTCTTCACCAATTTCATATTTATACCCATTTCCCTGTTTGTATAACTTTCTGGGTACACAGGAATTTTTTATGTTGTTTCAAAGCTGAGTCATTGACTATTTTATTTAATAGTTTCACTGCTAAACTCAACCCAGTACAACAGTGCCACAGCACAATGCACATCGCTCAGTTGAAGTTAGGACATTAATAACCACTATGATCAAGTTTAGTCTTGGGCAGACAATGACAGCTATGTCATGACTGCCACCTGGTCAAAAGTGATTATAGACTGTCAATGTGAAAACAAATCCAGATTTCAGAGATGTTAGGTGAGAAAAACGATGCACATCTTAGACTCAGCAACATAGGGTAAATGAATAAAGTATCTCTTGGTTCAGGGCAATCAGCGTGAGGACCTTGGCAGCCCCAGCCCACCCAGGTTCCCCAAGGAGTAAGGAGAGCAACAGCCGGGCATTTTTTTAACCCATTCTCAGCCTGGCACACTGATGGGAATAGTCAACTTAGAGGTCTATAGAGAGAACTTCCAGTTGCCATTTCTCTAAGTAAGACTCCAGTAGAATTGCAACTTGTTGAGATTTAGTAAACCAGAATCCATTTGGCAAAAGTAATTGTGCACCTTTGGCTTTGCCAACTACCTTGCCAAACCTGAGAAATTATACCTATTTCTTCTTCTTCTTCTCCTTCTCCTCCTTCTTCTTAATTCTTTCAGAGAAGTTGGATCCTTCTCTCTTCTCTAGTATTTGAATAGTCATAAGTGGTTGGGGATACTGACGGGAGGTGGAATGCCAAAACATTTCTGCATGTCCTCATTTGCTTTACCTTGCCTAATCAATTTGCCTTTCAGATCGTCTCACCTCAACTGTCCATCATCCTCCCTGGCAAGGACAAAGGGGAACTACTTCCAGTTCTCACCTTTTCTTCTTCTCGTTATATACACGGGAAAATGACTGTGATGGGCATCACATCCCTAGAACGTCCTCTCGGGAGGAATGGCAACAGGCTTCCTCGGTTTCCCTGTTGACCATGAGTGAGTGAGCCAGATACAGATGGGGTGTTAGTCCCCATCCTTGGCCTCTTTCCCACGCCAAGGTTCACAGACTCCAAAGCACATTTGTCTTCCTTTTGAAAGCTCATTCAAGTCCTTGTCTAAAACACAATTTTGTTCCTAAAACCACATCCAATTTTAGTAAATAATTTCTCAAAAAAATTTAAAATAAGCACATGTAGAACAGGTTACCACAAAAAATTAGGTATGCGGCCTCAGGCCTGCATCTTCACTGGCATCACCCAGATTTTAAAGACAAAGTTTTCTCATTGTTGTTCTGTTTTGTTTATTTTCTTCTGAACCACATAGGCAGTGCTCAGGCCTCCACCTTGCAATCTACTTCTCTATAAATAGACAGGGCTTAATGTTAGGTATTACTGAGTACCCAAATTCACTCATTCATTCATTCATTCACTCATGTACTCATGAAGTCAACATTCATTGAGAGTATTGGGAACTGAACATGAAAAGATAAATAAAACTTGTGCCCTGATCTCTAAGAATCCACAGTCTAATGGGGAAGACGCACACACAAATAGATCACTATAACAGAGTGTGATGAGCACGATGACAGAGTGTTAGGGCAGCACAAAGTTGGGGATGTTCTAATCCCTGAAACTCTCGGAAGTGAGACTTCTCGGGTGCAGCTTTTCATCATCGTGCTTGACATTCTCCTGGTTACTGAGAAGTGATGGCATTTGAGCAGAAGAAAAGGGAACTGTAGAACAGAAGACTTTGTTTACACTCCAGGTAAGAAAACGGAGGGTTAAAAGAAGTAATCACATCGAGGCAAAAGGAGGAAGATAGCAAAGTATTGGGAATGCAGCTGGATGAATAATTGATGAGCTGGTGGCCTAACAGAGAGTCTCATTAATATGATCCTGCAGGTTCATTAAGTACTGTTCCAGGCTTGTCTTGGAGGGGGCCTCCTGAGTCTTGATTAGGAATTGTGTGGCTTTCGCTTCGACATCAGAACTTTGGGCCTTGGGTTTTGACAACTGCTTCCTAGGCTCCTATCCTTTCTCTCCAGCACCTTTTAGAAGCTATTCTCAATCCCCCTCTCACTAATCATGGGCCCCTAACCATGACAGTCAGTCCTAGTAAATAATATATCAAGATAAATGATAATTGTTCTGTTTTAAGTGTCTCCTAATGAACATCATAAATTAAAAATTAATATTGCAAAGACTGTATGAATAGCATCAAATCCATAAACAAAGCAGCGGGTATCACACTTGCAAACGAAAGCTAAACACCTCCCATTGTCCTCTTTTTCCAGTCTCCACTTTTTTCTACTCTCCCCAACTCCTACCCTACCTCCAACCTGGTTCTATAGACCTGAAATCCACTGCTAAGACTACCGGGAATTACAGTGCAAATAACAATACCACTATTTTTGGTTTCCATGCATTATTTCTGGTCTAAAAGTTCCCTACCTGATTTAGTATGATTTGAAGACCCAATCTAGAGATAGACTTGTCATTATTATTTTCCCCCAGCCAGAGTCAGAGAATAAGAATTGTTTTTTGAAAAACCCAACACAAAGGCAGATGAACTAACTCAGGCCCCTTTGAAAGGGTGAATATAGAGTCATTTTATTGGCATCAAATTAGTTCTATGCTCCCATCTTAGAGAACTGCCTCTGAAACTGAATCACATCGTGGGGAAGACAACATACCAGAATATGAGCAATAGTATTTTTATCCTCTGGATAGTGGGATTATTGTTATTATTTTATCCTTTTTTGTGTGCTTTCCTGAATTTTCCAAATTTCTACAATGGGAATGTTTTTATCATCATTATTATTATTATTTGTGTAATAGAAAAATAAAGAAAAATATCATTCAGAAGTAAAGGAGAGTACTTGGTCGGACGTGAAAGCCCAGCCACAAAAGCTAAAATAGCCATCATTTTACAAGCCTTTTAAAATGTGCCAAACACTGTGCGAGGCATGTATTTTCTCTAATAATATCTATGGTATTATCCCAACATCTAATTCCTTTTTTTGAGATGGACCCAAGTCTGTCCTGACCCAGTGCATTAAGTGCTCCACCCATGTAAAAGGTACCCCTTGTTGGAATTCTAGGCTCCCCCATCAATCTGCTGGTTGTCACTTGGCTCCTACAAGGAGAGTACACACAGGCCCCGCTTATGCAAATATTCCAGACCAGAAGGTAGGTGTATTTCTCACCCTAAATGAATGCATTGGCTTTCTTCTATATAAAATCAATTTGACAAAAACTTTACTTCAGTTGCTTTTGGACTGAAAGGATAAGACTTTTGTAAGCACTCACTGAGTTGTCACACTATACCAAATCCTTATGAGCTCCACCTTGTGAACACTTTCAATTGATTCGCTTGCCTTACTAATCCAAGGATGCAAATGCTCACCCAGCTAAATATGGAGAAAACATTAAAAGAATTCACCTACATAGCCAATAAAAGTGGTTTCACATCAGGCCATTACCCAGATTATTTTTACTAACCTTATCCCAAATGCCATCCCCTTGTCTTTGAGGAAGGTGTATAAGATGCTATGGTGCTGGCATTGCCACTACTGCAATCCCCTCATCAAAACAGAGGCACCACAATTGCAATATTGTGAGAATGAAAAACTGGACCTCTTGCTGCCTGGGATATCCTCCACCAAACCAGAATGCACATAAGAATGCAGTGCTTAAGCTAATTAAATATACTGCAGAACCAGGAGAATTCTGCGAACAGCAATAACCTGTTTTTATTTTATAAAAATGCCCCTATTGAAACAACAGATCTGAATGCAAATGTAAAACTTAGCATTCGATAATACTCTCACATCTGTCAACATTTTAGAGAAATTTCAAGTGGAATACATTTGTGGTTCTAGAAATTCGTAGTTTATGCATAGAATACATTGGATGAGATTTTGTTTTCACAGATACCCAGGTTTCAAATAAAGAAATATCATGGAGTCAGAGAACTTTGAAGCTGGAAAGGCTCATAAGAGTCACGTGGTCCTACTCACTTAGGAAGTGTGAGGAAAGTTCAGAAAGGTCTTTGCTCAAGGTTACTCACATGATAAGATTTCAGGAAATCCACAAGCTAAGGAGAAAGTGGGGCCAGATTTCCTCATGTACCCTTAGCATTTGAATGGTGAATCACTCGATAGGAGATTCAGGGCTAAGCCAGGCCAAATGTACCAGCCACCTGGCAATTCTGTATTTTTACAATCAAAGTTAAATGGGGAATTAAAACATTTGCCCAAATTTCTTTGATTAACTTACTGAGCTTTAAGTTTTGTTTTTTTTCTTAATGAAATAGAATAGGCTTCATGACACATCTTATGGTGTTTAAATATTAATAAAATTATAGTTGATGTAAAATCTGTTGGTTTTTATTATGTTACACAAAAGCATCATTTCATGAAACTTTTCAAGTTTCAGTTATATATATCTCTATATATATACTTACATGTACATATATTTGCATATATATATATACATATGCTAGTTTATGATATGAAATGCATTTCTTACTGTGGATCACAGTAGAAAAGAAAGAAAGTCCCTTTAGTGGAAATTTCAATTTTAGCTCCACTTAGTGTTCTTAAAAAAACAAACAAAAACAGGAAATATAAATAGCGCCTTATAAAAATTTGAGGGAACCTTGTATTAAACAGTCACTTTCTTATCATTGCAGTCTGAAATGTTCTTTCTACTTCAGACTTAGTACAATGCTCTTTAGATGAGCAAAAAGGAAACTTTTAATTTAAGACACTAGGGCACAGGGCAATGCCTAACATATGAAAAAAAAAAACCAAAACCAGAACCTACCTTCATGGTTTTAAGATACAGTTTTTTCTTTCCTAAAATCAAAGCTCGAGATAAACACTGAAATTAATTCACCCAGTTCCTGGCATACAGTAGACATGTGCAATAATATTTGTGGAATAACTGCTGAACTGAGATAGAAGAGCCGGAGTTTTAGCCTTAGCTACTAATTTGCTATGCAAAGCTGGGCAAAGATCTTAATCTTTCTCTGCTCCAATTTTCTCAACTATAAAAATAGATGATTGGGCAAGAGCAGTGTTGCTTTGAGGGAATTTGCAGAAGTCTTTCCATGGTATGTTACTAGATGGCACATGAAAATCATTGATAACTGATAGGTTAGTAGGTGGTCCCTTCTCCACTGAATTTCTATGTCCTCCACCCTCATCTGTGATTGTGCCCAAGATCATCCAATGAGTTCTAACTTCCTGACTCAGGAAAGGTGATCTAAATAATCCAAAGAAAGAAAGGAAAAAAAACATTCTGGATTGCTTCAAAAACAAAACAAAACAAAATAGCATATCTAACCATATGATTTGAGCCTGTCATAGGCCTACAGCTGTTACTATGGCTCATTAACACTGGACTTAGGAAAAAAGGATGACCCTTTCTGTGAAGGCGTTCTGAGTTTGGGGAGCCAGAGGGCATGGTTTACCCGGCAAGTCCGGCATAATAGTTAAAAATGCAATGCTACATTAGACAAGTCATGACAACTCAAAGCCTCAATGTCCTTATACAAAAAAGGAATAGAAATGGAAACTACCTTATAATTTGTGGAAATAATTAAATAAGATAATATGTTTGGACTTGGTCTGATATCTGATCTATCATAAGTTCTCAAGAAATGTATCTGTTTTTGTTATGGTATAACTGAATCCAGATCATAAGTAAGAGATCAAGGATAAGGAATTTTTAAATGACATGTTACTGTAGATGTGTTTTCCTGTGATGAAAAAAGCATTAGAAAGACACATGGGAGGTATACACACTGAACTGGGGACTCTGTTGCCTTCCTGGTCCATTTTGTTCACTTTACTCTAGCAAATGGCTTGGAAGAGTTGAAGAAAACCAACTGATTACCCCTACACGATTAGCAAATCTTGTACTTAAGGGTGAAAAGGGTAGCTGGGGAAGCATCCATTTCCCACGAGACATCCTCTTGCCATAGATTTCCATTCTGTGTTTCAAATCACAACACATTTTGGACCAAAAATCTCTGGTATTTTGCATCCATTTTTGCCTCTCTGGAGTTGTATATGCCAATGAACACCTCCCATTTATCATCATTCAGCACTGATGTTTTGCACTGTGGTCCTTGGTCATCTTTATGTGGTCAAAGATGGCTTTGGTTTGTCCTGGCAAAGCAGGTTGGTGCCTCTATTTTATCTCAGGGAGGTGAAAAGGGAAGCATGGGGAGGAGCAGCAGTGTGTCCAGAAGGTCCCCCATCCATGCAGTGACTGGGTCACCAGATCCTTAAATGATTTGCACGATCTACTGGGGCAGTAAGCACAAGCCTCAGTTCATTATACACTGCAGAAATGGCTAAAGGGCTGACAGAAGGTATATTCTGAAAGGAGAATAAGAATGAAGACTTAACTGAAGGATATCTGAAGAAGGCAAAAGAAATGACCCATCCTATCTGCAAACCACATACCAGAAATGAATGGGTTCTTTAGTGTTTGGGATATTTTAGTGTTATGAAAATGTAGACTATAGAGCTATTATATCAAGTAATTTATGGGATGAATATTGTAATTCATTGAATGTCACGACTTATCTTTTATTCATATAGTTACTATTCCATTACCAGAGAGGGAGGTTTGTCAAAGGTTAATTATTTTAAATTGCTCCGGCAAATTTATTTTGATTTGTACAATTTTTTTTGAATAATCATAGCTCTATATATTCATACATCTTTATGAGGCTTCTTTTTAAAAAATAATATTCTTTGATGAGGCAGTTAAAGCTAGATAAATGCTTTAGTGATGCCTTTAAAATATAGTCTCTTTAACTGGATGTAGATCTCCAAAGAATTATTATACTATTATTGCTATTGATATTATCAGTTCTATTTTAGACCTTTCTATTTGTCCAAGAAAAATTGCAATAAAAATGACCAGGGTATTTAAATTTGACTTTCTCAAAGGGTTGGCCATAGCATGTGGTATCTTTAACCTTTGGCTCAATGTTTGGAAGCCCCACTGCATGGGGATGGGGGAGAGATGTCAGCATCCGCTGTTTGCTGTGCCACTATGTCCTGTTCACTTGCAGCCACCCCTTGGACAAGGGTTCACCTTCTCAGGACCCGAAAATAGCTCCTTGTGGAGGAACAAACCCTAGAAGATGGAACAAGTACCTGCAAATTCAGAAAAATCATTTTGAATTACAAATCTAAATTAGAAAGGAAGACAGAAGCAACTGGAGGAATTAGGAGGAATTCAATACATACATTACATAGATTAATCCAGTCCCATCTCCATCAAAACCTATGCAATCTTCCAGGAAGACTTCCTGATTAACTATGCTTATCTTCTTTGTATTTCTTAAATACTTATGTATCAAGTCTGTATTTCGTTAATTTGGCCATCTTGCTACATAGCATTTTTAATTATTCAAAAATCATTTGAGAGACAGAGGGGCATGTAGGAAAGCGTTCAGTTTGGAGTTAGAAGACCTAGGCTTATGCTTAAGCTCCGCAGTATTATCTATATTGGCTTGAATATGTTGCTTGATTTTTCTGGGACTCAGTTTCCTTTATGTCAAAGAGGAATAAGAAAATCTATCTTCATGCTTCACAGAGTTGGTAATGTCACCTAATGATTGCACATCTCTCCCAGTTTATAAAATTCTTGCCTTTTTATCTTGTTTAATCCACAAACAGCAGAATAAGAACTCGCCCATTTTTTTAAAACATGGGTACTAGATGAATTATGTGAAATGTTATTTTCATACTGTGAGTTATCATTGCTTAAAGTCTGTAGATTTTATATACTCAATTTAATATTAATATCCCTGATGCTATAGGCCATATCTATTGTCTCTTTCTTTTATTTCATTCTTTCCTTTCTTTAGGTACTATGATAAATAGACTCAGAAACTCTTTCCAGAACAGATAGAGAAGTACATTGCAAAATAAATGCTCAGTAAGGTTATATTGCCAAAGTAACAGATTAATTTTACCTGGTGTCAAGAAGAAAATAATCTACTATTTAGCCAAAATTTTCACTTTTTACCTAGTTGTACTGGTCTCATGCAGATGGTTCCTAAAAAGCACAAAAATTCTGAAAGAAATAAAACAAAGCCACAGCACATGATTCTGGAAAGCATGGATAGTGGCTGCCAGAACAGAGGCCGTGAGATGTGTTTTTACCCTACTAGAAAGAAAGCACAATCAGAGAAGGGTCCCTGTCTGTCTTGACCACACTTGATATTTTGAGTGCCTGGCAAATAGTTAGTGCTTAATAGCTGTTAGCAAGTATAAACTGTCTCATTACACTCATACAAATCAGATTCTTAGAAAAGTATGGAACATAGCAACTAAAGGTGAACCTAGGCATTTTGAAATAGATTCAGAAGACAGAAACAGCATTGGAGAGGGGACTCATGAAAGAAAGTTAAAGAAGCTGAAAGTTATTACTCAAAAAGAGAAAAATAAAAGGAGATTGCAAGTGTCATTTATCATCACGTATGATATCTATAATGAAGCAGAGCATGCCTGCAAGAGACTCCCCTGAAAAGAAGCAGGGGAAATGTATTCATCTGTGGTACAAAAGGTGTGAACCAAGTAAAAGTAAATGAACAAATACCTAAAGACGTACATACATGCATACATACATACATAAAATAAATCCTCATTGAGAAGTGGTAGGAAGTGAATAGGAAAAATACAGAATCAGCTCTCAATCCTTGAGCTTTTGCTGTGTGTCAGGCACAGTTCAGAGGACTAGACTTGCATTGTTTGATCAAACAAATCCTCTGATGTAGGTATTATTGTAAGTGAAGAAACTGAGGCTGAGAGCAGTTAAGTAACTTGCCCAGTCACCAGCTAGTGGTCAGCAGAGCCTGGAATCAGTTCACATCCCTGCCTCCTGGGCTCTTAAGCAATATATTTGGTCTCAACTTTCACCACCTCTATGGTTTTTCCTCCTTGGAGCCTAGAGGATCCTATAACCAGTTTCTATTTTTACTTAACAGACTGGCTGAGAGCAGAAACTGACTGACAGCTGCGATAATGTGAACCCTTTACTAATGTGGCCTACAGAGTTATTTGTTTAAAAAAAAAAATCTCTGCAAATATTTTACTCTAAGTCTTCTTCACCCAGACTTCACAGTAAAATTAGAACCCAATAGCAATGGAATCGCTGAATCAGCAAATAGAGATAGCTATCTTCACAACTCTTTACTTGGATCTAAACATTTTTATATTCCTGTCATCTAGCTATAAATCAATAAAGGGATCATTTCATTTAAGTATTCTGTATGGCTGTCTAAACTCAATCAATTAGCCACATACTTGTCAAATCTCCATAACTTCTGAATATTAGAATCTACTGTGTAAGGTAGGATTTCTGAGCCATAGTGTGAGCAACACTTATGGCCATTTTCTGAATGTAACAGCCCAAGGTATTGCTATAAATCATCAAGATGGCGGAATTGAAACAAAGGCCCCAGAGAACACCAAGGGAAAACGAACCCATCCTTTTCCCAGTTCTACTAAACACCACCTGAGAAAAGCATTCTGTATCCAGTGTCTTTTACCGGAGGCAATCTGATTCTTGTGGAATGGAATATTTCTAACTTTAATTCTCCTTAACAAAGACCTCTAAGTCCATGAGCTTCCTCACAAGCCTGTGAAGCACTACCCCTTCATAGTTCCGAGCTGTTCTGGGAAAATATTGTGGGGGCGGGGGGAGGCCCCCAGGGGAAGAGCTGATTGGATTCTGGCAAGAAGGACCAAACATCTGCTTCAAACAAAAGACATCTGCATATTTCACATTTATTTTTCATAATTTACAGAAGCAACCTGCCAAAATTCAGCAAGGGAGAATATGCTAGCACGTAATTAGCTTAAAGTTTGCTTGCTTTAGAAGCATGAGCCCGAAGCCCAGGAGCTCACCTGGGAGGACATCAAGGAATGGTGGAAGTGTAGTTTGATTTCTGTAAATTCACTTTTAGGCCTCATACACCAGGGCGGAAGATCAACAGAGAGGTAAATATGCCAAGATGACACCAGCAGATTCTTTTGTACTCACATCAAATAAAAAGTCTCCACACCAGAGGGGCAGCTAAAGGTAATATTTATTAAATAAGATTTGATTATACAGGATTTTGCATTTACCACAAAGCACTGCAGTGCACAGGCTGGGCAATGGTGAAATGCTACACAGCTTTTAATTAAAAGGTATGTATTGAGAGTACCAATGGAATGGTGAGAAATCATGTGTGGGGCATTCCATTATTTTTCAAAGCATCTGAAAGTCGCTACTTACCAAAGAAACAAAAACAAAAACCAAAAAATGAAAACTGGAAAGCATATTTGTTGGAATATGTGCTGAAAGCATAAAAAGAACAGGATAATGGATGACATGATCAGTCTTAATATATCCTGATGGTAGTACTACTACTACACCTTTCCAGTTGAATTTCAAGCTTTGCAAGGTCATTATTACATGAACTAACTAAAGCTTGCTTAGAGAATAATAGAGGAAGAATGGGTTTTTGATTAAAGAGAGAGAGAAAGAGAAGTTTCTTTTCCTTTCCAGAAAAGGAATCTCTACCCTAGATCAAGTATTTAAAAAAAAAAAAATACTAGCTATGAGGTCCTGGGAGATTTCCCCTGATCTTAACTCCAGCAAAGTCTGCAAAGTATTAGACACTGTTTTCAAATGTTTAAAACATCAGGCTAATGGGTTGGAGGGTGGAGTGGTATTTTGATTTTGCTGACTATCGTCTTCCAGTTTTAGTCATTGCTTTACAAAAGCAATTGTGTCTCGGATTTAGTTGTAGACACATGCTGACCATACAAAATCTCTGTAATAATGCGACAGCAGTTCCAAAGGAATTAGTATCTTAAATTACGTGTACATAGTAGAAGTAATGTGTGTAATCCAGATACTATCAATAATTCCTCAGTTACTCCCACCTGGTCCTAAAGGGTGAGTTGGTTGTGTTCATTCCAAACATCGTATATGTTTATGATATCTGATTTAAAACTATGACTGTGACATGTGCATTGAAACATGAAATTCAAACAGCAGTTAATTTGAAAACAACAGCGATTTGTAATCATGCACTAACCTACTGTTTGAAATTTTCTAGTTATTTTTAAATTACGGATTCTTTCTTTTCAATTTTAAATCTACTTAAATTTCAAAACAGTGTATTGTGCACATAAACCTTTCATGTAACTATCATAAGTTCTCTTCTCTTTTGGCAATAAGCTCTCAAGAGAGGCAGCTTGTTATAAATGGAAGGAGGCTGGTCTTTGTTGTCTCACATATGGATTCGAATCCTGGTTCTACCGTCTAAGCTGTGTGAACTTGGGAAAATTATTTAAACTCTCAGGATCTCAGTTTTCTCATCTGTATATTAAGGGTGGCATTTTTGCCATGAGCTTAAACAAAGTAGCTTGTGTTTAGCAGGATGCCTAATCTGTGCCTAAACTGGGATTCTGATTTGTCAAAGATTTGAACATGCCAGAACCTATGGACCTTAAGTACTGTGGAACTCTCTGGAAGAAAACTCATCCCATAGAAAGAGGGAGTCAGGCAAGAAGACACACTTTGAAAACAAGCCCCCAAGAGGGTTGGGAGGAGTCATTTTAACTGGTTGGTATTTGCCATTCTAACCTGCCCCAATCTATGAACTTGTGTAGGAGCTGTAAATAGCTAAAAGTAACGATGGAAAGAGCTGTTTTCTCCAAAATTTCTATAACACACTGAGGTTCCATTTGTACTATTTGGGGGTCCATCCTCCTCACTTCCAGAGTGGCACTTGTGGAGAGGTGCCAGAAGTGGTGTCCATGGCCAGCAGATGCCGTGAGTCCTGTGGCCATTGGCAGCAGTGCCCAGCAGACACAGTGGTATCTGGAGAAGGGAATGCTCCTAACAGAGGTAGCTACCATGCCTTGAGAAAGAGGATTCCCCCAAAAATGCCCAAAGGGAGAAGTGGCATCCAACAGAAGTATCCAGGAAACACCAACTAGTCCTGCGCCAATCTAATGTGGTACCACTGGCCACATGTGGCTATTTAAATCAAAATTAATTAAAATTTAAAATTCAGTTCCTCAGTCTCACTAACATATCCAATGTTGTGGACAGTCCTGTTGGGCATCCCCGGACCATGGATAAACCCGGTTGTTTCAAAGCACATGTGAAAAGAGCTTCCGGTGAACTCTGAAGAACCTGAACACTGGGACAGTGGGGGAGGAACAGAAATGAGGTCCTTAAGGAGCAGTTAAGGACAAGAGTCAGTGAAATAGGTGCTCTTCTCTTTAACATGACCTTTTTTTTTTTTTTTAATTTTAATGTAATGTTATTGAGATACATTCACACACCATATAATCCATCCAAAGCATACAATCAGTGGTTCGCAGTATCATCACATACTTGTGTGTTCGTCACCATGATCATTTTTAGAACATTTGCATTACTCCAGAAAAAGAAATAAGAAGAAAAAAGAAAACCCCAAACATCCCATACCCCTTACCTCTCCCTCTTATTGATTGCTAGTATTGCACTCTACCCAATTTTAATCGAGGTAGGTTAACTAAGACAGTGTACTATTGTCAGAGATAAATATATTGGTCAATGGAACAGAACAAAATACAAAACATCTAGAAGTAGATCCATACAAATACAGGCAACTGACTGTTGTTGTCTTTATTTATTTATTTATTCATTTTGCTATATAGTTATACAATACAATCATTATCAAAGAACAAGATTACTGGATTACAGTTCAACAACTTCAGGTATTTCCTTCTGGCTATTCTAAAACACTAGACATGAAAAAGAAATATCTATATGAGTCAGTATTGGCAGTCATTTGTTAACATGACCTCTTTTTACCCAAGATGAAAGCTGGAAAATACAGAGTTTGTACAAAAAAGGCCCACACATGGCTTTGAATGTGATAGGCTTCAACAAATATAAATCCTCTTTCACCCTCATAGATATTTGTGTCAGTGCATGAACTCTCTAATATAGTCCTTCTGTTACCAGGATGATCTTCCTACAACCCAAATTAGATCATTAGCTTCTTCACTAGCTGTCAAACACTCTTGATGGTATAAATAAAATGGTGCAAAATCTTAAGACTGGTATCCTGCCAAGAAGGGTGCAGACATTGAGCCAGAGGGCCTGATACAAATTCCAGCTCTGGCACTTGCTGGCTGTGTGACCATGGGTGATTGGTTAAACTCTGTGCCTCAAGTTCCTCGTCTATATAAAGAGGATTATATTAGCACTGACATCTTAAAGTTGCTATGAAGATTGAATGAATTAATATTTGTAGAGCACTTAGAATAGTTCCTGGCACATAAAAGAACTAGATAAGTGTTTTCTAAATGAATATTTGTTGTCCTCAACAATCTGGTCCAAAACCACATTTCCAAATTTATCCTCAACTATACCCCCATAGCTTTCTATGTTTCAACCATGCATCTTCCCCTCACCTTGACTTAAATGCCTTTTCTTCTTTTTCTATCTATTGAAATTCTATACATCCTTCAAAATGCACCTTCCTAGGAGAATGTTTCCTAGAAGAGTAGTCTTAAGTCAGTGGACCCACAGCTCATTGTTTACTTCAGTATCACAACCCTACTTTCATTACATTGTGCCTTATATTAAAGCTCAGTCTTTACGTGTCTGTCCTCACTCTTAGACTAAAAATTCCTCAAGGAATTATTCATGCTTGTAGTCCCCAGAACACTTGCCTAAAATAGGTGCTCAGTAAATGCTCATAAAAGGGAGAGAAGGAGAGAGGGAGGGCATAGCCTACCTTTTAGTCCAATTCTGTGAAATACCCACTTTGTCCAAGTGCTATATTTCAGAATTCGTGCATACTGAGTGGCTTTTCAGGTAGCCTGAACACAATATCAGGCATCTGAATGGTGAGTGGAAAAATCCGTTCATCTCCATTGCATGTTCAGCTTAATGCTGAGAAACATAGACATGTTTCTTCAAATATGGCAACACGAAAGGCAGCCACAGTCTTAAAAGGACTGAAAGCTATCACACTAGATTTAAACACACAATACCATCAGTTGATTTATTTTCTTGATAATTTCTCATGCAAATTATTTCTGAAGAACCTTCTGGATGCCTCAACTCAAACATGGCCAATAAGGATTTTTACACAAGGCCTTTTTCTCTCTCCATCTAAAAAGTAGATTAGCATCCCTGGTTGGAGCAAATCTGAGATCCAATCGGATTCAAGCATTATCTCTGAAAACTTTCTAGGGCGTCTCTCTTTTTTGATCTTTCAAAACCACAGGAGTCAGATATGGCTTTCTTATTTTTTTTCTAATGGACCAGTAGTTGAATTTTGTTCAACATCCAATATCACACAACATGTGCACATCCTGGCCAGGGCGGCTGGGTTCTCTGAGGGGAAATCCCCCCTGAGAGCCCCTCACACTCATCACATTTTATTCCCCAGTTAATAAGAAAACAAGACCCTACATATCCTTAGCCTCCAAATTTTCCTAGATGATTTTATTTCCTTGTTAGAAACATAAAACACAGCTTTATGAGTCTTTAAAAGTCTAAGGAAAAATAGCTACTAATGGTGTCTTTTTATTGCCCACAATTCATCCCATTGAAAAAAAATGCAGTTATGTTCTTAGAGTTGATTATTGCTCAGTCTTAAATTTTCTAATTGTTTTAGATTTTGCACTTATTTTAGACATTTTCACTTTGCCCTCTAGAGTAAATTAAGATGAAAGGTAAATTAAAAGAGAGGAATTCAACATAAAGAGAATAAATAAACAAAACACAGATTGCAAAGCAGGAATGAAAACAAGGTCTCCCAGACCAATCTGTTAAAGGAATGCTACAAATGTGAAGTGTTTACTATTTTAAAACATTAATCATGCACTCACTCTGTTTATTTAGCTATCAATGTTTTCCTGTAACTCTGACTTGAAAATGTGTAAGCTGTTTAGAATTGGGACTCAAACTGAAGCCAAATGATATTTTGATTATTTATATTCCATAGCATGTCTTGAAACTTCAGAGCGGCAGTCTTTTCATTTCAATTCACACCTTTTTTAAAAGTCATTATTATTTTGTATAATGTGACATTTCAAATAACTTTTATTGCCACCCACTACCATACACCCAAGCCACAGCCATTAAAGATAGGGAGCCCAGGGCCTCCATCAATAGGCCTATTCAGAAGGTTCCCCACCATCTTGCTTTCCCTGGAATTTATGCATGGCTCCCAAAACACTACATTATAGGACTGGCCTGGTAATCAGAATTAGGAGTTCCAAAGAGTTGAAAGCGTCCCAAGTTCTTGGCAGTATTTTCTTGTGAGAGAAGAATTATTTTTAATAAAAAAATAATGATTTGGCTCTGCAAACGGAATAGCCACCAAAGCTGCCATATACTCATCAGAAGCAGGAGCTTCTCACCTGATCGCACAAAATTATGACAATATGCTGAGAAGAGAAACAGATTACACAAGTTTGATCTACTATTTCTACCCACTGAAAAAGACAGGAAAGCATTAGAATTTTATCTATAAGAAAAGCTATGTAGGAATTTTCTCCACAAAGATATGGAAGAATTCTATTCCATGAGGGGGCATAGACAATAAAATGGACAAGATCCCCAAAAGTTACATTTTCCATTAAAATTGCTATTGCTGCCATAAATTTACCCATACTACATAGATGTGCTGGGAAATTACCACATTGTTTTTCTCTACAGCTGACCTAAAGTTTCTCAAGTATCCCTACCCATTCCTTCTAATTTTAATAGTTCACCCCCCTCTGAGAGTTGTTTTCCACCACCCATCCCTTGCTTAGTTGATGTTGGGGTATGGGGCCTCACGGCAGGTCTCACTATGACCTCTGGGTTGTTGTCTGCTGCAGGGGCTCATTTAGTGCTTGGTGGGTGCTGACTGACTCAAACCTGTTCATGTTCAGTGTTTTAAGGATGCCCAGCCTGTTGAGCAGGCCAGTTAGCCCTGGCCCTGCCTGGCACTCTGCCACTGCCTTTTCTAGAGAACTTAGCAGGCCAAGCATGATTCCTTGAGAAACTGGGTTTCAGCATAGAAAAGAAGGGAACCCTTACCTCTGACCCTTCTCTCCATAGTCCCTGAGAGACAGAAGGCCTTTCTTTTAATTCCCCTCTGTGCCAAGCCATGTGAAATTCCTTTTGCTCTACATCCTCATCTTTCCAAGGGTGATATTTGACCTCTTTTTCTCTCTGGCTATGAGAGCAGAGTGGCTGTGGGAGAGAGAGAGACACATGATTTACGTGAGGAAAAATGAAAATGTTATCAGTTTAATAGTTTCTCATTTGTGCACCCATTAGAATTATGTAGTATGGATGCAGGGGTCCTAGGTGTGCCCAGTCTCTTCTCTCTGTGTTCTTTACCACCCTCTCCTCTGATGATAACTCTGCCCTCTGGGCACCCAGTGCCCTCAAGCAACTCACCTCCTCCAAATGAAATGTTCTGACAAACTGGCTCCTGGGTATTCAGTGTCTGATACAACTTTAGTATCACCTCATTCAGGGGAATTACAAAGGACCAACACTTGAGCCAAAGCTATCAATCACTAAAAGCAGAATTCTGAGTATTAGTGGTTGAAGAAGAGCACTGGAGACATGAAGTAGTTTTCCAGATTCCACTAAAATAATACCTTGTAGATGAGATGACCTCTTGGATCCTCCTATACATGCGTTTGGCATGTACACACAGAGACGTACATCGACACTTCAAATTGAAACATCAAGACATGTCAACATGAGGTTAACAGATATGAAAGGTCTTTGAAAACATAAATATTTTATATAGTGCTCATGTGTACACTCACCGGACACAGACCTCCTTAAATAAAAAAAAATAAAGAATTACAGAAATAACATAAACCAGAGAGACAAATCCCAAACAACTCAGTTTGTTCCAGAATAACCTAAAGAACCACCCTTTCACACAATGTTTTTACCCAGTGACAGAAATCACCACGGGCATTTTGTTATAATGAACCACTAAAAACAATGTCAACTGTCCTGTTTTGTAAAGGACAAGGCTAAATATATTTACAAAAAACTGATTCTTTTGTTTTTATTATTTTGTTTTATACTCATAAGCTATGGAGTCTGAATTAGTGATGTTTTTAATTTCTGAAAAAAATGATTGGATATGATTTCCAGGATCTTTAATACACAACAATTTTTAGGGACTACATGGTAATGTTTTTCATTTTGCTATTTCCCTGGAACTTCCTACAAAAGAAATCTTTTTGTAGGAGTTAGTGGCTGTGCCTCCCCTCGTCCTGGCAGCCATATATGCCCCATGAAAACATTTTGAGGAACAAATCTGGATTTGCCTATGTATATCTTGATGGGCTTTGTTTCTGGACGTGTCTAGACACACTTCAGTGATAGTTCCACTGAATTTGTTACTTCCTGGAGGGAACAACCATCTTTTCAAAATTCAGTTTGAAACTTCAGTCAAATTCCCTGCCTTCATTGCTACAATTTTCACAACTGTCTATGAGAGTGTTGACAGCCAGGTTGTTCCAAAGCGGAAAAGCCTCCAGCTTTGGGTGGTGTCTAGCTTTCATGGAAAGATTTTCCCCTCTAGGAAGGATCATTACCACATTGCTGCTCAGTTTTCCTTCCAACTCAGCCCAAAGCATGCCTGTTTGTTGTTCCACAATATTCTGCGGGATTATTGTGTGTCGAGGGCGCTGAAAAATGCCTCCATGTTTTCAGTGTGGCTGCCCCACGTTCTCAAGGCCCTCCTCGGGGAATAGGGCAACTACACTTCAACATGATTATCCAGAGGAAAAAAATTGCAAACGTAGGAACCTACCACCCACAGTGAGGAGCCTCTCTGCAAGGAAGTCTGATTGCCTACTACTAGAAAAATCATTTATTATTTCTTGAATTCAATTCATGTAGTCACTCAGCCAATTTTTTAAATTTAATTTATATATTATACTTATAGCTACTCTATTTGGGCCATCTATTACGTGCTTGACTCCACTGTTTTGTGTTTTAGTTAAATTATCTCCAAACTTTCAACAATCTTCTGATGTAGGCATTATTTACTTTTGAGGAAATGGGGGCTCAGGGAAGTAAAGGGACTTATCCAAGGCCATATAGTCAGTAACATTGCAGAGCTGGGGTTGCAAACCCAGGACTTCTGAGTCCCTATGCAGTGTTAGATTTTATATTTAACAACGTGGGGGTACCACCTACTACACTGTCATCCCCCACCCCACCCCATTTTTTGCCCCAGCCAAATGGCAGTGTGATGTTTTTTATTTGGGAAAACTCTTTAATGGCCTTTTTGGTTTTCAAAGGCAAGGCTCAGCGCCTTGACAAGAAGGAAAGTCATCAGCAATGGGAATATCCAGCAATGTAAAATAAATTAAGTAGAGGCATTATACTGATATCAACTAAGTATGGGGCTTGGGAAAGGAACCAAGGACTTGGAGTGGAAAGTAAAGAAGAGGGGAGAGAAGACTCTGAGATGGGTGATGGCGTGGGCCCCAGAAACACGACTGGAGACCCCGGTCTAAGGAGAGAAGAGGGCAGTGTGGGGCCTCCTGGATGGAGCCCGACCAGCAGACCATGTGGCCATCAGCACCTGCCCGAACCACCTGCGCTGGTTGGCTCTCACGATTCCCTCGTATCTTCAGCAAAGTTATTTAACCATGGCAATCTCGTGTGCGTTTTATGCCAATCTGAGGAATAAAAGAACGGTTTCTTTCTGTGCTTGGGGAGGAGACAGGTAAGAAGGCCATAGCCTACAAAAGTGCTTTCTTGGGGCAAGAGGCAATAATAGAGAAGTTTGGGGAAGCAGCCCAGGATGAGAATGCCAGGCCATGAATGGGACATCTAAGCACCTACCAGGAATGCTCAAAATAACTCAGGGTAGGATCTCCTATAGTTACATGGGAAATAGGTTTGAGTTGTTTTATTTAGACATTAAAGATAAAAACAGGAGAACTTGTGAACATTTGGGTCATTTAGAAATTAAAGAAGTGGCAGGAGTACGTTACCAATACATTTCATGTAAGTCTCCAAATACTCATTTGTTCCTTAAATATTTGTTGGATATACATTATGTGTCATGTACTATTCTAGGCACTGGGGGGAAAAGCAGTGAAGAAACTGGAAAAAAAAAAAAAAACCCTCATATTCTATTGGGAAGAAATAGAAAAAACAGCAAAAACATAGGGTCAGTTAGATAATAAAAAGTTCAATAGAGAACATAAAACATAAACAGGGAAGAGGGATAGAAGTGTTAGGGAAGTGAAGGGATAGGAAATATTGACATTATTTCTCTTTCCTACAAAAAAGCAAGTTTGTGGATTACGATATCCAGGGCCACATATCTAGTCTTAAACACTTATTTAATAAATATCAAATATTATTTGATTACTTACTATGGACAAGGTGCTGCACTAGGCAACATGGTGGAGAGAAAGATAAACAAGAAAAGTTTTCAAGGATCTTTCAGGCTAATAAGGAAGCTGAAGTGTTTATAGTTTAGCAGCCTCTCTCAATCCAAGTCCAGCAAGAGAATTAAGACCTCCTGTCCTTAGTCAAAGAATGTTAAGTAATGAATTAACCTCTCTCCTGTACATCCAGAGTATTATTAGTTACAAACCATCCTTGAGAAAACTGAGAAAATAGTTTCTCAAATAGTTTTCTGTTTTCTGTGGTAGAGATAAGAAATCCCCAGTTTAGACAGGCAGAGAGAAGAATGGATTAAAAAAAAAAAACCAACAGATCCTAAACCTGTTTTGCTTTTTTTTTGTCTTGTTTTGGTGGTAGCTGAATGAACACATTCAAGCCACTTGTATTGGTGGCTGTTATTCTGCAATAAATACACTAAGAAACAGCAAGATAATTTTGCCTCTACAATTTGTTTGGTTTTGACTAAATATCTACCTTGGAAGGACTACGGATACAATCTTCATTAAAAAAAGAGATACAGCAGTCACTTCATTGCTTTCCTTGGAGTTTTACCTGAGGCTTGAATGAATATGAAACCACCTGGACACCACTACAAGATGTAGCAAGGAGCAAAGAAGTGAAGGCCATTCTGTTATTGAGCCTACATTTTGATTTAATGACTTTGTGTTGAGTTTTAGCCACTATACCAGACTGGGGATTTTCCTATTCCTTAACACTGACAAATATGCTTAGGAAATATATTTGAGAATGTTGAAGATCTCTACAAGCTTGCCCATTGGAGTCACTTTGTTCAATTGCTCTGTACTATCCCTGTTGGGTGCCCTTGACTTATTTCTCAGGGTTTGTGATCCACTTCATCCTCTACCTTTAGCTAGAGTAGACTTCATTCAAAGAGTGTTTAGTGGCTCCTAATGAAATAATAGATCTAGGCAGCCTTCATCCACAACTGTCAAAATCATTAGATGAAAGATTGACGGGAAATTTCATAATGAATGGATTGGCTTGACGCATGCAAGAAGCCACTCACTGATCATCCAGATATCATGTGCTTATCAATGACACAGAAGGAAGGACACAGCACCACCTATAAAATCTTCTTGATTAAAAATCTGAACCATAATCTAATCAAGGCTCTAGGTCAAACAACTGTTGTTCAAGAAATACAGGACATAGAGAAACAAGTTAAAGGACAACATAAGGAAGCAATCAGTAAAATCACTCCTCAAATAAAAATGACCTGGTTACTCAAATGAAAAGTGGGGAATGGGGATCCTTTAGAGAATAAAAGAAAAATTAAGAGAAATGAGCATCAAATGCAGTCATGGTATAGGTTCCATTTAGTTCTGTCTAAAGTGGACATTTTAGATATTGGAGGGACAACAAACCCGTATGTCTTAACAAAGCAAAACTTGTAAGAACTATTTCTCCCCCAGAAGACATGCCCTATCTAGTTTAATTTAGAGTTCTTCTGCTTCCTCTTCTCTCATCATCTCTCTGAGTTAAAACCATGATTGTGATTGAGTGATGACTTAATATTTCTTATGAAAATAGCTTCTTATGACTAATAAAATAACTAAGGAAAAGAGCACACTTCAATGCTTCAATCTTGGAGAAAATGCTATAAAACTGGCCCAATAACATGGTTTCCAAGAAAACTCTGTCTTTTAGTGTTTTCAAATCTTGGTAACCAGATTAGAGCTTTGGAGATTTTAATACACCATATCCACACCCACACCTTAACTCATTCCAGATCCCATGCACAGAACTCTAGCTTTGGGATGGGGCATCTGAATTTTGACTTTCACCTAACTTGATGCCCAAGAAAATGCATGTTAGAGATTAGTAATTAGTCATCGGACTTTGATTAGCAGCATTTGTCTTTCTGCCATATGGATTTAATCATTCTCTACTAAACCCAAGAAACTTGCAATTCTAGTGGTATTTCACAAAAATTACACTCTGAATATGGCTGTATTCAGCCCACATTTTGAGCTAAGTTGTCTAAGACAGAAATGTATCAGCAGAGTCAAATGCATAGCTTAAAATGATTGATTCAAGACTAAATCAGCAGTGCTAATTTCTTGCAATGCTAGTTACATATGGTTGCATTAATATTCCCTTTTCAGAAATCCAGCTGAGAATCATTATTTAATGAAAGGCTTACAAATTGCAACCTATTTAACAGCTTTCATTGCAGATTCTTTTGTGAAAATATGGAAAACATGTAAGTGACCATGTAAATTCTATGCTGCATTCACAATGAGCTGGGAAATTTTATTTATATGTATATGAAATATATATGTATGTTACACATAAATACATATACATACATATCAAGAGATTATTTTCATCTTTAATTTTTAAATTCACACGTACAATGGATAGATTATGAGAGGTAGACTACAATTTGAATTTTCATATCAAACTGCCCGAGGGTTGAGCAGTGGCTACACCATTCATTAAATGTATGCCCTTAAGCAATTTTACTCCCTAATCTTTAGTTTCCTCATCTTTAAAATGGCAGTAATAGTAACATCTGCTTCCTAGAGGGTTGTTGGAAAGATGAAAAGGGGAAAAAAAAATCAAGCTAAATACTTAACATGATATTTGGCACAGAACAAGTGCTCCATAAATGACAGTTCTGTATATAGCGTAAAAATAGCAAAAAGAAGAATCATAGTTTATTGTAGAATAATATGCAAAGTTTATGGATTTTTTTAGTTACTGAATTGTTGACCCTAAGTAGAGAGACGAACTGAAGGTTGGTGTGCTGTCCGGAGACAGATTCTAAAGGGAAAAAAATTCATAGAAACATTCACATTTAAGTAATAATATATTGGAGTTTTCCTTTAAGGCCAAGATACATCACCTGATGTGTGTGTGTGTGTGTGTGTGTGTGTGTGTGTTGCTACATCATTAACTAAATACTCTAAACTATCATTTAGGATTTCTCTACATTACATGGAATTCCATATCCGGCAGTGCCATATCTGGGTATGGGAAGACTGGGACTAGTGAGTCCAGGGAGCCCACCCACTAACAATATGGAAATTGAGGCAGGGAGGAGAAGGGTGATGGGTCTTGAAATTTTAAAAAATTACCAGAAAGATAAGAAGCTACTAATATCAGGACACCCTGAGATAAATAAATTTTTCCAAATATACATATGAAATACCATATTTAGAATTGAGAAGTGATATTTCTATAGGTCTAATGACTCAGCAGAATTTGTTTGGGGAGTGAAATGCCATCAATTGATTTAGACAATGGCATACATACCCTAATTCCCCAACTGCTACTAGCTGTTTTTACAATTGAAGCAAAATTATGTTGAGCACAGGAACCAATGCCCACTGACTTGAGAGGACATATCCAACCGTATCTCTTCCTAGAAACAAATTTGAAGAATGTGAAGATTTTTGGCAAACCCCAGGCTTGCCAATAGACTCTGACCTCATTCCTCTCCCCACCTTAAGAACTAAGCAAGGGCTCCTCTCTGCACACCCCAAATATCCTCTCCACACCCAAAACCGCCCTGACCTTAGAAGCCACGAAGCATGTATTCGTTAATGCCAACAAGATGAAGTTATTCAAGTCCACCTTGGAAGGTGAATAACTATATGCCAAATGATAGCAATCCTTGAGCTTCAGCTGGCCCTAGAGATTAGGTGGTTCATATTTTTCAATAGTGAAAATTTCGGTTCAAACTCTCCCATAGAACAAGTTTTCAGGTAGAACATTGTGATTTAAATACCTCCAGATTTCATGCATTTAAAAGATTAGCAGAAAAAAATGAAGGTAGGATTATTCAGAGACTCATCCACCCAAGACTATCAGCCTGGCTTTTTTTCTCATTAGGCAAGGGACACAAGGGATTTTTGTGCCAGTCTGAATATATTGTGTCCCCCAAACACCATTATCTTTGACGTAATCTTATGTGGGCAGACGTTATCAGTGTTGATTAGATTGGAATTCTTTGGGTGCTTCTGTGGAGATGCGCCCCACCCAGCTGTGGGTGATGACTCTGGATAATTTCCATGGAGGTGTTGCTCCGCCCATTTGGGGTGGGTCTAAGTTGAGTCACTGGAGCCATATAAATGAGCTGATGGACAGGGGGAGCTCAGTGAAGCTGAGAGTGACACTTTGAAGAGGAACTACAGCCAAGAGGGGCACTTTGAAGAAAGCACAGGAGCTGCAGGTGAGAGACATTTTGAAGATGGCCATTGAAAGCAGACTCTTGCTCCAGAGAAGCTGAGAGAGGACAAATACCCCAAGTACAAGTAAGAATGACATTTTTGAGGAACTGCAGCCTAGAGAGGAACACCCTGGGAGAAAGCCATTTTGAAACCAGAACTTTGGAGCAGACACCAACTACATGCCTTCCCAGCTAACAGAGGTTTTCTGGACACCACTGGCCATTCTCCAGTGAAGGCACCTGATTGCTGATGTGTTACCTTGGACACTTTATGGCCTTAAGACTGTAACTGTGTAACCAAATAATCCCCCTTTTGTAAAAGCCAGTCCATCTCTGGTGTTTTGCATTCTGGCAGCATTAGCAAACTAGAAGAATTTTGCACCAGTAGAATCATGAACTTACACACCTGGGGTCAACATTTTTCAAAGCAGCACTGAAATGCATCATTGTAGAGTAAGCCAACAAGCCCCACTCCACTGGTCAGGATGTCAGAGGCAAAAGTCCCAGCTTACTCTGTCAAGAAAGTCCTCTCAAATTTCCCTGTAAGAATTTGAAATGGAGTCACAGCCAGAAAAACTCAGGCAGTGGAATCCTTATTAGTGTGAGAACTGTGTCTATCTCAACACCTGACTACTTCATTAATTATTTTGACTCAAAACAGATGATAATTTTTTAAAAGAGAGGAGAAGAATCGAGTATTTCATTGAATTTTTTGTTTTGTCTAAATATTCTTAATATACATGTTTTTTAAATCTTTTAACATCACATAATCATGGCTTTTTTTTTTTTATAGACTGGTTCCCCATGTGTTATATCCCTCAGCTCCTGCAATGACCTTTGAGCTACAGCTTGCTGACTTATTTTTTAAAATGAAGAAAATGAGGCTGAGAAGTTACATAACTAGTCCAAGTTCTCCCTGCTTGTAAGTAGTAGCTCCAGAGATTTCCCTAATCCAGAAGCCCCTCTCTGCACACACTGATTTAAAATACCTGGGTGTAACATGCACACACACTTCATAGGTCAGATATTTTAAATCACAAGTGAGTCAGTGACAGCTTTCTTTCATTAAAAAGGGAAAAAAGGTGGTTTATAATATTCTTAATTAAGGTTAAGAAAGAGGTCTCACAGAAAAAGTTCTAATGATTCTAACTCATAACATGTACTTGAAATTAGGTAAAACTAGAGAAGACTCCAAGCAATTGGGGGGAAAAAAAAAGTCACAAGCTCTCCATTTAAACCAGGAGTTCAGTGTCCATCTTTGCTGTCAGAAATTTGAAGAATATTCACATTTTTTTTTGTGCTTTATCAATAGCTACCTTAGTATTTCTAAACTATCTGTCACTGTAGTGCCTAGGCATTTAGGCAGGGGTGCTCAAGTGCTGCATTATTTGAACATCACTTCCATGGAGCAAAATCAGTCTACAACATCTGTCTTTATTTTGATGGGCTTCTTATGGCTTAAATAACTAAAGTGAAAAATTACAATTTCCTCTAAATTCATTTGTAGTTACTTTCACAAAAAATTTTTGGTCACAGTCATGATATTAAACACTGGCTATGTGTCAACTAAATCCTTGGAGATGATTTCAGCTCAAGTGATGGCCCTAATTTCCCAGAGGCTATCCTGAGACAGTTTTGTTGTTTTTTTTTAAATGATGGCAATTACTAGCCAACACACTATTCTAGTGACTCTCTTCTAAGCAACCAATTGACATAGTATTATCTTTGGTGTACATGAAAAAGAATCACAATGTCAAATGAAAAGACTCTCAAGTGATGTTAAATCATTGTGATAGATTTTCAGGTTATGACTTTTTTTTGTATAGCCATCAGATAAAGAAATAACTATGATAATTTGGGGATGTTTAATTTAGCACAAGGGTTGGAAAAGTACAAATCTGTGCCGCTACATGGTTTTATGCATGTTATTTTGGAAAACAGCCATGCTCATTCATTTGCATAGTATCTGTGGACACTTTTACCCTATAATGGCAGAATTGAATCCTTGTGGCGGGGATTATATGGCCCACAAAACCACCTGAAATATTTACTGTCTAGCCCTTTAAGAAGTTTGCTGGACAGTGATATTAGGGACACAGCAGTTCCTGGCTAATAGTTAAAAATAGATAACCTGAGTACCTCTTTGTTGCTCAGATGTGGCCCTCTCTCCCTCTCTAGCTAAGCCAACTCGGTAGGTGAACTCACTGCCCTCCCAGTGTGGGATCTGACTCCCAGGGGTGTAAATCTCCCTGGCAATGTGGGATATGACTCCCAGGGATGAACCTGGACCCGGCGTCGTGGGATTGCAAACATCTTCTTGACCAAAAGGAGGATGCAAAATGAAACGACACAAAGTTTTAGTGGCTGAGAAATTCCAAATGGAGTCGAGAGGTCACTCTGGTGGGCATTCTTTTGCACTATATAGATATCCCTTTTTAGGTTTTAGTGCAGTGAAATAGCTAGAAATAAATACCTGAAACTATCAAACTGCAACCCAGTAGCCTTCACTCTTGAAGACGATTGTATAGCAATGTAGCTTACAAGGGGTGACAGTGCAATTGTGAAAGCCTTGTGGATCGCAGTGCTTTTATCCAGTGTATGGATGGATGAGTAGGAAAATGGTAACAAAAAACTAAATGAAAAATGGCTGGGGTGGGGGGGGTGATTTGGGTGTTCTTTTTTACTTTGATTTTTTATTCTCTTTTTTTCACTTTTTCTTGTACAAGGAAAATGTTCAAAAAATAGATTGGGGTGATGAATGCACAACTACATGATGGTACTGTGAACTGATTGTACACTTCAGGTGATTGTATGGTATGTGAATATATCTCAATAAAAATGAATTAAAAAATAGATAGATAGATAGATAGATAGATAACAATAAAAGGTTGTCTTAGCTGACCTTCTTTAACCAAGAATCCTACATTTCCTCTCATCTCAGAACTCATAACTGATGGTTGCAATGGCTTCCATGCAGTGCTGAAAAGCCTTGAAGTATCTTCCAAATCAGCAAAAATTAAATCTCACTCACTAGGGGTGAGATTCATAGCTTTGAGGTAAGTGGAACCTTCAACACTATCTTTCACAAAAGAAAAGCAGAAACCTCTTCTACTATATGCCTCACGGGTGGTCCTTCGGTCTCTAATTATAGATCCAATGAACGTGGGCTCACTCTCACCCCATACCCATATTATTTTGTAGCAGCTCTGGTGTTGTATTCTTGCTTTGTTTTTCTTCTACCCTGGGTTCATATTTATTTCCTTGCCACTCACTTGCCCCATTCTATTTTTTGGATATTAGAAAATTACAAATAAATATATACAAATGATGTATATAAAGTGTAACTGTTTATTCACTAGAATACTAATCAAACTGAACACTCTATTCTTCCACTCTGCTCTACATAGTAGAGAAAGTAGTTCTGAGTAATAGTCACAGGCTTTGGAATCTGATAGACCTGTGTTCAACTCCTGGTCTCACCACTTAAAAACAGTGCGGCTATGGGCAAATTGCTTTCATCTCTCTGAGAATTGATTTCCTCATTGGCTAACTGGGGAAAACATGAGGATTTGATAGAAGGTATATAAAGGGTGAGGCGTGGTGCCTGACACAAAAGGAGCTATTGCTATTAGTAGACAGTAGCAGATGCTATGGGCAACTTGCAACGCCAGTGCCCTCAGGCCCCCAAACATATGCCAGGGCAGCTTTAGGGGCATCTCAGGAAAACAGAAAGAATGAAACCAGTGCCTGCCTCTCCCATTGCCCTACTGAAGATTACCCTATATTTAAGACTTCCTTTCAAAAGACTAATATTAACTCATGCATGTCATAAATATTGCAAGGCAGGAACTAATCTATCTCTTTCCCTTTGCATGCCACTGTGAAGAACTAAGGGCTTAGTGCCTATTTTTAGCTAATGAAGATCTCCAAGGAGTATGCAGTATAAACATCAGACATTCTAAATATATACAAAGGAATATTTCACTAAGTACACTCACCTTTTCAATTCAGGAAAAATAAATTATGCAAATAAAGGAAATTGCTCACCCAGCAAGGGAAAGATTATGAGAGTGTCTGCCTCTCTCTTACTTGGAATTACTTTGTTTTGTGAGATCCAGCCTTGTCTGTAGTATCCAATTTTAATATGGCAATTCTCTCCTATTCCTGTTCTTCTGTTTAGGGCAGCATGTTGACTCTCTTGGGAGACCCTCATCCTGTATCTGTTCAATAGAAAACTTGAGGGTGCACATTCTGAGCTACATTTGCTCAGGTCCGAGTTTCCAAGGAAACAAGGGACTGCTCATCTATCTGCAAAAGTGAACTGACGAATCACTTTCAGCCTGTTACAAGCCTTGATTCTGAAACAAATTCCAGTGTGGAGTCTAAAAAATGTCATCGTCTTGTCATTTCTGCCCAGCAAACCCCAATGCTGTAGAGGCTGGCATTTGGGCAGGCATTAGCCGAGTGGTCTCACTATGGCCTTTTCCTCTGCACTGTTGGTGAAATACTGTCAGTGGAAGCCCTATACTGCACTCAGGTGAGAGGGGCCTCAAATCATTTCTCTCAGTGAAGCCAGCCAAGGATCATGTGCCTTTGGAATGTCCAGGGCTGGCCATATGGGAGGGGGCAGTGTGGTCCTCCCAGCTCTAGCACTGGCTACCATCTTTCTGGTTCACACACTGAGCCACACAGAGAGCAACAGTCCAACCTACTCCCAACTCTCACTGGCATTGGAATCCAACTGGGTGGATGGCATTTCTGAAGTTCTTGGATATGGGATTTCCTGACCATTCTTTAGCACTTACTGACCTGTGTGCTACTTTAATACAGCAAACCTTGAGGAGGATACCATTCTTATCTTCATTCTCTAGAAACTGAGGCACAGAGAAATTAGTAATTTCCCCCAAGGTCACACAGTTTGTAAGTGACAAAGCTGGGATTTGGACTCAGACTGAGACACCTCAAACTCATACCTTTAACTTCTTTATTCTATCTCCTAGAATATTAGCCATCATCTTTTCTCTAAGCTTCAAATGAGTATGACCATTTCTTCACTCATTCATTAATTCAGCAAGTCTGTATCAGGTATCTATGGTAGGTAGATAAAGCAGTCCAGTGGATATAGCAGCAAATAAGAGATACAAGGTCCTTGCCCTTGTGGAGCTTACATTTTGTTGAGGTGACACAATAAGTAAAACAACACAAACAAGACGGAGACTTTGGAAAAGACTGTGGCATATTCAAGGTACAGAAAGGAGACAAGATGAGGCAGTGGTAGAGGGGCAGATCATGCTGGGCCATAGAAAGAAGACTAGATTCTATTTGTTTTTAAGTGAGGTGATAAGTCACTGAAGAAGTTTAAACATACTTGCGATACAGCCATCTTTTGTTGGTATCGCAAAGTAACTACCTAGGCAGGTGCAAACTACACAGCCATCTATTTACCAGAGATAGAAAAATTCATTCGACCTCTCTGCCTTAATTATTTTTTCTGGAATGATTTTCAATGTTGCAGACTGAACATTATTTGAATATTCTTTAAATATTTAAATCAGCAGCTTTTTTTTTTTTTCCTTAAGGGGAAAGTACACTGAAGTATAAAGGATGCAAAAGTGCAGGAGTGTAACTGCCCACAACAAGGCAAAAAACAGGAGTGGGTTAAGTATGACCCTTTAACCCTATCATCATACTTGGAACCAACTTTTGGACTTGGGAACTCTAGGGTTTCCCAACCTAACTCTATGGAAAATCCCTAGGGCCAAGACTCCCTGGGGCAGGGTCTTGTTTTGTTTCACAAACATATGCCCATGCCTTCACAATGCCTTGTTTAGTACAGGGTCTCCATAATAGTTGTAGAGGGAGAGAAGGAAGAAAAAAAAAAGAGAGAGGGAAGTAAAAAAAGAGGGACGAAGAAAAGGAGGAAAGTTAGAAGGAAGGAACAGTCTTGGCTAGCAGCTAACATTTTTACTTCTTGATTTTCTATCTTCTTGGCTGTTTCGTTATTCTCAATACTCCCCAACTCATCTTCCTGGGATAAAAAAAAACATCCAACATGACACTTCCAAAAGATTAATATTTTCATTTCAACATTTCTGAAAGTATTTCAATGAAATTGCTTCCAAATGGTTTATTTTATATTAGATCATTGAGAGATAGATTAATGTCATAAACGTAGGTACTAGCAGGCAATATTTTTGTCTCCTATGTGCACATAGTG
Source organism: Choloepus didactylus (assembly GCF_015220235.1). Taxonomy (NCBI): domain Eukaryota; kingdom Metazoa; phylum Chordata; class Mammalia; order Pilosa; family Megalonychidae; genus Choloepus; species Choloepus didactylus. Next base: position 24,331,231 of record NC_051323.1, on the reverse strand, counting down.
TATATTTCATAACCTCTGATAACTTAAAGTCACTAATTTAAGTCAAATTAGGGAAAGGGCAGTATAATAATTGCTATATTCCGGGCTCCTTCTTGATAACAAATGAGGCTTTTTTCCCCTCCACCAGTATATAATAGTGTGCTGTTTCTTTGGCTAAAATATAATAGCACTGCTCTACACGAACAAAAATATTTTTACTGGCTATGTTATTACTGAGAAATGCATTGGGAAAATGTAAAAATATTTCACCTTTATGTTGAAGAAAATAAACATAGTGGATTAAATAAAATTTTCACAGCTCTTGACACGTGCCATATGTAACACTTGGGAAATGTCAGAGAAGAGACTTTGGGCTTCCTCTGAAAGCACAGATCCTAGAACTGGAGGGGACCTTGGATATTTACTTGTCTTGACCCCTCCCTCTGCACACTAGGCATATGTGACCTAAAGTAGTTGAAGGACAAGCCAAATGCTGCATAATTAATTGAAGAACCAGGAGCAGAACCCTGGCCTCTAAGACCCAGCCCAGTGTCATTTCACTACAAAATGCTGCCTCCCTGATGCTCCCTGATGTTACTGAGAGTTGGCATCAGTGACGAGGAGCCAGAACTGCAAAATCAGGCTGACTGTGCCTCAAGTTCTGCCTCAGACACTGACTACCTCCATGAACCTGGGCAACACATTAGGACATGCTTAAGTCTCATTTTTTCCTATACAATGGAGATTTAATCTTTCTAATCGCAAACGTTTATTTGTGAATCAAATGAAATGCTTAATTTAAACTACTGGCATATGAAAAGTGCTAAATAAAAGTCATCTATTATTACTACTATTATTAGCACCATTATTATTAATCAAACTTGATACGTGAAACCATTGGCTTTGCCTATAACTTTCAAGTATGCTTCCCTGGCAAAGTGAGAATTCTAAGTTCTTATACATAAAACCCTGTTCAGAGATCTTGTAAGTTAATCACCTGACTCTAATCTAATTATTAAGTAAGCTTTTGAACAATTTTGCAAATTCAAATAAATTAAAAAATATGTTACTAAGGCCAGACACTGTAGATGAAGAAAAAAAAGTGACCCTAGATTTCAGAGACCTTAGATTCTAGTGGGAGAGAGACATGGACATTAATGCGGCTCATAAAAGACAGAATGTGATAGTCATGCTATAAGGGACATAACAAAGAAGGGCTTTGGGGACACTGAGCAGAAGGAAGTAATCCAGCTATGGAAAAAGCAAGATAGGCTTCATGGAAGAGGTAGCATTTGATTCAACTCTCGACAGGATGTGGAAATTGGAGGGAATGATGTGGGCAAAGACCCAGGCTGCAGGTTCACTCTGCTCTAGACATCTCCAAGTCATGTGTCCCAGGAGTATGTAAAAACCCATGCTCCTCAGAAACACAAGGATGTTCGACAAATGCTGAAGAGCACTGTGGGACTGTGTCACAGTGTGTGAGGGAGGTGAGGAGGCAAGATGTGGGTGAAAGATGAGGCTGCAGAGGGGAGGTTGGGCAGAAGAGCAAAATGAGATGTGCGGACTCTGGAGCCAGACCGCATGAGTCCTAACTCTGCCTCATAGGAGCCATGTGGACATGGCAAATTACAGTAACTTCTCTGTGCCTCAGTTTCCTCATTTATATTATGGGAATAATAATAATAATGCCTACCTCATAGACTGGTTGCAAGAATTAAATGAGTTCCTGCCTGTGAAGCACACTTAGAACAGTACCTGAGACAGAGTTTGGTCATTGTTAGCTATCATCATCACTATCGTCACCATCATTGCCAGCATCACCTTAGAGATATTTAGGTACCATGTTGGAGATTGAAGAGCTTCAGAAGAAATAGTCATCTAAGGATACACCAAGATCAAAGCACTACTTGCTGACGATGACTTTGGCAGGCTACATATTCTTAGTGGTCTGATGTCCAAAATAGATAGAACTTTTAACTATCACCTGAAATCTGAGAAATTTTGGTTACCAGAAAATAAAGATTAACTGGCCTGGTAAAATGAAAACGACCTATGTTATAATCCAGGGCAAATTTTGTTTGCATTTTTATTTTTTTGATTATATAAGTAGTAGATAAATGCATTCTCATTTTAAAAATACAAGCAGTACAGAAGCAAATAGAGTAAAAGTAAAAGTTCCCCCTCATGGCCCTGCCCTCCATCTCGCTGGCCCACTCCTGTCTCACTTAATTCATTCACTCTTAAAGAGTTTAGACGAGGGTTACAAGCCTTTGTCTACATATTTACAATTATAAGGACATAAAACTTTTAAGAGTTTTAAAAATTGAATATTTTGTTTTTTAACATTCCCTTTCATTTAGCAATGTTTAAAGATTTTTATGTGTCATAAAACAGATCTATCTCATCCTTTTAACTGCCGCAAAATATTCCGAATAAGACTTTTCCTTACCTTACTTCACATAGCCATTCTATTCGTGGATATTTAGGCTCTTTCTCATTGTTCACTTTTACAAACAAGGCTACAATGGGCTGTTCTACATATTTCTGTATACATATGCTCAGATATCTCTTAGAACAAATAGAAGAGGAATTGCTGATTCAAAAAACATATCTTAAATTTTGGTAGAATCTGCCAAATTGGTCTCTGAACATTACATACCAATTTGCATTACCATCAAAAATGAGTGAGAATTACCTTAACTAAAAATTCAAGAGTAGTAATCAGGTTCAAATTTCAGACTGTTGGTATAATGATTTATGGATAGTGGTTCTTAAATTTTGGGGGGTCACACATCCCTTTGAGAATCTGATAGAAGCTATGGATTCTCTCCAAAACAAAAAGTGCACAAGCACAAATATACAAAGCTGTCATTACATTTCAGTGTATGACTTGTAGTGTCCAAAAGCTAGAAACCAGATTCAGAACCTCTGTTCTGGATAAATAAAAAATTATACAATTGTGGGAGTAAGGGGTGAGTACTAGCACTAAGCCCTGGATATCTTGGTGTATCTTGCTGAGGGTCCTTCTTTAGATCTTCTTGCTTTTTGACCTAAAACAGGTGGCATGAGACTGGGTGGATTTACAGCACCCACATCAGACAGCAAAATATCTGCTTTCATATCCATCTTCTTTAGGTCTTTTTGTTCTTCAGCTCTCAGAGAGTGTGTGTGCTTGTGCTGACATGTGTATGTGCTCACACACCCCTGGGCTCACAGAGGATCTTTGTAGGATCCTAACATGGGTAAGTGAATGAACCCTGGTACCAGCTTGACTGGGTTCAAACTTCAAACTCTGACTCTAACTAGCTGTGTGAACCTGGGAATGTCATTTGATCATATAGACCAGCACTGTCCAGTAAAACTTTGTGCAATGAAGGGAATATTTCAGAACTTCCAAGGATGGTAGTCCCCAGCCATATGTGATTACTAGGCACTTGAAATGTGCTGAATGTTACTGAGAAAGAAAATTTTTAGTTTTATTGAAGTTTAATTCATTTAACTTTAAATAGTCACATATGGCTCACAGATACTATATTGGACAATGAAGACTTAGAGCCTTACTTTTCTCATCTGCCAAATGGAAATAATTCCTACCTTAAAGGGCTATTGCTAGGCATAAATAATTAAATACATATAAAGCACTTAGGGAAGCACCTGGCACATAGCAAGGTCTTTATAAATATTTGCAATTACTACTATTGAAATGTGTAAAGTGCCATACCATGGTTTTGGGGAGAAAAATAGACATATGATATGTGACTTCCACCCTCAAACAACTTATAATCCCATTGAAGAGACAATACATTCATGCATGTTTTATTTATATTATATATATATACACACACACATATATATATATATACATACATTTACATATAAAATAGCACAAGTGGCAAGAGATATTTCAAGTCAAAAACTTGTGCAACTGAAGTAAGAGATAATAAAATGAACTCCATTGTGAATTGAACTATTGAACTGAGGCTTGAAGGATTATAGGAGGTATTTAGTCAGAAAGGGGGGAACAAAGACTGAAAAATAAAGCTGAGAGTGGAGATGATCAAGGTTCATCAGAGGACACAGTGTAGGCCCATGTGGCAGGAAGGCTAATGGGGACATATAACAGATATTGAAATTCAGTAGGAAGATTAGAATCAGATGACCAGAGTTTTTCAATGTCAGGATCAGGAGAATAAATTTCGTTCATTAGACATAGGAAAAGTATTTGAAGGTTTTGAGGGTAGACAGAACAGAAGATTCTAGAATCAAAAGCAAGCAAAGGAGAGTCAGGCTGTAGATGCTTAGATGATATGCCAGAAAAGTGGGATCAGGCTAGAACAGGGCCTAGAAGGTCACTTCCATGTATCTTCCCGTAGTCTTTTCTCATTCCCTTCTGTCAGAGAACATAAAACCTCGTTCTACCAACCCTGACTACCATTGTCCTTCAAGCTCTCTCAGGGACTTTACTCGTTTATCTTTTCTTTCAAGGACAGATTTTTCAATGTTTTGTTATTGTAGCTGTTGTTCTGTTTTCAGACTATCAAAGTTACAAGTATTCATCATAGAAAAATTTTAAATACTGAAAATGTTAAATTTGCAGAAAAATACAACACTCTCACCACCAAGATCAATTACATCTTTGGTCTGAACTTTACACTTTACAGAATTCTTCTTACATTTCTCTTTTATGCTTTTTTCCTGACATAATAGGTCTGGGGCTGTGCCTTATACAACATCCCCTAAGTGCCTCATAGCACTTTACATCTCACAGTAGTTTAGTAAGAATTCTTTGAATGAATAAAGAATAAGTAGAAAGTCATTGGGAATTCCACATCCCACCACTTTAAAAATATGCTGATTCTTCTCTAAATATTTTACAATGAATCATTCTGGGAAATCCATATCTATTGCAAACACTTTGTTATTACTTCTTCCCTAACGACTAAATTACACCAAAATCCTGGCAGATAAATACACAAAAGTAGGCAAATGAGAGTACCCACACCCCTTCATTCAGACTTTATTCAGGCCAACCAATGAAGGCAGTGCCTAAATGCCATCTATGATATCCAGATATTGACAGACACACCCTTTTTGTGCATAGTTCTGCATCCTGTATTCAGTTTGACTGCCAACAGTTATTAAAAATCACTTGACAAAATGAACAGGGGTGTTGGTAGCAAGATGTGAGAATAACTAACAGTGCTGAATGGTGTGTGAATGAGGTGGAAAGGAGAAGCTCAGAGTCATATATGTCACCAGAGGGAAAGTTGGAGGTCAAAAGATGGGAATGTATAAAACTGAATCCTATGGTGGGCAATGTTCATGATCAACTGTACAAATACTAGAAATTGCTTCCATGAACCAGAACAAATGTATGACAATACAAATAGAAGTTAATAATAGAGGGGCATATAGGGAAGAACTGTATACCTATTACAAACTACATACTACAGTTAGCAGTATTTCAAGATTTTTCATAAACAGTAACAAATGTACTATACCAATACTACGAGTCAACAATTGAGGGGGGTTGGTTAGGGATAGGGGAGGATTAGAGTTTCCTTTTCTTTTTTTTCTTTTTTCATCTTTCACTTTATTTCTTGTCTGGAGTAATGAAAAGTTTCTAAAAATTGAACAAAAATTAAGTGTGATGGACGCACAGCTGTATGAGGGTCCCCAGGGGCAAGTGATTGTACACTTTGGATCTTTGGATAATTGTATGGTATCTGAACAATCTCAATAAAAATGAAATACATAAATAAATGAATAAATAAATAAATCAAAAAAAAAATTACTTGACAAGTCCAGCAAAATGGTGAAGCTGGATTATAGTTGTAGACCCACGACACTAAACTCAAACCGATAGCTTCACCTGCTTCAATCAGGTCAAGAATGCTGGAAGACTAGGTAGGGATCTTGCATTCTTGGTCACAAACTCAGGGTTACCAATCTGGCTCTGCTCATAGGTTTTAGCCAACCCATAAAATTGAAATGGATTTGGAAGCACCTTGTACTATCAGAGCTTTTAAACAGTAGACCTAACAAACATCAGATAAATTTGGATAATTCTCAAGAGGGCAGCTAATAAATAAGATAGAATCTTCCTTTTGTGATATTCAGGGGATAATATGCTTAAAGCATGGAGTTACTTATTAATAAAGGTAAGTCATTAAGTTTATTATAAAAGTACACCAGATCATCACTTCAAACATTAAACATAACAAAATCCATAAACTGAAGGATTTTATTAATGACCTTTTTGCAGTGAATGTCAATACCCGTCCCTTTTTTTATGTTTCAGAATAGTTCTTGAATAAATTTTACGTTTCTAATTTAAACTAAACAGTTAATCACGAATATGGGCCTGCAATTTAGTGCAATACATTATTACTACATGAGGCCATAGGTTCATTTCCTAATCCAAGATCACAAAGTTTTATATCTATGTTTTCTCCTAAGAATTTTATAGTTTTAGCACTTACATTTAGATCTTTTATCCATTTTGAACAAATTTTGTATATAGTGTGAGGTAGGGATCCAACTCCATTCTTTTGCATGTGGCTATCAAGATGTTCCAGCACCATTTGTTAAAAAGGACAATTCTTATCCCCTTGAATTATCTTGGCATCCTTGTCAAATAGCAATTGACCATAAATGTTTATATTTGGACTCTCAATTCTATTCAGTTGATCTATATGTCTATCAATATTGCTGATACCATACCATCTTCATTACTGTAGTTTTGCGGTGAGTTTTAAAATCAGGAAGTGTGAGTCCTCAAAGTTTGTTTTTTCTTTTTCAATATTGTTTTGGCTATTCAGGGTTTCTTGCATTTCTGTATGTATTTTAGGGTCAGTTTGTGAATTTGTGTAAACAGTCAGCTGGGATTTTGATAGCTGTAAATCAGTTTGACATCTTAGTACCATTAACTCTTACAATCCATGAATATGGGATGTCTTTTCATTTATTTGGGTCTTTTTTCAACTTCTTTCAACAATATTTTGTAGTTTTCAGTACACAAATTTTGTATTTTTAAAAACAAATTTATAATGGGCTTTATTTTTGAGTCTCTAACTAAGGTATAAGCTCCTACATGGCAAGTACCGTGCATTATATACCTTCTAAGACCATTGTGCAATCATTAGTTCTTACACAAACTTTTTAATTTCAGAATAAGTAAATTACAACAAAATTAACTGTTTCTTTCTATAATATGACTCTCCACACTCTGAATATATCACATGCTTGACTACCTTCATGTCTTTAACCACTCTTCTCCTAATTGGAATGACTTGTCTTCTCAACTCTTAACAGAATCCTTTGGATTTTGAAGATCTAGGAAGCCAAATGTTATCTTGTTCATGAAACACCCCCAACATTTCTTCTTCCTCTCAATATTTTATTCATTCCACCATTATAGCTAATTACATTAAATCTGGTTTGATAGTTACTTTTGTGTATATATCAATGATACTCCCAAATTATAAAATTTAGGCTCTTCTTAATCACCTTTCTAGTACCATATATCATAGTCTATTATTTCTAAATTTGAACTGCTTAGCTCATGTCTATTGCATAAATTTGAATAGGATTCCAAAGCAAAAAAAAAAGACTATTAGCATAATGGATCATCAGATGACCTAGTAAGCAAGTTAAGCATTTTAATACATAAATAACGCAGTTATATTAAAGTAATAATGCATGTCAGTAAATGTGCTAGGGCAGAGTACTTCTTGGTCTAACCCAGAAAATGGTAAACAACAGCCTTCAGATCAAATTTGGCACACTGCCTGCTTTTATAAATAAAATTTTATTGAAACACAACTGTGTACATTCGCTTACATATTGACGATGGCAGCTTTTGCACTACAATGATAGATTAGATATGAACAAGGCCATGTAGCTCTCAAAGCCTAATATATTTACTATCTGGCCCTTTAGAAAAAATTTGCTGAGCCCTGTAATCTATCCTCATATTAGACATGTTCTAGGGGGAAAAAGATACAACCTGACATTATATATAGCAGGTTTTCAATACAATTTGAGTGGCACGCATATAGTAAAATTAAGATTTTTCTTTTTACTGCCTCCCTGATCAATGGATAAAGACGTGGCCCAGTTTCAACTTATTCCCATTCCTGCACCCTGGTTACAAACCCTTGGAAAGTTTTTCCAAACATTTCTGTGTAAGAGATTCAGTTTTCTAGCATTAGATTGTCTAGGGTTACCAATCTCTTAAGAGAATTCACCTGGACATGTTTATATCTTCCCTACTCTTTCCTTTAAGCTCTATTTATCTAGGCTGGAAAAGAAGTTCAAGCTGACAGTGTTCTGCCTAATTAACTTGTTTTACCTGGCTTTGATTCTATGGTGCTGATCTATGATTTATTGGACAGTCTCTAGCTGAGGTATAAGTTAATGTTTTCAGATCTGCGTTAAGCACAATCTTCCTAATGGCAAACACCCTAAATGTGTTCCACTCGGGATGCAAACAAAGACCATAGAAAGCTAGGATGGTACCTCTTAGCTGTGTTTGCATATGGCATAACATTACAAATAACCCATTTAGTGTGTCAGCAATCCTGTAGCATGCCTTACTAAGGTCTTTCTCCTTTCCTTTAAAAGAAAGATTAATGCCAAGAATTCATATTAATAACAATTTTGTATAAATTAATATCACAAATCATTGAAATATTGGGATGTTTTATTGCTTTGCTTTGTGTTTTCATGGAGGGTGTTTTTTAGCTTGTTTTTACAATAGCTTTTTAGTTTTCAAAATGGCACTTGCCACGTCCCCAGATGAAGGGTGACGGGTAAGATTTTACCACTTTACAGGATTGAGTGGCCGAGGGTGAGCCATACAAGCTGTGATTCCAGCAGGACCTCTATGGCATGACCGGTAGGCCCTAAACCAATGATCCTGACAGGTGCATGTTTTACAGGGAACTCACCACACTAAGCCCCTCAATGGCAGGACCACATCTGAGTCACTATGTGCCCCCTGTGCCTGGCACTACACCTGGTACGGGAAGCACCCATGAATGTTCAATAAACTGAACCAAATCTCAGTTTTGACATTTAGCATGCCAACACATATTGAGGTTTTCCTGAGTGAAAAGCTCTGTTCAAGTCACAGTGAGAAAATAAAAAAAGGGAATGCCTTGGTCACAAGGAAATTGCAATCTAATGGTACATAAATGACCAACACAGGAGAACAATTCACAATACCAGATAAATATATAGGTTTTCCTAATAACCATGAGAAATATTTGAATGGTCCTTTTGTAGATTTCAAGACACTTGTGTGTACAGTAATTTACATTCCCAAGAAACTATGAAGAAAGACTGATATTACTGATTCCATGGAACATGTCAATTCCAGAACTGGGATAAGGATTTTCATGCTTTTTTCTTTTGATATCCTAATTATTTTTTTGACTGGTCTTTGGCAGACCACAGCAAAGTTGACTTAAGACAGTCAAGAATTACACATTATCCACATGATCAAAGACACTGAGATCTCTTAGCCCTTTAAATTTATGTATTCAAGTTCAAATCATTACTGTATTGTTTGTCACAAATATTTAAATTTGGGAGTGTGGGGGTCATATGAGAAAGACTGCAGGAATGTTTTCTGACTATGTTATTATGTTCCTGGCCCCTTGCTATGAAAGTCTTCCATTCCTAACCAAAACAAGTCACTTTGCATCTACCTACTATCTTAAATTTATCCTAGACTGAGACAGAACTTGTTTCTCAACAGAATAAATTTAAACCCTGAATCCCACCCCACCCCCCAAATTCATCAAATCCAATGCCTCTGGATTGGATAATTTTAGATCTTAAATAATTTTTGGTGCGGTCAATGTATGCATCCCTACATTGACACCAAGAAGTAGCATATTGCAGCAGTTATAAATGTGAATTTAGGAGCCAGACCAAATGGGTTTGAATCCTGGTGCCAGCACTTGCCAGCTATGTAGGTGGGCAAGTTTCTTTATCTTCCTGAACCTCGGTTTCCTCATCTGTAATATGGGGATACAAACCTCATAAAGTTATTATAAGGATTAAACAAGTTAATATATCTAAAGCCCTGATAATAACTGGCATAGAATAAATCTTTTCTACACTTTTGCTGTCATTATTAGCAATTCTGCATTTACAAAGTATTTGTCAGTCATGTTTTATTAAGACCTCACTGAATATTTGAGATCAATCAGAAACAAGTTCAGTCTCATTTCCTACACCAAGAGCCCAGGTAAGTAAAGTCCCCGCTAAAGAAATGGGATGTTTACAATTTCATTTTAAAGGATTGAAGCTCTAAAACACAGCTTCTGCTATTAAATGTAACAATTCACATTTGAATTTTCCATTTCCCCTTCAGAACCAAACATATTTCACATATACTTTAAGATTTAATTCTAACTTATCTACAATATAAATGCCAGGGAATACAATTGGAGAAGTATGTCAAGCATACTTCCATAATTGTCCCTCAAAAATTGTATTGCATTGAACTTTTTTCTTTTTGTTCTTGGGAAGACCTCACAAGGATATAGATTCAGGGAAATTAATAGAATCTATCTCTGTGCTCTTATTAATTCTGTTAGCTGAATTTATACAGTGATTTTTGTTAAAAGATATCTTCTAAATGTTCCCCCTTTTTTGCTTGTCGTGAACCAGGGAGCAGTAGCAACATTTCTTTTTAGAATCCTTCTCTTTTGTCAAAGTTGAGCCGAATCCCATGACAAGGAGACTAATAGTGCCATAGAAAACACAGATGGCTTGCACCAATGTGGCAGTAGTTTAATTAGTAACTCTACAATTGAATGATAATCTTTATTTTTGTGTGTGTGATGACATCACTATTTTAAAGGAAAGTCAATCAAAAAATGCTTGGTTTTTTATTAGAATTTCCATAGCAGCCCTCTACATGTGTCCCATAAATTTTTATATTATTTATAACAAAACAGTCTACTTTCTATTCCAGACGTGTTACTCAATCTGATGTAAAAAAGCTTCAGCATGACTTAATTTTTGAAGTCAAAGCTTATGGGAAATACCAGCAATTTCCAGTGACCTGATAATACCAAAGAAAACAGCATAAATGCATGTCTTGGAGGTAAGTGGGTGCTAGTGTAGGCCTTGCAAGTTAAAAGCAACATTTTATAATCTTGGCAAGATGTAATGGGTAGTCAAAGTAATGAAGCTAACCCAGGCGTAATGATTAATCTCTGTGTGAGTCACGACCCCAGCAGCTGCATTCTAAATGAACTGCAATCTAGATAATGCATTCTCAGGAAGACCAGACAACAAGAAGTTGCATTTAGTCCACAGTGCAGCTGGTAAGACTGCTATAGAAGCATATTCAGCTCTGGCCTAAAAGAGCAGAGGTCTAGGTTGAGCAATATTCATCAAAGGACAGCAAGATATCATGGATATTTACTGGATCCAGTTTATCAAAACCGTGTGTGGCATTAACCCTTACCCACTTCAACTAAATAGCTCTTAGCTGGGATATTTAATAAAGGCTTCATGGGAGAGGTAAAACTAAGTGGGGTCTTGAAAGACGTGTAGGAGAAGAAAGGGCATTCCAAGTAAGAGATACAGAATGAACAAAGATATCTTGGGAGGAATTCACAAGGTGTATTTGAGGCAAAATGACTATCTCTACCAGGTAGAAGAATAGAATTGATGCTGAGAGTGGTGGACGATAAAAATGTTAAGTTTAGCCCATGGGTAAAATATTTTAGCAGTTTTCTTTTAGAAAGGCTGGCAAGACCAGTTGTAACTAACTAGTGGTGTGATGATTGGCATTATCATTTAGAAGGCTGGGTGCTATCAAGAAACTCCATCATGTTGGCAGACAGTTTTCAGGGTACACAGAAGGTAAATCTGGAGAATGGATCAGGTAACTTCCAAAAGTGGATATCTTGCATGTGGGGAGTAGTAAAAAGGACCTCCTAATAATGATTGGATTGAAGACTCAAAGTTAAGATGGTGTCCTGGAATGGCACTGTATTAAACGGCAAGGAACATAGAAGTAAACCTGGCACTGCCAATGACCATCTACAAGACCCTCTTCCCTAAGTTACAGTTTTGTTATCTATAAAAGAAAGACACTGATCCCTGAGGACCCAACTTTGAACGATTACACAGGACATTTTATCAAAAGATCTTAAATGATCCCCTGCCTTTGTTGTTTGTCAGAACCTCCCTGCAGTCAGGGACAATTCTGATAGACGCACCCAAAAAAATGCTCTCATTGCCTTTCTGTGGTCATACACTATCATTTTCCGAGTACATATTCCTGCAAAAATAATACACAGCCTCACTTTGCAGGTCTCGTAGCTTGCTGGGCAAGATGCACATGATGGTGGTAACCAAGGACTTTACATGTACTAACTCAATCCTATATCATAATTTGCCAAAAGTTACACAGCTAATAAGTGATGAGCTGGGTTTAGAAGGTAGGCAACTGGACCTCAGGTTTGCCCTCATGCACCCCTCTACAGACACTGCCTCTCTAAACAGAATTGTAATCTGATGTGTTGAATGACATGGTGGAGCCGTGCCAGGGCATGCATGAGAACCAGAGGTAAGATCTAGCATGAAGCATCCTCTTCAAGGACACTGATGGTAAGAGGCCTTTGGCCCAATGAGTGGTTGTGACTGCTGTGTTGTGAGGTTCCCACTAGAAGTTGTTTGAAGAAACATCCTTGATAGAAATGTGCTTGCATATGAGAGGTCTGACTTCCATTAAAACTACATTGTCTCCAGGCTTACTAGTCTATGGACATTTTCTCTTTTGGGGCCTCCAGGTAGTAATACCCCATGTCAACACTCACACTTTATCCCTTTATTTCCCACACTCAATATCTGCCCCAACCAAATTTAACATGGAGAGGGAAGTGAACAAGTGTACGCAGGTAGTCTGCCTGCTAAGATCAAACCTGATACTTCTGCTTCATGCTCCCATTGGAAAGTCAAGAACCCTTTGGTTTCCTGAACATTTCACCTTGAAGATGCAGGAAAAGAGAATCAAGAGTCTCATCAGGGATCATAACACCAACCGAGAGCCCCTCCCCCAAATATTAATTCATTCTCTCTAATGCTTGCGTGACAGTCTTAGGTCGCTCCTAATATGTGTCAGCTGCTACTCAAGCTGACCTAGGTGTGTTTCATTAGCGGGCTCTTGTTAAAAGCCCCAAGTATTTCTCACTCTGACCAGGATGTCAGAGGTAAAAAGTCCACCAGGGATTTATCTGCTGATCTAGACCAGCACCTCCGCACCTGACACACCCTCCAAATGACAAATGGTCAATGCTAAAGTCACTCTTAGAAGATGTTCACATGTTTATTGCAAAGACGACATCCTTTCCTTGCAGCTCATTTTACTAAACTAAAAACATTAAACATAACCGCCTCTTGAGGTTCTTTTTTCTTTCCCTTCAAAAATTATTTCTCTAAATTTAAATGTGTTCATACAATTTCAGATCAGAATTAAGCAATCCCTTGTTTTTCACCTGCCGATGGATATCTGAGTATACAGACAGCCTTTCTGAGAGCAGGAGGTCCCCAGGGTTACTTGTGTAATTCTTTCTATTCCGGAGTTCTCAAGCACAGAATTGCCTACAATCAATTTGCTTTCATATCCTGGCGTTAAACTCACGGTATATAAAAGTATCACAAGTATTTTCAATATAATTCTAGGTAGCAGTGATTTAAAAGGCTTTTTATTGTAATGAAAAAAATTACAAGGCATAGTAAAAGCTGAACAGCCTATTTGAATGAATCCCATCAAACACATGTACAATTTTCCATAACCTCAAAATGGGTAGAAATGACTTAAAAATTAAGAGGGGCAATTGATAGGAATCATTTTGATGTCTGACAGATGAAGCAATATTCTTGAGCAATATTTTGACCTTCTGGTTTCTAAAAATACGGAATGAGTCATAATTTAACTTAGTGCTATGGGGAAATGGGGACTTTTCAAAGATGTAGCTATGGATATAAAAATACAGATATTGATATAACAATTTCCTAAGTATACAGCTATTTTTAAAAGGCAAAACCAAAGGACTTCCAACAAAATACACATCATTAGTTGTCAGGAGTACAGAAGATGTCTATCATTGCTATTCAGTTAGAAGGCAAGAAACATGATTTAAGCATCTACAGCCATTTGCTATTCAAAATGATCACCACTGCGATTCAGGTATACATAGTACATCTGAATATGAGCAGAAGTGTAACATAACTATAAAAATACTAATATAACTTCCACTCAGTGTCTGACATATAGTAGGCTTTCAATAAATATTGGTTGAATGTATGAAAGAGTAAGTAATGAATAAATGAATTAACAGGTATCAGTATGCAGAGTCTGCTTTTCCATACTGTCGTAATTGGGTCATTTTCATTTTTGCCTTTCAGGGTAATGAGTAAAACAAATCAGAAAATTGAATTACAATTTGTGGCTTGATGGCTCTTTCATATTCACAGCCTCTCCAGATTACCCAAACCATCTCTTCTGACTCAGTTCTCAACCTTTGGGTCAAAGTCCTCCAAACTATTTATGCAAAGACTGGCTTCCCACCCCCCCACTCCCAACCCCACCACCAAATGGCATGCTATGGAATTCCAAAAGAGGTGGTAGAAGCAACACTGGGTTTGTTGTTTTATTCACTAAAGAGTGGAGAAGATGGGTTGCCGGAAAAAATAGAGTGCCCAGTTAAATTGAATTTTAGATAAACAATGAATAATAATTGAGTACAAGTATGCCCCAAATATTTTATGAGACAAACTTATACTCAGTAATTATTCACTGTTTATCTGAAATTCTAATTTAACTGGGTGCCCTATATTTTTATTTGCTAATCTGGTAACCCTAGGAGGAAAAAGAATGTTCTCACTAATTACCAGGTGTTTCTATGTATGCAGACTCTGGTAGGGTAGATGAAACGCTGGGTAAAAAGCAATGACAGAATTATCTTGACGCATTTTTCAGTGACAGCCAACTTTTGATTGTTCACTAAAATAATATTTTTAAAGAGGCTTAATCTTACAGTCATGCTGCATGCTGAAAGCTTCTAAAGACAATGAGCGCATTACTTGTAGACAATGAAAGATTATGAAAAATGAAGAAAGCAAAGGCAGGAAAAATGTCAAGATACAGAATAAACATTTTTTGACATTAACAGTCTCACTTTTAAGAAGACATTGGTATGCATATGTATTTGTATAGACACATACGCAGATAGAGCAAAGATAAAAATGACTCCTCAAAAAGTCTTGCATTTTGATAACATACGAACTGTGTTTTTATGCTGTGAAAGAAATTTAGTGCTTATGGAAGGTGGCAGGCTGCTTGATTGAATGATTATTAATATTTATTACATACTAGCAAGAAGCTAGAAGCTATATGAACGTGCAGGCCAGCTCCCCGTGGCCTAAACAGGAAGTGGCCTGTCGCGGAGCAGTGGGTTACAAGGTCCTGAAGGGCAGGAATGACATATGCTGTTGCCAAGCAGCAGGTTGAGATATTTGCTCGAATGAGATATGACAATCCACAAAAGAGAGCTAGAAAATTCTTAAACTGAAAATGCACTTTGTCCTCATATTTCAAGGTCCCCTTGATGCCCAACAATCAAGCAAAGTCCTGAGAAGCAGCATAAATGTCCCTGTGTTCAGAGCCTGGGGCCAGGTAGGGATGGTTAAAAAGCTTCCTGATGATACAAACACTAAAGCTTGACCAGGGCCTCAGAGTTATTTTCCAATAAAGTGCCAGACTACAAAAGTAGTACTTCCAAAACCTTTCTAAGAGAGAATCGAGACTCTTTTTAACCAGATTAATCATAAATACAGCCAAGGGGTAAAAGGAGGAAAGTAATATTTATCGAACAACCATAAGCCATTATTCTGCTAGGTGATATATATATATATATATATTTAATAAATATATATTTAAAGATATATATTTCATTTTAGTTCTCACAATAACACTGTATGATCAGTATTATTTTTTTTTCATTTTACCAGTGATGATAATCTACTGAGCCGAAGAGAACTTAAATAAATATCCAAGATTGCAGAATAAAAAATTGGTAAATCCAAGATTTTAATTCAAGGCTATCTGACATACTGCACTATGACACTGCCAAATTTGGAACAGTCTCCTTCACCACTGATAAAGCACTGATAAAGCATCAGAATGTTGAGCCAGTCGAAGGAAAGGCTTTTGACAAAGGAAAAGCAAACATAAAGAAATATTTTTATCTTTAATAATGACATTTTCTTAGGCAAATTATTAAATCATAATTCCAAGACAAGATAACAACAACAAAAAAGTTTCTTAGTATCATGAAACTCTTTTCAAATACTTCTTGGTGTAAATTTTCCAAAATACATTATGAGAAACACAAAATTTGAAGTCACATTACCCAGCTAATACTAAAATCAAAAGCAAAAAGTTAATCAGGAAAAAAATATAGTTTGTTAACTTTAAGTTCAAGGATTAGAAGTCTCCTGAAATTTACAGCTAAATAAAAAGAAACCACAAAATAGAAAGTTTAAGTCATTGCCAAATAAACTTTGAATCAGATCATCACAAGGCTGCAAGCTTTGCTTCTTGAGCTGTATAACCCAGAATGAAATCAAATCTTCCCTTCTTACTTGCTGTGTAATACTTGGCAAATTACTTAACCCCTCTGTGCCACTGTCTCCTCACCTAAACAATAAATATAATAATAGTACCTACCTCATAGGCTTGTAGTGAAGATTAAACATAAAATTCCACATGACGTGCTTGGCACAGAGCATGGTGCATAATATGCTTGGCACAGAACGTGGCACATAACGTGCAGGCAATAAATATCAGCTCTTATTTTTATCATCATTAAAATGTTTCAGTTAAAATGGACATGCGGATTTAAAAATGAAGGTTTTGCATTTACCTCTGCATTTTTCAAAGCTAAGATTCCTAGACAACAAAAACCCCAAATTGTTTTCTCTAAATGGATAGCAAAAAATGTTCCTGGCAAAAGCTGCCTTCTAAATAACTCATTTTCCTAGGCAGAGGCATGGAATTCAAAATCCCTGACTGAATCCATTTACTCTGCTTTGTTGTATTAAGATGCTGCACACAAAAGAAAGTATTTGCCTTGCAGGTCGCCCAATGAAGAACGGAAACCCAAGACCCTTTGTCATTCGAAAGCTCCAAGGACACACGGTTGAGTTTCAGCAACTTGAAGTTTATCTCTGTTATTCTGAAATGCAGTCTACACACAGGATGTGTGTGTGGGTCTGTGTGTGTTTTCAGGAAAAAATGATGCAAACTGATACAGGTTGAGGAAACATGACAACACCTAGACGGGGCGCGTCAACATGCAGGTGCCACTGGGTGGGTCAGGTGCTGGACCCCAGGGTGCAGGAGACATCAGTCATCACCGCTCCCTCCTGTGTGGAAAGCAAAGCCTCGAGGGACCCCATCGAGTGAGCCACAGAGCTTAGGTCCCGGGCACGCTGCATCTTCTTCCTCCTATAGAAATTTACAAGCCATTTTCCCACCCTTCCCCCTGAGCTAGGATATTGAGGTTAAAACGTACCTACTGAGTAGGTAATTGTTTGGTATTAAGGTTCCCTCATATGCATATGTCTTCTGAGCATAATGGTTCCTTAGGAGCTATTATAGGTGTGCCGCATACAGATATTAGGAATAATACACAAAGAGTGGCTAAAGGAGATCCCGTATTAACTAATGTCAGACTTTTAACATTATTTGAAACTAGGCTTTTTTTAAAAAAATTATTATTCCCGGGGTTTAATACCTCTACACTTTGTAAACTGAGCACTCTCAAAGAGAGCTCCAAATTCCTACCAAGCTGTCTTGGGGTGAGCTTTGATCTTTGCAGAGCACCTATCTTGTGTTTTTATAATTGCTCTGATTTAACAAGGCTCTCGAGCAACTGAAGGGGGAAATCCTTTTATTAAGGCAATAAACCTAACTGACCACAGTGATGGAATGTACAGCTTGGGGGTAGCCCTTGGCTCCCCAGGAAAAAAAATATTGGGAACTGGGGAGAGTCTTCATGTTAAAACAAAATGAAATATTTATTAAACATGTTTCTGGGGTCCCAGGTGGTAAGAGGCTGCCCTGTGGTTTGCTGAAAGGTTTGATCTTTGTTAAGTATTGTGAATGCTGATTTCAATAATGGGGTGAAAGCTGAGGAAGTTATGGCTGAAATTTTGGCTAAAGATGACAGCTCCAGGTCTCAAGTTGCACAAAGCAGTCTAAGGGATTAAACCCACAAAGCCTGCTCAAAGATATTGAGTTTCCAAAGGTGTAATCTTCCTTTCTGTGATTCACACTCCTAGGACAGGGAGATTCCTCATCTGCTTTGACTTTGCCATATTAATCTTACTTTACAAATACATGCAGTGATTTATATCATGTTTAATTAACTGATTGAGGGCTCCAGTGGTAAAAATGGCATCGCATTAAGCTCTGTCCGTATGGCAAATTCGAATCACATCTTTAGCCTTGCAAGAACAAACTATCCCAGGAGTCACTGATGACAGGATGTAGGAATTGAAATCAGGTCCCTCCTGTTGTTTGAGAATCCAGGGAGGGTGCCTGCCATATGCCCGTCACTTCCCGGGGTGGGGAGGAATGACAGGATAAAAGAAAGGAGGGCTCTAGTTCTTCCAATATGTTCAAATCTCAGATGAAAATGATTGTGCAGCAGTGCTGTACACAGGCCAAGATTCACAAGAAAGTACAGCTCAAACTTTGCAGAGAAGGGTTTTGTGGTGTTTTGATATGTGTTGAGTTTTTTTTTTCCTTGAAATGGTTGCTCAGGGTTTTAGAGAACTGATAGATGAAAATACTGTGGTTTGGAGTCGAGTATAATAAGTAGGAAAATTTTAAAAAAGGGAATTCTTACTTAATAAATGTATTTGCACTTTGATTCCACAAAAATTAAATTGGGTTTGACTGCTAAACCACACATTGGGATACTAGTTTCAAAGTTAGCATTTTTTGGAATTGGGAGTTGTCTAATTTTTGTCCTCAAAAATCTGTGTTGATTATTTATGGCACCTAAAGAAAAGGTAAATTGACTACCA
Organism: Choloepus didactylus; assembly: GCF_015220235.1. NCBI lineage: Eukaryota > Metazoa > Chordata > Mammalia > Pilosa > Megalonychidae > Choloepus > Choloepus didactylus. The sequence goes on along the minus strand of NC_051323.1, from coordinate 24,312,121 downwards.
AGTTCTTTTAAATAATGTTTCACATTTTAAAATGTATTTTAAAGACAGCATAATAAAAGTTTAAAAAGAGGGTAAAAAATGAATTTTACTCCGTAACATGATGGTTAGCATTTCTGTACATCCTCTTTTCATGTTTCATGATTACACATTTTTAAACTATTATAATCATACTATAATCTTTTTACTGATTTTTTCATTTTATCACACATTTTCCATACTGCTACACACCCAGAATTCTTATTGACTGTATAATATTTCATCAAATGAATGTATTATTATTTTTCCAACCATGCCTCCATTGTTAGGTGTTAAACCACTTTCTATTGTTTGATATTGTAAATAACATTATAAAGACAATTTATATATAAATATGGCTTTCTCACATTTTGAATGATTTCCTTAGAAAGATTCCCATACCTTTCAGTTTGTTAAAACGGTATGTAAGTGAAGAAATGTTTCTTCCAAGGGAAAGTGGAAAGTAATAACATTCTGTGAAGGTATCACTATATAGAACATCTTACCTGAAGTTAACAAGCAATCCTAGGATGGCTGGTTCACTCCTATCGCAATACTGGTGAAATGAGAAAAATATTTCATATTGTAACTTTCCCAGATCTCTTTAAAATAAGCAAACATTAATAATGAAGTAAAATCAGAATTTCTTATTTCACTTTACTCATCATTTGTCATTTCTATCCAGAAAAAAATAGTCCCTTTAAGTATAATTAAAGTTTTGAAAATTTATAACCATTTCCTAGAGAGAATTGCAAATAGACTATTCATGCCAGCACATAGTTCACTTTTTAAAAAAAGTCTGTTGTTTTAGTTAAAGCTGAAGTGTGGTCCTAATAATTAATAATCCTAGCTGTTTTCATGGCATTAATTTGGAATATGATGAATTGGGTAAGTTAGGCAATATATTTTAACTAAAAACACATTTGGATTTTGACAAGGAATTCAAACTTTTCAACCTTGGTCTGAAACTGCATAGGCAGCTTGTAAAAAGAATAATCACCTCAACTTTTTCAACTTCCTGAAATCACTCAAAACAGAGTAGTTCAGGATTGTTTCATTTGGAAGTAATAAGTTCTCAAGCACACTGTGATGCAGTATATTTCAATTATTGGTTTCAATTCTCAACAGTCTAGCTTTTTTGAACCATCTTTCATATATTCGTTTTCAAAAAATTATAAATTTAAAGTTAATTGCAGCTTAGCTTATCAACAAATTATCTGATTTATTTAACTTGGTCTACTATTTCATGAAACATCATCAAATTCAATTGAAGTCTATATTAGGGTTCAAATGATATATTTCACAATTTTGGAGGTCAGAAGTGCAATCCCGTTTAGATGGTTTGTTCCAGTCAATGTTGTTATTGGTCTACGATAACATGACATCTTGTGTTTTCCAAATATATTCCTCTCAGTGAAAGCTATTTCTTTTTTAAAGTTTAAAAACAAAAGATAAACATTCCTTATGAGGCATCGAAAGGAGAGGCAATTAATGTGAATTTGAGAAAATGTAATGTACTGGACTGACAGTAAAAAGGTTATGTTTGTTTGATTGTTGACTAGTTTTGTCTTTAAATAATGGTCTTCTTTTGGCATTTAATGTATATTTGTTCAAAATAAACATAATTTATGTATATTTTAACACATGTGTACTCAGTGGGGTGGATTATCATACTGATATACATAGAATTAATGAGCAGTCAACCTGCCACATGTCATGACATATGACAGGACAGCAAGAGCACAGAAATAATTCTTGTAATTTTATAATAAAGCTTTTTTCTTAGTTTAACCTTTAAAAACTACAAAGTCTTTATTTTCCCTTTATTTTGAAGTATGGTTCACCAACTATGAAACAGTATTTAGGTTTTACTGGAAGTGTCTGTTTTTTTGGCATTCAAAAAAAACTATTCTCTTGGGCTCTTTATAACAAAAAAGACATATTTAAACAAACTAGCCCTATTCAGCCAAGTTTCAGCAAGCAGATAAAGGATAGACAAGCATTTCACATATTTCTATGAGAAAAAATTTGGAAAAATTCTTTTATTTTTTCATTTTGTGGCAATAGCCTGATCCTGCTCAACTGCTGTTGCCAGAACTTTATGAGAATAAGAACTTTCTAGGTGGATCTACATTCTAAAACCAATCTGACAGACGCATCACCTGGATAAAATTACCCTGGAAAAAACATCTTCTTAATCAGTTATCTGCTCTCCTTGCACTCAAAGCAACAATCTGTTAGATGTGCTAACATTTTTTTTCTTAAAGAAATAAACTCAGTAATAAAAAGCTACCTCTTCATTCAGTAGGTACGGGGGGTAAACATGGGCTTGCAAAATCTTCAATTTAACCATACCTCATTTGACAAATAATTATTTTCATGGAGATACAACGCTGAAATCTAAGATTAACTTTTACTTTCTTTTGTTATTTTCACAGCTTGATTAGCCAAGAAAGTGGGGGGGGGGGGGATAAAACTATCACATTCATTGCATTGTCCAGATGCCCAGGCCGGAGGCGGGCCTTGGCAAAGTATTACACCATGAGTTTTTTAAGAGATACAGATCGCCAGGGGTGCAGTCTTTACTCCACTTATCTTTCATTTTCAAAGAGAATATTTGAAGCTTTTTGCCACCCTCCCCCACTCCCACCCTCACATTTAAAAACTGTCTCCCCAAACCAAAGCTCAGTCCTGAAACAGGCAAGCCTCAGGATGCTTTAAGGAAGTGACAGAACGTGACACCTTGGTCATCTGTTAGAGGAGGGGATCGCCTTGGATGGGGCTGGGAGCTGATGAACTTCCCTGGAGTGACTCCCTAGGGAAATCCAGCCCTTCACCGTGAAGAAAATGGGCACCACCTAGTGCTTTTTCGATGCAAAGGCTGTTCATTCATGCTGCTATGGACCTGCATGGGCAAGCATTGGGTGGCTGGCCTTTACAAAGGAGAACAGAAAGGAGTCAACTGGCTTCAACCCTTCATGCACAGAAAAAAAAAGCAAAGAAATGAAGCAAGTGGCAATCTATGGATAAATGAATTTAGTGCCTCCAAATCAGGGATTTCCTTGTGGTTGTTTTCTTTCTCCTTTTTTTTTTTTTTTAAATTTTATTTTGTAATTGTTGGTCTGCTCATTAGAAATAACATCTTTACTTACCAAGATGCTAATTTCCTCTGTATCATTTTCTTTGTCTGTTGTTAGCCTATAAGAATTTTCTGAGAATTTTCATTTCACCCAAAGTGACAAAGCAGAGCTAGTCTCCCTTTCCTTCTTGACTAATTCTATTCTAAAAGGAATCTGTCTGAAGTCCTCCTAACACAACAAATAGCTTTTATGAAAAATGATTTGTAGCACAAAATCTTTTCCAGTGCAATAAGATCAAGTTAGCCACTCATGCCTCTAGGAAAAAATCTAGGAAGTTTTATCTGATTGGCCAAATGCACCCAGATACGAGTTCAAGGACTGAGTACACGTTGATGAAATTTCACAGCGCTGAAGTCTGATTATCTGAATGATTGCTTAAACCTTTTAAAAAATAACTTGGGGAAGCACTAGATATTTTTGTTGGGAAAACGGATAGTATTGTAGCAATTCTGTATTGTTAGGCTGTCGTTAGGCCTGCTAAACATCCAGGAGCTAACCTGCTGATTTTGAATTCATCAGGGGTCTGCTTATCTGAAATGCTGCACAACAGAAAACAGACTGTGAAGAAACAGATAAAGATGATGATAATTTCCCTCAGTTAACAGCTCAGCATCTGTGTTAAGCAACTTGGGTAAAAGAGAATGAAGAGAGCAAAGCCCAAGATTCTGAACTTTTCTCCATTGCCTACAGCAAAATTCTCCCATTTAAAATCTTGAAAGCACTGCTTAGATAGCACTTGGCAATTGTGTTATAAACTAAGTTAAAAAGTCTAAAGTGTTCTCATATACAGTTTATGGCTGTAATTTAGGATATTAGGTAAGTGATTTATTTAAAATGAACTTTCAAAACTGATACTAAGGATGAAAAAAATACCTTAAAATGAGTTCTACAAGCAACAAGAAAAAAAATGCACAGTCAACCGATCTCTTCGGAATTTCGCTGGTACAAAATACACACCTATAGGTTTAAGACTAAATAGGGGATCTTGTCTTGACAGGTTTAAGATGCACATGAATCAATTAGTTGAAGCCATAAGATGTGGCTGAGCCTGTTTTTCCCAATCTTTACCTAGAGAATAAGAGGAGGAGGTGACTACTTCAGTCTTCTTAGAAAAGAAAGCAATTGTATGCTTTACCAAGTTAAATTCCCTAACTGTCAATAAGACCACCATTCTGATCTGATCTTCAAAACAAACCTTTTTTCCTCCCTGCTGCTCCCCACCCAGACCTTTTCCCCTACTGCATTTCACTGAGTGCTGTGGTTCACAGTGAAACCTGGTAATGACAGCCCTGAAGTGATAATGTACTTCTCTGCCTTCCCGTTAGCAGTAGCACTTGATCCCACCATGGGTGCCAGTTCAGTGGCAGAAGGATGCTTTAATATTTTCTAGAGGTAAAAGGGACCAGTTGGATTTACTTCATCGACTGACTCAGCAGTTTCACTGAACTGTGGCACAAAAATGGATGTTTTATTAAAGAAGGGGAAAGGACGGGAGTGGAGGGATGAGGGAAGGAGAGGGAAGCAGGGAGGGAGGGACGAAAGGAGAAAGGTAAGAAGAAAGGAAAGAAGGAAGGAAGGAGGATGGGAGGGAGGAAGTGGGGGGAGGGAGGAGGGGAGGAAAGAAAGGAAGAATAAGTCTGTTTATGCTCCGTGCTAAGTCAGTGAAACCAAGTAATGGCTTGTCTTTTTCCCCCGGGATTCACTGGAGCAATCCACAAATAAATAAGGAGTTAAGGTAAATAATATCAAATAAAAGCATCGGGCCAGAGGAAAAAAAAACAAAGATCCGTTCCTGTGGTGAGTGAGCTCTGTGGGAACAAGCAACGGGCACCACGTGACCACACACGTGTTCCCCTGGTCCCCGGTTGCCCTCTGCCGGGCGGCAGCTGCGCGTGTGCTCCGCGGCCTCCGCGCACACGGCCCGGCGCATCCACGCGCTCGGCGGCAGCTCTGTGCTCACGCTCCCGTTTTTAATGGATGGAACGTCATTCTGCAGGGGCAATAAAACTAAAAACAATCAATAGTTCTACGCAAATACCTGTTATTTTAAGAATTGGGCCAGAGTGATCTCTTAGCTTGAGAAACAGGGTAGATGCCATTTGTTGTAGTTTAAATAAAATTGATTTTCCTAGCTTCAGGACCCACTGAGCTTCGGCGCTTCAAGCTTGAATAAGTATCTGATACATAAAACGGCTGTATCTGTTTGTTTGAAGAGGCCTTGTTTGGTTCTGTCCTTGCGGGTTTACTCTGCCGTTCCCCAAGGTCGTGTCCACATGGGTGGACGAGGGTGGGGGCTCTGGACAGAGGCAGGAAAGAAAGAGCATTGTTTTGAGGGCTGACTAGGCTTGTAGGCACTGTCCCAGCCTCTTGTCCACACAACAAGCCAGTGAGGAAGACATCTGAAGCCAAGCCGCTCTGACGCAGAGCCCATGTTTTTTCTGTCATACCAATGACCAAAACTCCCAGTGAGAAATACATTTCAAACTGTAACCCAATAGACACATACATGTATCTATAGGTTATTGAAACAAAAGCTTCATGAAACAATATTTACCTTTATACATGCAATTTACTCTGACTTGACCCATATTCTATAATAACTCAGTTCCTTAAAATTCTGGTTGCAACCCACTAAATTGGACTCAGCACCTACTACTGTAGCATGACCCACAATTTGATAAACAATGCACTAGGCTGCCCTTCAAAAATTTAAATTATGCTGTATTGGAATTGAAACTAGCTGGTGAACATGTGTCCTTGAAGGTGTTGCATAGGAAGTTCTACCAATGTGATTTAAGTCTTTCACCCAATAAATGAGATTTCTCCTAACAAATGAGGAGATTTACTTCTCCCAGCTCTCATGAAAGTTGAATTCATTGGTGTTGCTCATTTGCTTCCCAAAGAATCTATCATTTAGAATAAAAATAATTAAAATTGAGATAGTTTCTTAGCAAAAAAAAGAGAGAACAATTATTATTATTGCTATTGTTAACAATCTTATTATATACTCATGACCTGCCAGCCACTGTTCTAAGAGATTTAAATGTGATAATTCATTAATTCTCACAACCACTTTATGAAGTAGGTAAATATTAAAACTCCCATTTAACAGGAAGAATTCCTTCATCTTCCTTATCATAATCTCCTTTTCTAAAATTTTACTATCTACCTCAAAAGATGAATGAGATTCTGACTGACTCCAGGAATCTGCATCTCTATAGTTTCTTTAAATGAAATAGATAGCCTGCATTATCCAATTGGGTTGATGAATCTAACTAGGTTTGGCTTTTTAATAATAAATAATAGAAACTTTCTATTTTATGTAGAAAACTTCAAGAGTATGCAGTATTAGTACAGAATGTATTTGGCTTCAAATAACACCAATTCCAGCTATAGGCGTCTGTGTTATCGAAAAGTCCAAAAGTAAGACCAGTTCCAGGGATAGTTGATTCAACAGCTTACCAGTGTCATCTGGAACCCAGATTCTTTCCATCTTTCCACTCAGGACCTAGAATTTTCATTACCAGAAAGAAGAAAATTAGGTAGATTAATGACATAAACACCTGAAAAGTACCGGTGCTCATGAAAATAAACAAATGCCAACCTATTTAATAAACGGAAGGTAAAAACTGCTACTTCCTACTTCCTGGCTGGATTTTTTTCTAACTGATTTATTTGTTGGCATGACATGGTAAGTGAAAATTTTGTTGTCGTTTTGAAAAGCATCCTTCTGAAAATATATAAACTGATATTGTTGATTTTCTTCAAATAGAGCCTGCAGTTTCCCATATTTTGGTTGCGTTTTTACTGCTGTCTTATTATTTCTGAGCCACTGCTCCCCTGTCAAAAAAATTGCAAACTTTTTTTTCTCTTCTTTTGACTTTTTATTTTGACATAATTTCAGGCTTAACAGAAGAATTCCAAGAATGGCTCAAAGAATTACTGCATATACTTCATTCACATTTCCCAAATGTTAACATTTTACCAAGTGTTTTATCCTTCTCTGTTGTGTGTAACACACACACACAAATACACATATACCTTACATATACATGTGTGTATGCACACGTATTCTGAATCATTTGCGAATATATTACAGAAATGATGCACATTTATCCACGAATACTTCGGTGTGTATTCTTAATAAAAAAGGACATCCTCTTACGAAATCACATACCATTACCCAAATGAGAAATTTACATGGGTACAATACTAGTATCTAATTTATAGACTTTGTTTTAATTTTACCTAGTGCTTCAACCATGTTTTTATAGCAAAAGAAAATCATAGATCATGCATTGCATTCAATTGTCATTTCTCCTTAGTCTCCTTAATTCTGACACAGTTCTTTAGTCTCTCCATAGCAAACTGCTTTTAATATCCAATGGATGTGTGTGAACAGTTTTGGGGACTTGTGCTGCCTTTGCAAGCCTCCTTTAGCAGGGATCGTTGGGCTGGGCGTATTTTCCCTGTTTTCTTAGAAATTCTGACCTGTACCACAAAGTATGAAGGATACATCCAAGAACCCAGTAATCCATTCTCTTTGTGTCACTGATTATTTCATCTCTTGCCAATGAATAGCTAGAAGAATACCCTGAAACACTTAGAACACTTCTAAGTTTAAAAAAAAAACAAAATTGAAGACACTATAGAGAAAAACCTTACAAAAAGCATTCATTTTAATAACTGCATGGTTAGATTCAGTCCTTAGAAGTATTTCAATGAAAATAATTAGAATAGAGGTGTTTATAATTGGTTAGAGGTTCATTATTTCTAAACCAATGTGCAGAATTTGGTTTATGAGTATAGGAATAAAGACTTTTGGATCAATTCTCTTATCTTTTTATTAACATTTGAATTAATCTACAAAATTTAAACGAAAGCCTATTTAAAAGTCCACTGAAGCCTAAGTGAGAAGCTAATTTTCTTTCAAAGTGCATCTTGATGGTTTTATTTTTTTTTTAAATTTCTCAGATTGCATCCATACAGCCACAAGAAGATACTTTAACAACGAATAAATGGTTCTAAAAAGGCATGTGCAAGTATATCTTATACATATCATTTTTTCTGGAAGGCCCTAGTAAAATATTCTCCGAAATTTTTTTCAACTTGGTGTGTTCTATCTACATGAAAGAGAAGTTACCTGCAATCATGATTATTTACCATCACATTATATTTAGACTTCTAATTGATTTTTATACTCTCCTCTTCTCTCCAGTCTTACAAAAGAGAAGGAACAAAATACAGCCCTGAAGGGACTATTCCTAAATAGGCTGAACTGGGGTGTCTAAATCTGCAGAGCTACAGAACACTTTCCTTCACTCGAGAACCACTTTCTTAAGAGTTGATTTTTTTTATACTTACCTTCAAAATAGGACAGTGCCCCAAAGTAGGATTAGTAGTAGCAAACCCTTACCCTGTCTTTAGAAGTGAAAACAGATTACAAACCTTTTTTTCTCCACTGCAGAGTTATAATACAACAGCAGGGAGGAAAACATTTGTTCATTTGAGTTCAACTCATGATTATACTCAGGTCTGATTGCAAAAGCCCATTCATATGGAAGAAGAGACAAAAGGCTAACAACTCTCTGGGAAGAGTGTCAAAGGCTCAATGTTTACAAAAAGAAATTGAGGGGAAGATTAGAGAATAATTTTCTCCTGGGGAATGATGGTTTAAGAGTCTTGTAGGGAAAGTCCTTTGCTGGGATTAAAGGCAGGATTATTGGTAGAGAGTAGAGAAATTGAAATGGAGAGCCTCTTAAAATGGCAATTTAGTCGGAATATCCAGGGAGTTCTTGAAATGTGAATTCTAAGGAAATGGTTAGTACTTAAGAAGAAAAGATAAACTCAAGCACAGTATTTCAAGTGATGAAACTGCAAGTGGGTCACAAAGGTGTGGCATTGCCGTCCCTCCAGGGGAAAAACAAGAGCCTAATAACACAGTGACTCATCACCTTTTGACGTGAAGGCATGAGTTCAGGAAAATCTTGATGAGAAAGAAATCCATCTGATTTGCAGGTTATGTTATGGCTACCTTATGGCTAAGGACTTATAGTGTTTAGGAACTGAATTAATGTGATACTGCTCTTTGTGTCTGCTTTCAAAAGGTTAGTGCTATCTAAGTCATACTTGTAGCAAAAGTGTTTACATATAAAAGTAATGTTTGAGTTTGACTCCTTATTGTAAAATTCAATACTTCTACATGTAAAGTATGTGAAATGAAAAGTTTCATTTAGAAACAATCATGAATGCATAATTCTGAACTTGATGCTCACTACTCATAAGATTACATTACTTTCCCTATTACCCACAAAATAAAAATCAAACCTCTTATCTTGATATATCAGCCAGGATTTTGGCAGGAAACAGCTGGGAGTTTGAAGGGAATTAAATGAAGAGATCAATTATAGAGGTGTGGGAAACCAAAATGGGATGTTGAGATACTCAGACACCAGCAACAATCAGAGCCATTCTTATCCATAGCTTGCAGGAGAAGGGGATGTGTGGGGTGGGGGTGGGGGGAATTAAGGTTATTAGAGCCTTTTGAGAGCTGGAGCCATGGAAGAGAGGCCACCCAACAGAAGCTCAAGTCAGGTTCATCCTTGGTTCTTGTTCCAGTTTGCTAATGCTGCTATTATGCAAAATACCAGAAATGGATGAAAGGGGGTTTATTTGGTTACACAGTTACAATCTTAAGGCCTTAAAGTGTCCAAGGTAACACATCAACAATCAGGTACCTTTACTGGAGAAAGGCCACTGGCATCCAGAAAACCTCTGTTAGCTGAGAAGGCACGTGGCTGGCATCTGCTTGCTCCCAGGTTTCATTTCAAAATGGCATTCTCCACAATGTCTGCATCAGCTTCCAACGGCAGTCTTCAAAATGTGTCCCTCAGCTGCAGCACTGAGTTCCTTCTGCCTGTCAGCTCTTTTTATAGGACTCCAGTGAACTAACCAAGACCCACCCTGAATGGGTGAGGCCACATTTCCATGGAAACATTCAATCAAGAGGTCACACCCTAATCAAAGGTGTCACTCACAGTTGGGTGGGTCACATCTCCACGGAAACAGCCCAATCCAAAGATTCCAACCTAATCAACACTAATGTATCTGCCCCCACAAGATTGCATTAAAGAATATCGCTTTTTCTGGGGGACATAACATATACAAACCAGCAGAGTTCTCAACCTTGGCTGCACATGAGAGCTTTAAGAATTACTGATGCCTGGGTCCCACCCCCAGAAATTCTGATTTAATGTATCTAAGATGCCACCAGGGCATCAGGTTTTCAAAAGTTCCACAAATTATTCTAATGTGTAGCCCAAGTAGAGAACTGCTGTTAAAGTGAGAAGGCACCATGTCAGAATGCGAGCACCCCTGGCAGAGGGAATAAGGAAGAAATTCCCTAACCTCTTGCCATTTCCAAGGTGGTCCTCGGAGCAATAGTAGCAGCCTCACCTGGTAGCTTGTAAAAAAGGCAGAATCGTGGACTCCATCCTGCTCCTACGGAATCAGAATTTGCATTTCAAAAAGACCCCGGGTAATTTGCATACACATTAAAGTTTGAGGAGCCCTGCTCTAAACTATTTGTCTTCTTGCCCTACATTCTCTTACTGGTGCTTCCCATTAGCCCAATCCAACTGGAAGCCAGAGAGCAAGGAAGTCAGGATGATTCAGTCTTAGGGGTCAGTCTTCCAGAACACAGAGCAGGGTCAAGAAGCGCAGAGAATTTTAACTAGTCAAAATGCTATCTCTATTCTTACATTTATCCCACATTTCTAGAAATAATTTATTTTCCAGTCTACCAGAGAATTTTGAAACACACTCTTGACTTTCATTCATTCCTTCAACAAGTAATTTTTGGTATCTACTACACATAACCACTATACTAGGCATTATGGAACAGAAAAAAAACAGTAAGAAATAGTGCTTACATTGAAGGAGCGGTGGAGTGGGTAGACAAGTAACTAATAAACTATAGGATTTCCTCAAGTAGGACAGTGGACCATGCTAATAGTAAAGTCCTCCTCGAGGCTTCAAGAATTAACAGTATATAATCATTTGTCAACAACAACAAAATGTTTGAAATAAATAGCTGAGCTTGCAAGAAAATAAAGGAAAATGCCCAGGCCCATAAACAAAAAGCAGTAACTATGTGGAGGTGAGGCAAAGTTGGATTCTGGGGTAGGATGGGTGATAGGAAGGAAAAAAAAATGAATCTATACTCTGGCATAGGGTATGAGAAATATCAAATCAAAACCTCTCCTGACAACTCAAAACCAAAGGCCTAATGCAAATATGGGGTCCAAAGATCAGAAAATTACATAAGAATTGATACCAAGTAGTTGATAACCCAGCAACTGAGGAAGTCTTTCCAGTTATCTCCCAAAGAAAAATTACAAAATTCATCTGGAAAAAAGCCACCATGATTGAGAGTCAGCAGACAGAAAACACAACAGGGACAAACCTAGAGAAAATTTATATGATACAGCTATCTAAAAATGATTAAAATATATTAGTACAAAATGAATCAAGACAAAAGGAAGGGAATGGAAACCGCCAAGTAAAGAACAAAACACCAAGAGAAAAGAATAGTCAGATTTTTAAAAGAATCAAATAACACTTCTAGAAATGAAGGATAAACTATATATAATATAATATAAAATAAAATAAAAAGCAACAAATGCATTTAAAAAAACAGACAAAATGATGAAAGAGTTAGTAATCTAAACATATATCTAAAGGAATTGCCCAGACAATCTCATACAGAAATGGAAAATGAGAAGTTAAGATTACATGCATACACACAGATGCACACACACACACACACACACACACACACACACACCAGACCTCCCAGAAAAATATAGTAAGAGGGTGAGGCAGTACCTGAAGAGATAATGATGAGTCCACAAATTCCAAAATCATGAGCCCTAAGCCAAAAAAAACTTTAAAAAATATGCCAAGACATACCATGTGAAAATGAAGAATTTAAAAAAAAACAGACAGAATTTAAAAAAAAAAAAAACAGGAAAAACTAATAAAATATTGCTAATAAAATTATTTTGAACAGTATTAGAGGATGGAAGAATGTATAGTAAGAGAATAACTCTATTCTGTAACTCTGTATGTAGCTCTATTATGTAAGAATGAGGATGAAATAAAGATACATTACATAAATACTGAAAGAATTAGCCACTTTTAAATGCTTGCTGAAAGTCACATAAAGATTGTTCTTCAGAAGCAAGAAAATTGAATGGAGAAGAACAGTTTGAAGGAGGCAATGGTGAATAAAGAAATTAGAAAAAATGTGGAAAGATCTAGACAAACATTGAGTATAAAAATAATTTAAAATCCTGATGTATTTGTGGAAGTTTAAAAACAAATTGGGCAAGACGTAACATTGTTAAGATGTCACTTCTTCCCAAACTGATCTATAGATTCAGTGAAATCAAAATCCCAGCAGTCTTCTTTTTTGTAGATGTTAACAAGTCTAAATTTTATGTGGAAAGACAAAGGAATTAGAATAGCCAAAACAATTTTGGGAAAGAACAATGTTGGAAGAATAACACTACTTGATTTCAAGACTTACTATGTATTACTCTACAGAAATCAAGACAGTGTGGTGTTGACAAAGGATAGACACATGGATTCACAGAACAGAATAGACAGTTCAAAAATAGACCCACAGAAATAGGATCAATTTATTTTTTGACAAACGTGCAAAGGCAATTCAATGGAGAGAGGACAGTCTTTTCAACAAATGATGCTGGGGAAATAAAATTCAACCTATACCTCACACCTCTACAAAAACTAATTCAAAATGAATCAAAACCTAAACATGAAAGGTAAAACTATAAAACTTTTAGAAGAATATGTAGGAGAAAATCTTTGTGACCTTAAGTTAGATGAGTTCTTAGATGTGACACCAAAATCATGACCTGTAAAAGACAAAACAAACAGACTCTGTAAAAATTAAAAATGTTTATTCTGCAAAAGACACTGTTAAGTGAATGGAAAAATAACCAACTGGAAGAAGATAATTGCAAACCTTATCTGTTAAAGGTCTGGTATCAGAATATATAGAAAAACTCTCAAAACTCAAAATGAAGAAAACAACCCAATTATAATAGTGTGTAAAATATTTGAATAGATTCCTCGGCAAACAAGACATATGAATGAAAAATAAGCACATGTTAAGATACTTAACATCATCAGTCATTAGGGAAATACCAACACCACAATGAGATATCACTCTGCCCCTATCAGAATGGCTAAAATAAATATATACATAAAAATTAATGACAATATCAAATGCCAGAAAAAGTACAGAGCAACCAGAACTCTCATACACTACTGATGTGAATGCAGAATGTTATGACCACTTTGGAAATCAGTTTGGCAGTTTCTTATAAAGTTAAACACAATTACCATACAACCCAGCATTTCTACTCCTAAGTATCTACCTAAGTGAAATAAAATCCATTGTGATTGTCATGTGTCAAACCTGGCTAGGTTAGGGCATCCAGTTGTCTGGTCAGGCAAGCACTGGGCTGATTGTTACTGTGAGGATATTTTGTGGATTTAAATCATTAGTCGTTTGATTGCATATATGGTTGATTACATCTACAATCAACAAAGGAGACTGTCTTCAGCAATGAGAGAAGTTGAAGGCTTTAAAAGAAGTGATGATTTCAGCAGTCAGAGGGAGAATTTCCATCTCTACTTTAACCAGCCAGCTTCTCCTGGAGAATTTTTCAAAATCTTCATGGGAGTTCTGAACTTGCAGCCTGTCCTATGGAACTCAGACTTGCCAATCTCCAGAGTCACAGAAGCCAATTCGTGCAATATTACTGTTTCTCTGGAGAACAGTGACTAAAACAGATTTTGGAACCAAAAAGTAGGGTGCTGCCAGGACAAATATCTAAAATTGTGGAAAAGACTTTGGAATTGGTTAGCGGGTGATGGCTAGAAGAATTGTGAGGGCTCAAAAATGAGTGAGAACTGTAGAGAAAGTTTGTCTCATCTCAGAGAATACATATTTCAGCCTGAACAGAATGTTTGTAGAAATATGGATGTCCAAGGTACTTCTGGTGAGGGCTTAAAGGAAGTGATGAATGCGTCATTGGAAATTGCAAGAAAAGCGATCTTTCCTTGTGAAATGGAGTTCTGATATTGGATGGGAGGCAAAACTTGAAAGTATTTGGCTGAGGAGATTTTTCAAGCTAAGTGTGGAAGGTACAGTCAGGTTTCTAATTGCAGCTTTTAGTGAAATGTGATAGGAAAGAGATAAGCTGAGACCTGAACTCTTAAGCACAAAAGGAACCAGCTAATTGATGATTTGGAAAATTCTCAGCCTCTCCAGATAGTGTGCTGGGAGACTAGAGCCACAAGGGGCTCTATCAGGGACCTCCCTGAGCTTTCACCAAGTACCTTCCCAGAGGTCTGGGCTCCATGTGAGGGTTTATCTGAAGGACCCTTTGCTAAAGAGGGCATGGCCAACTGTGGATCCCATCAACCCCTTCAGTGGAAGTCAGGATTGGAAATGAAGTTCTCCAGGAAGGATCTGTGGAAGATTTTACTGTCTGATGGTTTAGACTCACTTGAACTGCATGCAAAGCCAAGGCTTTCTGCAAAATTTGTATGAACAAAACTACTGCCAGACTGGACTGAAAGGGACAGAGAAGGGACAAATTGAAATGACTTTGAAGATAAAACCACAGAAGCAAAGGTCTGGACTGGAAAGATCTCTTGAGCCAAGAAAGCAGGCCCACCCATGTGTGCAGGCCATCTGCCCCAGCACTTGGAGGGGGGCAGGCCTTGCACCCCATTGTTCAGGGAGAGTGCTACCACCCCAATGTTAGGAGATGATGGGCCCTGTACCCAGAACCTGGCCACTATCCCAATGCTCACAGAGGGTGGGGTCTATAGCCCAGTGTTTAAGGAGTGTATGCCCACCATGCAAGCACTTGGAAGGGGTGGGGCTGCCACTCTATCAGGCCCAGAGGACAATATATCAATCCATAGATGACTCTCAGAACTTGAAATCTAACAGAGTTTGCCCTGCTGGGTTTGGGACTTGTTTGGGACTTGTGACCCCTGTTTTTCTTCCAATTTCTCCCTTCTGGACTGGGAATGTTTATGCTATGCCTGTCCTACAATTGTATATTGGAAGCAAGATAACCTGTTTTCTAGGTTTCACAGTTCCATCAGATGGAGAGGAATTTTACCCCAGGACAGACCACACCCATATCTGATTTTGATGAGACTTTGGACTTAGCATTGTTCTAAAATGGTTTAAGACTTTTGGGGTGTTGTGGTGGAGTGAAAGTATTTTGCATGTGAGAAGAACATGTCTTTTGGGGGTCCAGAGAATGGACTACCACACCCATGTTCCCACAAAAACCTTGTTCTAGTTTGCTAATGCTGCTGGAATGCAAAACACCAGAAACAGATTGGCTTATATAAAGGGGGGTTTATTTGGTTACAAAGTTACAGTCTTAAGGCCATAAAGTGTCCAAGGTAACACATCAGCAATTGGGTACCTTCACTGGAGGATGGCCAATGGTGTCCGGAAAACCTCTGTTAGCTGGGAAGGCACGTGACTGGCGTCTGCTCCAAAGTTCTGGTTTCAAAATGGCTTTCTCCCAGGACATTCCTCTCTAGGCTGCAGTTCCTTAAAAATGTCACTCTTAGTTGCACGTAGGGCATTTGTCCTCCCTCAGCTTCTCCAGAGCAAGGGTCTGCTTTCAACAGCCGTCTTCAAACTGCAGTTCCTCTCTCAACTTCTGGGCATTCTTCAGAGTGTCCCTCTTGGTTGTGTCAGCTTGCTCCTCTTCAAAACGTCACTCACAGCTGCACTGAGTTCCATCTCTTTAAGTCAGCACGTTTATATGGCTCCACTGATCACGGCCCACCCTGAATGGGCGGGGCCACGCCTCCATGGAAATTATCTCATCAGTGCTATCACCTACAGTTGGGTGGGGCGCATTTCCAAGCAAACAACCTAATCCATACATTCCAACTTAATCCCCACTAATATGTCTGCCCCACAAGATTGCGTCAAAGAATATGGCTTTTTCTGGGGGACATAATACATTCAAACCAGCACAAACCTGTACACAAATCTTTATAGCAGCATTATTCATAATTGCCCCAAACTTGAAACAACCTAAAGGTCCCTCAATTGACAAAGATAAACCAACTGTGAACATTTATAAAATGGAATATTATTCAGCAATAAAAAGGAACAAACTATTGGTACACAAAATAACATAGGATGAATGTCAAATGCATTATACTAAGTGAAAAGCCAAACTCAAAAAGCTACATATTGATGATTAAATTTATATGACATTCTGGAAAATGCAAAATTATAATGATGAAAATACCAATGGTTTCCAGGGGTTAAGAAAGGGGGTAGAATTTTACTACAAAGGAGGAGCATGAGGAAATTTGGCAGTGAGGGCCAAGTGATGGAACCATTCTGTAACTTGATTGTGGTGGTGGTTACATGAGTCTATGCTTTTGTCAAAAATCATAGAACTGTACACCAAACAAGTGAATTTTACTGTATGTGTATGTAAATTTGAAAATGAATTAAGAAAAAATGTTGGAACTAAAATACGAGTCCACTGTGCTGGTTTGAATCTATTATGTTCCCCACAAAAACCATGTTCTTTAATGCAGTCTTGTAGGGGAAAGACTTACTAGTTTTGATTGGGGTGGAAACTTTTGATTGAATGTTTCCATGGAGGTGAGACCCACTCAACTGTGGGTGAGAACTCTGATTGAATTATTTCCATGGAGGTGTGTCCCACACCCATTCAGGGTGGGTCTTGATTAGTTCACTGGAGTATTAAGAAAGCTCAAGAGCCAACACAGACACTGATGCTTGGAGACGTTTGGAGATACTATCCCAGAGTCTGCTCTGGAGAAGCTAAGAGAGGACTCACAGATGCATAGAAACACCCTGGGAAAACAATCAAGAATGCACAAGAGGTGAGAGAGAGAAGCTAAGAGGGGACCCCTGGATGCTTAGATGCACAGGAAATGAAGAAGCTAAGAGAGACAAGCCAGAGACATTTCGGAGAAAGCCATTTTGAAATGCAATCCGGGAGCAAAGGACCAGCAGATGCCAGCCGGGTGCCTTCTCAGCTAACAGAAGTGTTCTAGATGCCATCAGCCTTTCTTCAGTGAAGGCATCTTCATGCTGATGCTTTAGGTTGGACACCTTTATGGCCTTCAAACTGTAAATTTGTAACCTAATAAACCTCCTTTACAGAAGCCAATCCATTTCTGGTATTTTGTATAATGCAGCTCTAGCAAATTGGAACAGCCACTATATCATTATATCAATTTCCTATGGCTGCTATAACAAATTACCACAAACTTGGTGGCTTGAAACAACAGAAAATTATTCTCTTTAAGTTCTTGAGGCCACAAGTCCAACATGAATCTCATGGGGGCTAAAGCTAAGGTATTGACAATGCCGTGATTCCTCCAGAGGCCCAGCAGGAAGAATCCATTCTTTGCCTCTTCCAGCTTCTGGTAGCTGCCAGCGTCCTTGACTTGTGGCCACATCACTCTAACTTCTGCCTTGGTGGTCACATCTCCTACCCCTCTTCTGTCTGGGTGAAATCTCCCTTCACCTCCCTCTTTTAAGGACATGTGTGATTGCATGTAGGGTCCACCCTAATAATCCAGGATAATCTCTTCATCTTGATATCCTTAATTTAATCATATCTGCAAGGTCTTTGCCTTATAAGGTAACAGTTACAGGTTCCAAGGGTTGGCACATGAACATCTTGGGGTCCATTATTCAGTCTACCACAACCATGGTAGATGGGAAGAGTCCACACAGGAACTTTTAAGGTACTGATAATATTCAATGTCTTAAACTAAGTGATACTGACATAGATGTTTATTCTATTATTCATCTTTAAACTCTACATAAACAATTGTACCTGTGATATTTGTAATATACCAAATAATTAAAAAAACAATATTAAAAGATGGTAGTGCTATAAACCATATACATATTTAACAATTCAAGTACACTTAATAAAATTTTAACAATATCCCTTACAAAAATATAGATAGGATATATACCCTCCAAACAAATGGCTGTGGATTGAATTGTGCTCCCTCCCCACCACTATATGTTGAAATCCTAATGGTTGGTACCTGTGAATTGACCTGATTTGAAAATAGGATCTTTGCAGATGTAATCAGATTAAGATAAGATTATACTGGCTCAGAGTGGGTCCTAACTCCAATGACTGGTGAATGTATAAGGAGAAAGATTAGGACACAGAGATACAGAGACAATGGAGAGCCACAGGGAAGAAGTCCATATGAAGAGGGAGGCAAAGATTGGAATTACGCTGTCACAAGCCAAGGGATGCCAAGGATTGCTGGCAACACTGGAAGCTAAAAAAAAGACAAAGAAGGGTTCTTCCCTAGGGACTTGGGAGGAAGCATGATCTTGACGCTCGATTATGTTTACGGACGTCTGGCCTCCAGCACTATGGGAGAGAAATTTCTGTTCTTTCGAGCCACCCAGTTTGTGGTGTTCCTTATGGCAGCCCTAGGAAACCAATACCCCAATGGTTATTAAAAAAATGGGTATAAAAAATAAATTTAGGGAGGAAAAAGATGGAGGGAAAAATGTTTTTTAAAAAAATGAATAAATAAATAAATTTAAAAATGCTATTAATTTCACAGAAATCGGGAAAGAAGAAAAGGAAATTTCAGGAAAAATTATGGTGGATAGAAAAAGCACAAAATAAGATGGTAGAAGTAAATCTAAATATATCATTATCACAAAGAAGCTAACAAACTAAACACACCAGTTAAAAGTCAAAGACTTTTCAAGTTAAAAAAAAAAAATCTATACACACACACACACACACACACACACATATATATAAAGGTAAAGAAAAGGAAGCTAGAAACAAAAATCTGAACAGTACTGAAGTCATGGAATAGATGGCAAATTGTCAAAAGGAGCCAAAAATGCTCCATGCACACCTTACCAGTAGGGCTAGACTGTATGACGCAGACAGTAGATCCTGGTGCTCATGTTTGAAGTGGATCCTCAGGTTCCTATGGATCCCCATCTTTCTCAGCAAATCCACCCTTCAAACCAGTCCACGGGCCAAAGGATAAATGTCAAGTTACATTCTTTAGTAGTCCAGTCCAATTTCTTCCACAAATGCCTGAACAAATACATCTGCTTCACATACACCCTGTAACATTTATGAGATTGTAGACTTCTTTAAAAACTGCAATAAAGCAATGTAATAAATGTTTTGTTTGAAATTTTTTACTGTTTTATATATGATACCTGAGATTAGAATCAGGTCCCTTTTCTATAAAATTGGACAGTTTTCTTTGGTGCCATTTCAAATATATTGTTTTATATCACTATGGTTTCAGATGTTTATTTTTTATTTCAGAGTAAAAAGAAATGACTTCGATGGGGAAACAAAATGTATGATTCTACATGCCTTAAAAAATGTGAACCTGCAGCATTATCTTGAACTTTCCCTAGGATAAGGCATTTTGATTCCAACTGGCTGCTGATTACTCACTCGCAGGGAAAGTGTCACACTGCTCTCCTTTCAGCACTTTATTTGCCAAGTGTTTCTGGCAATACTCCCTCAACACATGCGCACCCTTTCCCTTTCACCACATTATTTAATCAATAAGGTAATGTCCTTGCATGGCGGGGTCCAGGGCCATCTTGTCACAAGTGCTAAAAAAATGAAACAAACACCAGTCCTGTTTCTACAACCCCTCTGTTAATAAACATGAAGGGAGATGTTTTTAACACTAAATCCATTCCCTTGAGTGTTTAAAACTGCACACATATGCACGTTCTCAAGATTAGAAAAGGACTCAGGTGTATGATGGAGAGGTTAGGCCAATTCCCGTCCACTCGTGGGTGGGGTTACATTGCTTCCAAATGGGAAGGGGGCTCCCCTCCCATGCTCTCAGCCTGCTTTTTCTCAAGGGGCGGTGTTTCCTCATCCCTTCCTGCCTGCATGAAGCACTTTACACCACAGTGGGGTCTTCCTCCCTGAGGGGAAGGGACAGATCCCTCAGCTTCTCAGTCTGCAAAGGAATGATAGGTGGAATTTGGGGTATGCCATGCTCCCATCTCTCTTTGCCAGGGGTCCTGCACTTTATAATTGGGCTTACAATTATAAAATTTGGATCCTAATTCATCATCTTGCTATTTTTCATTGGTTATGAAGCTGGAGAGGGTTAGTCTTAGCCTTAGGCTAAATTCTAAAGCCTGTGAGCTCCTTGAGGAAAGGGGCAGCATCTTTTCCCTGGCATATCCCTAGTCTAACAAATTCTGGCACATACAAGGTATGCAATAGATGTTGAATGAAAAAAAAATGACTTCTTCAGGTAGCATCAAAAATCATCAACACTTATTAAGCACTTACCATGTTCTGGGTAGGCCCTGTTCTATGAAGTAGCTTTTTGAATCCTCTCATTTTACAGATAGAGAAACTACAGCTCAGAAAGATTAAGTCACTTGTCCAGAGTCACAGCAGGTGAGAAACAGAGCCAGGATCTCAATCCAACCGGTTTAATGCCAGAACTGGTGTTTTAACCCCTTAAATGCTCTGCTAGTCTCCTCTTAAGCTTTCTCTGACACATCATGGGCTTTCTGTTATATGGTTGCATGACTTATTATATCATGACAAATACTAGTTGAAGAAAAGTAGCAAAATGATCATTCTCATTGGAAGATGCTGATATGTTCAGCAAATATTAATCCCAATGACTATGAGTACATTCTGCATGAGAATCCTTTGTGAAGGGCTACTGAAGATGTGAAGCAAATGTTAAGATACAATCTCTGACCACATTTGGGCCACAAACCACTAACATTCTTGAAAGCATGAAACAATTCTTACTATACAGAATATGATTTGACCTAATAAGCTTCCTTACAGCTGAATAATACTTGAAAAAAGAAGTGCTAACTAGACAGGAAAATGTTAATATTGGAATAGCCCTTACATTGGAATAAAGTGAAAAGTCTATTTCCAATTGAAGTACTAGAAGTTTCAACGTCTGTCTTTTTCTGGGCAGTTCAGAGTGAATAAATTCTCCTGACCAGCTGGCAGTGTCATCAGTGTTTCAAGTATAAGCCACTATCTCCAAGTTCCCTGGCATTCAGGAACCAAGAACCAAATTTTAAAAACCAAAATCACTCTCTCAAGATTCCACTTTCTGTGAGAAGTCTCCACAATACTTCCATGGGTTCCTGAAGGGCTTCCTCCGTCCAAAATTCTTACTCCTTCTGAAACCATCCTCCTTGCCATCTCACCTCATGGTGAGATCTTCCTCTTTTCCAGTTTCCCCCTAGGATGGAAGCGCTCTTCTTCATTATCCAAAGCACCATTAACAAAGGTTGTGTAAACTGATTTTTATTGTGGATTATGGAAGGAAATTATATTATACCACAGATTAAAAAGAAACTTCAAATGAAATATCTTATATCATAAATATACTCAGCCATTCTGTCACAGGGAGCCTTTTGTCAATTTTCTTTCTCCCATGTCCTGACCTGTGCTCATGCTATTGGGGCCCACTCTTCCTTCTAAGACCCTTTCATGCCATCTGTGCTGGTTTGAATGTATTAAGTCCCCCAAAACACCATTATCTTTGATGCAATCTTGTGTGGGCAGACGCATTAGTGTTGATTGGATTGTAATTCGATTGAGTGTTTCCATGGAGATGTGACCCACCCAACTGTAGGTGATAACTCTGATTGGATAATTTCCATGGAGGTGTGGCCCCACCCATTCAGCGTGGGCCTTGATTAGTTTACTGGAGCCCTATAAAAGCTCAGACAGAAGGAGCGAGCTTGCTACAGCCAAAATGGACACTTTGAAGAATGCACAGGAGCTGAGAGAGAAGCTGCAGTTTACAGAGACATTTTGGAGACGGCCCTTGAAAGCAAACTTTTGCTCCGGAAAAGCCAAGAGAGGACAAATGCCCCAAGAGCAACTGAGAGTGACATTTTGAAGAGGAGATGCAGCCTAGAGAGGATCGTCCTTGGAAAAAGCAATTTTGAAACCAGAACTTGGAGCAGATGCCAGCCATGTGCCTTCCCAGCTAACAGAGGTTTTCTGGACACCATTGGCCATCCTTCAGTGAAGATACCCGATTGTTGACGCGTTACCTTGGACACTTTATGGCCTTAAGACTGTAACTGTGTAATCAAATAAACCTCCTTTTATAAAAGTCAATCCATTTCTGGTGTTTTGCATTCTGGCAGCATTAGCAAACTAGAACACCATCTTTCCTCCTTTCTGAATACTGCCAAAGCCCCAAAACAAGTCCTTCTTGAGCTGCCAGGAATCAATTGACAGATTTTATGTTACTTAATTACAGAGAGCAAATAAAGCACTCTCCCCAACATCTAGACAAGCTTCCAGGTTCACTCGCTTTTCATAACCAAAGGGCCTTAAAAAATGTTTTACCTACAAAAAGAGAAATCCTCTGTTTTGGAGGGTAGTCATCTCAAAGCCATCTTAATGGGCAACCACCATTAAAATTATTTTTTCCTACTCAATTTTTAGTGTTTTAGGAGTTGATGAACGAGCCTTGTTTAAGTGGTCAAAGCTCTCAGCAGTGTGGATAACTACCTTTACCCTGAAATAATGCTTTATTTGAGATGCCTAAAGGAAGTCCATCCTAGATACCTACTCCTTTCCTAAATAAAATATAAATAGCTCCTCACAAGTTATTTGATAAGCGTTATCATTCAGGTTGAATGTCACACTGTTAACTGTTGTTCAATAAATATTTGCTACCTAAATTGGTGGTCACATTTATGTCCTGAAGTTAGTCAGGGGAGAAAAGAGAAGTTAAAGTAAAATTACTTTATTTTTACTTTAAGAGCAAAAACTTTAATAATTGCCCTGAGTCTGTTTTAGTAGAAATTAGGCACTTGGTTTTCATTAGGAAAGATATTCAGAGATATTTCTCTTAATGAAAATCTAAAACCAGGCCTTTAAAACGGCTTAGTGATAGTGATGATTCTTGAGAGAGCTCACTGGTTTCACGGCCCTATGGGACATGTTGATCATTCATTTTATAGGTCAAGTGCGTTTATTAATGCATGCTCTGATCTAACCCACATCACAGGATTAACTTCACAGAGCTTGATCGACGACACCCAAATTAATGGATTCATCAGTGCAGCCTATGGAGACACCCTCGTCATTTATATTGCATTTCTTCCAACTCACAATTAGGCATATGATCTGTGCAGACTCTAAGTGGATTCTTGAAAAGACAACTGCTACACAAGAAAGTGTAGACGTTTTTATTATGTGGAAGACTCTGATTCATCAGTTACCTCTGCCCTGTTACACCATTACTCCTGCCTCTTGACATGCATATTTTCCCATGCTGAAGTCTCCCCATCCTTATAAATCTTCCATGCAGAGATTATATTCTATATCCTTCCTTTCTTTGCCCACGAAACTATACCTACCATTCTATTAAAGCAAGTCTCTTAAAAGTCTTCAGCATTCTTCTAACCACCAAATTTAGTACCTGTTGTAGTTTCCTAGATGCTAAAACAAATACCATGCAATGAGATGGCTTAACAACAGGAATGTTTTGGCTCATGCTATCAGAGGCTACTTCCTCCTGAGGTTGGTATTTTCTGGCTGGCTTGTAAACTTTGGGGTTCCTTGGTTTTTCCATCACATGGCGATGCACATGGCAGCAGCTTCTCCTTTCTCTTCCAGGTTCTGTTAACTTCTGTCTTCTGGCTGCTCCTCATTGTTTCCTCTCCTGTGTCCAATTTCCTTTGCTTATAAGGACTTCAGCCATATTGGATTAAGGTCCATGCTCATTCAGTTTGGGCACATCTTAACAAACAACATCTCAAAGTTTCTATTTATAAATGGGTTCACACGCACAGGACCAGGGGTAAGGACTTGAGCGTGCCTTTTGGAGGAGGAGATGATTCAATACTCAACAGTCTGTAACATCTGGTATTCCTGACCACCCACACCTCCTTGAAACTTTTCCAGCTCCTAGATTCTAAAACATTCAAACCGGCAGATCCTCTTTCTTTTCATAAATCTGTCTTCTTTGTTGGTTCTCCTTTTACTGACTTATTAAACCCTCCCCAAAGTTGTTTCCCTGGCTTTCTGTTCTTTTACTCTCTTTCTTGGCAGTGAACTCACTCCCAAGGCTTCCACAATCATATCTCTGTACATAATTTCCACATTTAAGTTCTAACTTAACTACTAAAACAGAAAGCAGGGGAAATACAAAATAATATTGTAGGAATAAATCCCCAAATACAATTAATAAAAGCAAATACTAAAGGAAAAAATTCTCCAGTTAAAAGATTTTCAGTGTAGACAAAAAGAAATTGGTTACAAATTCTAAGACTGCATAAACAAAGAAAATTCAGCTACATGCTGGTTGAAAGAGGGATATCTAAAACATAAAGACATAGAAAGGTTGAAGGCAAAGACAGAAAAAAATACACCTGGTGCATTTTTCAGGGTTCTCCAGAGAAACAGAAACAACAATATTTATGTATTTATGTATACATATATGGAGATTTATTTCAAGGAAATGGCTTGCACAATTTTTGGAATAGCAAATTGAAGATGTGTACGGCAGGCTGGCAGGCTGGAAACTCTAGTAAGAGTTGATGCTGAAGTATTGAGTCTGAAATTCATAGGGAGGCCATCAGACTGGAATCTCAGAGAGGAGGAGGTGGCATAGTCTCAAGGCAAAATTTCTTCTTCTGGAAACCTCAGCTATTTACTTTTAAGGACTTCAACTGATTGGATGAGGCCCACCCACATTATCGTGGGTAATCTCCTTTCTTAAAGTCAACTGATTGTAGATGCTAATCATATAATCACATCTGAAAAATACCTTCACAGCAACATCTAGACTACTGTTTATCCAAACAGATAGATATCATAACCTAGCCAAGTTGACACATAAAATTAACTAGCATCTGGGGTAAAAAAAAGAGAAAGTGTTGTCACTACACCAGGGCAAAGTACTTTGAAATAAAGAAGGTCATTACATATTAAAAGCAACAACAATTTAACAAGAAGATATAAACAATTTAACAAGAAGATATAAAAACTGCGAAATCATGGTCTCAAGATATTTAAAGCAAGAATGGTTTGAATTGCAATAATAAATTGGTAATTCCACAATAATGTTACAAGTGATTTTAACACTCTCTTCTTAGCAACTGATAGGTCAAGGACAAAATCTATGTTGTGCATTACTTTTGCATATAAAACTGCTGCCACCGTTAAAGAATATACATTTTTCTCAAGACTACAAGGAAGATTTACAAAAATTTACCATCTACTATGATACAAAGGAAATCTCAACAAATATCAAAGAATTTCTGGCATTCAAACTACAGTCTCTGAAAAAATACAAGATTAGACATCAAAGACGAAAAGATAATCCCATATACTTGAAAATAATAAACTCCACATCTAAATAATTCATAGGTTCTCATTCTCACAATGGTAGTTTCAAAATATTTATAATTGTATGACAATGAAAATTCTACATATCAAAACTTGTAGGACACACTTAAAGCAATACTGACAGGAAAACTTATTAAATATATATACTTTTTAAGAAAAAGAGTGAAAATCAATAATTATAGTATCTAACTCAAGAAATTAGAAAGATGTCAACAAGAATTCAAAGAATAAGAAATGAAATAATAAACATAAAAGCAGAAATCGGTGAAATGTTTAAAAATAATAACAAAAAGTAAAAAAGATAACTAGAAGTAAAAGCTAATTAGACAAACAACTAGCAGAAATGATGAAGAAAATACAAGGGGAAAGGCAAATAAATAAATAATACTAAAAGTAGGCAAAAAAGGACATAGCTGTGGTTTTTTGTCCAGCAGTAACCACGGTGATGCAATGAATTACTCAAGACAAAAGTCAAGAGAGGCGAGAGTGAGAACAACTCAAGAGAGAGTGTCCTCTCAAGCAATTCTCATCTCAGTTTTTATTGAGATTTTTGGGGTAGGGAGACGTGCTGGCACTCAAGGCCGTTTAGGGAGGCAGGACGTTTTGACCTTTATGATACAAAGATCAACAGGCAAGTAGACAACAGATAAGCTTTGCCTTGGGAGTGGAATGTACTATGTGCAAGAACATAGAGTAGCAAAGCAAGACATTCCCATCATCTTCGATAGGAGTTTAGACAAAGGCAGGCTTCTGCCTATACGCATGCTGAAGCAGAAGCAGAGTTTACAAGTTTTTTATCCACAGAATTCCCACATCTTTTTTTTTTTTTTTTTGCAAGGACAGGAATCAAGGACAAACACAAGATGTTCCCATCGTTTGTGATGGGAATCAGATGAAGTGACATTTCTCTCGTTTGTGAGAGAAGCCAAGTACGAGAAGCTGCACACATTATAGATCTTTTATCCATAGCACTCCCACACACAGCTACAGAAAGAGTGCAATTTTTTCATTCAAAAGAGAATACTGTTCCCAAACTTACACCATTAAATATGAAACCTAAGATAAAAAGGGCAATCTCTTAAAAATATATAACTTACCTGAACTGTCTCAGAAAAATAAAACATAAGAAGCCTGAATGGATATATAAGCATCAGAGCACAGAAAATAAATCCCTAATTAAAATTGACATACCTCACTCTCCCAAAACAAAACAAAATAGAACTAAATTTTTTAAAAACATTTAATCTTTTGGTACAAGCATAATATCTGGACTGTTTGAACTGGATGAATCTTAACACATGGGTTCATCTGTCTCCTGCAGATGAGGGAACTAAAGTTCTGAGAGAGAAAAATGGTAACAATAACAGCCAGCCACTCACCTTAGTGGAGTTCTCACTATACCTCAAGTGCCACGCTAAACTCCCTACATGCAATAACTCATTAAATACCAATAACCCTGTGACTAAGCACTAACATTTTAATTTTGCATATGAGGAAATTGAGGCTTGTGAAATTTAAATAACTTGTCCAAGGTCACTTGGCTATTAAGGGGAAGTGAGACTCAAACCCAGGTTCACCTGCCTGCTACACACACAGTAAAGACAAGGCTGATACTCAGTTCTCCCTGAGCCCCTTTGCCAGTTTGAATGTATTATGTCCCCTCAAATGCCATTATCTTTAATGTAATCTTGTGTGGGCAGACCTATCAGTGTTAATTAGATTGTAATTCTTTGAGTGTTTCCATGGAGATGTGCCCCACCCAACTGTGGCTGACGACTCTAGATAATTTCTATGGAGGTGTTGGCCCACCCATTGGGTGGGTCTGAATTAAATTACTGGAGCACTATATAAGATCAGACAGAATGAGCAAGTTGCTATAGCCAAGAGGGACACTTTGAAGAAAGCACAGGAGCTGCAGATCAGAGACATTTTGAAGACAGTCGTTGAAAGCAGACTCTTGCTCTGGAGAAGCTGAGAGAGGACAAATGACCTAAGCGCAACCAAGAGTGACATTTTTGAGGAACTGGAGCCTAGAGAGGAATATCCCAGGAGAAGGCCATTTTGAAACCAGAACTTTGGAGCAGATGCCAGCCATGTGCCTTCCCAGCTAACAGAGGTTTCCCGGACACCACTGGCCATCCTCCAGTGAAGGTACCCAATTGCTGATGTGTTACCTTGAACACTTTATGGCCTTAAGACTGCAACTGTGTAACCAATAAACCCATTTTATAAAAGCCAATCCATTTCTGGGGTTTTGCATTCTGGCAGCATTAGCAAACTAGAACAGCCCCCACAGTCCCAAACGATGTTTTTTCACCTGCACACTATCTCCTCAAGAGCAAGTTGCTGGGAAATATTGGGGATTATAATATTAACGTATCCTAAAGAAATTGCTGCATATGAATTCTACTAGCAAACAGTTTTGCTGGCAAAAAGAAAGCTCAGGGAGGCGGGGCAAGATGGCAGCATAGAGAGGAGCGGAAGCTAAGTAGTCCCCCTGGAACAACTACAAAAAACCAGAAACAACTAGTAAATAATCCAGAATAACTGCAGGGGGACAAACGAGACCATCCACTCATCATACACCAACCTGAATTGGGAGGAATGCCTGAGAACACAGCATAAAATCTATAAGTAAAACCTGCGGATCCAAGTCATGAGAGCCCCTCCCCCATAGCCTCAGCTGCAAAGCCTCGTGGTGCCAGAGAGAAGCTCTCTCCCAGCAAGTGAATATAGCTCAGCTGAGCTCCAACTGGGGTTTTAAGTAGCGAGTGTGAACTGCTCACTACAGGTACGCATCCCCAAAAAACAGACAGAGGCTTTGGGTGACAACTGACCTTGGAGAGCCGGAGGGTCACCTTGGACTGGGTCTGAAGGGGACTATCTGTTTCTTTTTTGGCTCAGTGGAGAAAGCCCCAGTCATATTTCGTTTCCAGGGCTGTGACTTGGGGAAGGGTGGAGACAGCACAAGCAGAGAGAGAGACCATTGAAATGCTAATGACCTCAACCTGGGGGGTCTGTCTTCTCTAGGAGGAAAGGGGTGGGGCCCTTTCCATTCAGAACCAGACCCCAGAGCCTGGGGGAACACGGCCATACCTCCTCACACCAGTCAAGAATTATAGGCTAACAGGCATCAACTGCTGGGCAGAAAAGCACAGTGACCTGAGGCATCAAAGAGTGGAGCAATTTTCTAAGACACACCCGCAGGGAAACCAGATACTGAATATTTCTTCCCTCTGGGACCTGAGCCTGTTCTGGTCTGGGAAAACCTGATTTGGATAACCAAGGAAACCATGCCTAGACAACAGAATATTACAATCTACACTAAGAAAAACAAAGTTATGGCCCAGTCAAAGGAACAAACGTACACTTCAACTGAGATATAGGAATTTAAACTAATGCTAAATCAAATCAAAAAGTTTAGAGAAGATATTGCAAAAGAGATAGAGGCTGTAAAGGAAACACTGGACATATATACAGCAGAAATCAAAAGTTCAAAAAAACAACTAGTAGAATCTATGGAAATGAAAGGCACAACACAAGAGATGAAAGACACAATGGAAACATACAGCAGCAGATCTCAAGAGGCAGAAGAAAACACTCAGGAACTGGAGAACAAAACACCTGAAAGCCTACACGCAAAGGAGCAGATGGAGAAAAGAATGAAAAAATATAAGCAATGTCTCCGGGAACTCAAGGATGAAACAAAGTACAATAATGTACGTACCATTGGTGTCCCAGAAGGAGAAGAGAAGGGAAAGGGGGCAGAAGCAATAATAGAGGAAATAATTAATGAAAATTTCCCATCTCTTATGAAAGACATAAAATTACAGATCCAAGAAGCGCAGCATACTCCAAACAGAAGAGATATGAATAGGCCTACGCCAAGACACTTAATAATCACATTATCAAATGTCAAAGACAAAGAGAGAATCCTGAAAGCAGCAAGAGAAAAGTGATCCATTACATACAAAGGAAGCTTAATAAGACTGTGTGCGGATCTCTCAGCAGAAACCATGGAGGCAAGAAGGAAGTGGTATGATATATTTAAGATACTGAAAAAGAAAAACCACCAACCAAGAATCCTATATCCAACAAAGCTGTCCTTCAAATATGAGGGAGAGCTCAAAATATTTTCTGACAAACAGACAATGAGAGACTTTGTGAACAAGACACCTGCCCTACAGGAAATACTAAAAGGAGCACTACAGGGTGATAGAAGACAGGAGTGCGTGGTTTGGAACACAATTTTGGGAGATGGTAGCACAACAATGTAAGTACACTGAACAAAGATAACTATGAATATGGATGAGAGAGGAAGGTGGGGAGCATGTGAGACACCACAAGAAAGGAGGAAAGATAAAGACTGGGACTATGTAACTTGGTGAAATCTAGAGTATTCAACAACTGTGAGAAAATGTACAAATATGTTGTTTTACGAGGGAGAACAAGCAAATGTCAACCTTGCAAGGTGTTAAAAATGGGGAGGCATTGGGGGAGGGATGCAATCAGCATAAACTAGAGACTGTAACTAATAGAATCATTGTATTATGCTTCCTTTAATGTAACAAAGGTGATATACCAAGGTAAATGCAGATAAGAGAGGGGGATAGGGGAGGCATGTTAGACACTTGACATTGGTGGTATTGTCTGATTCTTTATTCTACTTTGATTTAAGGTTATTTTTCCTTTTGCTGCTTCCTAGCTGTCATTTTTTTTTCCTCTTTCTTTTGCCTCTCTACCTTCTTTGACTCTCCCTCCTGCCTTGTGGAAGAAATGTAGATACCCTTATATAGATAGTGGTGAAGGTGGTGAACACATAAATGTATGACCATGCAGAGAACCATCGATTATTTACTTGGGATGGAATGTATGGTGAGTGAACAAAACCATATTAAAAAAAGAAATGGGTTGATGATAAAACCTCGAGGGCAATATATTGAGTGAAATAAGCCAGACACATAAGGACAATTATGGCAGGGTCTCACTGATAGGAATTCATTATAATATGTAAACTCATAGACATGAAATATAAGGTACCAAGATATAGGACGAGGTTTAAGAATGGGGAGTGGTTGCTTAGTATGAGCAGAATGTTCAACTAGGATGAACTTAAATGTTTGGAAATGAACAGGAGTGTTGGTAGCAAGATGTGAGAATATCTAACAGTGCCGAATGGTGTGTGAATGAGGTGGAAAGGGGAAGCTCAGAGTCATATATGTTACCAGAAGGAAAGTTGCAGGTCAAAAGATGGAAATGTATAAAACTGAATCCTATGGTGGGCAATGTCCATGATCAACTGTACAAATACTAGAAATCGCTTCCATGAACCAGAACAAATGTATGATAATACAATTAGAAGTTAATAATAGAGGGGCATATAGGGAAGAACTATATACCTATTGCAAACTATATACTACAGTTAGTAGTATTTCAACATTTTTTCATAAACAGTAACAAATGTACTATACCAATACTATGAGTCAACAATTGAGGGGGCTTGGTTAGGGATGGGGAGGATTAGAGTTTCCTTTTCTTTCTTTCTTTTTTCATCTTTCACTTTATTTCTTGCCTGAAGTAATGAAAAGTTTCTAAAAATTGAACAAAAATTAAGTGTGATGGATGCACAGCTGTATGAGGGTACCCAGGGGCAAGTGATTGTACACTTTGGATCTTTGGATAATTGTATGGTATCTGAATAATCTCAATAAAAATGAAAAAAAAAAAAAAAAAAAAAGCTCACCTTTGCAAGACAGTACTGATGTTGAAACAAGGATATGTCAATCCTATCAGAGTCTTCCCTGTAGAGAACATTAATGTAATAACATGACATTATTCAACTCCCAACTAATAGTTTCTTCTTCCTTTTATGACCTCCTGTGGTAGGTAGAATAATGGCCTCCCTAGGGATGACCATGTCTTAATCCCCAGAGCCAAGGAATATGTTAGGTTATGTGCCAAGAGAGAATTAAAGCTGCAGATGGAATTAAGTTTCCTAATCAGCAGACCTTAAAATAAGGAGATTATCCTAGATTATCCAGGTGGCTCCAATGTAATCTCAAGTGCCCTTATTAAGTGGAAGAGGGAACAGAAGAGGGACCATGAACAGATTCGGTCTAATGTTGCTGGCTTTAAAGATGGAAAAATGGGGCCATGAGCCAAGGAATGAAGGAGGCCTCCAGAAGCTGGAAAAGGCCAGGGAACAGTTTCTCTCCTAGAGCCTCCAGAAGCAAGGAAGCCCTATCAACAACTTGATTTTAGTCCAGGGAGACCCATGTTGGACTTCTGACCTCAGATCATAAATCTGTGTTGTTTTAAGCCACTGAGGTTGTTGCAATCTGTTACAGAAGCAAGAGGAAACTAATATACCTCCTCAAAAACAATACACAGTGCTATGAAATGAGGTGCTGCCTACATGAAGCAGCTGCTTCACATTCATAATGCCAGCTCTTCTGATCAGTCAAATGAAATCATTCCAAAAAAAGAGCCAGAGCATACTTTGAGCAATAATAAATATATATTTTAAAAATAGCAATCTCCATAAAAACAACCTAATGATCAAATATATTTAATGCAAATTACTAAATAATTGTAATATCAAATATTAGCTATTTTTTTTTAATCACTAGTACTATTTATTGAGTGGCTCTTATGCTTTACACACAGTGTCTCTATAACTTATGACAACCTTGCAATGTCAATATTGTCTTCATCTTACAGAAGAGACAATGAAAGGGTAAGTAATTTGCCTAAGGCTACTAGCTCATAAGTCAGTTTTAGAATCAATGTATAATTTCTTAACATGATCCTATTAAAGGATAAAACTCATTTGAGTGTGTAAATTCTAGCATGTTTGTTCTAAAAAACATCAGCCACATTTGGTATAGATTTCAAAGAATTCAAATTTTCAAGTGGACATATTTTCTGAATCATCAAAGCAAGATCACAGAGCGAAATCTAGTATCTGCCCATGGCTGCACTATTAACCCCATCTCATTGTGAGATCTTGGACAAGTCTATGGATCTCAGTTTCTTTGTTTGGAAAAGGAGAGAATTGAAAATGTACCATGCTCTTTCACAGTTCTTTATTTCTTTATGGTTTTATGATAAGACCATTCCTCAAGGCATTAATTTTCAGGACCATCAGTAATTTAATTATTAATTAAATTCAGCATCCTCTTCTCCAATGTCCTTGCTTCCATTATGCTATCATGCTCTAGTCTTGATTCTCAGGAAAACATAGCAAACTCTCCTGAGTCTCCTTCTACCACCGATGCCTGTTTTCCTTTGCATATGCAATGCCCCTGCACACTCAGACCTTTAACGGAGCAGGATTCCTAGATTCCCTCTCTGGGAAAAAAATTAGTGAAAAGGAAAAAAATGGGGACCTGACATATATTAATGACTTATTGTGCTAGGAATGAAAAGATCTAGTGAATATTTTGCACATGATAAATATTTCTGAAAACCAAACTCAAAAAAAAAAAAAAAGATTGATTCTTATGCATTTTCAAGCCCTTTCTCTCCCTTTTGTATTCCACTAAATCATGAGCATTAACCAAAATGCACACACACACACACACACATACACACCATGATCCCAAGTGCCTTTTATTAAATCCTGGCACATGCAGAGATGAGTGTTTTATGTGCTGTTAACCACTGATCTCTCTAGGTACTTTCACTGTCCTTTATAATGTTTATTAACATCATATGATATCACAAAAATGAATTTTGCTCCTCATCAATAAAAATTCCCTGAGTTTCGTAGTCCCAGAGCAAGAAATCAAAATGGCCAGAGAAAGAAAATGCTGGTTGGTATACTGTCATTCCACAAGCTGGTTTTCAGTCCCATCATCTGTCAATCCCGTATTGCATAAGAGTCTTGCAAAGACACATTTTAACACAAATATGGAATATTAAAAATAAAAAAACATTTTCAGATAAGATAATCATGCTTTACACTAAGGATGCAATTTTAATTAAAGTTGGCATATTTCTGCTGCTATGATTTAAAAGATTAACTAAGTTGGACAAGGTCTCACGATCTTTAACTACACCCAACCTGTTTGTGACTTCTGGCACTCTGCTTTTAAGGTGTGTTATGAAGATGACAATGTGCCAGTCATCCAAGCTGTCAAATGCCTGCTAAAATCTCTTCAGAGCCAAACTCATTTGCACTTGCATGAACACTTCCCAAGAGGCAATCGCTTAAATCCTACAGTTTCAGGTACCACTCATGACTAGTAAAAAATTTTTACAATAAGCCCAGAATGATTTCTCCCAAAGTGCTGAAATAATTCCACAGAATAAACCAAGATAAAGAACATAATTATAACTCACAGAACAAAATATTGCATTTGGACATACATGCAATTATGTATTTTAAAACAATCTTATGAAATAACTCAATTAAGATTATTTTGAACACAAAATATTAAAAAATACTTTCTCCATGCTGTGGGAAGGACACTTCAACACACTGCTAGTAGGAATCTAAATTGGAACACATTCCTAAGAAATAGTTCAGGGATATGCATAACAATGTCTTAAGGTTTGTAAATTTTGATCCACTAATACCAGAAGTAAGGCCTCACCAGTTAAAGAAAGGGGGTGAGGGTGGAGAAAGAATCTTTTTCTTTTAGGCAGAGGGAATTTCGTGTGCAAAGTATGAAGTGAGAGAAAGCCTAAAGATGTTTCCCAGAACTGCTAATCCAGAAGTCCCTAGTACTCAGGAGCTCAGGCTTCACTATGTGGGTAATTCAAGTCAAGGGGATGTGCAGCAGCCTGTCATGTCACTGAAGGGTGACTACATCTAAAATGCTGGTGGGCTTGAGAGCATTTCCTTGCCAGTAAGAGGGCCAATGATTGCCTCTCATGCAATAATCTTCATTAGGGATCTGTGAGACCACTTATATTTTTCAGTTACACGTCACTATTTTTATGGGAGGGTGTGCTGGTTTGGATGTACTGTGTCTCCCAAAAAGCCATGTTCTTTGAAGCAGTCTTGTGGGGACAGATGTATTAGTGTTGATTAGATTGGAATCCTTTGATTGAGTGTTTCTATGGTGATGTGACTCAATCAACTGTAAGTGAAACGTTTGATTGGATAATTTCCATGGAGATGTTACCCTGCCCATTCGGGGTGGGTATTGATTGGATCACTGGAGTACTTTACAGAGCCACACAGGCCCAGACTCTTGCTAAAGCCAAGAGGGACACTTTGAAGAATGCACAGGAGCTGAGAGAGGAGCTACAGATGAGAGACAGTTTGAAGACGGCCATTGAAAGTAGACTCTTGCTACGGAGAAGCCAAGAGAAGAAAACCACCCAAGAGCAACTGAGAGTGACATTTTGAAGAGCAGCTGCGGCCTAGAGAGAAACATCCTGGGAGAAAACCATTTTAAAACCAGAACTCCAGGGCAGATGCCAGCCATGTGCCTTCCCAGCTAACAGAGGTTTCCTGGACACCATTGGCCATCCTCCAGTGAAGGTACCCCATTGCTGATGTGTTACCTTGGGCACTTTATGGCCTTAAGATTGTAACTGTGTAACCAAATAAACCCCCTTTTATAAAAGCCAATCCATTTCTGGTGTTTTGCATTCCAGCAGCATTAGCAAACTAGAACAGAGGGCATTATATGCTACAGTCAAATTTTTTAATTTGGGAGTTATATAGTGGTCTTTAGGGGCTAAACAAGTTTGACATGCAGAAGCCATAAAGATGTGTGAGGAAGTGGTAAGAAAAGCCAACCTACCTAGGTAGAGATCAGATCATGGAGGGTAAGGTATGGTCTGCTAAGAAGTTGAAACAGTAGGGAGATTATGTACGGAGTTTTCAATGATGAAGGTTAAGAAATGCTGTGGGAAGAATGGAAGAGGTGGGGATTCTCCACGAGAATTGCCAAGCTTTACTATGGGCCAAGCTGAGGTTACAGCAGTTGTTGTTTATCATATTAATAGCAAATTTATTACAACTATAAACTATCTTCTGTGTAGCTATCATTAAATACAGACCTTAAAAAATAAGCTAATTTTTTTATATCAATGAAAGAAACAATCTACAGGATACATAACAGTAATGTTTTTTGGTCTTTTCTAATAGGAAAACTACATTTTTTTTCTGGCCTTAAAATAAGGTTATTACTGGTTTTCTCATAAGGGTCAAAAAAAAAAAAAAAAATCCACAAAATATCAGCCTAAACAGAAAACCCATTTCTCTCTCCAAGATAGCCTGGAGCAGTAACGCAGTCAGGTCAGCACACTCATGTGTGTGTTTGTGTGCATGAATGTACATGTGTGTGTGTGTGTGTGTGTGTGTGTGTGTGTATAATATATGTGTTATGTTGCTGTTCTTCCTAGAAGATTTTTTCATTTTCTCCTGCTAATATTATTTTTAAACCTTTGAGCATTAATGCAATCAGGGAACTAATCCTGATGGATATATACCTTAAGATCAAGGAATGGCCCATAATGATATTAAGTTGCATACTTACAAGCATTTAGAGACTGAAGAATAATACTATGGTCAAGTCACAATAAGGATATTGCCATAAAAAATTTTAAACTGCTGTGGTATATTACCTTCATGCTTTCTGCTATTGGTGTACTCATACCAGGTTGGAATAAATATCAATATTCCTTTATGAATATTGTCTTAACAAAAACTTAAGGATTATGATTATATTCTAGATCTTTGGTTAAGTGGACTCCCATGTTTTCATTTTAAATACACAATACAGGCATCATAAGAAGAGAAAAAGTATGTATAAAGTTATTTGAAATCTTCCATTCTAATTAATAGCATCTAAAACATGTAAATATTTATTTTTATTAATATTAGGGAAAAAATTCATAACTTTTCCTAAACTTTACTTCAAGATGCTTTGGAACCTAAGGTAGACAGGATTATGGCATGACTTTTAACAAGCAGTGATTGCAAATCTTAGTAACAGCACTGTACCAAGAGCCGAGCACACAACACATGCCCTGTTATCTAGGGCAGGGGTGGGCAAATGACAAATTTAGCTCAGTGCCTGTTTTTGTATGGTCGTTGAGCTAAATAGGTTTTTACATATTTTAAGGATTGTTAAAAAAAAACAAAAATTCAGAGTATATGCAACAGAAACAGTATGTGGCTGGCAAAGCCTAAAATATTCATCATCTGGCCTTTTACAGAAATGTGCCAGTCCTTGAAGTCAAATATTGACAGGAATTGTTATTTGTATACCTCCAATAATTAGTGAGAAACCTGAAATTATAATATATAGCCCAGAGCTCAATTATATAGAACAGAGTGAAATAAGGTGGGAGTTCAGAAAAAAAAGGCATTAATCCTTGTGGGCCAAATTATTAGGGAAAGTTCCTGTAGAGGATCCTCTTAGAGAGGATTATCTTGGGAATTTTCTAGTGCTTGTGAATGGCATGAAGATCTTGTTACCATGAGGGTTCCGGGACAGGCCCCAGGTTCTCCACTTCCAACTAGCTCCCAGTTGATGCTGAGGGATGGGCTTCTTACACCCTGCACTCTGAAGCGCGAGAACTTTTAATAGGACTGGGAAGGTCTGGAAGCATGAAGAGAAACAGATAAAGGGGTCTGCCTATTGCACTTGGAAACCATGGTAGCAGATTTAGAAAAAAGTTCAACGGAGGAATGAATGCACCTGCATTTTCCTTATCTTTCTTGCCAATGAGATGACAACTCCAGGGCTCAGTTTTCCCAACACTGTCACCCTGATCATTGATACCAGATGAAAGCCAAAAGAATCCCTTACATTCAGGTGAAATCCACCAGTAATTTTTCTAGTAATCTGAAAGACAGGAAAAGCCTTGATAAAATGCACATTTTCATAGGCTGTGAACTGAATTGAATTGACTCATGTTAGTTTTGTGATACAGTTTTTGCAATTTAACAAACCGCTTTCCTATCTATTCTTTTACATTCAAATTGCTCTCAATGTTATTTAAAACTTTAGTCTGGTTTAAAGCAATCAAAAACCATTTTCACCTCTGACCAGAGTATTCTGTGTGAAGGACCATTTACATTCAGGACACTCAAAGCATCCCTAGGCCGCATTTGGCTAGGTTAACGTATACACAATTAAAATATGTAAAAGATGTAAGTCTTTATTTTTACTGCAAAATAGAGACATATGTAATAGTCTTGGGCACAGTTTTTGTTTGTTTGTTTGTTTGTTTGTTTTCATTTTTATTGGGATTGTTCAGATACCATACAATTATCCAAAGATCCAAAGTGTACAATCACTTGCCCCTGGGTACCCTCATACAGCTGTGCATCCATCACCACACTTAATTTTTGTTCAATTTTTAGAAACTTTTCATTACTCCAGACAAGAAATAAAGTGAAAGATGAAAAAAGAAAGAAAGAAAAGGAAACTCTAATCCTCCCCTATCCCTAACCAACCCCCCTCAATTGTTGACTCGTAGTATTGGTATAGCACATTTGTTACTGTTTATGAAAAACTGTTGAAATACTACTAACTGTAGTATATAGTTTGCAATAGGTATATATTTCTTCCCTATATGCCCCTCTATTATTAACTTCTAATTGTATTGTCATACATTTGTTCTGGTTCATGGAAGCGATTTCTAGTATTTGTACAGTTGATCATGGACATTGCCCACCATAGGATTCAGTTTTATACAGTCCCATCTTTTGACCTCCAACTTTCCTTCTGGTGACATATATGACTCTGAGCTTCCCCTTTACACCTCATTCACACACCATTCAGTGCTGTTAGTTATTCTCACATCTTGCTACCGACACCCCTGTTCATTTCCAAACATTTAAGTTCATCCTAATTGAACATTCTGCTCATACTAAGCAACCACTCCCCATTCTTAAGCCTCGCCCTGTATCTTGGTACCTTATATTTCATGTCTATGAGTTTACATATTATAATTAGCTCCTATCAGTGAGACCCTGCAATAATTATCCTTATGTGTCTGGCTTATTTCACTCAGTACATTGCCCTCGAGGTTTTGTCATCAACCCATTTTTTTTTTTAAATATGGTTTTGTTCACTCACCATACATTCCATCCCAAGTAAATAATCAATGGTTCTCTGCATGGTCATACATTTATGTGTTCACCACCTTCACCACTATCTATATAAGGGCATCTGCATTTCTTCCACAAGGCAGGAGGGAGAATCAAAGAAGGTAGAGAGGCAAAAGAAAGAGGAAAAAAAAAATGACAGCTAGGAAGCAGCAAAAGGAAAAATAACCTTAAATCAAAGTAGAATAAAGAATCAGACAATACCACCAATGTCAAGTGTCTAACATGCCTCCCCTATCCCCCTCTCTTATCTGCATTTACCTTGGTATATCACCTTTGTTACATTAAAGGAAGTATAATACAATGATTCTATTAGTTACAGTCTCTAGCTTATGCTGATTGCATCCCTCCCCCAATGCCTCCCCATTTTTAACACCTTGCAAGGCTGACATTTGCTTGTTCTCCCTCGTAAAAGAACATATTTGTACATTTTCTCACAATTGTTGAATACTCTAGATTTCACCAAGTTACACAGTCCCAGTCTTTATCTTTCCTCCTTTCTTGTGGTGTCTCACATGCTCCCCACCTTCCTCTCTCAACCGTATTCATAGTTATCTTTGTTCAGTGTACTTACATTGTTGTGCTACCATCTCCAAAATTGTGTTCCAAACCACACACTCCTGTCTTCTATCACTCTGTAGTGCTCCCTTTAGTATTTCCTGTAGGGCGGGTGTCTTGTTCACAGTCTCTCATCGTCTGTTTGTCAGAAAATATTTTGAGCTCTCCCTCATATTTGAAGGACAGCTTTGCTGGATATAGGATTCTTGGTTGGTGGTTTTTCTCTTTCAGTATCTTAAATATATCATACCACTTCCTTCTTGCCTCCATGGTTTCTGCTGAGAGATCCTCACATAGTCTTATTTAGCTCCATTTGTATGTAATGGATCACTTTTCTCTTGCTGCTTTCAGGATTCTCTCTTTGTCTTTGACATTTGATAATCTGATTATTAAATGTCTTGGCATAGGCCTATTCATATCTCTTCTGTTTGGAGTATGCTGCGCTTCTTGGATCTGTAATTTTATGTCTTTCATAAGAGATGGGAAATTTTCATTAATTATTTCCTCTATTATTGCTTCTGCCGCTTTTCCCTTCTCTTCTCCTTCTGGGACACCAATGATATGTACATTATTGTACTTTGTTTCATCCTTGAGTTCCCGGAGACGTTGCGCATATTTTTTCATTCTTTTCTCCATCTGCTCCTTTGTGTGTAGGCTTTCAGGTGTTTTGTTCTCCAGTTCCTGAGTGTTTTCTTCTGCCTCTTGAGATCTGCTGTTGTATGTTTCCACTGTGTCTTTCGTCTCTTGTGTTGTGCCTTTCATTTCCATAGATTCTACTAGCTGTTTTTTTGAACTTTTGATTTCTGCCGTATATATGCCCAGTGTTTCCTTTACAGCCTCTATCTCTTTTGCAATATCTTCTCTAAACTTTTTGAATTGATCTAGCATTAGTTGTTTAAATTCCTGTATCTCAGTTGAAGTGTGTTTGTTCCTTTGACTGGGCCATAACTTTGTTTTTCTTAGTGTAGGTTGTAATTTTCTGTTGTCTAGGCATGGTTTCCTTGGTTATCCAAATCAGGTTTTCCCAGACCAGAACAGGCTCAGGTCCCAGAGGGAAGAAATATTCAGTATCTGGTTTTCCTGAGGGTGTGTCTTAGAAAATTGCTCCACCCTATGATGCCTCAGGTCACTGTGCTTTTCTGCCCAGCAGGTGATGCCTGTTAGCCTATAATTCTTGACTGGTGTGAGGAGGTATGGCCGTGTTCCCCCAGGCTCTGAGGTCTGGTTCTGAATGGAAAGGGCCCCATCCCTTTCCTCCTAGAGAAGACAGACCCCTCAGGTGGAGGTCATTAGCATCTCAATGGTCTCTCTCTCTGCTTGTGATGTCTCCACCCTTCCCCAAGTCACAGCCCTGGAAACTGAATATGACTGGGGCTTTCTCCACTGAGCCAAAAAAGAAACAGATAGTCCCCTTCAGACCCAGTCCAAGGCGACCCTCTGTCTCTCCAAGGTCAGTTGTCGCCCAAAGCCTCTGTCTGTTTTTTGGGGATGCGTACCTGCAGTGAGCAGTTCACACTCACTACTTAAAACCCCAGTTGGAGCTCAGCTGAGCTATATTCACTTGCTGGGAGAGAGCTTCTCTCTGGCACCACGAGGCTTTGCAGCTCGGGCTATGGGGGATGGGGTCTCGCGCCTTGGATCCGCAGGTTTTACTTACAGATTTTATGCTGTGTTCTCAGGCATTCCTCCCAATTCAGGTTGGTGTATGATGAATGGATGGTCTTGTTTGTCCCCCCGCAGTTATTCTGGATTATTTACTAGTTGTTTCTGGTTTTTTGTAGCTGTTCCAGGGGGGACTACTTAGCTTCCACTCCTCTCTATGCCACCATCTTGCCCAACTCCCTTGGACACAGTTTTAAATTAAAATGATGGCAACATAGTAAACTGGATCTTGCTACTTCAAAGCAAGTCAAGAATAAGCTTTAAAATTAGTCCATCTTCTGGGTATTCATAAAGTCAAAACACACAGATGATGACTGAATTCCATTACGGCCAGGGAAAAGAAAGTTACTAACCACGAATAAGACAT
Source organism: Choloepus didactylus (assembly GCF_015220235.1). Taxonomy (NCBI): domain Eukaryota; kingdom Metazoa; phylum Chordata; class Mammalia; order Pilosa; family Megalonychidae; genus Choloepus; species Choloepus didactylus. Next base: position 24,270,781 of record NC_051323.1, on the reverse strand, counting down.
TTGGGGGCTGCTTGGATTATTTTTTTTCCTAAGATTTCACTTAAAGCAGTAGAGGGAAATGTCTTTTCAAACTACATCTATGATACCTACAGCCATTATTCTTGGGAAAACATAAGTGAGATGGGGGTGGGTGCCTGAAATGGTCATTGGGGTTGGATTCGATTAGTATTACTGCTAAGCAATGTCTGCAGGAAGGATGATGCACAGAATTATGTGCCACTCCAGGATCAGGTAACCTGCTTTGCTTCTGTCCTTCTACTGATAGCCACAATTTTAACTCCCAAGAGTGACTCAGTTAGATGGGGGCCCCTTCTATGGTAGAGGTCCCTTCCAATTTCCCAGGGATTATAAACTTCCCTGGGCATTCTTTTTCCTTTAACATTTACAGATTTGTTTAATTTTTTAAGCCTATAACTTATAGTATAGGACTTTCTAGGACCAGTACTGAACTCAACTATCTAGTGAAAGGCTTAAAACTTATCATGAAAAATAGGTTAGTTAAGGAAATATTTGAGGAACGGAGGTAACTTGAACTGGAGAAAGGAAGAATAAGAGGCAAAAGGATCAGTGCTGTGCTGTAGCCAGCTCATACCAACTCACAAGAGCTGAATGATAAATTTTAGGAATTTTGCAAACTGGTTGTTAAACACAGCCATTAATATGTAAACCATTAAAGCTTACAACTAAACAAATTATATTACAAACAAAAGGAACACAAAGGGGCACAAAGAAACTTTTGGGGATGATGGATAAGTCGTTCTCTTGAGTATCGTGAAGGTGGTACAGGTGTACACGTGTCAAAATTTATCAAATTGTACATTTTAAATATGTACAGTTTGTTGTATATCGAATATACCTTAATAAAGTTTTCTTAAAAAGGTAATAAAAACTCATCCATTCCAATGATTTTATTACATTTTATTACTTATCTGCATATTCTATAAGTCTATTGTCTTTGAATAGTAGATATATTAAATACTGGCATGATACTGCATTTCTCTTCCAAACCTCACCTTCTGTGATGTGATGTCAAGTTGGTAGCCTGAAATCAACCATGGTGGTAGGATTTAAACTGTGGAAAGTGGGAAACACTACAGATCAAAGCTTGATTTATTGTTTTATGGACCATCTAGACTTAAGACAGTTTTGGAGAAACTGCAGACTAAACTTTAAAGTGTGTCATTTCTATAGCATAACTTTGTGCATAGCACTAAAAAATTGAAGAAATATTCCTCTAGTATTCAAAAACTATTAAGCAATTGAACAAAAAAATTGCTCACTTAATTGACGAACGAGTGAATATATTATATCTTTCATCTTCCTCATTTAATGTAAAGAAAGATATCAACCAACATTCACATCAGAACTACTTGATCATCAATACCAAGCAGACGTTGGATACGGATACAAATGTTTGGCAAAAATAATGGTTCTCTGATGCATTGGGAACCTAGGTTCCTTGAATACTTTGCTCCACCATTCTTAGTCCTCGTGGTCCTGTGATAGCTCCTGAAGTTCCATGTTCCCGACAGGAAGGAGAACGTGCAACTGGATAATCTTTGTCTTGTACCTTTTTGTGACAAATCAGAGGTTGAGAGGCAGCTTATGGACTGGTTACCAAAGTTGGGTGTCTACCTCTAGTCCAGTTTTACCTGATTGGGACCACCTATGGGACACACAGTCACAAAGGCAACGGAGACCCTTGATGGAAGGGTTTCCTTGGAATGGGGATGGGCATGATGGTTTTAATTGCCAATAGGCTAGGACTGAGGAAAATGGGCCCAGCACTTATTTACCAGGTGCATTTTCAGGTGTATTTAAAAAAACATACTAACCAGGCTCTAAAAAAATCTCTAACCATTTTGTTACCTGGTGAGGTTCTACAAAATGTATCTTGATAGATTTGTAGCCAGAACTCTGTACCCATAATGTAGCGATAGCATGTTATATTGTTTTTTCTCTTGAAACAAAGGCTTCTCAAAATTAGCCATTGATGCAGCAGATAGTATCACTGTAATATAATTGACAAGGCAATCACTCCACACAGAAACCCCTCAGCAACAGACTCTCAATGCTTAATAATCACCATCAAGCTTATGGATAATTTCTGAAAATGAAATGAATAAGAGTTTAACTCTGGTTCATTAAAAAGTCTGCACTTGTCTTAAACCTTACTTATATGCTCCTATCATTCAAAACAAACATCTGGAAATGCAAAATTTAGGGGTTTTGAATCATACTGTATTCAAATGTTTAGAAGTCTTTTTATCTTTGTTTCATATTAAAAACATTTTATTAAGGAGCTAATTGTACTGTATTAATTTTTGGAGTTATATTCAGGAAGAACATTTAATTTGAAACACTAGAACTATAACAGATTGTGTGAAGTAAATAACTTTCAAGCTAAAACTTAAGATAGTTTCCTACCAGATAATGATTATAGATTACAGCCATCCTGGGTGTGCTAAAGTAACAACACATGTCTGTTCTTTGTGCTCTAGTTGTTACCTGTAACAACAGTTACCTGGGCACTGTAGAAATTGGACAGTTATGGGAAATTATTCACTGTTATTTTATTTGGGGCATTAATATGCTTTAAAGGATTAGCATACGGTTATGACTCCTACAGGCATCATTAAATTCTTCAAACACCTTTCTAAACTATTTTCCAAATGTGAGATTGGTATTTCTCAGGATAAATTAGGTATTTTAGACAGCTATGATGCTATCTGTTTAATAGAGTATTGTAGTGGACATTAGCCTTTTTTTTCTGCCTCTGGGATTCAGTTCAGAGGTAGGAAACATTACCAGGAGAATAAGTCTTCCTGCCAATTTAGAAATTGGGTTCAAGTAATTAATTTGAATTTTAAGAGATAAAACCTTACATATATCCAAGGCAGTCATATCCGGTGATAAATACATAGAACTAAATAATGTTTTAAAAACATACAGGTAAAAATAACCATGGCAAGGGAAAGTATTAGTAGACAGTCAAGGACTGAGGAAAAAGAATGGAATTATTTGGTCATGATGGGTTGCAAAATTGCTAGAGCTGAACCTCAGATTTAGTTCTAGGATTCCTGTCAGTCAAAACTAAAGGGAAAGTGGAGTAAATTACAAAAATAGAAGAAATACATCAGTTCCTCGATGGAAACAAAATTTTTTCTATTAATAAATATGACATACATACAAAAAACTACATGAAACAAATGTACAGCTCAATGAGTCATCACAAAATGAACACTCCTGTAACCAACAACTAGGACAAGAAATGGAACAAGGCTAACCACTCTGTTTCTAATCACCATCTATTCTCCTCTCAAAAATAACCATTATTCAGATTTTTATGACGGTAATTTCCTTGATTTTTCTTTATAATTTTACCACCTAGGCTTACATCCCTATACACACTGGTTTAATTTTGCCTATTGTAATTTATGTAAGTATAATTATACAATATTTTGGAGGGGGAAGAATCTGGCCACTTTTGATCAACTTTATGTCTGTGAGATTTATCCACATTTTGGCATGGAGTTGTAGTGTTTCATTTTGATTACTATTTAATATTTCATTATGTGAATATACTTCAATATATTTAACCATTCTACTCTTGAAGGGAATGTGATTAGCTTCCACTTTGGGGTAATTTTAAATAACTATTAAAAGCATTATTTTTATACAATGAATCTTCAGGCACCAAGTCTATCCATTTCCATTGACCATACTTCTAGGAGTGGGACTGTAAGATCCAAAGGTCAATAATATCCAAAATGTTTTCCAAAATGCTTGTACCAAATTCCTAATCTCAACAGCAATATGTAAGTGGTCCCTGTTGGTTTACTTCCTTGATATGCATATGGTCAGTCTTTTTAATTTTAGCCATTCTGGTGGGAATGCAGTAGTTTCTCATTTTAATATGCATTTTCCTGATTATCAGTAGTCAATCATTTTCTTAGTGATTTACATTGGTCTTTTATATATTTTACATATAAACCCTTAATTATATGTCTCCTAAATATGTTCTTCTAATCTGTGGCTGGCCTTTCATTTTCTTTAATGTTGTCTTTGGATGGAAAGTTCTCAGATTCTCAATTTTACTGTAGTCAAACTTATAAACTATTTCTTTATGGTTAGCGTCCTTCTGGTTTTGTTTAAAATTCATTCTCTACCATGAAGGCAATTTATGTCATATTCTAGAATGTTAATTATTTTCTCTTTCACAATTAAATCTTTAATTCTTCTGGGCTTGATTTGGGAATATGGTCTGAGAGGTCAAGTTTCATTTTTTTTTCCCATATGAATATCTAATTGAGCAGGCACTATTTATTTTCAAAAAGTCCATTTCCCACTGTTCAGGAAGGTCATCTTTGGCATAAAACAAGTGTTCATTTATGTGGAGGTCTGTTTCTGGGCAATCTATTTTGTTCCTTTCATCTATATGTCTATTCTTTCACCATTACCACACTGTCTTAATTATACTAAATTTATATTAAGTCTTGACACCTGGTAGATATCCCACTTCATTATTCTTCAAGAGACCTTCAAGACTATTTGGATACTTTTGGCCCTTTGTATTTCCAAATACATTTTTTTAAAAACATTTTTCACAGAGTTCACATTAGTGGTAACATACAATATCTCTCTTTTTGTGTCTGGCTTACTTACTCAGCATTTATGCCATATAAATTCTAGAATAAACTCATGCTCCACAATTTTTTAAAAAAAGACAAAATAACAAAAACAACTGTTAGAATTCTGAATGGATTTTCATTAAACCTGTAGATTGATCTGAGAATTGTCACTGTAACAATATGGAGTCTCCCAACCCATGAACATGGTATAACCTGTACCCAAGATGTTGGGATTTTAGGGATGATTACGATTACTGAATCATTATATAGTCCTTTTTACTCTCTAGTATATTAGAGTAGACAGAGGGAAATATCTGAAATCTCTGAACTGTAATCCAGCTGCTTTGATCTCTGATAATGATTGTATAGCCTTTATCTTATGCTCTTGCGATCGTAAAAACTTTGACCTTCATTTGTACCCACTTTATCTGTTTTTTTGACATTAGAGTCTTATCACTAAAGACAGACCCTAATATTTACTAATGAAGGGTCTTGGGTAAGCCCAGAATTAACCCACCCCAACTCTAAAGTTATCTTGATAATCTAAGCTGGATCTAACCAAAATGAGCCCTGTTGACATACACAATAGCTCAGACTGTAACCTATAAGTGACCTATACCTCATTATAATACTAAAAATCACGTCCATCATCATATGAAGTCCGCTGTTTTCTTATATATGTCCTGTGATTAAGCAGGTAATCAAGCTGAGCATGCGCAATAATTAGATCATCTCTAATTACATCATCTGGAGCCACTGTGCTCTTTATCCTAAAACTTGCCCATCTTTTAATACTATAAAACTATCAGAATAACTGCAGTTTGAGGAGACAGATTTTTGAGCTAATAGGCCATATGCTCTCCTGCTTTGTGCCTAGCAATAAACTCTTTCGCTCTTTGAAACCCAGGTGTCTCAGGAACTGGTCATTTAAGCACATCAGGCAAAGAATCCTCTGCCATCATAAACTTTCATTTATTTAGATCTTTCCATTTTTTTCAAAAACGTTTGAGTTCTCTCCATGGAGATAATCCGATCTTTGGTTAAATTTCTTCCTAGTTATTTAATATTTTGTAAGCAACTGTCAATCATATTTCTTTAGAAATTCAATCATGTGGTTTTTGAAACACAATTTTTCAATGCTTGGTATCCAGCAACTCTGTTAAACTAACTTACTAATTTAATAATTTTGTCCCAGTTTTCGGAGTTCTCTATGCACGTAACACATTACCCATGAAAACTACAATCTTACTTCTCCTTCCCACTCTTTACAGCTTTCTTCTTCTTGACAGACTAAAATAATAACCTGTCCTTCAAGTTGTAAATTCAATAAAAAGATGCTTGCGAATTCAATCTTCCCACTTCACCACGCCTCCACCCTCTGTTAAACCCCATGAGCCTCAAAATGTGAGCCGCAGCCGCGTCCAGAGCAGGCTCCATTCCGGCCCAAAGAAGCGCGCGCAGCAAAGACCAACGCCGCTCCGCCCCCAACCCCGGCGCCGCCAATCAGCGGCCGTCTCTTACGCGAGTCCCACCGGCCAAAATGGCGGTGGTCCTTGGGGCGGGCTCCCGCTCGTACTGCCGCTGCCCTTCTGCCTTTGCAAAATGCTAAAAGAGAAAAGGCTGGTGCAAGGGGGTCATAGGCGATGAGTCGACGAAGGAAACACGGAGATGGCCCTGGCCCTAGGGACATGCCGCGTAAAACGGCGGTGTCTGAGGAGTGCAGCTCGGTGGTCGAGCCAGGGAGGAGGCGGCTGAGGTCGGCCCGCGATTCGGGGCTCCGTGGGGCTGCGGAGGTGCCTCCCCCGACAAGGCGGCAGCAAGCGCAGCTTCCTGCAGCCGCTACCTGCAGTAAAAGTAATCCCGAGGGTGAGACGTCGGCAGCGCGGCCTCTCTGGGGCTGCAGCCCCATAACCCAGCTGGCAACAGGGAAACCTGGGGTCTGGGGTGAGGGTGAGGGTGAGGGTGGAGCCTAAAGGGTGTTTACTTTTTCTGGGCATCTTCCCTCATGAGTCGCGAATAACCTGACACCATTTCCCCGATTTTGAACACTGCAACGTTAGGTCAGCTACCCACTGGTCGCCCTGCACAGAGACAGGTCGTGTGGTTTACCAGGTGGGGGGTGGGAGTGGGGAGGGCTAGTTTCTAGGCGGCTCCTCCAGTCACCAGCAGTGAGGAGAAATATCTGATCGGCTCGTTGCCTTTAGCCTATTCCCGGGGGAATTAGTTCCACCTTAAACTTTAGTGAAGGGGCCCGTATGAAATATTATTGCTGTTTCTTCAAAGCCTTGGTAATGCCACTCCTGTTACTGATAAACTGGTAATTCCGATGTAGGGCGTCCCCCAAAGTAGGGAACTAAAGGCCCTGTAGCATTTCATTCTGATCAATTTTTGATGTTTCATTCTTAAGAAAGTTTGTAATAAACTTTGGTAGGAACTGAAACTCATGCAAAAACTTTTTCCTAGAGCGTGTTCTTAAAATTGGTTTTTTGTTACTTTACATGTATTTGTTTACTTTGGCTCCCCTAAAGCAGTTCCAGAATGAACAAAAATAAGTCTTTTAGAAATTCAGGTGATACTAGAAAATACTTCGCAAGAAATGTATCACTAATGCTTTTTGAGATAATTAATATAAGATGGATAGAGTTGGTGAAAGGGGGCTAAATAAAGACTTACTGAAGTTTCCATTGTGAATCTCGAGTTTTGAAATGTAGTGATGAATTACAGGTGACTCCCCAAAGCCTCCAACTTCAAGTGACTAGGTTATATAGTACATTATCTCACATTCAAAGAACTAGATAATCTGAACATTTGATATATTACTATCACATAAAAATGTCAAATTTGTGTATGTTAACAGATTTTTATGTGAAACAAATGTTTCATTTCTAGTTAATATAATCTCTGGGAGACAATTTTATTTTGGACTATAAAAAGCAATCTAATTACAGATTTTATTGTTATAAAAAATAATCAACCTGATTTGACATTTGGATATTATGTTGTAAAATGATGCCTTTAAGTGCAACAATTGTTATTTTAATCATATTTATATAGAAAGGTATGAAACACCAAAGAGAATGCTGAAAATGGATTTATTCCCATGTACCTTCAGTTCTCCTAATGATCCAGATGGACAGAATGATATCTTTTGGGATCAAAATTCTCCGATGACAAAACAGTTAGGTAATTTGTTATTAATGCTTTTCAGTGGGTAAATATTTGATAAATAATTAGGAGTTAACTGTGGAATTTCAATAGGGTAACAACACAAGGAACTTTGGTTCAGTAGATGTTTTCTGAGAATTTTATCTTATCACCATGATATGCATGTGATGTCAGAGCATATAGTGATGAAAACTGTGGTAATTAAAATCATTTTCTAAGAAGTGGCAGCTATTTTTAAACGTAGAAGTTTTTTGTTTGTTTGTTTACAATTTATAGAAATGTCTTTGTTCTTTAGGTAAAAGAAGCAAAAAACAGATATACATCCCAGATAGTGATGAGATTTCACATATTGTTAATCGTATTGCTCCTCAGGTAAATATCATTAGTTTTATAGTTTATTTTAAAACAGTGAAAAAATGTTCTGCTAAGTCCTTGTACAGCTAATAAAAATGAAAAACAAATTTTATCTTTTACAATACTCTTTTCCAAAAATAGGGCAGCAAAGATTACTTTTACTGTTTCTAACTCTGAAATACACACTTAGGAAAGATGAACATAATATTGGTAATATAGTTTACTAAGCATATTTCTTGTTTTAATTTTTATAGTGATGATTTGGACTATAGCTTTGTGTTTAACAATGTATGTCATTTTTCAAGTTACTGAAATACTGTAATACAATAAGGTAACTAATAAAAATTTAAACTTCTGAGAGTTTTTTTGAGATTAATACTTGCTTACTATCTATAGAATGCCTTTTCCCCATTTAAGCTGCTCGTCTTAATACTTGTTGACTCATAAGAGCATCAAGAAACACTTGTAAAAGTAGAGAGAACACTCGGAGATTAGGAGTTGTCCCGTATCTCCTCCTATGCTGCGTGACCCTAGCCAAGTCACTTAAGCCCTTGGAACTTCAGTTCACTCAGCCATAAACTGTGATTATTACTTGTTTTACTCTCTTCATTATATTATTATGAGAATTAAATTAGATAATCTATGTTAAATTCTTTGTAAATTATAGAGCACGATAAATGTTAGGTTATGTTGAAGTTATTTGCTGTAATGAGACCACCTTTAAAAGTTGCTTTTTTCTTTTCTTCATTTCAGTTTTTGTATTGTTTGAGTGAAAAAAATATGATTTTAGTTAATATTTTGACATTAAGGAATCCAGTAACTCTAACCATTTATCATATTAGTCCTATCTCTTGTTATCAAGAAGCAAGGGTCCAATACATGAAACTGTTCTGAGTTTCTTTACTTTCTTTCTTCTCTCTCTTATTTAAGAATATTTAAATAATGATAATGTCCATTTGTTGCCTGGTGTCTTCTCTGAAGGAAGCATGGTATTTTTCCTAAAAATGCCCTTGTTTAGTTATTATATGTTGATCATAAACAATAAATCACAGTGGCCCAAACTGTGGTTTCCAGAATCACCATCATCCAGGTGGTGGAGACAGGAAATGAAGTTTTTCTTCATGGCTATAAAATATTTAAAATTATAGCTAGTGTAGTCAAAACAACTCTGTTGCTACTAGTTGACATTCCATGTGTGGCATGTCATAGAATTTCATTTTACATACAGTTCATTAGTTAAATAGCATTTATGCCATAGTACTACTCACCTTATAAGTTAACAATATATCTTCATTAATTGTGGGTTTCACATGAAAGAAATATAATAAAATGTGTTTGGACTGGCCAATTTAAATAGTGATAGAAAGGCAGTTGAGTAAATTATTGGACCCTCTACGTAAACGGGGAGGAAATTAGAGCTTACATAAAGAAATGCAAGTATGCAAGTGGTAGCTTGTATAAAAGAAAAAATACAGTGAAATAAATTGGTTTTAAATGTTACCCTCTTCGTCTGAGCACTTTTATAGCATATACATTTTTGGCAGTACCAAGATCTATTTAAAAGCTTTCAACAATCTCAGAATGACAAATATTAATATTGTTTATTTTTTTAGGTAAGCTATCTTCATCAAATCATTATTTAATTTCCTTTTAATATTTTCAGATATGGCCCATCTTTTTTAATCCACACTTCCATTTAATTGTCAGTCATTTCACTTTCTCCAGGACTGTTTGTTCAAATGTGGTGTACATCTTTCCATCATATACAAATGTACATAGTAGACTCTAGGATTAAATGAAGTACTGTGTTTAGATGCCTTATACAGCACCTAGAGGATAGTGTATCAGTAAATTATGTAAAATTTAATAAGTGAATTTAAAACTATAATACTTACAATGGTATACACACATACAAAAGACCTATGTGTATATAAAGTTGTTACAATTTAATTCTCTAAAAAGTGGATGAATCTAAAATTACTTAGTAAATGGGTAGAAGTCCATAATTAAATCAAGGATGTTATTTTCCTTAAATTCAAGATTGTGTTGGAACAAAAAGGCAAAAATATATATTGAGTCTGAAAGTGAAATTACCATTTTTTCTTGAGTATTTTGCAAAGCTGGAATCAGTTAGGTACAAGTGGGCATCTAAGAACATTACTTGTTAATTGAGGATTTTAATATACTGAGATATAAGACTCTTTTCACCTAATCCTTTTAATAAATAAACATGAACTGCCATCTTTATATCCCAAATTGTGCTAGATGCTGAGATATCATAAGAGAATTCCTTACCTTTAAGTAGCCTATAATCTAGTGATAAGATTGATAGGTTGGTTTAGTTCATACCTGATACATAAAGCTCATTCTCTAAAATTTTGCATGGTCATGTGATTGAAAGGCATGGCAAAAATATACAGTACTAAAATGGCTTTTTCATAGGTTTTATCCTGGTTGAACTTCTTTTTCTGCTTTCTTATTTTTGTTCTTATAACTATTTCTGTACTTATTTTTTTCTTAGCATCAGTTCTAACCAGGCTTTAACATGATCCTGACCTTAATTCCATGTAAATGTTTTCAATTCAGGTCAAAATGGGTTGTTCATATTTAGATAGAGATTATAATGGGAATAGGAAAAATTTGTATAGTCAGGTGATACAGAAAGTATTCAATATGTATCTCCCTTTATTCTCAGTTCTGAATACTTCTGCCACACAATTTGTTTATTTCTGATATTTATTTTATATTGAGTTAATTGAAATAAGTGCATCAGTTTTCTTTTGATAAAAACATGTGTTTTTACTATTAAATATGCATTTGGTTAGTAATTTAATGCCTAAAACTTAAAAATTTTTGAAAATAAGGAATTCCTAAATTTGAATATTTTTGTTCCCTAAAACATGAATGGATCACTTCTTGCAACTTGTTATTTCCACCCCCAAACTTCTCATTATTTTTGAGTTTGGTAACTATAACCTCACCCAAATTTATTGCTCAAGGAAAAAAATTTCAAAGTAGATAACTCTTTCTTCCTTCCTTCCTTCCTTCCTTCCTTTTTCATGGTACTTTTGAATGTCTTTTGTTCCCCTTCTGCCAAAGGATGAGAAACCAACAACGAATTCTATGCTGGGCATGTGGATTGGTGCATCTGCTATTCCTTGTACTCCCAGTGTAGCAAAAGGAAAATCAAGAGCAAAATTCAATTGCACAAAGTGAGTTCAAACTTTTCTGCTTTTCTGAGATTCAGTGAAGTAAGTATTTTGAATGACATTCTGTTGTTATTTTTTGAATGCTTTAAAATGGTTAATAAATTATTTTCCTTAGTTTTGACATGTAAAATATTGGAGTTAAAGTAATTATAGTGTAAGTTTTTAAATTTTTAAGTGTTAACATATCAAAATATGTTAAATAACAATTGAATGTAAATGGCTCTTAAAACATTTCTCAATTGTCATTTTTTGAATGTTTGTTTAATAGGTTAAAAACACAAAATCAAGAAGAAGAACTTATGAAGTTGGCTAAGCAATTTGATAAAAATATGGAAGCACTAGATGTGATTCAAGAGCAAAACAATAGAAATCATGATTATATCCAGACAATTTCAGAAACAGAGACTTTGCATAATGATAATGTACAGAAGCAGTCATTATATGATACAGTACCCAAAATTGATAATGCTATAATAAAGAAACCAATGAGGGAAAACACCAGAATGTCTGTGGCAAATGATCAATATAGCAGTGAAAAGCCATTTGACCAAAATGTTGAAGCAGCCTTTAATGCCATTTTTGATGGTTCCACACAGAAATGTAGTGGACACTTAAGCCAAGATCCATCAGATGCTGTTTTGAACACCAGTAATACTACCTTTGGAAAGAAAAGCAGTTTGAAAGAGGAGAAAATCATTACTAGAGAAACTCTGGTCACTGAAAAACTGCAAAATAAAATGGTAGGATCACTTTCTTTTCAAGTAGGTACTCCCGTAATGGCAAAATCCTGTATAACATCTTATACTAAGGAGCTAGAAGCTTTTAACAAGCACGTAGATCCATTTACTACCAGTGATTTTGAAGATGATTGGGAAAACTTACTAGACTGCGAACCTTTTGTTATGCAAAATGTTGAAATGCTTGAACTCTTCCCTGCTCCAAAAACAAAACATGGTGCTGTTCACAAAGGTATTTGTACTTCCAACAGTAAACTTGATAAAAGTAAGTCAAGAACAAATACAAGTCTAGATGCGAGGCTGGGGAATTCAAAAATTTTACAGGATCTTCCTTCAAATACACATAATAGAGAATTAATAGATGCTGAAAAAGACAGATTTTCACCAAATCCAAATGAAAAGCCAAATAAATTACCATCCACTGGAAATAAAACTAAATTTGAGAAATCTTTCAATAAAATTGTTACTCAAGACAGAATTGAAGGTGGTACAGATGTATCTAATTTAACAAAAGTAAAGGATGATACTCATATTAAGTTAACTCCAAATATAAGTGCTTCTGAAAAAAAGTTTGCTTTGAACACAGGACATGCTAATGAACAAGAAAATAAGCCCGTTTTAAATCATTCTTCTAAGGCATCTGCCAATATAGATCCTTTTGGTTCTGCAACTTCAAGCAACAAAATCTCTGTTACTAACTTAAATCAGACTAATGCTTCAAAGTTAGGTCCTTTCTTTGATGATTGGAATGATCCGTCATTTTCCAATGAAATTATTAAAGCATGTCACCAATTAGAGAATACCTGGGAAGCAGATGATGTAGATGATGATTTGTTGTATCAAGCATGTGATGATATTGAAAGACTAACTCAGCAACAAGACATTAGGAAGGATGAGAAGACATCAGCTAGTATATTTGAGATCAACAGTAGTTCCAAACATGGTGTTAAAAACCTGTTTACATCCAAACAAGGAAGCCAGTTGGTGCAGTCGAAGCATTTGCATCTGGACAGCATTGTGTTGCAAACATCTTCCTTGACCAATTGCTCAAAACTAGATAAATCAATGAGGAAGGAGAAAAGGGAAATTTGTAGAAATTCCCCAAGTATATTAGATGCTACAATGAATTTGACTATGGACTCTAAGAACTCAAATTGTCAAATAAATAATCTGCATGTCTCCTGGAATAACACTGGTGTTCCAATAAAAGTGAATAGTTCCAAGTCTGTTCTTGCAGGAAGTTCAAGTTTGAATGTGAGTTCAGGTCATGGGAGTACAGGAATTACTAATTATAAGGAAAAAATGAGTAGTCAATATCTATCTTCTAGGACGACAGATGAAGCTCAGAGTAATTGTAACAAAGTTAAATTTTCAAAGTATACATTCACAAAGATGAAAAATTCTCAGACTCTTTCTCAGTTTAATCAAAATTGTAAAACAGGAATTGTATCTGATACTAAAATTACACAGCGTTTAGGGGAAAATAAAACTCCATGTGTGAACCCAGTACTTGAGGAGGCTGTCCGACAACAGTCTTTGACAAGACTTTCTGAATCTTTGAAACAACCTTCAAAAGGTATGTATGAAATAGTCTGTAAAGTATCATCTTGGAAAATAGTAAACTAGTTATTTGTTTTAAGTTTGAACAAAGTGTAAGATAAAAACCATTCCATGATGTTTAACTAGCATTCTTAGTGATTCTTCCAAATAATTATCCTGTAGTATTCTAAGAGTAGACAGTATACTTTTCCAATAATACAGTGACTAACCTGTAATTGGCACTGAATAAATAGTTGTTGAATGATTTATCAAATATTTCCTGGAAAATAGCTCTTTTAGATAATATGCATTGCTGTTTAAGTTTTAAGATTGTGTATATTTGTTAAATATTGTTTTGAAACTTGAGTAATCTTATTCCCACTTAGAACATTGAAATGAACAATATTTGAAAATTTAGAGCATTCTAATTAAACAGCTTTGCTGGTATAATATCTGATATAAAACTCAAGTTAGTTTTATATCAGATAAAACTGATAGTTGTGACAGTTTGTATTGTGATTTACTTACCTGGTATAACCTGCCATTTTCTTTCCACTCTTCTCACCCTCTCCAGTTGTTCATTCTATCAACAAGTTCCATTATTTCTACCTACAAAAATATGTCTCAAAACTGTACATTTTTCTCTGCAATGCTACCACTCTTATCCAAGGCAACATTTCTTGATTAGACCACTGTAGTTCTTTATCTGTTCCATTTCAATTGTATTGTCACACAGCAGAATAACCTTTTAAAAACAGATAGGCAGAAATGACATTCTGATGCTGAAAATAACCTACAATGGCTGCCCATCATTTCAAATAAAATACAGATTATACACCATGACCTACGGGGGCCTGGATTTATCTCTCCTTGAACTGCCTGCCCCTAACCTTATTTCCTTCTACTTTTTCCCTTACCTTCTAAGCTTCAGCTACACTAGCTGTCTTTCAATTCCTCAAACAAAATAGGTTCTTTCCTAGTTCAGGAACTTTGACCATGCTATTTCCTTCGACTAAAATAGTTGATGTCTTTGGTTGGCACTTTCTAATCCTTCAGTCTCAGTTTAAGTTTTACCCTGTCACAGAGGCCTTCCTTGATCAGCCTATAAATAGATTTTCTCCTCGATAGTTCTACCATCTCACTATTTTTCCTTCATTTACACAGATTGCAATTAAATATTTATTGATTACTGTCTGTCTTACCAGTGAATTTCCTAGGCCTACCACAGCATCTGGCAGATACAGTTTCCTTCACCAGAGCAAGTACTCCCACCTGCATACACCAAATCTGCCTGGCCAATTTCCATTTGTTCTTTAAGACACAATATGTTTCTAGCCACCCAGAATAATTTAGATTCACTTTCTCCGAGTTTCTTCAATACTTGTGCAAACTTGTGTTATATGCTGGCTTGTATATAGATTTTCTTAATTAATCTCCCTCATTTGAGGCTAAGGATAGGACTCTTACTTACAAGTTTCTTTTAACATTAGATTATTATTTTCAAATGTTTAGATTCTAAGTGATGCTTTTGTTGGCATTGATGCTATTACTTTTCTATTTAAGTAACCCCCTTTTAAAACTTTATAAAGTTATATGCTAGTTGTTTAAAAAAAATGAAAGAAAGGAGTATAGAATAATTTGAAGTAAAAAGTGAAGGTTTTTATTTCTCCTTTCCCACACTCATTCCTTAGGGGAAGCCACTGATAACAGTTGGTAAACATCATTTAGCATTTTCTATGCATATACAAATGTATGTATGTTTGGAATGGTAACACACATATATATATACGTATATGTAGAATATGCATAAATACAAATGCATGTTATAATACAAGTGCATATATGTGTATATAGATTTATTTAAATAGATGGAATTATATACTACATACCCACTATTTAGAACTTGCTTTTCTTTCACTTAGCATAGTATTGCTATCTTTTCATTTTAGTACATATAGATTTGCTTCAGTCCTTTAAATAACTATAGGATGTCATTATATGGATGTACCATAACTTATTTAATTGTTTCCCTGTTGATAAAGTTTAGGTTGCTTGCAGATTTTTGCAAACACAGACAATGTTCCAGTGAATATCCTTCTACATAGATATCCAGTGCTTGTATGATACTGTCAATTCCTAGATGTCAGAGAATGCTTTGAATTATGATGGATATCACCAAAATGCCTTCCACAAAATTACACTAATTTACATTCTTATGAACACCAGAAATGAATGTCTCTACATTATAGCCCAAACCAAAGATTTTGAAAGTTTTCAATTGTCAATCTGTAATAATTTTAAATATTTAAATTTATATTTAAGTATATTGCAGTTAATTGAACCATGTTCCCAATATAAATTTATTTACAGATAGTTCCAATTCTATTGAGACTAACTTACTCAGGAATATTTGCATTTCCCCAAGATTGCTGGGTTGATTTTGGATGGGAAATCTGCCTTTCAGTTTCTTATTGATTTTTTTTTAAGCTTATTTATAGTACCTAGTTTCTTAATTATTGTTAACTTTGTTGATATTTTCTATTGTTTCTGCTTCCTTTTATTTTGGTATACAGCAAGCTGTCTCCAGAGAATATATTTGAAACAAAACCCACTTAACTACCTCGTTGCTTTAAGCTGAGGTTAGCAAACTCTGGCCAGTCCAAATCCTTCCTGCAGCCCATTTTTGTAGTAACAGCAATGTTTTACATTTTTAAATGGTTGGAAAAATCAAAAGAAGAATACTGTTTCAGGACATCTGAAAATTACATGAAATTCAGATTTAACTGTCCATAAATAAAGGTTTATTTGAATGTAGTCTCAGTATTTGTTTATGTATTATCAATGGCTCCCCCCACCTTGGTTGTTTTTGTGCTGCAGTAGCAGAGTTGAGCAGTTGTTAGCCAAAAAAGGCTAACTTACACTTTCTGGGCCTTCACAGAATAAAATTGCCAGCTCCTACCTTAAAATATAAAATAAAGAAGAGCCACTGTTGCTTTGTACCTTGCAATAGTTTGAGACTTTGTTGTGTATTTTTAGTGTAGATTGACTTTGAGGAATGGCTGATAGGAAAATAAATGACTCTCTGAATCAAATTTTCATGGTGTGACTTTATTATATCATTTGAAACCATTTTCCAGAAACCAAGCCTATTGTGAATGAAGTTATATTCATTTTTGCTATTAAACAAAAACTTTTTCTTCCAAACTTATGGCCAGTTAATTGGGAAAGTATGTATACTGAATTTCTTGTGTTTCTCAACTTTAAGAGTACAATATTAGATAATTACTTAAACTAATTATAAAGTATCCCCTATTATCATTCTATAAGGAAAAAGAGCTACAGTCTATAAGCTAATTAGCTTAGGAAATAAAAGACTTACAAAAATCAAGGGAGTTTATTCAAAATATATATCTCTTACCCTAAACACCCACTCTCATTTCTGATTATACCAAGAAAGGAAAGGGTGATAGGCGATATATTTTGGAAAAATGTTTCCCTTAGTTAATAATAGAAATGTTTTAATAACAATTTCTAAACCTTTATCAAAAAGTTAGTATAAATAATATTTCTCTACTGATGATATTATAGATTCTTGTTCTCTGAAAAGCAGATTTTATAACAAACAATTTTAGCAATAAAAGTTGGTTTAAATATGTATTAAGGTAATGATCTTAAATTTAAAGTATCATTTAAATCAGATAATAGGTTTGCTAATTTTAAAATATGGTTCTTATCAGCATTATATAGATAATCTAATATTTTTGCTTTTGTGGCCTAACCATGGAATTGAATTCACTTTTTTTGGAACTCATTATTTTGACAAAGGTAGAATTGGATGTGTTTATTAAAGTAGAGCTTTCTTATTTTCAAATACTTAATTTAAAACATTGTTTATTTTATAGTATGTTAGTCTGAAGTAAAAACTAAAGTATACTGCATAAGAATATATCAAAATACCTTCACATTTTATATATTAAAATATATTCATATTAAAGATTTTATTCATATATTCTGCTTTGTTGAATAATTTTCTAATGTTTTTGTAAAATACGTTTTCCCAATAAAAATATCGTAACTGACAATGTCACAGGTGGCCAAACGTAGGTTTATTGGCATGATCGATTTCACTCCAAATTATTTTTTCTCAGTGGCTGAAATGAGAACCTTGTCGCACTATAAAGGAAAATGTAGATGTGAATATTAATATCGCTTATCTTATAGTAAAAATACACTGTTTGAAATATTAATAGCCAATTGAATTCATTATAGCTTGACTGTCTTTTATGATCTGTATAATAGTTAAAATCCCAAATTGTTTATTTTTAAAATATATTAATCTGCAGGTTATATAAATTAGATGCCATTGTCCACAAGAATTATTTGGTGGGTAGGCAAAGTAAACTCTTTGTTCAGTGTTTGATTTTCTTTTGGCCTGGAGCTTTATATCTGTATATATTTACTTGGAATCTTATATTTTGTATGGTAGTAAGATTTCATAGCTAAACTAATGTGGCAAATTGGAAATAAAAATTAAAGATCATACTCAGAATAACTTTGCAGTCTCTGAAACTGATACATTTATTTATCTATTTTGTGGTTGTTGTTGTTTAAATCTTAGAGGAAGAAGAGAGAAATAGAAAGTATTCTCCTGAAGAAATTCAGAGAAAGAGGCAAGAAGCACTGGTTCGAAGAATGGCCAAAGCACAAGCATCATCTGTAAATGCAGCTCCCACTTAACCCAATTTCTTTAATGAAATAATGGTTGGAAGACTTCACAAAGACTGTTGATAACTATCCATGATAGGAAATTTTTTCTTAATTTCTCTATGAGAAATTTAATGCTGACTTATAAAGCATGGACTTCTACTTTGTTATTTAATAAATCAGTGATTGCAATGGTAAATGAAACTTTTCTTTGCAGGTGTATGTGAAAGTAATTACATACACATTTTGGAAATTCAGAAAAGTTAGCAATTATGTCGTACAATTATGTAGAGGAAAGTAATATTTTTAAGTACTGTGATTGCAGAGGATCATCAAAAAGTAGATACTTTACTTATCATACTAAGTCTTTTCCTAATACAGAGCTCATTACTAAGATAATAGAGACTTTATAATTTTACTTTCAATAACTGTTACTGTGGTTTTTAAACATTTCTGAATTTTAATACTTCCATATTCCTAGGAACATAGTTGGTAGGAAATAAAGGACTTCAACTTACTTGTAAGGAAATTATTAATTACTTTTAGTTTCTAGTCTGAAATCGATTTGAATTTTAATATTTCCAAAACATGATGCATTTTGAAACTTTCCAACATTTTTAGGGACAACACTTATTTAAGAAGTCTAGTTTAGAAAAAAGGAAGTTGTGGATTAGTATGGTTACATAAGTAATGTAGCATCATTATTAACATTTACAGCTGGCAGAAACTTCAGAAATATCTGGTCCAGCTTCTTTATTGTATAGATAAGAAAAAAATGAGTACTATTATTCTCAAAGTCACAAGACAAGTTAAAACTGTGTTGGGTTTAGAATGATTTCTTTGGCTACCCAGACAGTTATACCATTTGCTTCAGAATATTAATGCATGAAGAAACATTAATTATTTTATAGCATAAAACTAAAAAAATGTAATTAAAGACACATTAAAGACTACTTATTAATAATGCTCATTGTTTCTTATTTTGTATTAAAGAATTGTTACCAGATATAAAAATGAGAATCTGTTCAATTTTCATGTACCTGTGCAATTTTCTCCTTGATTAATTTACTGACTTTACTAATTTTCTTCTCTCTTACTTTTTTTTTCCCCTCCTTTTGCCTGTTTGGAACTTACTGAGCCAGAAATAGATATCCAACCAGAGGACATAAGGCAGTAAGGAAGCTTTGTTGCTCCCAAATGGCTGTAACAGACCTGAGGAAAGTTATAGATGGGAAACACCTATTCTATCATGGTTGTTCAGCACTATTCATGTGTCTTAGAGCTGTGATAATATAGAAATGACTAAATACATTTTAAGTTATTGCTATATAGGTATAGATCATTTTGTAAATTATTTACAAATTTATTTTCATATACACAGTGGATTACAGATTCTAAATAACCTTTATTATTTATGTAAAGTACTTGTAATAAAGGACCTAAATAAATACAGGTAAATTCCCTAAGAAAAATGAAAAACTGAGAACTTTTTGTCTTTTTCTAAAGTGGCTTCACTGTGCTTTGACTGCTTTGGATATCTCTACGTTTGCTTAAGCTCTTACCAAAATAGCCATATAAATTACCATTTTACCTCCATTTCACAGATGGGGAAACTGAAGTATGCAGATTAAGTGACCTCAAGATCACACAGTTCGAAAGAGGTTAGAGCTGGTGTTTGAACCCAAGCAGTTTAAGTATTGTGCTCTTTACCATTGAGTATGCTGTCAATCCATGGAAACTATTCATAAGAACTAGTGGTTTGGAAATTTTCCTTATGTACAGGAAAGAATTGTAGCATTTCAGGCATATGTGCAAAAAAACACCAAAAACTCATGAAAATTCTATAGGCCCCTTAATTTTATAACTAGGAGAGTTTTTTTGTTTTGTTTTGTTTTTTTAATTCCAATTTCTGTTACAGATGGCTGTGTACTTTGTGTGTCTGTGTATGGGTGTGCATGTGTTGATGATACGAGTCCACATAGGAATGGCCTTTTGTCATTCAACTATTAAACAGAAGAATATATATATATATATATATATAATGTATATCTAATTTAAAATGTCTTCATTGTACTTCATTGTTTTTGTAACTTCTGGGTGTTCTGGTTTTAAATTATTGGGAAAAACTTAATTGCCTAATTCAGTATGTAATGGCAGACTGCAAGCTGCTAATAAAACTCACATCCAGCTTTCTGGTTAAATGCACACTATATAGAGTAGTGGTATTCAAATGTTTTATGCTGGGGGCCTTTTTTTCACTCTTAAAGGTTGAAGACCCCAAAAAGCTGCTTTCTATATATATCTGTTGATATCCACCAAATTAGAAATGATATATCATTTAAAATTATATTTATCTTCACTTAAAAATTGTAGCAAACATTACAGATTAATGAATAGTATACTTCCTATGAAAAATATATTTTCTAAAACAAAATTAGTGAAAAAAATGTAGCATTGTTTATATTTTTGGCAAATCGCTGATATTTGACTTTATAGATAATGGCTAAGTTCATGTATATGTCTTTGCATTTAACTTGTTGCAATATGTTTTTATGGTTGAAGTATATAAAGAAAGTCCAGTCTCTCACAGATAATGTAGTTGGGAAAGGAAGAAATATTTTAAGTAGTCTTTTCAGATAATTGTGTTTGTTTCTTTAAAACTAAAAAAGTTAGTTATGACTTCTAGCCAAGATGTAATAACAAAACTCAATTTACCCTTCCAACTGAAAAGAAACCAAATGAAAAAACAGACAAACTACAATGAAATGAATGGATTTCAAGAAACTGAGCATCAGGCAATTAGAAAAGTGATCCCTGTGATGGGAAACTGAATTCTACAATTGCCCCAGCTCATTGCCTTGAGAGAGTTTCCAGATCATGACGCAAGGAAGGGGAACTGAGACAAAGTCCAGCAGATTCCCTGAGTTGAGGAGATGGAGCTTATAGAGTCTTGGGGACACCAAGAAAGATTTCACAGGATAGAATACTACTGAGGAGAGAGCACACAGCTCCTGAGATCTACAGGGCACCTCTCAGGTATTCAGCTCGGTACTGATCAGTGCGTGAATGTGAGGAAACTCCCTGAGTCTGCAGAAAGAGCCATCTGAAAGGATTAGAAGACAGTATCTGGTGCTTACATAATTCCAACCAGCCACAGGAAATTGGGTAGTTCTTGCCTCAATAGGGAATAATTATCCCTAAATTGAGCACTGCTCGGGCCTTGCCCAAAAGCATAAAAACAAGATCCAAAGGATCAGACTGTTCCCAAGTAACATAACTGCATCCGAGAACAAAGTTCAAAATAATTAGAGAAAAACAAAAATACTCAATATCTAATGAGGTGAAATTCACAATGTCTGGGATTCAATAAAAGATTACCAGACACACGAAGCAATACAATACAAGCTGTAAGGAGAATAATCAATAACTGAAACAAACCTAGTATTGACACATTGTTAGAAATAGCAGGTAAGAATGTTAAAACCACTATAACTATTCATGCGTTCAAATAGTTAAGACATGGAGGACATAAAAAAAGAAACCTGTACAGATGAAAGCTACAATCCCTGAGGTAGGTACACTACACGTGATGGGATTAATGGTGGATTAGACATTGCAGAAAAAAAGATTAGTGAACCTGAAGACAGCAATGGAAAGTATCTAATAAAGCAGAGAGAAAAAAAAATTAGGAGCATCAGTGACGTGGATGGAATAATGTCAAGTGGCCTGTTATAAAGTTAACTGGAGTCCCCAAAGAAGAGAGGTGTAAAGAGTATAAAAAATATTTGATTAAATTATGGTCAAAAACCTTCCAAACTTGATGAAAACTATAAACCACATGGCTAAGAAGCTCAATGAACCCCACCTACATGAAACGTGAAGAAAAACTATACCAAGTCACATCATAACTGGTGATGAGAAATTTGGAACAGTCCCCTGAAAAAGGCATGTGCAGAGAAATGAAGATGACATCAATGAGTTCTTGTCAAACAATGCAAAGACAATATAGGGAAAAAAACATCTGTAAAGGACTGAAAGAAAAATAACCTAGAGCTATGTACACAGCAAAAATAAATTTCAAAAACAAAGGTGAAATGGTGGTTTTTGTTTTTGTTTTTGTTTTGGCATAGAAAAGTTGAAAAAAAATCCATCACCTCCACTACAAGAAATATTGAAGTCTTTTCAGACAGATGGAAAATGATACTAGATAGACATATGGATCTACGAAACCAATGATGAGCACCAGAAATGGTAAACACATGGGTAAGTAAACAAGACTTCTTAAATTATTTAAATCTCTTTAAAAGATAATTGCTTAAACAAAAATAGTGTTATGGGTTTTATAATGTATGTGGAAGTTGAATGCATAACAATAGCATAAAAGGAAGAAAAGTGAAAGGGCAGGTAGTCATTTTACACATTACCAACATGCATGAGATTGAGTTACCACCATGGTTTTGTTAAATAATAAAAGCCCCCCAATAACAGGGTTCAAATTTCTGTTACCACAGTATATTACCTGTAAATAATTGCATAATGTCCAAACTGTACTGCTAACTTTTCAGTTTACAGATCACACTTACATAACAGATGTACATCATCATCAGTGACCAGTCATGTCACTTCTTTCAAAGACTTTGTTATTTGTGATTGTACCTGTAATTCAGTTCATGTACACAAAGAAAAACTTGTCCTTGAGTTGTCTCCTTTTCTCACAGTGATAAAGCCACATAACATTTTACAAAAATGGATAATTCAAAGAAAATTGGCCAACAAAGATGAAAATGCAGCAAAAACCAGAAAGTAATAATGTTGGAAGTGAAATTCAAATCCAACATAAATGGATTTACAGAAGAAATTGCTGTTCATAGGAATGTTGGCACTACACCGTCTCAAGAGGGTGCATCTAAGAGATGCTTAGTGAGGTGCTTAGTGAAGGCAAACTTACCAACATAAATGAGGAAAGTGGTGATTAAAAGAATAAAGATGTCCCTGAGGACGTGATGCTGGCAAAAACAAACAAAGCTTTAAAGGAACTTTCGGTGCTATTTCATGACATTAAAAGAACAAAGTTTAAAATGTAGGCAGCTGATCCAAATTTAGAAAGTAGTAGTATGATTTGCCAACACATAGAAAAGATGCTTATCTTATGAGTTACATACAAAAAAAAACAAAAAACACTAAAAAAAACAAAACACCTTTACAAATAAATTCATTAACCACCCCCCCACCCCCACCATGGGACATGACTCCCGGGAATGAGCATGACCTTGGCATCGAGGGATTGAGAATGCCTTTTTGACCAAAAGGGGAAAAGAAAGGTAACAAAATAAAATAAGGTTTCAGTGGCTAAGAGATTTCAAATAGTGTCGAGATCCTATCCTGGAGGTTTCTCTTATGCAAGCCCCACCTAGATATTCCAAATGCCACAGTATGCCAAGCCCTAACCAACAGTAGTCCCGAAAATACTAAAGAATACTTAAGTCCCTATCTGAGACTATAAAAGTTTCACTCACTATGTTTACTTTTCAGAAACTTAAATCCTTACAATGTTCCTATAGCTAAGTCCCCAAACCCAGAGGCAACAGCTTCTCTGAGAACATCAGCCAGGTGCATTCCCCTTCCCTGTAATGTTACACCTTTTTTCAATATGAACAAGTTTGGTTGGTCACTTCCTAGATATCCCTGAAGATTGAGACAGTGGGGTAACAACTGACAAGATAGGATTTAACAAATGATTATGAATACCGAATCTTTATAATGTTTTTTAGTTTCTATTTTTTTTTTAGTTTCTAGGGTCCTGGAATAGCTAGAAGGAAATAATTGACGTGGTGGAACTGTAACATATAACATGCTTCAAAATGTGTTCCATAGCTACTTGTTAAATTATACTTTGCAAGTTACCCCCTTTCTGTATATATGTTATACTTCACAATAAGGAAATAACTGAAATGGTGGAACTGTAACCCATAACATTCTTTGAAATTTGCTAACTACTTGTTAAATTGTATTTTGAAAGTTATCACTTTTTTGGATATATGTTATATTTTACAATAAAAAATGTAAAATAAACTGATTACAGCAAATTAAAAAAACACCTGTAATTCTGTTTCTACTGTTTTAGATTGTAGTATACTAAATACATAGTTCCTCTATATTTCAAATTTCCTTTATATATTTACAGTGGGCAGTTTTTAATTTTTTGACAAAACTTTTTGAAGGACATGGAACAATCCTAAATTTTCCCATTCAGTATTAAGGTTGTTTTGCTCAGTCATGGCTTGCATAGTCATGTTTATGGTCCTGCACTACAATGAAAAGTGTCAACTGCCTGTGTACTATGGTTAAGTTCTTATATGGTATATTAAGTGGTACAATATCTCTTGAAGGTAGACTATAATAAGTTAAAAATATACATTATAAACCCCCAGTGACTAAAATAAAACAATTATATCTAGGATGCCAACTCATTAGATAAAATGGAATAGTAAAATACAATTGATTAATCCTAAAAAAGGTAGGAAAAGAAGTAGAAAACAAAGAACAGATGGAAAAAGTAGAAAACAATTAAGTTTAGATCTTTAGAAAATTCTTAAAAAGCTAAACATACACCTCCCATCTGACCCAGCCATCCTAGTCTAGTTACTTACAACCCTCCCACCTAACAAGAGGGAAATATAATGTCCATGCAAAGATTTGTACATGATGCTTTCAGCTGCTTTATTTGTAGTAACCAAAAGGTGGAAGACACCCAGATGCCCATCAACGTGTGGAGAAACAAATCGTGGTATATCCATACAATGAATATTGCTCAAATATTGAAAGAAATGAACCATTATTGATACATGCAACATCATGGATGGATATGAAAACACTTAACACTCAGTGAGGGAACGCAAAGAAAGAGTACACTGAATGATTTATACAGAGTTAGAAAATGAAAATCTCATCTATTGTAACAAAGCAGATCAATGGTTGCTTGCAGATGGGAATGGTGAAGGGTGGATGGGATGGAATGCACAGTAGAGAACTGGTGGTGATAGATATATTCACTGTTATGATTGTGGTAATGTCATGGCTGTATACATATTTCAAAATTTAAATTGTACATGTTAAAGATGTGCAGTTTATTGTATGCCAGTTATACCTCAAAGTTGTTTAAAGTTAGTTCCCTTGAAGAATCTGAAACCATATCCATACAATTCTTATACATTGGTATATAAAAAATCAGTTGGTTTGTATTTGTACTTTTTTTAATGCAATTTTAATTGAGATATTTCACATACCATATAATCCATCCAAAGTATACAGTCAGTGGCTCACAGTGTCTGCTGGTCCTTTGCTCCCGAGTTCTGGTTTCAAAATGGCTTTCTCCAAAATTCAAAATTGTCTCTGGGCTTCTGTCTCTCTCAGCTTTTCTCTCTCAACTCCTGTGCATCCTTGCTTGTTCTCCCAAGGCATTTCTCTCTAAGCGCCTGGGGGTCCTCTCTTAGCTTCTCCAGGGCAAACTCAGCTTCATCTCTTAGCTTAGCATCTCCAAATATCTTTTTGTTTGTATCACCAAGCATCTCTTTGCATCTGGGTCTGTGTAGGCTCTCAGCTCTCTTATGGACTCCAGTGATCTAATTAAGACCCACCCCGAATAGTGGGTCACACCTCCATGGCAATAATCTAATCAAAGGACCCACCCAGAGTTGGGTTGGTCACATCTCATGGAAACAACCTAATCAAAAGATCCCACCCACAATAAGTCCACATCTGCAAGACTGGATTAAAAGAACATGGCCTTTCCTGGGGTACATAACAGTTTCAAACCAGCATACCCCCTATTTTATATATATATATATATATATATATAGTACTTTGAATAGATGTTTTACCCATGTGTAAAATATCACACAAACATTATTTGGAATATATTGGTTCACTAAATTATACAGCTCTTCCAAATATTGGCAATTGCCATTATACAATCACTTTTCTGTACTGTCACCAACATTCTTAAGATAAGTCAAATGTTGGAAGTTCTCAAACTCATGGTGGCTGATATGAGTTCCCAAAGTTCTAATTTTTGCTTGAAAAATAATGCTCATTTTCCATGAACTGATAGACTAACTTTGTTCATTTTTGAGAAAATGTCTGGCAGATACCTAATTCAGAATAACCATACTTTGTCAGTTATTCTTTCAAGTAAAAATGGTGTTGATGAAAAAAGCAGCTAATTAAGCTTGCAACAAATGCTTTTCCTTGAGATAACCTTTGTACTTTAATATGCAGTAGAAGAGCTTTATGTTTATACTTCCCATTTGTTCCTCCAGAATGTTAAGAAGACATATACTTCTTCATCAAAAGACATTAAGAGAAATGCTTTTTTTGAACTTCAGGGGTATGACAGTGAAGGATACTTGTTCTAGTTTGCTAATGCTGCTGGGATGCAAAACACCAGAAATGGACTGGCTTTTATAAAGGGGGTTTATTTGGTTACACAGTTACAGTCTTAAGGCCATAGAATGTCTAAGGTAAGGCATCAGCAATCAGGTACCTTCACTGGAGGATGGCCAATGGCATCTGGAAAACCTCTGTTAGCTGGGAAGGCACGTGGCTGGTGTCTGCTCGAAAGTTCTGGTTTCAAAATGGCTTTCTCCCAGGACGTTCCTCTCTAGGCTGCAGTTCCTCAAAAATGTCACTCTTAGTTGTTCTTGGGGCATTTTTCCTCTCTTAGCCTTTCCAGAGCAAAAGTCTGCTTTCAACAGCCATCTTCAAACTGTCTCTCATCTACAGCTCTCTCTAAGCTTCTGTGAATTCTTCAAAGTGTCCCTCTTGGCTGTAGCTCCTCTTCAGAATGTCACTCTCAGCTGCACTGAGTTCCTTTTGTTTGTCAGCTCATTTATGTGGCTCCAGTGATTTAATTTAGACCCATCCTGAATGGGTGGGGTAACACCTCCATGGAAATTATCCAATCAGAGTCATCACCCACAGCTGGGTGGAGCGCATCTCTATGGAAACACTCAAAGAATTACAATCTAATCAACACTGATACGTCTGCCCACACAAGAGTACATCAAAGATAATGGCATTTTGGGGGACATAATACATTCAAACCGGCACAATACTGTATTAGGCTCTCCAGAAAAACAGAACCAACAGGATATATATGGTATGTATATATTATGAGGTTTGTTATAGGAATTGGCTCACGTGACCATAGAGATTGGGCATTTCTGACTGCTGAAATCATCAGTTCTCCCTTTAAGGCCTTCAATTGATTGGATGAAACTTATCTTATTGCTTGCTTGATGAAACAACTGGACACAATAACCTATCAAGTTGATACATGAACTATCACTAATATAATGACTGCTAGTACATGTCAGTTCTACTTTATTGATTTGTGTTACAGTGCTAGTAGTTCTTATCCATCTTTGCTTTTGAATCACTTGTGTAAATGTCAACAAGGTGAAAAAAACAAGGTTTTAGTATTACTCTGTAAAGAGTTTGACCTTGCTAACCTCTTGAAAGGGTCTCTCAGGGATCCTAGGGGTAATGTAGACTACGTTTTGACAACCACTGATAAAGTGTATACAATGCAACAATTAAAAGCAATAGGCTAGGATTGCATTCAGTAATATAAATAGATCTACAAAACAATTATTAGAGTAGGGGAGAGGTACAGAAAAGATCTATAAGAGGATATTTTAAGGGTAGATTGAAAATACATATAATTTTCTATACATGTTTTACTTTTTATTATAATAACATATACAACTCAAAATTTCCCATTCTAACCACATTCAAGGGTACAATTCAGTAGTATTAATTACATTCCCAATATTGTGCTACCATCACAAATATCTGTTACCCCAAATTTTTAAACACCTCAATCAGAAACTTTGCACATATTAAGCAATAACTCCCTCTTTCCCCCACCCCTGGCCCCTGGTAACCCATAATCTATTAGCTATCTCTATGAAATTTACTTCTAGGTATTTCATATAAGTGAGATCATACAATATTTGTCCATAACCCTAAATAGAAGCTCTGGACCAATAAGGCATTATCTCCCCATTTCTTACTCCCACCCTGGCCCCTGGTAACCTGTATTCTAGTTTCTGGCTCTATGAATTTACATATTCTAATTATTTCATATTAGTGAGATCATACAATGTAGTCCTTTTGTGTCTGGCTTATTTCACACAACACAGTGTCTTCAAGGGTCACTCATTCTGTCACATGTATTAGACTAAACTGCTGAATAATGTTCCATTCCATATGTTTATCCACTCATCTGTCAATGGACACTTGGCTTGCTTCCATCTTTTGGCAATTGTGAATAATGAGTCTTTGAAGATCAGTGTAAAAATGTCTGTTCGGGGCCCTGCTTTCAATTATTTTGGGTATATACCAAAAAGTGGAATTGTCATGTCATTTAATTCTACACTGAACTCTGACAAAATATCAAACTGTTTTCCACAGCAGCTGCATCAGTTTACATTCCCACCAACAATGAACAAGTGTTACTATTTCTCCACATCCTCTACAACACTTGTTATTTTCCTTTATTTTTAAAAGTAGCCATTCTAGTGGGTGTGAAATGGTAGCTCATTGATTTCCATTTCCCTAATAACTAATGTATGTTTTCTCTGTTTATATTTCCTATCATTTTATCCATTGCAAACATATATTCATTTATATTATTGAGCATAGTTTTAATAGTTGCTTCAAAGACCTTGTCTGATAATTCCAGCATCTAACTCGTCTTAGGGTTGGCCTCTATTGATTATCTTTTCCCTTGAGAATAGGTCATATTTCCTTGCTCTTCATATGCAGAATGAGTATGGTTTGTATCCTGGACATTGTGATGATTATGTGTGAAGCCTCTAGATTTGGTTATATTTCTCTGAAGAGTGTCAACGTTTTTGTTTTAGCACACAGTTAACTTCTATAGATTCAAACAGCAAACTGCCTTACCTGTGGTGAATAGCAGCTCAAATCTCAATTCACATTGTTTTTATTCAGCTCTGCACATGTATGGTTCAGGATTCAGCCAGAGACTTAGAGTTTTTACCTAGAATTTGGGGTTTGCCTTATCTTGCCTTCTTCTTTCTCATATTCCCCCTCACACACTAGCAGCAACTTCCTGTAGTTCCTCTGAACAGAAAGATGGCTGACTTTCTCTCAGCTGGTAAGCCACTTTGCACTGTTCATCAGTTGAGATTGCCCTTGAGGTAAGCCTCATATAGAGGAAACTCACTTTCTGTAGGTCACTGCCTCCACATGTTAGCTCCCTTCAAAAAATCTTGCTTTTGTCAATTCTCTAGAGCCTTCAAGTAAATAAATATTTTTTCCATGGTTTTTAGTTGTTATCTATGAGATGGTCTGTTTGTTAGGGATGTTCTCTTCATACTAGAGAAGGAACTGCAGCCAACTTTAAATATTTTGAATAGTGAGAAATAGAAAGTAGATGCTAGTCATGAGAAACTTCCAATCTGCACATAACCATGTCATATTTCACAAGTCCCAAAATAACACAAAATATCCAGATACACAAGTATGTATTTTATCTTATAAAATAGCTAGGATCAGGATTCTATTCCTAGTTTTGCTATTAATTGCCTAAATGAATTTCTCTGGATATCTGTTTGCTCATATATGAAAATGAAGAGATTAAAGTAGATATCTAAACTACCCTCAAGGCTCTGTGATCCCCAGGGAAGTAGGTTCGTTTGAACCATTTATATATTTGAGTCACACACACACACACACACACACACACACACACACACACACACACACATGCTATGGGTGTTTGTGTGGTAGTAATATAGTTGATAGGAATAATGCTTCAATTCAATTCCAAAATTTTAACTAGGAAGCTTTAATTAGATTGCTTGTTATAATAGATGGTTCCCAGAAAGATTACATGTTCATTTATATGAAATAATATTTAAAGTGCATAATGAAAGACTGCAGTTAATAGGAATTGTGTGGCTTATTCTTTTGTAGAGATCATTTTTGTTAAAAATAATCACTTCCTAATTTAACTTTTGTGTAAATGTTTATTCCCACAAAAACACATTATAGTATACCTTCTTGTTTTAGAAATATTAGAAATAATCATGCTTCTCATGTCATGATTTTAGGTTCAATGACCTATAAGCTTTATTGTATAGGATTATTAGCTTTTACCAGTAGATAACTTTTGTTGAATAAAGTACTCATGTCATTTTAATTAATTAATAAATATATATGTTTTAAAAACTTATCACCAAAACCTAACAGTTCCAGTCTTTCATCTAGCTAAAAGGAGGTTACACAGACATTATAATCATTTAAAATACATTCTAAATTAAATCATGGCTTGTCATGTTTCATTATTGCTCAATTTGTTAATATTTGCTTAATTTCTCATTTTCAATTCTAGGCTGATGTTACAATTCTTGATGTTAACTGTTTTACTTCAATGTAAATATAATTCCCTCTTTACACAATTCAGTCTATTTCAATGTATAAATTTTGATTTATTTTGCAGTGGAGGCTTTGTTCTCTTCTAGCTCTCAACTACTCCAACCTGTCATCAAATTTGGCTTCATTTTTAAAAATTAGTAAACAAAAAAAACCCTTTTGGTGTTGATAGAGTTATGTGCCAGTTTGAATGTATTGTGTCCCCCAAATGCCATTATCTTTGTGGTCTTGTGGGACAGACGTTTTGGTGCTGGGTAGATTTGCTTGGAATGTGCCCCACCCAGCTGTGGGTGGTGACTTTGGTGGGATACTCCCATGGAGGTGTGACCCCACCCATTCAGGGTGGGCCTTGATCAGTGGAGCCATATAAAACATGCTGACTCAAAGAGACTGGACGGAGTGCAGCTGTGAGTGACGTTTTTAAGAGGAGCAAGCTTGCTAGAGAGGAACATCCTGGGAGAAAGCCATTTTGAAACCAGAACTTTGGAGCAGACGCCAGCCATGTGCCTTCCCAGCTAAGAGAGGTTTTCCGGACGCCATTGGCCATCTCCAGTGAAGGTACCTGATTACTGATGTGTTACCTTGGACATTTTGTGGCCTTAAGACTGTAACTGTGTAGTGAAATAAACCCCCATTTTATAAAAGCCTATCCATCTCTGGTGTTTTGCATTCTGCAGCATTAGCAAACTAGAACAAGTTATAACAGGATATAGTAGCTGTTGAAAGTGTTTTTTATTTGTCTGCTTTTTGTAATTGACTTATTATATCAAATTCACTTGGGTTATATTCATGGTTCCAACAATACTTTCAATTAGTCTCTTATTGTTTTTCTCATATAGTATGTAGAACTATGTGTAAAAATTGAAGAGCTGAAAATTCAACAGTGAACTTAAAGATAGGTTTTGTTTCTAAACTTAAAAATGATCTAAACCCACTAATATTAGCACATTAATTATTCTGTTTTTCATTCAGTTTTGTGAAATGTGAACAAAATATATTAAAAATTCAAAGAATTGCTCAAACACCACTGTATAATGATGGTAATGCTGACAAAACAGAACCATAGGCTTTCATGACATGCATAAATCTAATTCTAATGAATGTGGCATACAAAAAGAGATACAAGGCAGTTGATGTGTGGTATTCAAAAGTTCAGGTTTAAAGGTGCATCTCACAGCTTTTCCCCCATATAGTTGAAAACAGTTTAATGTAATTATACATTTTAGCTATTAATTTAATTATTTTATTATAATCCATGCTTTAGGTATAGCTTTATCCAAGTGTTCAAACAATGGCCTGTGGTTGGCTCTCTGTAGCTCTATCTCAATTCTGTTTTCCTCCCTGTTGCCTTCATCTTCACCCAGGCTCTCTCCACATAGTAAAAAAGGTAGCCCCTAACATTCTTATGTTTACATTATTTTACTGAACTTCTCAGAAGTAACTTCTGCTAGTTCCCATCTTAATCACCAAACAAGAATTCTGATTATCCCTACTTGGTCACATGTCACCTCTGAAGCAGAGAAGTAGTCCATTTATTGACAGTCCTACCAGAATAATGTGACATACAAGAGGGACAGTTTCCAAAAGGATTAGGGGTCAGACAAAAGAGTAACCTATTTAATTTTCTTAGATTGGCCCTTACCCAAAAAACAAAAATTGTGTTTCATTATTCTAGATTTTCTGTCCTTAATTAGAAAAAGAGGAACATAGTTGTTTCCAATAATAAGCAACTATATAATGTCACAAACACATTTTCCTCTTCTTAAAATGTTGGATGTAGTCTTTGTATTTGAAAGAATATAGAATA
The DNA here is from genome assembly GCF_015220235.1 of Choloepus didactylus. Lineage (NCBI taxonomy): Eukaryota > Metazoa > Chordata > Mammalia > Pilosa > Megalonychidae > Choloepus > Choloepus didactylus. The sequence goes on along the minus strand of NC_051323.1, from coordinate 24,238,173 downwards.
CTGCTGACGGAAGCAGTGGATTACCTTAGGAGAGTATTATTGTGATTTCACATAACTCATATTTTTGGTTGCAAGCTGGATATATTCCACTTCAAAGGAAGCCAAATAAGTTAAGCAAATCAAGGGATAAAAACATAGGAACAGTTCTAGGTGTCCAGTGAAAAGCTCTGAAATTGAAGAATTAAGCTATAATAACAAATAGTAATCCAAGTGGTGCCATGTGTCAGGCAGAAAATATTTAAACATGCCCAGAAACTTCCCAGTGAAGGTGTACTTATAGAACATATACATTTCTGTTGCCATGCCAACCTTGGTTATCCATCAGTACATTTCATTTCTCTGATGCTGGCTCTTGGTCAAGCTTCTGCTTTTGTACCGTGTCTGGAACTTTATTAATGAGTCACAATGCTACTTTGCTAAAAAATTGAGAAAATCACTTTGGAAACAGAAATCTTGAGTTTGCAACATATGGATCATTTAGTTAAACGAGGACAAGCTACATACTGTCCTATGTTACTTCTTTGGGTACCCACTTTAAAGAGGGAATGTGAGCAAAAACAAAATTTGCCCTCTTATCAAAAATATTTCTCCAAATAGTTATACACTTTTTTTTCATTTTTTAATTGTGAAATTTAACATATATACAGAACAGTGATAACTTTCAAAGTATGATTTAACAAGTAGTTAGCAAATTTCAAAGAATGTTACGGGTTACATTTCCACAAGTTCAGTTATTTCCTAATTGTGAAATTTAATGTATATACAGAAAAGTGGTAATTTTCAAGGTATCATTTAACCAGTAGTTATATAGGAAATTTCAAAGAATGCTATGGGTTACAGTTCCACCATTTCAGTTATTTCCTTATAGCTATTCTAATATCCTAGTGTGAAAATGAGATTAAGTTTAGCTTTCACACAGGACAGGTGTGCCTAGCAGGGTGGGGCAGTTAAGGAATTGGTAGAAGGTTAAAAAGACAAACTGTAATCCACAGTCAGTCCCCCTGCTTATCCGCCCACTATCCACAGTCAGTCCCCCTGCTTATCCGCCCACTATCTACTATCCTTGCAGGGTGGAGCCTCGGAATAGAGGTTCTCAAAATAGCCTCAAAACTTGTTACCAAACTAGCCCAGACTGGCTCTAAAGAGGCCTGGGCATAACCATTATAGTCGGGGGTTGTTCTTAACATGAATGAAGCTGAGCATATAGGATGGTTGTAAGTATACAGACTCTGGAATCATACTACCGGGGTTCAAATTCCAGTTCCTCCATTAGATAGGTAAGAAACTTGGATAAGTTACTTAAACTCCTCAAGACACTGTCATCTTATCTGTAATAGGAAGATAGTATTGACCTGTATATTATATCAATACTGTGGGAATTTGATGAATAATCACTGTAAAGAACTTAGAACATTAGTAATGACAGAGTAATTGGTAAATAAATGTCAGTTAATGTTATTAGAATTGAGTAATTTATTTCCTTTCTGAGAAGTCTTTTCATGTCCTTTGTCCACTTTGAGATTGGTCTTTCTCACCCCAAGATTAAAAAATAATTTTTCTAGTAATTTTAGTGCTTTCATATTTTTGCATTAAAATAGTTGATCCATTTGGATTTTCCTAGTATTAGATGTGAAGAATGAATCCATAGTTTTCCCATTTATATACAACCATTCAACCACTAAATTTTTTTTATTGAGCACCCACCATGTTCCAGACTCGGTTCTAGCTGATGGAGAGAGAGAAGTGATCATAAAAGATAAAAATAACTGGCCTTGTGGCATTTACATTTTTCGTGGGATGAGACAAACAGTAAACAAATAATTAAAATATATTTCATGTTAGATGATAACAAACGTTACCAAGAAAAAATGAGGCAGGGAAAGGGTATAGGGAATGCCACAGTAGAAGCAAGAGATTGAATTTTAAATAATGTGGTCAGAGAGTGCTTCACTGAGTAGGTGGCATATGAGCAAAGATCCGTAATAAGGTAAGGGAGAAAGACTTGTGTTCTGGGAACGAAAAATACAAAGGCTCAGAGGTGGGGGTTGGGAGGCTCCAGATGGCTACTTAAATTTTCCCTAATAATTTATTGAATAATCTATTTCTCCCCACTGATTTGAGATGCCATCTTTATCTTATAATACATTTACATGTACACTTATGTCTAATTCTGAACTTTTTAATTTGTTTCACTGCTTCATTTGGTCTTATGCCATTTCCAATAGGTTTTAATTATGTTGGAATTATCTTGTATTTTAAGAGCTGGTAAAGCTAGCCTCCCTTCACAATTTTTCTTTTTTTAGATTACATTTCTCCAAGGTAGACTTCCTTTTTATATTTACATATAAATTTTAGCATCAGTTCTTATAGTTACAAATATATTAACCATATTTTAATTGGGATCATATTAATTTTCTAGATTGATTTAGGGAGAATTGACATTTTGATGATATTGAGTCATTCATCTCAAAATCATAATATATCTTTCTCTTATTTAAGATGTTTTTGTATCCCTCAGACTATTTTTTTATCTTCATTTTCTTGAGATATATTCACATACCACCAATCATACAAAATAAATCGTACATTCGATTGTTCACAGTACCATTACATAGTTGTACATTCATCACCTAAATCAATCCCTGATACCTTCATTAGCACACACACAAAAATAACAAGAATAATAATTAAAATGAAACCAATTAAAGTAAAAAAGAACACTGGGTACCTTTGTCTGTTTGTTTGTTTCCTTCCCCTATTTTTCTACTCATCCATCCATAAACTAGACAAAGTGGAGTGTGGTCCTTATGGCTTTCCCAATCCCATTGTCACCCCTCATAAGCTACATTTTTATACAATTGCCTTTGAGATTCATGGGTTCTGGGTTGTAGTTTGATAGTTTCAGGTATCTACCACCAGCTACCCCAATTCTTTAGAACCTAAAAAGGGTTGTCTAAATTGTGTGTAAGAGTGCCCACCAGAGTGACCTCTCGGCTCCTTTTGGAATCTCTCTGCCACTCAAGCTTATTTCATTTCCTTTCACATCCCCCTTTTGGTCAAGAAGATGTTCTCCGTCCCACGATGCCAGGTCTACATTCCTCCCCGGGAGTCATATTCCACGTTGCCAGGGAGATTCACTCCCCTGGGTGTCTGATCCCACGTAGAGGGGAGGGCAGTGATTTCACCTTTCAAGTTGGCTTAGCTAGAGAGAGAGGGCCACATCCTCAGACTATTTTAAAGTTTTCTTCATTTAGTTCTTGCAGATAATTTTAGCTTTATTCCTTTTCATTTTATCTTATTTTATTTAATATTTCTTTCATTTTATCCTCTAACTATAGCTTGTATATATTAAAGATTTTAGGTCTCTATATTAATTTTGTATCCAGCCACTTGCTGAAATCTTTTTAAATGTCTTTTAAATCAATTTTTTGTAAATTATACAAGCTCCAAATTCTGAATTTGGGAGGCTCTTTAGTGGTCCCCAATGAACAAAATGTTTGCTAAAGTTCATTTGCTTTTGTAGTCCCGTCCATTAACTGTTCACTTGGTTATGTGACCAGCTTTCATATGTGAGACATTAACAAGTGTAATGCCAGTGAGCTTGTTACCTAATTAATAAAATGACCATGTGAGTTTTCTCTCATTTTTCTGTTTTCGATTTTATATTATTAGATCCCCTAATAATGAACTATCCTTATAGTACCAGGAATGATCCAATCACACAGTCTTATTATTGTATTATTATTGTAGTGTGCTGATGGATTCTGTTTGCTAATAGTTTGCTTAGGATTTTTTCTGTAAAACTGGTCATGAATTTTCTTTTGTGTGTGTGTGTGTAAAATCTATTTTATACATTGCTATTGATGATATTACCATTTTATAAAAACGATTTCAAAAGTTTACTTCTTTTACTATGATCTAGAATAATTTAAATAACATAGGACTATCTTTTCTTTATTTGGTAGAATTCATTTTCAAAGCCATCCCAAACTCATCCTTTTTGAAGGCATAGTTATTTGACAATTTTATATTTTCTGTGATAATTTGTTAAGATGTTCTATTTGTTCTTGGGTCATTTTAGGTAACTTCATTAAAAGATTATTGACTGTCTGAAGCAAAATAATAGCAATGTATTGTGGGATTTAGAAGTATAATACAATAATACAAAGAATAAAGGATGAAATGGAAATATGCTGGTGTAATTTCTTACATAATACATAAGTGATACAAAATTATTTATGTAAAATGTCATATGATGGAGGCGGGGCAAGATGGCAGACTGGTGAGCTGTATGTTTTAGTTACTCCTCCAGGAAAGTAGGTAGAAAGCCAGGAACTGCGTGGACTGGACACCACAGAGCAATCTGTCTTTGGGCATACTTCATACAACACTCATGAAAATGTCGAACTGCTGAGATCAGCGAAATCTGTAAGTTTTTGTGGCCAGGGGACCCGCGCCCCTCCCTGCCAGGCTCAGTCCCGTGGGAGGAGGGGCTGTCAGCTCCGGGAAGGAGAAGGGAGAACTGCAGTGGCAGCCCTTATTGGAAACTCATTCTACTGATCCAAACTCCAACCATAGATAGACTGAGACCAGACACCAGAGAATCTGAGAGCAGCCACCCCAGCAGAGAGGAGACAGGCATAGAAAAAAAAAAAAACAACACGAAAAACTCCAAAATAAAAGCGGAGGATTTTTGGAGTTCAGCTGAACACAGAAAGGGGAAGGGCGGAGCTTAGACCTTGAGGCGCATATGCAAATCCCGAAGAAAAGCTGATCTCTCTGCCCTGTGGACCTTTCCTTAATGGCCCTGGTTGCTTTGTCTATTAGCATTTCAATAACCCATTAGATCGCTGAGGAGGGCCCCTTTTTTTTTTTTTTTTTTTATCCTTTTTTCTTTTTCTAAAACAATTACTCTAAGAAGCCCAATACAGAAAGCTTCAAAGACTTTCAATTTGGGCACGTCAAGTCAAGAGCAGAACTAAGAGAGCTCTGAGACAAAAGGCAATAATCCAGTGGCTGAGAAAATTCACTAAACACCACAACTTCCCAAGAAAAGGGGGGTGTCCACTCACAGCCACCATCCTGGTGGACAGGAAACACTCCTGCCCATCGCCAGCCCCATAGCCCAGAACTGCCCCAGACAACCCAGTGTGACGGAAGTGCTTCAAATAACAGGCACACACCACAAAACTGGGCGTGGACATTAGCCTTCCCTGCAACCTCAGCTGATTGTCCCAGAGTTGGGAAGGCGGAGCAGTGTGAATTAACAAAGCCCCATTCAGCCATCATTTGAGCAGACTGGGAGCCTCCCTACACAGCCCAGCAGCCCAGAACTGCCCTGGGGGGACGGCACTCACCTGTGACATAGCACAGTCATCCCTCAACAGAGGACCTGGGGTGCACAGCCTGGAAGAGGGGCCCACTTGCAAGTCTCAGGAGCCATACGCCAATACCAAGGACTTGTGGGTCAGTGGCAGAGACAAACTGTGGCAGGACTGAACTGAAGGATTAGACTATTGCAGCAGCTTTAAAACTCTAGGATCACCAGGGAGATTTGATTGTTAGGGCCACCCCCCCTCCCCGACTTCCTAGAAACACGCCCCACATACAGGGCAGGCAACACCAACTACACACGCAAGCTTGGTACACCAATTGGACCCCACAAGACTCACTCCCCCACTCACCAAAAAGGCTAAGCAGGGGAGAACTGACTTGTGGAGAACAGGTGGCTCGTGGATGCCACCTGCTGGTTAGTTAGAGAAAGTGTACTCCACGAAGCTGTAGATCTGATAAATTAGAGATAAGGACTTCAGTAGGTCTACAAACCCTAAAAGAACCCTATCAAGTTCAGCAAATGCCACGAGGCTAAAAACAACAGAAAATTATAAAGCATATGAAAAAACCAGACGATATGGATAACCCAAGCCCAAGCACCCAAATCAAAATACCAGAAGAGACACAGCACCTAGAGCAGCTACTCAAAGAACTAAAGATGAACAATGAGACCATAGTACGGGATATAAAGGAAATCAAGAAGACTCTAGAAGAGCATAAAGAAGACATTGCAAGACTAAATAAAAAAATGGATGATCTTATGGAAATTAAAGAAACTGTTGACCAAATTAAAAAGATTCTGGACACTCATAGTACAAGACTAGAGGAAGTTGAACAACGAATCAGTGACCTCGAAGATGACAGAATGGAAAACGAAAGCATAAAAGAAAGAATGGGGAAAAAAATTGAAAAAATCAAAATGGACCTCAGGGATATGATAGATAATATGAAACGTCCAAATATAAGACTCATTGGTGTCCCAGAAGGGGAAGAAAAGGGTAAAGGTCTAGGAAGAGTATTCAAAGAAATTGTTGGGGAAAACTTCCCAAATATTCTAAACAACATAAATACACAAATCATAAATGCTCAGCGAACTCCAAATAGAATAAATCCAAATAAACCCACTCCGAGACATATACTGATCACACTGTCAAACACAGAAGAGAAGGAGCAAGTTCTGAAAGCAGCAAGAGAAAAGCAATTCACCACATACAAAGGAAACAGCATAAGACTAAGTAGTGACTACTCAGCAGCCACCATGGAGGCAAGAAGGCAGTGGCATGATATATTTAAAATTCTGAGTGAGAAAAATTTCCAGCCAAGAATACTTTAACCAGCAAAGCTCTCCTTCAAATTTGAGGGAGAGCTTAAATTTTTCACAGACAAACAAATGCTGAGAGAATTTGCTAACAAGAGACCTGCCCTACTGGAGATACTAAAGGGAGCCCTACAGAGAGAGAAACAAAGAAAGGACAGAGAGACTTGGAGAAAGGTTCAGTACTAAAGAGATTCGGTATGGGTACAATAAAGGATATTAATAGAGAGAGGGAAAAATATGGCAAACATAAACCAAAGGATAAGATGGCCGATTCAAGAAATGCCTTCACGGTTATAACGTTGAATGTAAATGGATTAAACTCCCCAATTAAAAGATATAGATTCGCAGAATGGATCAAAAAAAATGAACCATCAATATGTTGCATACAAGAGACTCATCTTAGACACAGGGACACAAAGAAACTGAAAGTGAAAGGATGGAAAAAAATATTTCATGCAAGCTACAGCCAAAAGAAAGCAGGTGTAGCAATATTAATCTCAGATAAAATAGACTTCAAATGCAGGGATGTTTTGAGAGACAAAGAAGGCCACTACATACTAATAAAAGGGGCAATTCAGCAAGAAGAAATAACAATCGTAAATGTCTATGCACCCAATCAAAGTGCCACAAAATACATGAGAGAAACACTGGCAAAACTAAAGGAAGCAATTGATGTTTCCACAATAATTGTGGGAGACTTCAACACATCACTCTCTCCTATAGATAGATCAACCAGACAGAAGACCAATAAGGAAATTGAAAACCTAAACAATCTGATAAATGAATTAGATTTAACAGACATATACAGGACATTACATCCCAAATCACCAGGATACACATACTTTTCTAGTGCTCATGGAACTTTCTCCAGAATAGATCATATGCTGGGACATAAAACAAGCCTCAATAAATTTAAAAAGATTGAAATTATTCAAAGCACATTCTCTGACCACAACGGAATACAATTAGAAGTCAATAACCATCAGAGACTTAGAAAATTCACAAATACCTGGAGGTTAAACAACACACTCCTAAACAATCAGTGGGTTAAAGAAGAAATAGCAAGAGAAATTGCTAAATATATAGAGACGAATGAAAATGAGAACACAACATACCAAAACCTATGGGATGCAGCAAAAGCAGTGCTAAGGGGGAAATTTATAGCACTAAACGCATATATTAAAAAGGAAGAAAGAGCCAAAATCAAAGAACTAATGGATCAACTGAAGAAGCTAGAAAATGAACAGCAAACCAATCCTAAACCAAGTAGAAGAAAAGAAATAACAAGGATTAAAGCAGAAATAAATGACATAGAGAACAAAAAAACAATAGAGAGGATAAATATCACCAAAAGTTGGTTCTTTGAGAAGATCAACAAGATTGACAAGCCCCTAGCTAGACTGACAAAATCAAAAAGAGAGAAGACCCATATCAACAAAATAATGAATGAAAAAGGTGACATAACTGCAGATCCTGAAGAAATTAAAAAAATTTTAAGAGGATATTATGAACAACTGTATGGCAACAAACTGGACAATGTAGAAGAAATGAACAATTTCCTGGAAACATATGAACAACCTAGACTGACCAGAGAAGAAACAGAAGACCTCAGCCAACCCATCACAAGCAAAGAGATCCAATCAGTCATCAAAAATCTTCCCACAAGTAAATGCCCAGGGCCAGATGGCTTCACAGGGGAATTCTACCAAACTTTCCAGAAAGAACTGACACCAATCTTACTCAAACTCTTTCAAAACATTGAAGAAAATGGAACACTACCTAACTCATTTTATGAAGCTAACATCAATCTAATACCAAAACCAGGCAAAGATGCTACAAAAAAGGAAAACTACCGGCCAATCTCCCTAATGAATATAGATGCAAAAATCCTCAACAAAATACTTGCAAATTGAATCCAAAGACACATTAAAAAAATCATACACCATGACCAAGTGGGGTTCATTCCAGGCATGCAAGGATGGTTCAACATAAGAAAAACAATCAATGTACTACAACACATTAAAAACTCGAAAGGGAAAAATCAATTGATCATCTCAATAGATGCTGAAAAAGCATTTGACAAAATCCAACATCCCTTTTTGATAAAAACACTTCAAAAGGTAGGAATTGAAGGAAACTTCCCCAACATGATAAAGAGCATATATGAAAAACCCACAGCCAGCATAGTACTCAATGGTGAGAGACTGAAAGCCTTCCCTCTAAGATCAGGAACAAGACAAGGATGCCCGCTGTCACCACTGTTATTCAACATTGTGCTGGAAGTGCCAGCCAGGGCAATCCGGCAAGACAAAGAAATAAAAGGCATCCAAATTGGAAAAGAAGAAGTAAAACTGTCATTGTTTGCAGATGATATGATCTTATATCTAGAAAACCCTGAGAAATCGACGATACAGCTACTAGAGCTAATAAACAAATTTAGCAAAGTAGCGGGATACAAGGTTAATGCACATAAGTCAGTAATGTTTCTATATGCTAGAAATGAACAAACTGAAGAGACACTCAAGAAAAAGATACCATTTTCAATAGCAACTAAAAAAATCAAGTACCTAGGAATCAACTTAACCAAAGATGTAAAAGACCTATACAAAGAAAACTACATAACTCTACTAAAAGAAACAGAAGGGGACCTTAAAAGATGGAAAAATATTCCATGTTCATGGATAGGAAGGCTAAATGTCATTAAGATGTCAATTCTACCCAAACTCATCTACAGATTCAATGCAATCCCAATCAAAATTCCAACAACCTACTTTGCAGACTTGGAAAAGCTAGTTATCAAATTCATTTGGAAAGGGAAGATGCCTCGAATTGCTAAAGACACTCTAAAAAAGAAAAACGAAGTGGGAGGACTTACACTCCCTGACTTTGAAGCTTATTATAAAGCCACAGTTGCCAAAACAGCATGGTACTGGCACAAAGATAGACATATAGATCAATGGAATCGAATTGAGAATTCAGAGATAGACCCTCAGATCTATGGCCGACTGATCTTTGATAAGGCCCCCAAAGTCACTGAACTGAGCCATAATGGTCTTTTCAACAAATGGGGCTGGGAGAGTTGGATATCCATATCCAAAAGAATGAAAGAGGACCCCTACCTCACCCCCTACACAAAAATTAACTCAAAATGGACCAAAGATCTCAATATAAAAGAAAGTACCATAAAACTCCTAGAAGATAATGTAGGAAAACATCTTCAAGACCTTGTATTAGGCGGCCACTTCCTAGACTTTACACCCAAAGCACAAGCAACAAAAGAGAAAATAGATAAATGGGAACTCCTCAAGCTTAGAAGTTTCTGCACCTCAAAGGAATTTCTCAAAAAGGTAAAGAGGCAGCCAACTCAATGGGAAAAAATTTTTGGAAACCATGTATCTGACAAAAGACTGATATCTTGCATATACAAAGAAATCCTACAACTCAATGACAATAGTACAGACAGCCCAATTATAAAATGGGCAAAAGATATGAAAAGACAGTTCTCTGAAGAGGAAATACAAATGGGCAAGAAACACATGAAAAAATGTTCAGCTTCACTAGCTATTAGAGAGATGCAAATTAAGACCACAATGAGATACCATCTAACACCGGTTAGAATGGCTGCCATTAAACAAACAGGAAACTACAAATGCTGGAGGGGATGTGGAGAAATTGGATCTCTTATTCATTGTTGGTGGGACTGTATAATGGTTCAGCCACTCTGGAAGTCAGTCTGGCAGTTCCTTAGAAAACTAGATATAGAGCTACCATTCGATCCAGCGATTGCACTTCTCGGTATATACCCGGAAGATCGGAAAGCAGTGACACGAACAGATATCTGCACGCCAATGTTCATAGCAGCATTGTTCACAATTGCCAAGAGATGGAAACAACCCAAATGTCCTTCAACAGATGAGTGGATAAATAAAATGTGGTATATATACACGATGGAATACTACACGGCAGTAAGAAGGAACGATCTCGTGAAACATATGACAACATGGATGAACCTTGAAGACATAATGCTGAGCGAAATAAGCCAGGCACAAAAAGAGAAATATTATATGCTACCACTAATGTGAACTTTGAAAAATGTAGAACAAATGGTTTATAATGTAGAATGTAGGGGAACTAGCAGTAGAGAGCAATTAAGGAAGGGGGAACAATAATCCAAGAAGAACAGATAAGCTATTTAACGTTCTGGGGATGCCCAGAAATGACTATGGTCTGTTAATTTCTGATGGATATAGTAGGAACAAGTTCACAGAAATGTTGCTATATTATGTAACTTTCTTGGGGAAAAGTAGGAACATGTTGGAAGTTAAGCAGTTATCTTAGGTTAGTTGTCTTTTTCTTACTCCCTTGTTATGGTCTCTTTGAAATGTTCTTTTATTGTATGTTTGTTTTCTTTTTAACTTTTTTTTTCATACAGTTGATTTAAAAAAGAAGGGAAAGTTAAAAAAAAAAAAAGAAAGAAAGAAAAACAAGGAAAAAAAAAAAAGATGTAGTGCCCCCTTGAGGAGCCTGTGGAGAATGCAGGGGTATTCGCCTACCCCACCTCCATGGTTGCTAACATGACCACAGACATAGGGGACTGGTGGTTTGATGGGTTGAACCCACTACCATAAGTTTTACCCTTGGGAAGACGGTTGCTACAAAGGAGAGGCTAGGCCTCCCTATATTTGTGCCTAAGAGTCTCCTCCTGAATGCCTCTTTGTTGCTCAGATGTGGCCCTCTCTCTCTGGCTAAGCCAACTTGAAAGGTGAAATCACTGCCCTCCCCTCTATGTGGGATCAGACACCCAGGGGAGTGAATCTCCCTGGCAACGTAGAATATGACTCCCGGGGAGGAATGTAGACCCGGCATCGTGGGACGGAGAACATCTTCTTGACCAAAAGGGGGATGTGAAAGGAAATGAAATAAGCTTGAGTGGCAGAAAGATTCCAAAAGGAGCCGAGAGGTCACTCTGGTGGGCACTCTTACACACACTTTAGACAACCCTTTTTAGGTTCTAAAGAATTGGGGTAGCTGGTGGTGGATACCTGAAACTATCAAACTACAACCCAGAACCCATGAATCTCGAAGACAGTTGTATAAAAATGTAGCTTATGAGGGGTGACAATGGGATTGGGAAAGCCATAAGGACCACACTCCACTTTGTCTAGTTTATGGATGGATGAGTAGAAAAATAGGGGAAGGAAACAAACAGACAAAGGTACCCAGTGTTCTTTTTTACTTCAATTGCTCTTTTTCACTCTAATTATTATTCTTGTTATTTTTGTGTGTGTGCTAATGAAGGTGTCAGGGATTGATTTAGGTGATGAATGTACAACTATGTAATGGTAATGTAAACAATCGGAAGTACGATTTGTTTTGTATGACTGCGTGGTATGTGAATATATCTCAATAAAATGATGATTAAAAAAAAAGTCATATGTTAAAGATATAAATTGTAAAACCTAGAAGAACAATTAAAAGTAAAAAAAAAAAGCAAAACTAAAAAATCAATAATGGAGGTAGATTAACATCATTAAAATACTCAACCAAAAGAACACTCACATAGAGAAAAAAAAAGAACAGATGGCACAAACAGAGTACAATTAGCAAACTTTTTTGTTTCCTGCTTTTATGGAAGCAATCTATTCCTCTCATGCTCTGCGAAAGATAAAGTAGCTTGTGTGTCCTATTTCCCTTAGATGAAACTGTCACTTTTTAAAAATTCGGTTTAAAAACCAATGCTCTCTGAAAAGTTCAAGAAAATTATTATGTTTTAGATTATCTAATTTATCTCATTTTTAGGATGGAAAAACTTTCTCCTGTGACTTCCTACATCCTAAAAAGCAATAGAGCTTGCTTTCAGTAGTTCTTTTCTTCTTTTGAATATTGTACCTATGTTATTTGAGGTACAGACATTCATAAGTATTATATTTTCATTTTGAATGCTACCATCTGGTTTAAAAAAAATAAGTATCTTTATCTCATTTAGTGATTTGAAGCCTGAATTCCATCTTGTCTGATATTAAAAGTGCGAACTTTGCTTTCTGTTTATTTTGTATTTGCCCAGTATGCTTTTGCCCATCCTTCTATTTTCCCTTCTGAACCATTTGTTTTAGCTGTACAGGTTTAGGTTTCACTTTCACTCTTTCTCTCTCTCTTTTTTTTTAAAGTAAAGCTTACATTTTATTTATGTGGCACTTCACATGCTCTATGCTTTTGTGGTTACGTTCGTACAATAAGCATTAAATACCAGGGCAAACCTCCCCAGCAGAATCCTCCCCACCAAGTTCAAATGAACAAAACAAACTTTCCTGTAACAGTTATTTTAAAATCATAAAGATTACACTCATTTCTGGATTCCAAACTCATGGGACTGCTACATGGTACCAAACTGTAGTGTGCCAAAAAATACCTGTTTTTTTTTTTTAAATGCTAGATAAAAATTGCTGGCATTAAAAAAAATCACATCCAATTTTTTTTGATGCCCTCATTTCCAAGAGAACAAAGAAAAAAGCAATATGAACAACAGATCCCCATATTAGGAAGGAAAAACTTACCAAAAAGGAACATGCAGGAAACAAATTAAAGAAATACCAATTCTATTCGATGCTCAATTAAAAAGAAAGTTAAGAAGCAATATATCATGCAAATGAAATAATTACAGGAAGCTGGGGAGAATTTTGCTAGAATAAAATGATTTTTTATAAAGGAGCCTGTGTTTGCACACTGAAATATTTAGTTCAACCTAATTGCTCAATATCTGATGCGTAGATATGTATGTATAGATGTGTGTGTGTGTGTGTGTGTGTGTGTGTGTGTGTGTTTCTCATCTATTTTTTTTCCCCAGCATGACTCTAAACTATAAGAGCTGGAGATGTTATTGCAGAGCAAAATTTTGTAGAATCCCGTGTATGTGATTCAAAGAACAATTATGCATACAAGGGGGTTAAAAAAAATGATGAGATTTAGCAACAATTAAATAATATTTGAAGTAGAATTTGGACTACTTAGAGAGGATTAAAATAAAAAACAACAAATATAAGGAATGATTTTACATCTGATGTGAATCACTGTTGGCCTACCGTAATGTGTAAGGCCAGATTGCTTTGAAGAATTCATACTCAGGTCTTAAACTTATATAAAAAAAAAGTACCCTTATATTCATGATTCAATGTGTGATTTGCATTATCTTTAAATTATGCTATACTTAATTATAGTCTAATTTCAAATACTTTACTGCCATTAGGGGAAAAAGTCATTTCATCAATATATACTCAATGCCTGTATTTTATTATACTTCTAAGGCTATAAATATTTCAGTAGTTTGTGTAGTAGTTGAATAATTGAAAAGAATGAGATAGAGCCTTAGGAAAAATGAATTAGATTCTTAACAATTCTATAGGAAAACAGTAATAGATTTAGTGCTAGGGAAAAGCAATCAAGTCTATGCTGTGTTCCAAATTTCTATCATTGCCAACAATTATCATCAACTCACTTCTTCTGACATCCCTAATTTGCAGTGATCAAATGTCCATAGACCTGCTAAAAACAAGTGTGATCTTGGTGTACAATATTAACTAAGATGTCTTCTATCTAGAGTGTGTACCGCCAAAACACACACAAACACGGGACTGTACTCCAATGTTATGTGAGCATCTGATGCAAAAGTGTACATGTACCTGTTAAGTCAAGTCTAGTGATTCCCTTTGGTCAAGTTCTTTTTCTGATCCTCTCTCTGCTTCTGCTTCTTCCTCTTGCACCTTCTTTGAATCCTGCTGAATAAATGGAGGGATCCCAGTTGCTGGTCCCCTGAGGTTTATCTTGCTCATCCTCCTCCTCACAAATATAGTTAGATACATGTATGGGTAAAGTGGCAGTTCTGTGAGACTTCAGTGGATGAACATTGGCTGGCTGGGAAGGCAGGGCATTTTGTCCTCTTCACCTGCATTATTCTGCAAAGGCGTCTTCATCTGCCACATTAAGGACTTTAAATGGCCATCTTCTTCAACTTCTACTCTTTCGTGACCATTCTTACTAATCCTCTTTGTAGTGATTTTTCTGCCATTAACTATTTTGGTAGAAGTTGATATAGATTTGAAGTTGCCCATCCTACTACCACTGAAAGATGTTAAAGAAAATGAAGTAAGGCCCTTGTGCACCAGTGAACCAAATGAAGTAAATCCTATATCTAAAGAAGAAAATCCACCTCCAAAAGATGGAAACTCACTGAAGGCAGAGAAAAAAGATCCTGGCCCCTGTTTCTGGGTCCACAGAGGCTTCTTCGATTTTCAAACAACTGAAATGGGTCAAAGAAGTCAAAAGAAAATGGGTCCCTTCCACTAAAAAATTCCCTGAAGACATCATCTGGATTATGGAATGTAAAGCCAAACTCAAATGGATGGTCAAAATGACTTCCACCTCCATCACCATTGTTTAATCCTTTTTTGCCGTATCTGCCATAGATGTTTTAGCATCTGATAATGCCTCATATGCCTCAGCTACTTGTTTGAATTTTCTCTCTGCTTCTTTATTCTCAGGATTTTTATCAGGGTGCCACTTCAGTGCCAATTTACAGTGTGCCTTTTTAATATCCTTGGGTAAAGCATGTCTCTGCATGCCTAGGATGTCTTCTGTCTAGAGTGTGTACCACCAAAACACACACGAACACAGGACCGTGCTCCAGTGTTATGTGAGCATAACCCAGCGAGCCCCGAGCAGCCCCACCGCCGCCGCCGGCCTAGTTACCATCACACACCGGGAGGGGCCGCAGCTGCCGCAGCCCGCCCCAGTCACCATCACCGCAACCCGGAGCAGCGAGGCCGAGACCCGCAGCCGCCGCCCCCGCCCTCCGCGCTGCCGACACCGAGCCCCGCACCACCCGCAGCGGCGCAGGGAGCGGCCTCCCGGGCGGCCTCACACCGGCGGGGACAACAAGCTCATCGCAAGGAAGGTTCTGGGAACAGAAAAATGGTTCACTGTAAGAAACGGACATGGTTTCACCAACAGGAATGACACCGAGGAAGATGTGTTTGTACACCAGACTGCCATGAAGAAGAAGAACCCCAGGAAGTACCTTCGCAGGGTAGGAGACGGAGAGACTGTGCAGTCTGATGTTGCTGAAGGAGGAAAGGGGCAGAGGCAGCAAACGTCACAGGCCCTGGGGGGGCTCCAGTGCAAGGCCGTGAACATGCAGCAGACCGTAACCATTACAGACGGCATCCACGCCGTAGGGGTCCTCCACGCAATTCCCAGCAAAATTACCAAAATAGTGAGTGGGGAGAAAACGAGGGATCAGAGTGTGCTCCGGAAGGCCAGGCCGCCGGCCCCACGCAGGCGACGATTCCCACCTTACCGCATGCGGAGACCCTACGGGCGTCGGCCAGTGTCCGACCCTCCTGTGCAGGAAGCGATGGAGGGTGCTGACAACCAGGGTGCAGGAGAGCAAGGTCGACCAGTGACGCAGAGTATGTATCGGGGTTACAGACCACGATTCCGCAGGGGCCCCCTCGCCCAAGACAGCCTAGAGAGGACGGCAATGAAGATGAAACCGACGCAGACGGCCAGAAAAACCCCGAACCACAGGATGGCAAAGAGACAAAAGCAGCCGATCCACCAGCTGGGAATTCATCTGCTCCCGAGGCTGAGCAGGGCGGGGCTGAGTAAACGCCGGCTTACCATCTCTACCATCATCCAGTTTAGTCATCCAACAAGAAGTGAATATGAAATTCCAGCAATAAGAAATGAACAAAAGATTGGAGCTGAAGACCTTAAGTGCTTGTTTTTTCCCGTTGACCAGATAACTAGAACTATCTGCATTATCTATGCAGCATGGGGTTTTTATTATTTTTACCTAAAGATGTCTCTTTTTGGTAATGACAAACGTGTTTTTTAAAAAGCCTGGTTTTTCTCAATACACCTTTAAAGGTTTTTAAAGTGTTTCACATCTGGTCAAGTTGAGATTTTTAAACACCTCATTTTTAATTTGTAATAAAAGTTTACAACTTGATTTTTTCAAAAAGTCAACAAACTGCAAGTGCCTGTTAATAAAGGTCTTTAATAATAATAACAATAATAATAATAATTATAATAAAGATTGTTGGAACAAGTCCCGAGGAAGTCGGCAGCCAGTGGCAGGAAGGAGGAGAGGCTAGGCGGTGGGGCCCGTGGTCTCCTCACAGCTCCATCACAGCTGGTGCTGGTGAAGGCGGTGGCAGCGATTCTTGGAGTTTTCCTCCTCACTTTCTCTTAATGGATGAGTTAACTCATTTATCGTAGAGTCATAGTAGGCCTTAGTTCTGTCATAATATTTTATGTTTTGTTTTTTCATTTTATACCTGTTAAAAATCTTTCAAATACTGCTTTTTCCCCTATGTATATATGTATACATTTTTTCTGATATTTAGGAAGTTTTATATTTTTGTTCTGTTTTCTATGCATTCATTGTGTTTTCTGCGGTCTTTCTCCATTATGCTTCTATTTGCCTTTATTTTTTGTAATTTCTTCTTTCACTTTATAACTGAGCTTACATTTTATCTCTTCCTATTATCTACCATCTCTTCCTTGAGTTCTTGCTTCAAAAGGGATATTATTATTTAATTGAGCTTTTTCAATTTTGGGTGAAAACTTTGGTCCCAATTTATCTGCTACGTTAGAACATTTTTCTGCCTCATGTATCTTGTTTGTAAGATGTTTCTCTCGTTTGTTTCATTCTTCTGTTTGTAGCATATTTGTTTGACTCCTGGTGATGCTTCCTTTTTTCTTTACTCCTCATTGAAGCAGGTAAGTTTTCCCACAGCAGTTATTTTCAGGACTTTTTTGTATGGGAGGAATCAGGTCTATATTCTATGTTAGCTGGAATTATCCTGAGGACCTAGAATTGTGTCTGTGAGTTTGTCTAGTCTTTAATTTTCCTGAGTCAATGAGGATGAGCACTGTGGAGGTTTATTTATGATGCTAAATCTCTGTTTTCACTTTCCACAGGAAAGATTTCTTCCTGCAAACATAGCTAATCGGTGTGATTCCTTGTTTAGTCTCACCCTTTTGATTCAGAAGCAAACCAGCTCCAGCAAAGTTCCTGCCTCCAGCCATGTTCATCCTATTTCCATTGTTGCAAACGAGGCATTTGGATTCTGGATCTCCGAAAATGGCCCTTATTTTGAGAAGTGAACTTTGCTGACTCTGAGATCTGAAACTACACTGTTCTTTTTCCTGTTCCTTCTGCATACATCTCTGCTTGATCCCCACTCCTTTGGGAATACTACAATTTATTTTGTAGTTCATGGTTTTAGTACTACTTTTGCCACATTATCTTCAACACAGTAATGGTTTTCTCCATTGGTTTCTTCCAATTTACATAGTTTATTAAACCATATTTCAGAAAATACAGTTTCAATCACAACTCCATTTGGGTTTCTGTTTGCTTGCTTTTGCCTGTTCAAGAAACTCTTGGTTATATCTCTGACTTCTCACTATTTAAGTCACAATGGCTTGTATTTAGTTTTCTTGACCAAATGTTTAGACCTAAAATTTAAGGAATGAATTTAGGTAACATGGTAGCTATGTTTACAACAAATTATAATTCAAACTATTTTGGAAAACACCTCTTTGCAGGGTACAAATTTAAAACCTGTACTTTCATAAACTATACATCAGTAATCCTAGAACTCTACTGTCCCACTTAGATTTTTATTCACCTATTGAAGGGACATTTAGAGCACTTGCTTTCTGTTTTGCTTGCAGGCTAAAAGTTTTATTTTGACTACATTACCACATTTTATGCAGCAATGTTTGGGAAATTATTTTAAAAACTGATTGCATTTTATTCTATTTTATAAAATTCAGTAGGAAACAGAAGACTGAAAGTATTAAACTGGTGACTTTAGAGGAATATAAAGTCTTTTTTTTAAAAATTAAGCTTTTTGTGATTTGCAATCAAAAGAATCAGGTCTGATAGGAAAGGAAATTGAGATGGAGTTTGACATAAAGTGAGGATTCAAAATGGGTTGTCATTCTTGTTCCTTTTTAAGCCATGGGTATAAATTTGACTTTTAAGCTTTTTCTGCCTGGAGGAGAACTGCTAGACTCCTTGTTTACCTAGTAGTTGGGGAAAATGTCTGTATCAATTCTATTTTGGTCTACTATTAAACACTGTTATAAGCCCTGTAGAATTCTGCATTATTTCATCTATTAATCAGAAACACCAATGATAACCAGAATTCCATTGTGTCTTCAAGTGCTTCAATTTCACTTTCCTTGGTTGACCTGTAACAATCATGCAATTTTTCGTTGTTAGTCTGATCTATTTAAGATGGACCTGGAGAAGCATCCCAGAAGTACCCATGGGTGCCAACATTTTTGAGAAAAGTTTTTTTTGAGAAAAGCTTAGTTCTATCTGGATCTCTTTCAGTGCCTATGGGTACAAGTTTATGAGATGCTGATTAGGTCTGGTGTAGGTCCCAGATAGGTACTTTACCAAAAATGTAAAGGATATGCACTGCATTTGAGAATTATTGTCCTAAACTTTACTCTGACTTGAATTAGTTAGCATTTTAGAAAGAGCCTCTTCTACCGGAGAAGCATTGGATTCTTAAGAGGTAAATGAGCTCACTGCTTATTTCTTCAAGTTTGGGGATCAGAATTAGAGTGGCGAAAGAACTAAGACTAACACTATTGAATAAGCAATTGAAAACAGCTGATTTTTCTTACCAGGCAGTATATAATCTCCTTTCTTTGTGATGTCTCAAGCCATAGAAGCCAGGTCTTTGAAAAACTCTTTTGTTTCAGAAGGGGCATTTTTATACCATCCTTTTCAGGACTGTGGACTGTGTTTAGCAGGAAACAAAAACATAACATGAGCTTTTGGAAGCAGAATTGGTGGGGAATTTAAAAGCCTCATGGACAATGTAAAAGGGAGAAGAAATTTAAGAGCATCAAGTGAAATCAAAACTTCCTTTCCTGACACATCTTAAATGGATGGATTGAAAGCAATCTTCAAACTATAAATTTTAATTTTATCTATTGGAAATAATTTTATGACCTCAGCTGTAGCCAGTTCAGTTGAGTCATGCTTCTTGGGAAATTGTTTCCTAACTACATTTGGTGACTTAATTTTTATATTAGATGAAATGCCAATTGTACATTTTGGAAAAGTAACTACATATACTTCTATTTCTGTCAGAGTACTGAACGAAACTACATGTGAATAAAACTAGATTCACTAATGGGACTTTGGATATTTAATCATTGTTTTGATCTTGAAATTAAAAGAACTTTATCAAAAATAGCAAATGTATTTTCTTGCAGACTTTTAGGATAATGGGCAAGAAACCACTCATTCAAAATAGGTGCCTTTTAATTCTATGACCCAGGCAGGAGGTATTTTAGGCCATCGACTGCCCATTGGAATTACCTGGGAAGCATTTAAATAAATACCAGTGTCCATCCAGGGATATGACCCGGGCATCAGTATTTTTCAGAGCTCCCCCTGAGTGGTTTTAAAGGGCACCCAGTGTTGAGAACTGCTGAACTATGCTATGCTCAGATAGACTCATTTCAAACATTCACTAAACCCAACACTGCTTAAAATGAGACAGGAATTATGAAATAAACTGAGTTACAGTATTTTCGTTTCCAGGCTGCTAAAACAAATACTGTGTGGTGGGTTGTCTTAAGCAATGGGAATGAATGTATTGGCTCACGATTTTGAGGCTAGAAGAAATTTAAAATTGAGGCACCAGCAAGGCAGTGTTTTTTTCCCGAAGACTGTGGCCTTCTGGGGCTGCTGCCTGCAGTCCTTGGTCCTTGGCTGTTTCATCACAAGGCCAGGCACACAGCGGCATCTTCTCCTTTCTCTTCCGGGTTCCCTTGACTTCCAGCTTCTGACTGCTCCCCATGGCTTCTCTTTCCACTTCTATTCTTATAAAGGACTCCAGTAATCCGGATTAAAGCCCACCCTTGTTCATCTTGAAGAGACCTTATTACAATGGGTCCACACCCACCGGAGTGTGGGTCCAAACTGGAGTCCACAATTCAGTCCACCACACTTAGTTACTGCACTAAAGGAGCTTACATTGTACTGGAACAGATTATTTAAAATGAAACAAATTAAACATTTTTTTAAACCCTGCATTATTAAGAACTAAGAGTGATAGAGAATATGTTCTAAAGGTGTTCAAAGACAAAAGAAATCAGGGAGGAATAGTGATTAAAAAGAGATTCTAGGAGACATTGGGACTCATTTTGGGTTTCTAGCTGTGGTAGCTTTGGTGGTCAGCCTCCAAGATGGTTCCCAAAGATCCCCACCCTAGTATTCACATCCTTGTGGCTTTTACCTCTCTCTTCTCTCTCTTTCCCTACCTCAACCCCACTCTGATTAGTACCTCACAGGAAACCAGGACCCATGTGGTGAAGACACTCAGCAGCTTACAGTGACACCCATGTTAAGGAATGGAGGCCTTGGTCTACAGCCAATGAGGAACTTAGGCCTACCAGTAGACTTGTGGGCAAGCTTGCAAGTGGATTCTTCAACCCAGACAAGTCTTGAGATGGCCGTAGTCTCAGCTGATAGCCTTACTGCAACATCATGAAGGACCCTGAGCCAGGACAATCCAGAACAAGTACAGAAGACAAGGCATTGGAAGAACAATGAGAAAGGAATGAAGTTATGTTATGTTATTCTGACTGGTGACACAGATATGTTGGCTAGGAAGTGGGGGTGGGGGGGAGTGGGGGGGGATTATTGAGGATGTTGAAAGATTTACTAAATACTTGATGTGGAAGGCAATAAAGAGCCATTGGGCCTTTGTTTACTTTCCCTCTCAAATTTTTGAAAATTTATTCAGAGTACAATCATTCAAATGCAGAAGGCAAAACACATTGTTGTTTATCAATATGCTAGAGAAAGAAATCAGACCACTTTTCATATAAAGGGAGCTGACCATGGCTCTTGTGGACTGACCTCCTTGGAGCAAAGGGTTTGAATAGAATAGAGATTTGGTGTGTGTGAAATCCATCAATCACTAGTAAATGCTGAAATTAAAATCAAATTTATACATCATAGACCAACAGCCTGATCTTTAATCTAAATACATCTAAATAAGTGATAAGATGACAACAAAATTCCTTTCTTTGCTAAGACTTGATTTCCAATATTGTTCCAAATTGATTTAAAGTACATTTACTAAAACTCATCATATTAACAAACATTAACTAGGTACCTTATACATTTTTCACACAGCTACTTATTCCCTACAAAACATATAAATACTCAATTGAAAGTCCAATGGCAGCAGTTTTTAATTTTTTCCTGATGTTGTAATAGGAGCAGCAAAGAATTTTATGAATGAAAATTCACCTGGTTTAAGTACAAGCTCCCAACCTTCTTTTAGCTGCTTAAATGTTTTGCTAAGGAACTTTGCCTTAGGCAGGTCTCTGCTTTTAGAATAAATCAGATTAAGCCCAATTTTATCAGTGTTTTACTTTGGGCTTGCTGTTTATTTTGCATTTAAAGCTCAAAATCAACAGTGGTGGCTCGGGTGAACATTAAGGAAATTGTGCCCACACTGTAGGGTCTTTGAGAAGTAATTTATTTGCTATTTTCCACATTACTTCAGAAAAGCAAATAGAGCATCTTCCTTAAATTAAAATGTTTTTTTTTTTTTCATTTTAAAAACACAAATTTATTATATACATTTTGGAAAATGCAGAAAAATAGAAGGAATTATTTTAAATTGTACATTTTAATACCAACAAGCAGAATATAGCACTATTACATTTTTCTTTGGTTCCTTTTGGCATTTTTTTTCTCTGTATATACATATTTTGGTGGTGTTATATAATTATGATTATTCTACATCCACAATTTTGAATCCTATCCCCCTCTTAGGATTCATTAATTTATTCATTCAATAGATATTTATTGAGCATTATAACCTATGTGTTTCTCATTTGATTTTGACTTTATACATATATTTTTTAATGACTGCATAAAATCCTTTCCAGTACTTTTGTCTTAGTTTATTTAATCAAATTCCTATCGTTAGAAATTTTGTTTCCTTTTTTTTTTTTAATCTGTGGAGAATTTTTAAAATTCCTTATTTCTTTTAATTAAAAAGTAATATATATACAAATAGTCAGTTCAAACACTATAAAAGGGTTTAAATGAAAAATTTCCCTCCCAACCCAGACCCCCAGATCCTGGTCTTCCCTCTCCCCTTATTATCTGTTTCACATCTCCTCCTTTAGAAACAGTCTGAGTATACACAAACTTCCTTTTTTCCTATACAAATAGAAATGCACTATATACCATGCTTTCAATGTTCTAGACCTTGTTTTTCATTTCTTAACAATATGGAGATTGTTCCTTATCTGCAGAAGCCTTCTGGTATTCCACTCTGTGTAGGTTCTATAATTAATCATTTCTCTATTGGCATACACCTAAGTTATTTATAATATTTTGCTATTTCTCTAGCCTGTTGCATTGGCTAGAACTACATAAACAATATTAAATTGTTCTTGACTTTAATAACAATGTATCTAGTTTTCTAACTGTAAGCAAGATCCTGGCTTTGGGCTTCAGATAGAAAATCATGTTAAGGAAGTATCCATCTATTATTATGTTAACAAGAGTTTTTAAAATCAAGAATTTGTGTTGTATTTTTAGTATCTATGGAGATGAACACATTTTTCCCCTCCTTTGATCTATTAATTGGTGGAATTATATTAATACATTTCCTAGAATTGAGTCATTCTTGCATTTCTAGGATAAATTTAAGTAACACAGAGTTCCAATTATACTATGTATACAGTACCTTTTTTCATCTTAAAAAACAAAATCGTTTTTCCATTTTATTTTCAATTTTGTATTCTTTGTTTAATATTATTTTACTGACCACATAATTTTCTTTCTAGCAGATGTGTAATCATTTTTTCTTATTCATTATTCCATTGTATTTAATTTATTTCCATTTTAAACTATTATAAGCAATTTTTTGACATATGCATTATTACTCAATTGTTAGTTCCAGTCTTCTAGCCTTAAGGGTTTTTAACATTAAAATTCAAATAGTTTAAGTCTCCGCTTCACCGTGGAAGAAAATGCAGTGTGCTCCCAGTGTCTTTGAGGATCCTCTGGGATTTGTTTCTTATAGTCACATCTAGTTGGGAATTTTGGCTTCTGCTGACTTTTGATTTCATTTATTTCTGACCTCCTGTGGCAGCTCACTTCTCTCTCTTATGTTGACCCAACATAGGTCAGAAGCCCCTTTTAAATTCTCCAAAACATAATCCAAACAAGGCAGTTATCAAAGACTTTCACTGTTGATTTGATGAGTAAATACACTGAGCACAACAAAGAAGACTTAATATAGGATATTTAAAATCCTTTGGCTATGTGTGCTATTGGGAATTTCTCACTTTGCCATTTTCCCTCGAATGTAATCTTTTCTTCCTCCTTCTCCTTTCATCTCTGGACTTCCTCAACCCCTCTTTCATTCCTGTTCCTGCAAACTAAATTGTTTCCCATTTTATTATGCAGAGCAATTCAGAGCTCTCTTTATTTCACCTTATTTCATGTCCTAAGGCCTTGTCTCTCCACAACTGAAATGACCCCTCAAAGGGGTTTTTGTTTTTTTGTTTTGTTTTGTTT
This sequence comes from Choloepus didactylus, assembly GCF_015220235.1. Taxonomy (NCBI): domain Eukaryota; kingdom Metazoa; phylum Chordata; class Mammalia; order Pilosa; family Megalonychidae; genus Choloepus; species Choloepus didactylus. The sequence goes on along the minus strand of NC_051323.1, from coordinate 24,213,880 downwards.
TTGGCTAATCAAAAAGACACTTCTCTCCTAGGAAGAATTTCCCTGCCAGATTTGAAACTACTCTCCCCAACCCCATCCCAACCGTCTCCAGGAGCGGTTATCAGTTTAGAACACTGTCCTGAGTCTTTAAACAGGATGTGTAAGACTATGCAGTACTAGTACTTGTGTGGCATTCTCTCCTGTATTTTTTAAGCCTTCTGATAATGTGGTAATTACCTGCCTTTTCTGCTGATGGAAGAATTAGATTGTTGGGGCCCTAACATGATGCATCTGTTAGCAGCATGGATTCGTCACTGAAGCCAAGTCTTTTTTGGATTTGCAACAGGGAGGATCAGTGTCTTTCACCCCTACTCCCTCTCTCCACCTTTTAAAATTCTGCATTCTTGCTTGATAGTCCTGCTGTCTGATTTATACTCTAAGAGAGACATCATGTTATAAGGGGTGGGAGCTGGGTAAGTTGAAAGTAAACAATGCATTCATTATTTCCTTTAGGCACTAATTCAACCCCTGTTTTGCCTACAATTTTGAACTGTGTGTAATGAGTTAGGATTTCTTTTCCCCTTTTTTCCTATTAAATCCTCTGGCCAAGTGTCCCTCTGTGGCCTCCATTGGCCTTTCTTGGACTGTCTCTGATTAGATTATGTTTTGTTCTCTTTATATACAAGGTATGGGACTTATAATTTAAGAGTTAGACCAGAGCTTTAACGTCCCCTTTTATCTGTGGACAATCACAGATATTAAATTGAACACAGAGCAGACAGTGACAGTTCATTGTTCAGATCTGAACGTTGGTTGTCTCGAAGCTCCCAGGGCCTGCCTGAATAGTGCAGACAAATCTTTTCTTAATTGTCTTAGGTAGGATGTTGGATTTGGCTTGCCTCTCTTTGTGACTCATCATTGTCATCATCATCACCATCACCATCATCATCAGTCGTGCTCATCACCGTATCTCTCACCACTCTGCTCTCCTGCCTCCCTTGCACTCTGCCTGGAGCCAAGTGGAAAGAAATGCAGCATAGAGCTCTAACAGAGGCCAAGGGCAGCAAGTGTATCCGGGCTGGCCTGGCGGTGAGGATTGAAGTCACAGATGCGGATGATACTAGGGAGTGAGCATGGAGAAAGGAGGTCACCATTCAAGAACGTGTGCATGCCAGATGGGGAGGGAGAAAAACCCTCTATGTTTCAGAAAAGAACAATTTAATTAAGTAGGAGTAAAATCTTATTTTATTTATTAATACGATCTGATTCATGCCAACTGTGTGTTCATGGTTCTAATTAGAAAGTTAAAAAAAAATAAAATGCACCCAAATCACTCATCTCTGAAACCATTCATTTTGATATAGACATTATTTATATATTATTAAATCTCTTATTAAATTAATTGGAGATAGAGATATGTAAAATCCAAACATAATCCCCAAATTTCATTACCACTTATAGAGCCAATCCCCAGCACAAACTTTTTTTCCAGCACAAATAGAAAAATGAATTGTCAGTAATTTTCTAGTTCTTCCAAGTCTTGGGGAAGGATACAAATTGGCAGTGAAATGATCATCTGACTCATGTTGAGCATAAAGAGAAGCTAGTAATGGGTATCTTGGTAATTCAAATGCTGAACAACAGGTGCTTGAAGTATGACTATTCGATTTCTCATCAAGGTGGCTCTGGGTTCAGAAGTCCTTGCATTTAAATTGACTTCACCATTTACTTACAAGTCAGTGGAGTGTGGGAAAGTTAGTTAACTTTGCTGAGCCTTACTTTCCTCATCTCTAAAGACGGAGATAATAAAAGGACTACTTCGTAGGAATGTTGTAAGTAATAAATGAGATAGCACATATAAAGCATATACAGGGCACACAGTAAGCTCTGGATAACTGTGAGCCGGTATGAGGGACGGGTGATTCAATGAATGCTAATTGCCACAGTCTTCTCAGATTACCAAGCAAAATACCAGGGAGGCATTCTTAACCCCACCCTTTCTGTATTGACCTCATAGAATCTGGGACAAAGTCCCATTTTTCTTAGGTGCAAACTGTCTTGAATCCAAGCTTTCCTCACTGCTCTACTGCCATCCCTGGTCCCCAGGCCACCGTTGTCTCTCTCCTGGAGACTGTCAGTCTCCGAACTGGTCGCCTGCTTCCACCCTCAGTCCTCTCCAGTCTATTTCTCCAACCGTAGCCACAGTCGTCTTGTAAAACAAAAAATTCTGTCAAGTGTAGGGACTTGTAAACTGCCCATTATTTCTTTTTGTTCTTTGAATATATCAAAACTCAATTGCATGGCTTAAATTAAGGGCCTGGCTTAATTTGACTCCTGTCTCCCTTCTTGGCTTATCTTATTCCACTTTCTTCCCAGCTCACTGAGCTTCGGCCATAATGACCACATACTGGTTCCTTGGTTCCATCCAGCCCTTTCTCCAGGAGCTTACTCCTCTCTGGGTCTACAGTGTTCCCTCTCCCTTTCTCTGAATGGTTGCCTCATTATTATCTTCAGGCCTCAGCTCAAATGTTGCCTTCCAGAGAAGACTTCTCTGTCTTTCCTCTCTGTGATGGACTTTCCCAGAAACAAGTCATCTTATCATCTGGCTGAATTATTCCTGGGCTGTCATCACAATCTGTAACTATAATTTTTCTTTGTTGTCTTATTTTTTCTCTCTATCTCCCACTAGAATGTCAGCAACATGAGGGCAGAGATGACTTGTTTATTGCAGCATCTCTAGTGCTTGGCCCTTACAGGTTATCGACAAGCATTTGTTAAAGTATTGAATAAATAGCTGATCTGTGTTTGAGTATGTGTGTGTTTATGTGAATGTGTGTGTGTGAGGGTTTATTATTGAGTATAAATGTATGCATGAGAGTGTGTGAGTTTATGAGACTGTGTGATTGTGTGCATGAGGAGGCATGTGTGTGAGTGAGGGTGTATGTCACTGCCTGTCAATGTGTGTGAAAATGTATGAATGTGAGCAAGTGAATATGTGTTACAGTTTGTGTATTTGAAGAACATTAGAGAAACCTGATTTCTCTGATTTAGGTTTTAATCAAATACCTTAAATATTTAATAATTCAGGTTTTAATATTTTAATTAAATAATGATACTATAAATAATTATAATTACGGTGTTATAGTGTTCTAGTTTGCTAAAGCTGACAAAATGCAATATACCAGAAATGTGTTGACTTTTACAATGGGTATTTATCAACTTACAAGTTTATAGTCCTGAGACTATAAATGGAAATGTACAAATCAAGGCATCAACAGGCAATTCTTTCTCCTGGAAGAACAGCTACTGGCAATCTGGGGCTCCTCTGTCACATGGCAAGACACAAGGCCAGAATCCGATGGTCCTTCTCTCCCAGGCTTTGTTGCTTTCAGCTTTTGGCTTTTCTCTCTCTGCTTCTCTGTTTTCTGTGTGTCTGTCTCTCTCAGCTTCTCTGTGTCTTTCTGAATTTCATCTCTTTTATGAGGACTCTTTATAGGACTCCAGTAAGACTATTAAGACCCACTTGGGGCATGCCTCAACTGAAATAGCCTAATCCAAAGGTTCCACCCACAACAGGTCTACACTCAACAGGAATGGATTAGCTTTAAGAACTTGATCTTTTCTGGGGTACATACAGCTTCAAACCATTACATATAGCAAAGGAATATTTGAGCTTGACCTCAAGCTAATCACTAAAATGGGATGTGCTGACAACTATATGACGATACTGTGACTGAAACTGTTGAACCATGGATGATTGTATGGTATGTGAATATACCTCAATAAAACTTAATTTAAAAAAAAGGCATAGGCCTTAGTCTACATTAAAAAAAAAGGGGGTGGGGTGGGGGGATGTACTGAGCAAGAACTTGTGAAATTTTCATGAAATGCAGTGGGGGCACTAGTCATTGTCTGTTGTTTTCCAATTAATTGTTCACTGTGGATTAATTGTTCACTGTGGATGATTGCATGGTATGTGAATATATCTCTATAGAATTGCCAAGGGAAGAAATGTTTATTTGGTGCAGGATATATATTTTCGGCAGCACACTAAATAACTTGTACAGTCAGTTTATTCAAACACCATAATTACATGGAACTTTGAATAGGAAGTGAGATCTGGCAGGTTTGTACAGGTTGGTGTGAAATACTGATACATCACAAAGTAATTTGGGCAAATAATAAAAATATATCTTCAGCACCCCCTCCCCCCCCGCCCCGAGGAACTGGGGGAAAATGTGGAAATGTTGGACTTCTCCACCTGGGTTATTACTAATATTCTAACAAACACTGAGGACTACCAATTTAGTAGGCTGAGCCCTCCATCTTGGGGCTTGCCCTTATGAAGTTTGTTACTGCAAAGGAGAGGCTAAACCTACTTATAATTATGCCCAAGAGTCTCCCCCAGAGAACCTCTTTGCTGCTCAGATGTGGCCTCTCTCTCTCTCTCTCCCTCTCTCTCTAAGCCCACTCGGCAGGTCAACTCACAGCCTTCCCTGCTATGTGGGACCTGACTCCCAGGGATGTAAATCCTCCTGGCAATGCAGGACATGATTCCCAGGGATGAGCCTGGACCTGGCATCATGGGATTGAGAACATCTTCTTGACCAAAACAGGGATGCAAAATGAAACAAAATAAAGTTTCAGTGGCTGAGAGATCTCAAATAGAGTTGAGAGGTCATTCTGGAGTTATTCTTAGCTATTTTTTAGTTTTTAGTGTATTAGAATAGTTAGAAGAAAATACCTGAAACTGTTGAACTGCAACCCAGTAGCCTTGATTCCTGAAGACAATTGTATAACTATATATAGCTTACATGGTGTGACTGTGTGATGGTGAAAACCTTGTGGTTCATAATCCTTTTATCCAGTGTATGGATGGATGAGTAGAAAAATAGGGACAAAAACTAAATGAAAAATAGGGTGGGATGGGGGATGGAATGATTTGGGTGTTCTTTTTTACTTTTATTTTTTATTCTTATTTTCATTCTTTTTGGAGCGGTGAAAATGTTCAAAAATTGATTGTGGTGATGAATGCACATCTATATGATGGAACTGTGAACAGCTGATTGTACACCATGGATGATTGTATGGTATGTGAATATACCTCAATAAAACTTAATTTGAAAAAAAGGCATAGGCCTTAGTCTACATTAAAAAAAAACAGGGGATAGGGGGATGTACTGAGCAAGAACTTGTGAAATTTTCATGAAATGCAGTGGGGGCACTAGTCATTGTCTGTTGTTTTCCTCTTCAAGTAGCCAACAGTGCTGGGTAAGTGGACACCTTTCCTTCTAACACCCAGGGTGTTCCTGCCACCTGGTGGGTCTTGCCCCACCTCTCTGGCTGACTGAGGCCAGATCTCAGATCTCAATCCAAATGTCAGTTCCGTTTGGACTCCTTCCCCAACCCACTCCCCCCAACTCCACACACTAGGTTAGACTCCCTCTTTATTTGCTGCCAGAGCACCCTATACTTCTTTTGAAGCTCACACACAATTATACTTGTGATATTTAGGCTTTCATTGTCTGTCTCCTCCCATGAGCTCTAGAAATACAGGACATGAGACCTCACCCTTCTTGTTCATTGCCATATCCCCAGCATGGAGATGACCAATAAATGCTTGTGGAATAAATAAAAAGGAAAATTATCAAAATATTCACCAGATACATACATGTAAGAAAAGATGACATTCCCAATAAAGACTTCTCAAGGGTAGGCCTTATATGCCATTTTCCACCACACAGATGCTCGATAAACAGATGTCAATTAATTGAAGCTTGAACTCATACTATCCTAGGTCTATGAACAATCACATCAAACACAGAGTTTTGAATTGTGTGCTCATAATTTTTGGAAACTAAATTCACTTAATTTAGGCATCAAAAGTATATTTTTATATGTTTTATGGTAGATTGGTGAAACAGATTCTAGTAAGACAATTTTGGTATCCTCCCAATAAAGAAGCTTGAAGTTTACTGTGAGCCTTGTAGATATGGAAGCAAAACCAACACAGTATAATGTTCCATAATGAAGCACTGCAGAAAGTGCTGACTTGGTCTGGGAGAGGGAAGGGACTGGTAAGGAAGGGTTCTTGGCTGAAGTGACAGCTGAGATGGGCTTCACTGAAGAATGAGAAGCAGTTCTCTCAAGAAGGAGTGGGGAGAGGGCATTCTCCAGTACTCCAGCCACCCGGACAAATTCAAAGACACACTGATTTGGCAGAGCATGCCACACAGAAATCGCAAGGAGTTTGAAGGGGCTACAGTGTGCATGGCTGTCTAGCAGGGGAAGGGGGAGAACTGCCCATCATCATGTGGTGTCTGCGAGACTGGGGTTCTGAAGTCAGGTCCCCAACTGGAGTCTGTCTTGTCATTCGTTAGCAGTATGAACCTGGGAAATTTACATGGCCTCTCTGAGAGCCAGTTCTTTCTCTGTAAAATAGGGTTTCTAATGGTATTGTATTGTAAGAATTAAATTCCTCAAAGCAGTATTGTAAGAATTTAAAAAAAAGATGTACAGTTTGCACAGTACCTGGCCTACGTGCTTACAATGAAAAGTGCTTGATGAATATCAAGAGGGAAAACAAGACCATCAGCAGTTGTATCATCAACCATTTAACATTTTAGCATTTCAACCTTTACAATATATACACCTTTCTGTATGTACGTTATATTTTACAATAATGGAAATAGCTGAAGTTGTGGAACTGTGACCCATGGCATTCTTTGAAATTTGTTCTATAACTACTTGTTAAATCGTACTTTGAAAGTTATCACTGTTATATATACATGTTAAAGTTCACAATAAAAAAAAATGCATTAAAAAAAGAATAGAGTATACAAAAATATCTTTGTTACCTAACGGGGGAAATGAATTCTTAAACAAAAAACTTCAAAAGCTCAAAAAATGAGGCCAAAAATTGATGTATTCTATTACATCAGACTTAAGGATTTCTGTGAAGGCTACCATGATAAAAGTTAGTAGACAAATGGCAGAATGGGAGAAGATACTTGTAATTTCTAAATCTGGCATGGAATTGTTGGCTATAAAATAAAAGAATACTGCAAATCAACAAGAAAAACACAACTGTGACAGAAAAATGGACAAAGGATATGAACCAACATTATAGGCTACAAACCCCAGAGGCTAACAAGCATAATAAAATGATTAAATTTATTATCAGATAAATGAAATTATAAAAATGATATATCCATTTATACCAATAAGACTGGCAAAAATCAGAAGCTGGAAAATGCCAAATGTTGGCAGGGATGGGGGATACTGGGAGTGTAGGCTGGAGCAGCCATCCTGGAGAGCAAGTACCTAGTCAAATTATATACACAGAACAATTCTGCTCCCAGGCATATAGCTCAGATGTATCCTCACACAGTATTTGTCAAGATAGGCTGTGGGATAAAGAATCTCCAGATCTCAGTGGTTTGAAACAACACAACTTCATTTTTTATTCATGCGATGTGTCCTCCACACATTGGCAGACATCTCTCTTTAGGACCCATGCTGACACAGGCCTTTTCAAACATTGTGCACCCTTGTACCAGAGGGAAAAACTTGTTCTTGGGGGTCCTAAATAGGCAATTAAATACTTTGACTCAGAAGTGACACATGTCACTCTCTATACGATTCATTGGCCAGAACTAGGCCTGTGGTTCACGTGAACTTAAAGGGGTTAGTGATTACCATCCTACCATGTGCTATCACAGAGTACTAATCTGATCCCCATAAGGGACATAAACAAGCACATTCACTAGGTAGGATTTGGAGGTGGGAGCAGAAGATTAGATAGATACACAGCAACATGGTTGAATTTTAAAGACATAATGTTGAATGAAAAAATAAAAGAAAATAAGATGAGATCCAATAATACTATTTACATAAAATACACACATATATAACAATGCATGTGTTTCAAGAACCCTAACAACAATATCTACATTAGTATGCTTGCTCATGTGGAGTGAGGAATGGATGTGGGGAATGGGATAAAAGGGGAAAAATGAATAATTAAATAAGAATCTTGAATAGTAATGATGACGTGCCACAAATTAAGGGATCTGATTACATACAATCTCTTGTACCATATATCCTTTAAGAAAAACAGAAAAAATATATAATAGATTAAATTCTGATCCTTTGTGAGTACCATGCCCTGTTGGTTAGTATAGTTCATAACATTTTACAACATCTGGCAGTATATGTCCCTGATCATGACATCAAATGTTTTTGGTTACTTCTGCCCATTTACCATTCCATGTAAATGTTAGAGTAATTGTTAAATTATGGGCTGGCCACCTTTCCAAGGTGTCCATTTGCAAGAATTGATATGCATGTGAATTTTAGTTAGGTTTTTTTTGTGGGGGGGGGGACTGTAAGAAGAGGGAGTTTTGTGTGAGGTTTCTGGAGTTTGTGAATAGGGGTTGGAATGAAGGACTGCAGAAAACTTAGGACATGGTGATAGTGATGAGGACAGATGGAGAACAGGAATAGGGTGTGCTCTTGTCCACTGACCTAGCCAGACAAAGCATTTTAATGTCCTGATGAAAATGAAGGTTAGGAATAGAAGTTTAGGAAGTTTCATTCATGAGAAACGTTGTGAGCTTCCAGGTCCAGGCAGTTGCTGTCTTGGCAGAGATGACATAAATTTAGACAGAAAACTGATCATCTGCTATGCAGCCATGGAACACAGTGCAGGTGACACACTCAGAAGGCTCTTGGCAGCCAGCGGGGGTGCATTAATGTCTTGTGGATCAGCATTTTCATGAGGCACACCAGGGAAGCCATGAGTAGGTTTTTCCTCTAAGTGACCAGAATGCAGGAGGCTAGCATGGCAGATCTTGACTTGAGTGTACCTATCTCTAAGTACATACAATATTTGGGGAATCTCTGAGGAAAGGCTCTAATTCCAAACATATGCAAATGGGTCTTGAAGTCAATGTAATTGGACATTCCATTTCTGTATGTGAGTGTGTGTGTGTATGTTTTGTCTAAATGTAAAATGCATTATGTCTTCTTTTCTGATTGTGAAAGTAATATAGATCCAAAGTAAAAATAAAAGCAATAATCCCCCCCAAAAAACCCAAACGAAAGAGAACGATTATAATAGAAATGAATATTTTTGGTATTTTCTTGTTATTTCAACTCCTAAGAAACAACTACACTGAGCAGGCTGTCTTTCTGAGGCGGAATGATTTTTTTCAACCAAAAAGGGATCATCCTATTATATTTTTGTATGACTTGCTCTTTTTTTCCCTAACACCATATCATGGTTATCTTTCCATGTCACTATATGTAGATTTGACTCATTTTTGTTTTTAAAAGTTATTTTTATGCATATTTTGAGTAGGCAATATATGGGGATTTTACAGAAATTTAGTAAATATGAAGGAAACACATTGCAAACTAAGTTTGCCTTCCACTCTTGTCCTTAAGCCACCTTTCTTATGGAAATCACTTGCATCTGGTTACTGCATATCATAATAAAGCTAGCATATGCTTTTAAAAGGATATATGTATGGCTTTATCTGTTTTTCTATATATATTTATGACTATCCTATTAAATGCATATTATATATATTTAAATGCTTATTTATTATTTAACACAAGTGTCAAAAAGCTATACTAAAGGATATTATATGCACTGTTTACTTACCTTACTTACTTGCTTACTTCCCTTAATATATCTTGAAGATAGATTTGTGTCATTACATATAGATAGCTAATTATTTTTAACACTACGTGGTGTCCAGTTTTGATGATTATTGTCTGTTCTAGTTTGCTAATGCTGTGGAATGCAAAACACCAGAGATGGATCGGCTTTTTAAAAAAGGGGGTTTATTTGTCCACACAGTTACAGTCTTAAGGCCATAAAGTGTCCAAGTAACACATCAGTAATTGGGTACCTTTACTTGAGGATGGCCAATGGTGTCCGGAAAACCTCTGTTGCCTGGGAAGGCACGTGGCTGGCGTCTGCTCCAAAGTTCTGGTTTCAAAATGGATTTCTCCCAGGATGCTCCTCTCTAGCAAGCTTGCTCCTCTTCAAAATGTCACTCACAGCTGCACTGAGTTCCATCTCTTTGAGTCAGCACGTTTATATGGCTCCACTGATCAAGGCCCACCCTGAATGGGTGGGGCCACGCCTCCATGGAAATATCCCATCAGTTATCGTCCACAGTTGGGTGGGGCGCATCTCCATGCAAACAACCTAATCCAAAGTTCCAACTTAATCCCCACTATTATGTCTGCCCCACAAGATTGCATCAAAGAATATGGCTTTTTTGGGGGACATAATACATTCAAACCTGCACATTGTCCAAACTGTTCTTCCTCAATTTTTAAATGGATACCTGGATGCCTAGTATAAAGACTACATTTCCCAGCCTCCTTTGCATTAGATATGGTCATGTGACTCAGTTCTGCCAATGCGATATAAATGGAAACATTAAGAGGTAGCTTCCAAAAGCCTCTTCCTGTTTTTCCTCCTCTATATTGCTGCTTGACACAAATGCAATGACAGAAACCACAAGGGCCATTTTGGAACTTGACAACAAAAGCTACCCCCTAGAAAGTGGAGCAGTAAGCTGGAAGGAGCCTGGGTCATTGAGAATTTTTTGGAATAGAGATGCCATGTCAGAGAAATAAACTCTCTTTAAGTCATTATTTTGAGTTCTTCTTACTCATAGTTGAACCTAATCCTAGCTGATATTGTATTTTATGGAGGTACCATAGCTTACTAACTCGTCCCCTATTGATGGGCATTTAGATTATCTACCTTTTTTTTTTTTTTTTGCTATTACCAGCAGTAATACAAGGCACATACATCATTTTGTACATGGGCAAGTGTAGCTATAAAGAAAATTCCTAAAAGAGAAATTGCTGGGTCAAAGGATATGTGCAATTTTAATTACGATATTGTCAAATTGTTTTCCTCTGAATTTAGACCAAGTTACACTACAACCAGTAATGGCTGAATGTGGCTGTTTCTTCACACCTGTCTCAAAATACTTTAACAAATTCTGAGGTCTTTTGTCAATACAATAGGTGAAACAATGTTTATCATTTTATTTATAATCTGAATCTCTATTATAAGTGAAAGTGTTTCTTTAGATATTTTAAGGGCTATTTCTGTGAAACATTTTCATCATTTTTTCAATATTTCTATCATATTGTTAGTCATTTTCTTACTGATTTGTTCCTTTCTATATTAAAGAAATTAACTATTTGTCTATGATATGAATAGCAGACTTTTTCTTAGTTTGTCATTTATATTTACAATTGTTCACAGTGGCTTTTGCTCTACTGAACATTTTATTCTTTTGTAGTCAAACTTATCAGTCATTTCATTTTTGGCTTTTTGGGTTGTAACTTATTTTAAAAGACTCTCCTATTACTGAGATTATAATTTTCCCATATTTTATTGTAACAACATTTCCCCCAGTTTTGCCTACTTAATATTTGAGCTTCTAGGATTATTTGAGAAAGACTTCACACAGAGATCTAACTTATTGGTTTTCTCCAGATTGTCACAACACTATTTATTTAGTAAACCATCTTTTCAACACTTGTTTGAAATATGACTGCCATCAAATATTAAATCATCACATTGTTGGGCTATTTCTGGATTTCTATTCTGTTGCCTTGATATACCTGTCTATGTAAGTGCTGTTGTGCATATTTTTAATTATTAAATTTATACCATGATTTAATATAGTTAGATCTATAACATGATTTAATTCTGGGTAGAGCTATTCAGTCCCTTCCCACCCTTTACTCTTTTCTTCATTCAGAATTTTTATAAGCACTCTTGCTAAGTTACTTTTTTTTCTGTAATAACTTTTGAAATGGTTATCTAGTTCCAAAAGAATCTAAGTATGTATTTTAGTTGGGAACATAAAGAGTTGACATCTTTATAATGTCAATCTTTTTTTAATCCAAAATATGAAAGGTATATTTTTGTTCAAGAATTGTTTTGTGTCCCTCAGGAGCTTTTTAATGTATTCTTCATAAAAACTGTGCAGATTTCTAGTCAAATTCATTCATATGTATTTTATCAATTTTTATTTTTTGTTTCATTTAGAGGAAACTCCATTATATCTCCTATCATATTTGTATAATGAAGGCAATTGAGGTCTGTATATTTTTTGTGTGCACAGTCATCATTCTGAATTATTTGATTAGTTGTAATAGTTTTCATTTAAATTTCAGGATGTTTTTCAGGGAAACAAGCATGATATTTGTAAATGAGAATAAATTTTACTACCTCTGTGATTGGTAGCCCTAAAAAAGGGCCCCAAACCACCCCCACAGGTAATCTCATTTTTTGTGTAATCACCTCCCCTTGAGTAGGTGCTAGAGCTAGTTACTTGCTTTTTAGCAAATAGAGATAGCCAAAGCTGATGTAATGGCACTTCTGAGATTAGATGCAAAACACTGTGATTTCTGCCTTCCTAGAATTTTCTTGCTCTCTCTTCTCGTTTGATCATTTTGATGAAGCCAGCTGCCATGTTGCACTACTGAGATACCCATGTGGCGAGGACTTGAGGCAGACTGGCCAACAACATCAAGGAACTGAGTCCTGAATAATAACTGAATCCTAATAATAACCCTGAGTGAACTTGAAAGTGAATCCTGCTCAGTTGACCTCTGAGATGACTGCAGCCACCGCTGATACCTCGAGGGCAGCCTTGTGTGACATCCTGACCCAGCTCAGCCATGTGCAGTGTCCTGACACAGAAACTGTGCGATAATAAATGTTGATACTTCAAGTCACTAAGTTTTCAGTTATTTGTTACCCAGAAATAGATATAATTATTATTAATTGTTACAAAGAAATAGGTAACTAATACATCCTCCTTTGCAATTTGTGTATCTATTTCATATTTATTTATCTAGCAAATACCTCTCAAACAGTGGAACAAATAGGGGTGATAAAAGATAGTGTTATTTTATTCCTGCATTATTCTACAACTATATTAGTGATGATCTTTTAGATAATTTTATCAAAGTGTTACTGGCTGGGAATAGATTTTCAGATATTAAATGGAAGTTTGATAGCTAGGTAGATGACAAAAATAGATATAAATATACAATTTGTGTATATATATATATATTTGAAATGATGGTCACATTCCCAATTTATAAAAACATTTTGTTTTCTTGATCAAGAGTTAATAATTTTATCAGATGTCTTCTCAGCATTTATAGAAATGATCGTATGATCTTTAATATATTAATATAAGAAATTATATTACTCAATTTCCTAATGATGAACCATCCTTGCATTCCTGGAAAATCTCTACATATTCATCACTTTGCAATTTTGAAGGTTTTATAGTATCCCATTTTATGGCTCTATCATACTTTGTTTAACCGAACTTCATTGATAAATAAAGGTTGTTTCTATGCTTTCCTTATTATTTCATTAAGATAAAATTCTTATATAGGTACACACATACAATCTTTGTGTACTTATCCAAATATTTCATTGGAATATATTCCTAACAGTGGACTTGCTGAAGCAAACGGTACACATTTTAAACAAAATTTTTAAGTATAATGCCAAATTGGTCCTCTAAAAGTATTGTTCTGATTTTAAATTTCATCAACAATATAAAAGATCTCATTCTTCCCACATCCTGCTCAGTTCAAAGTACCACCAATATTTAAAAAAATTGTAGGCAAAACATAGTTTCATTGTTTCATTTTGTGTTACTTTGATTATTAGTAGTTCAAACATTTGGTTTATATCTATCATTTGCCAATTTTCTATGGCAATTATCAATCTTTTCTTTTTGATTTGCAAGAACTTCTATATATTAAGACAGAAACCTTTTACATACAAATTTTAACTGTATTTTAGCATTTTGTCATTTATCTTTCACCTCAACTCTTGCTAACACTGCTTTGGTTGCAGAAGAAGTTTTAAAATTTTATGAAATAGATTCTACAGTCCTCTAGTAAAGGTTTTTGGATATAATATTGTTCTAAGAAAAGCCTTCCTAACTCCAAGAATATTATCCAATGCTGCTAATGTGACCTTATTTGCAGTTGCAGAATGATGAAGCTTAAGGGCATTCAGGTTTCATTTAATTTGTTTCTAAGTGAGTTCTGGCTATCTTGAGGGTCCTCTTTAATAGCAGCTGAACCTGCCTGCTGAATGCCAAGGCTTGAACCAAACATGCCAGCTGGTGAATGTAGAAATATTCTCAACAGAAGTCCTGATCAACTTATTTCCCCTATTGTTTGTTCATCTTGATTCATCTGTAAAGTTTGAGCAATTATTTTTCCCATGTTCTCCTTCAATAAAAACTGAAGTCACAGTGATCCAGAAGCAAATGAATGAAATGAGAGTGGGGCAGACGCCTGAGGGCCCTCACACAGGTCTCATTTCAAAGGTTATTTGGGGCTGATGATTATGAAACACAGAAAGTGTGGTAACACTGAAATACAGTGTTTGAACAGCAGTTATAGCAAACTACTTAACTACGTAGGTTTTTTCATTTCATATTATATTTTAATCCCAAGAATAAACAAAGAAAAACTTAAAACTCACCCAGTATTAACACTTGATTGGAGATAAAGTTAATTTAGAGCATGAATTCACACACCAGTTCCAGGCAGTATTGGGGCATGTATTCTCTCAAGCAAAGTGCTCATTCAGGGTCAGCAGAAGTCTACATGGAGTAAAAATAAAAAGCTGCACTTTCATGGCAGTTTATTTTTCTCCCTCCGAATTATTAATCAGGTCCATAATTCGACTATTGGCACTCATCTTAATCATTTCTCAGATTTCCCTTTTCCCCTATATTAACTAAATCAGGGAATGGATAAGAGCTATCAATTAAATTTTGCTCGTGCTTATCTCTTTCCGGGACTTTTATGCTTCCACTTTTTATTTGTTGTAAATGCAGAACCCTTCAGGGCACCTCCGTTGTGACGCCTGTCATCCTTGTTTACCTCACTGAAGGCATCAAAGACACACCTAGTTTCTTGAGCTTTTTCTCTATAATTAATTTCCTTGAGCCATTTAATAACTTTACTTTCTGCCACAAACTTCTCATTTTTTCCCTAATATCCTTATTTGTACTCAGTCGACCAGAATTGAGCACAATATGGCTTTTCCCTCAATGGAGCTGAAATAATTTCTTCTGACTCGTGCTCTGCTCGCTGAGCGCTGATGGAGGCAGTGTGTGATTGTTCGCTTGTTTACGCACTTGTACATTAGGTTATTTAACTGCTTGTTTAATTGTACGTTGCTGAGAGTTCTGCTCTCTATTAAACCTGGTTATCATTTGCATCCCATTCACTAAATACATTTTTCTCTTAATCTAAGTAGTTCAAGTCAAATATTTGCCTTGCGTCCTTGATTTTAAGATGCACTACCTCCTCCCACATTCACCTTTCTGCACTCAAGATGAGATGACTTTCCTAGAGTCATGTACGTTTAAAGTAGTGTTTCCCCCCCAAAAAGTATGTTACTAAATGGTTTGTCTTACGACAAATGGCCTCTTAGGATCCTAGAGACACGGTGAGTCAAAGGTACATTTAACTTTGTTGTGTGTTTCAGACACTAATGAATTACTAACTCCTTTTTTTGACTTTACTCCTCATATATCAAGGTGATTTTGGTAAAGAAGTACTTTTGTCTTTCATAGGTTTAGGTCTAAGCTTTTATATTTGGTGTTGTTGGCTTGCTTTCTTTGTTGTTTCCTTCCACTGGATCATTATTTAAAAGTAACTAATCCTTGAGGCCATCTCTGCTTTGCATACATCCATCCTCTACTTCCCTCTTAGATGCACATGCTGTCATTTTTACTCCTGGCCATTTGTTTTATTTTCTTAAATTCATTGCCCTTGAGTCTATGGATGAGTCTTGTATGTTACATTGTATCAAATGGTTTGTTGACGTCAAGGGTGGGTTATATACAAACACTATATTCTCTGTCTCTGCTCTTCCTCATACATTTTCATGGCATTTTAACTGCTGAATCCCATTAACTCCAAAAGGAGTGAGTAAAATGCCAGGTTTGAACACTAAGGCTCTATGTTTGTTCAACTTTCAAAAATCTAAAGGTAGCTAATTTAAATATATTTAAATATTTTTATCAAAGTGTGTACTCAATGCAAACATATTTTCAGATATCAAGTGGGAGTTTGATAGGTAGATGGAAAAATACAGTTATATTTTTGAATGTAGCTATCAAAATATGTGGGAAATTTTGCTTAAAGTCTAAATAACTACTAGAAAATTCTATAGATATACACATAAAGATCTATGTGGTTATAGATTACGTGAAATATACCTATATGATCACATATATTTATATAAACATACATAATTCATTCAGTGGGAGGCATAGAAATTAGGTTCAAATTCCAGCTTTGTTACTTTGTTGTTGTGGGAAACTAAGCATGTTTAAATGTTCTGACCCTCAGTTTCCACATCTGTAAAATGAAAATAAAGCCTTCCTTACATACCACAGAAGGCACAGAAGGCTATGCAGAGAATCGTTTGAGAAACTTTTTAAACTACAAAATACATTATAAATATTGATAGTGTTTAGTGATTATAGAGATTTATATAAATACCCTTCTTCCTGCTCATGAGAAAGAATCCCATCTGATTCAAATAGTATATTTAGTCAATTTAACATCTATTTCCTCATTTACATCCAATATGTAATGCAAGAGAATTGAAACTTTCTCATTTAAAATGCAGCAAATTGAATATCTATAATATAATATAGATAATTATATACAATTTGTTGTTTATATTTATTGTATTATACATGGCTATAGTTTTAGACACCAAAAATACATAATAAAAATTTGCACTTATTGCCAACTTATTTACAATGGTCTAGTCCAGAAAACTCATAAGAAAAGGCAAAACTGCTTTTAAAAGTTTCATGTATTTCCTAGCTGCTTAGGTTTAGCATACCCAAACTGTGATTTATTGAAATAATGGCATAAATTATAAGCATATATAATAAATAAAATAAGAGAAATCCCATGTAAATATCTGTAGCTAAAGCTAAATTGTATAATGCAGTAACTGCAAAGACCTGAAGTGCATCTATCACAAAACTGCAAAGTTATTCTAAAATCAGATGTCATCTGCGAGGCACTGCCATGCTGAGTTTCTGGAGACCAAGAAAGCCTGGGGCGTCACTGAGTCAAAGATGTAGAACCAGCCGCTGTGATACCACCCTGGCTGAGACTTGTGTTTACATTCTTTCCGTGATGGCTTATAGGTAAGCGCCAAGAAGCTTTCAGAGCAGCCTTGCCACCAGTCTGCAGTGATTTGACCTCAAAATCAACCAGTTGGAGTCGATTTGGGTGAACTCAATCCTGGAGACCCCAGGCTTCTGTTAAAACTACATTTTTTTTTCTTGTATGGTAAAGAAACTTCTACTTTGTGTCAGCTGTTCTCAGGTAGAGTGTGTATAACAGGGAAAAGCGATGCCAAATGAAGTATGACTGGGTCTGTTTCCCAGGAAGTATTGGAAAGTAAACTACTGAACCTCTCTCCTTCCCACCCCAACACTCACAGTCATACCTATATTCGTCTCCTCTTAAATTTACCCCTCCCCCATCCAGGGGTGGAGTGTAATTCTCTTCCCCTCGAATCTGGGCAGGCTCCTGAACTCATTTGTAACGGGGAGACTGTGTCAAAAGTAATGCTGCATATCTTTGGGGCTAGGCAATAAAAGGCCACATAATTCCTGCCTTGGTCCCTGGCACGCTAGCCCTCAGAGCTCTGAGCCACCGTGTCAGAAATCCAACTATTCCAAGGCTCCCGTGCTGGCAGTAAGCCTAGTCCACACGGAGAAGCCACAAACCAACAATTCCCTCCAATATTTTCCATCTTGGGAAATGGCATAGCCATCTACTCAGTTGTTCAAGCTAGAAATCTTGTGTCAATCTTGATGTATCCCTTTTACTTATCTCTCAAATTTGACTCATCTTTCAGACTTTACCACCCAAACTCCTCTCAAATCCATTCACCTCTTTCTATCTCCACTTCCCCCACCACATGCCAAGGCACCATCATTGAACACCATGTTCCTGGCCAGTAGCAATTACACAAAATAATATAGTAGAATTGGATCTAGAATTATAACATTACACAAGCCTATTTAACTGAATTCAATTTAATATAAAGCAAAACTCCCAAAAGGCTGGATATATACACATATATACATATACATAAACATACGTGTATATATGTGTATATATACACACACATATACATATATGTGTATATATATATATATATATATATACACACACACACACATATATTATATATACACACACACACACACACACACAAGTTTGACTTTTTCAGCCAGTGGTTCAGGATTTAGCTTACAGAGCATTATTTAAGATACAGGAGAGATTCCTCTATATGATGAGTTTCAAAGTAAATATATGCAAATTTGATGTAGAGGAAAGATTCAAAAGAGTACAAACATCTCAGTGCTTTTTCCAAAGTCACCTTCATTTCTATGATTTTATGATTTCTAAGACGAGATTGATAATTTTGGTCAGTTCTTACTCCAGACTAGTTTATTAAATGATTGGATTCCTGGTTTTTATAGTGTGAATAGAGACTTTTTATGAACATGAATAACTATTATTTTAATAATAACTCACAGTGCTAAAAATTGGCATTTAAATTTATAAATAAAATCACAGCTGCTGACCTCTTTCAGTGAAGAAAAGAGCAAAAGGAGTTAGCAACTCGTTTTGAGAGTCCACCTAAATCAATTAGGATGTTAAATCCTTGCATGAAATAATGTTTAATAAAAATGCTTTAAAGGGAAAATGCTCTCATTTTAAATTGAATAAACACAAAAGATGAAGTGAGGATCTTGGATTACGGCTATGAGGCTCTAAGATACCAGACTCAGCCATCGCTAATAGTTCAACAGTAATTGGAATATTAATAGGATGTGCCATTTTGATTATATAGAATATGCATCAGAGTATTTTACCTAACTGGATTGATTGGAGAGTGGCAGAGAATAATCTGATTGTTGCTTTTCTCGGTCTAAGAGCCCCATTTCAGAACGCGTACTTGCAGACTCTATTGGAGGACGTATTCAAACTAAAATCAATGCATTTATAACCTAATTAGCTGGTCTATATTGATTCATGTTCCAGATATTCAGTTTGCATAGCATTACTGTTTTTACTAACTACCTGTAAATATGTCCTGGGTGGCATATTGGGTTAATGCACTGGTCTTTCTCCCTGAGGGAACTGAACTAGCAGCTGCTGTAAGTCACAACCGAAGTACTGACACTTTCAGTTTTCTTAGTCAATACATGCTAATAAGACTTCAAACTTTTATTTATCACTTAATCTCAGCTAAGTCCTGGGCTCTGTACATAACATTAGATTAGAAAGGGTTCTTATGCAATGGGCTTACTGTGTACAAGTAAAGGGGACCTTGGCTTTGGGACATTGGTGGTGTCTGCTCTAGGACGTGAAACAGAGGTCGAGTGTTCACTGGAACTCTGTTGTTCGAGCCTAGCACATTCAGGCAAGTGGACTCAATCACCTGTTCTCATCATGTCTGGCTGGAGAAAGGAGGCCTCTCAACTTTGGCTGCTACAAATTTACCCATGAGTTGTCATAGAAGAAAAAACAAATCAGGCCACATGCAATTTCAGCACTCTCCTGACTTAAAAAAGCAGTAGAGTTTATTGATTCATGTCCCCTCCAAAAAGGCACATAAGGGCCACAACCCCTGGTTCTGCAGCTGTCCACCCATTAGTAAATAGGACTGTGGAAGATGTTATTAGTTAAGGTGTGCCCAAACTGAATGAGGGAAGGCATTAATCCATTATAGCTGAAGGCCTCATAAGCAAAGGAAGTTGGATGCAAAAGAGAGAGAGAAGCCACAGGGAGAAGCAAAAGGTTGGCAGTCAATGGAACACAGAAGAGAAAGGAGAAGACGCTGCCATGTGCATTACCATGTGACAGAAAAACCAAGGGACCCCAAAGACTGCCGGCCAGCCAGAAGATGCGACCACAGGAGGAAGCAAGCCTTCTAGACTCTGAAACCATGAGTCAGACAGTTCCTTTTGTTAAGCCAACCCATTGCATGCTTTGTTTTAGCAGTTGGGAAACTAAAACAGCCCAGGTTGGATGCTCAGCGCTGGTCATTCTTCTCTAATTACGTCAAGTGAATTGGTGAACTCTGCTCTCAAAACATGCAAATATTCCTTAAACCGTGGAGAAATGGCAAGTCTCGACTCTGGGGCACTGGTGTAAACAGAGGTTAAAAAGATGTTAGTGTCTTTCAAACTTGAAGCTCTGGCTCTGAGTTTGCTTAGGATGTCATTGATTTACTCATTCCTTAGCACCGGAGGGAGAAGACCAGGGCGGGTAGGCTTAATGAATCTTAAATATCTCTGCAATTTAAGAATTGTAGGCCTGGAACAGTTCCTGCACTAATATGATTAGCAAATATTGACTTTTGAATACAATAATAATGTGTCATCTGAAACCTTTGATAAGTAACTTAAGTACTTCCTTAGCTTGCATCTTATTAAATTAGATGAGGTAGGGTTGAGGCACATTACACAAAGACACTGAAATGAAAAATCAGACCTAAGTGTTTTAACATTGATTTTAAGAGGTCTAAACGTCACAAAGAAAACATGTATGCTTCAGTTCTGGAACCTATGAAAGTAAGTTGTCTGTTTTCTCTCGACAGATTTTTTTAAAAAAGTGTGTAATAATTTCCGCGGCGCAACTGGAGTAAACATTCACAATCTGTGACTTTTTGACAGCTGTAATCAATCATCAGATTATGTATGATGACCATATAATTTTAGTTTTATGGAAGGTTAACTTACACAGATTATGAGCTTTTGATGTTAAAATACGGAAGAAAGAACCATGTAGCACCAGTGTGCCTGTAAATATGGCAAGGATAATCTACCCACTCTCTTCATAAGGTTTAACTTAAAAATGTGTACAATCAGTCAGCTAAGAAGAGAGAGAAAAGATATGACACTAATCAGCTGCAACCAGACAAATCTTACTGTATTGATTATTTTTCAAAGGCTGTGTGGCATATGTACTCTACTTACAATAGAATTGGAATGAGGGGAGAAAAACCTCCAAATATCATCAAAGCAAATGGTCTGTGAATGTTGCTTCAAAACTCGTCATTAGTTGCCAGGGTATTTGGCCACAAAGCCCTTAAAGAGGTTTTTCTGGAGGGGAAGGTCTGACAAAACACACTTCTTGGCAAGAAGACGTGCTCAAATAGCAGGACCCATTAATTCTTGCTTGATACATAAAATTAATTAGAGGATTACCATCCATTATGAAATTTTGCCTGACTTTTTGTCCTTTTCTTTCTTTTTTTTAAAAAAAACAAAAAACAGGAATAGACCCCAGGCCTTTTCTATTGTCTAATGAAATTGCAAATTGACTTGTGTTCAAATGGTGCTTGAGCAAAACGAACAATTAAAAATGTATTGCTAACAATGAGATGTATCAGCCAATCTCTTTAAAGATTAATTAGTTCCAGGAACAATCTTTCTTACACAACATACCATGAGGAATAAAGCCAATATGGGTGAACAAAAAGTGGTCAAAAGAAAAGGTTTTGAACAAACACAGGCTTGTATGTTTGCAAATAACCATAGACACACATGTATAACAAGAATACAGATATACATGCAAGTATCTTTACAGATTTAGGCCATAAAAATTAGTTGAAGCATCCTTGGAGATATTTATTCCATCTCAGTTAGGATGATTCCACTGCTGCTGATTAGCGATCCATTAGTTAGCTTGAAGGCAGCCAACAGATTTTACCGATCGTAATTTATCATTAAAGCAGAGAAATGCTTTAGGTATTTAAATAACGTATGCAGATAAATTCACTCTCATTTTTTTAATTACCCACCTGTACCAACCTTTTAAGAATCTTCTTTGTCCCCTATCAAAAGTTTGCTCTCTGAGGAACTTTTCAAAGTTAACCAAAACAAACAAACAAACAAACAAACAAACAAACAGAAACTTCCCCCCAGTTGCGTTATCATTTCTGCATTTTGATCCACTCCTTCGTGAAATATCTGCTGTTTTGGGTTATGTTTGCAGAGCTTAAAAAAACCTGAAATTATCTTCACATTTGCCACTGCAGACTGAGGGCTTATCTTGCAAAATATGACCCCTTTGTTATTTTCCTTAGCCAAGATTTCAGATACAGTAGAGATAAATTGGGAGTCCCCAAAGCCCACTGCAAAACTGCATGGAAAAAAATGGACATAGTTTTCTTCTTCAAGACTTGCTGTTCTTGTTTACATAGATGATGTTCTAGAAAACGTCATTTTTTTCTTGGGTTTCCCTAAAGTCAGTTCTTCTCATTGCCCACATTGTGTGGAGTCAGCCTAAAAGGGCATTTAGCATTGAAGCATTTAGTAAATACTGCTTCATTGTGCTTCGTCCTCCCTACAGGGCATTCTGAAGAGATGAATAATAAGTGTGAACAGGAAGAACAAGTTTCCAGTCCTGTCAAATTAATTAGACTAGTGTAGAATGAAGTGAGGTTTGCCGTTAGGTAAGTTAAAAACATGTAATGAAGATCATCCAAGCAATCTGAAAGGATTTTAAGAGCGCGGAGAGTCCACATGTACTTTTGTGTGTTTGTGTGAGAGATATTATGTATGTGGATATTTGCATGGAGAATAACCCATGAGTTTACAGAAAATACAATAAATACAACTAATCAAAAACATACATGGTGGGCCAGTGTAAAAGGGAGAGCTACAATTAAAATAACTTCCATTTAATTTATAAAAAGTAACACAAATAGAGCTGATCCTTTCACTTACAGGAGCAAACCCCAGTTCTGTACTAAGAACCGTATCTGGCAAGCTATGAAGAGATTCATGAGAGATGGGGGAGCAATGCAATTTGGTTGTTGCTTTACGAGGTTCCAGCTGGGTGCGTTGAGCCACTGGACATCATGTAGGCAAAAATGCAGGAGAGGGAGAGTTATAAGTGAAGTAAGGTGCTGTTCTGTGTGCAGGGCTTGCTAGGTTATTTGGGCTAATTTTAAATGACCTTTTGAGATACATTTCCATATATTTCTCTCTATCCTGGAAAATTGAATTGGGTAATTGAAGTAATAAATTTGTATATCTATAGAGTATCAACTGCTTTGTACCATCTCCACAAAGCAGCCTGGCCAGAGTCCACGATGCAAATTGATGCTTTCATATTGAGTTTGAAATGGCCAGCTGCAGCTGAGCTTTCCTCCCAATCAAGAAAGGTGGTTTACCCTGAGAAGCAAGGCATGGATGCCCATCGCATTAGTTTAAACCTGATTTAAACAAGAGTATTTCCTGAATCACATAAAGGTTGGCAAGTGATTTTCTTTTTTGCAAAGGACACACGGTTCTGAACTGTGTTCCCATATATCCAGTCTGCATACTCCACTTGAATACCTTTCCAGTCCCCCTGTACCCCACCACTTTAACTCCATTTTCCTGAAATTCCTTTCCTTACCTCCCTTTCCCATCTACCAAGCGTTAATCAGCCTTGATGGACCACATTCCAGGCCCTCTCTTAACCGGGGAAGATCCTCTGTAACCATGAGCCATCTTTCATTGCTGCTGTTTTATATCTTGTACTGCTGCACCTTGTTAGAACTCTACAGCTAATTCCAGCTAGGAAACTCTTCCCTATCACCAACTTGTTTTCCCAACTGACTCCCCCATTTCATTCTTTAGGCTTTCTTCCATAGGATAGAGGAAGGCAGAACTGCCTGCATCCCCATCAGGATGCTGGGTTTGATTCCTCATGCAACTGATAAAAAAAGTGTCCAGCAACGTGATGACAGTGAAAGCTTCAGCATATTCCACTGTGGGCCTCTGTCTATGACACCGGATAACTTGAAGGTATCTCTACCATTTGGGTGTCAAAAGCCTGTTTCAACTGCCCACTTTTCTTTTTTCAGCACAACTCAGCAGTCCTTCAGCCATGGAAGCAGAATATGTCATCTTCAAAATGAAAGCAATTCATGCCCATGGCAAGTAACATTCCAATTAAAATTCATCATGAATAACTGGCTTCATATCTTCTTTGGACAATGTGAGTCATTTTTGATGCTGGGAAGTGTGCTTCATAAACCCCCACTGTAGGAGAATGTCTAACTTCCATGAGAACTTGTTTTATATTAGTAAATAAAACATCATCTGACATTTTTGTCACTTCTTATGTCTGGATGCTGACGAAAATAATGGGAATGCTCAGAGGTTATGGGACATTGTTTATCAAGGGATGTATTTGATGCCACAAAGTATAAGTAATGCTATATGGCTGGATGATTGATCCCTGCTGCATATTTTAAAGCTCCTTTCATTGCTTATCGAAACCTTTTAAGTAATGCACTCCTCTCAGATATCATTTTATGTTTGAAAAGCTTTATAATTCATAATGAAAAGTTGCTTAGTTACCCCAAGTGACTCTATAGTTTCAATTATTCTCTGTGCAAATGGTTGGACTCCATTTTGACCAATGTTTATGGTGTTTGGCAATTTTTCAGTAGCTACTTTGCTCTGATATGATTAATTTCTTGCATAATACCCAGCTTTGAATATGTGGAGCTGAAATAATCTTAGTAGGCA
The DNA here is from genome assembly GCF_015220235.1 of Choloepus didactylus. Classification (NCBI taxonomy): domain Eukaryota; kingdom Metazoa; phylum Chordata; class Mammalia; order Pilosa; family Megalonychidae; genus Choloepus; species Choloepus didactylus. The sequence continues at coordinate 24,189,227 of NC_051323.1, read as the reverse complement.
GAAAAGAAATGAAAGACCTTGTGTTTCAGTTTTGGAGACATTCAAACCATAACACCATCATCTTAAGATTGCCAAAACCAATACCAGTTACCCTCGATAACAACAACCACAGGACACGTGAATTTGCTGATGAGACCCAGCCATGGGACAGCCCACACTCACCTTGTCTGTGCCATAAGAAATCCACACAGAGGAGAGTAAGAAGCCCCAGAGTTTATTAAATCCTTCAATCACCAGGAGAATACTAGCATCTTCTCATCTTTTCCTAAGCTATCATGGGCCTTTCTTTGACAATGTTGCATAAAATGCATCCTCTTACTTACTAAAGTGCTGCACGCGAGGCTGCTGTCCTTTGTGCAGAAAGTTGAAGGACATACATATCTGTTGAATTCATCTGCTCAGGAGGAGTATGTGTGGTGACTAACGGGCCCTTTGACCTTGGGAAATGTTTATCTTCCCCTGTCACTAGACAAGTTCCTGGTGCCCTTATGCTCTGGAATTCTCGCATTCCCTGATGCTTCTGATACTGTCTCTAAATTTGTCTTTTCACTTTTGACCAGTGGTTTGTATTGGTGAAATGACTGCCTAGGATAGGAATAAGCCTGGGGAGATAAGTAGAAGGAGCAGGGTCTTGAAGGCACACCAAACCAGGTTAAAATCTCAATTTGGCCAATTGCTGGCTGGCAGCCTTGGGAAAATTACTTAACCTTCTGAAGCCTCAGTCTTCCCACCCGTGAAACGGGAATAGCGATATATATTCCCAAAATATATAGAATTAAATGAGGTAGTTCATGTATATGTGCCTACGAACACTCATTTATTTTATTTAATGCTCATGGGCACTTATTATGTGACAGGCACTGCTCTAAGCATCTGGGATACCTAGGAGGTAGCTGCTATTACTATCCCCATTTTACAAATGAAAAAACTGAGGCATAAAAGGGTTAAGTAACTTGACCAGGGTTGTACAACGAGTAAATGGCAGAATGTTACTCAAATTAGTCATGCTGGCTATGGAATCGGTACTCAACTACTATACAAGACTGCCTTCCTTAATGGTAGTTGTTATCATCATTGTTACTGTCATTGTCATTGTCACTATTACCATTTATACTACAGCCAGAGGCACATGGCAGACCTGGGCTCCAGTGAGATAAGCGGCCCAAATGGTACTAGTAGAGACAGAGGAAAGGCCAGCCCTTCCCTTTCATTCTTTATATCAAAACATGGACAGACATGGTGCCAAAGGAGAAGCCCAAAATTGATGTCACAGCACAACATTCTCAGCTCTACTCAATGGTAAGTGTTTGCATAGCCCAAGGGCCCAAGGCTGCTGTAAGACAGTGTAGTGCCTGTTCTTCATTGCAAACATGTGTTCTTAATAAAAGGTTGAAATTTCTGTTCTTATTGGATCAGCTTTCTATATTTGATAAGGCAGCTTTTATGGCAAAATTAATTTAAGAGAAAAAGTATATTTTTATTAAAAGATAACTCTTTTAATAGCCTTTTGTTACATAGATAGCAGGACTAAATTTTCTCTCCTTTTTTAAAAAATAGAAATTGGCTGACCCTCTCTCAAAGAGGAAGCAAGAAAATTACGAACAATTATCACCATGAAAGAAAAAAAAAAAGTCACCTGCTAGAGTCATCAGCTAAGTTTATGTGAAAGAGATCCTGGTTTTGCCAACTTTGTTTTTCCCAACAGATGTCCCTAAAATCAGTGGGAATCAGAGATTTCAAAGAACATGGAAGTAACTCTGTTTAGCTCAGCCAGACGGACAGGAGATGAAAAAGAAGGGGGTTGTAGTCTAGTAAAAAAATCTATTGCTCAACATAGAAAACAAAGAACCATGCTTTCAGTCACAGATGATTTTGATCCTATTCTTGGTAAAATGATAGAAAGCCATATAGAACAAGTCTTCCTTTAGTAAAGACTGATCAGAAAGAATAATTTAGCTAAAATTGCTGTGATTGCCACCACAAATTATTTCTTATCAAGAGCTACATAGACCCAGGAAAATCAGAAAATCAATTAAAAATGGGGAAATGTTCCTGAATGGTACATGGAGATCTTTTTCATTGTTTTTATATATTTTTTGTGCTTATTTTCAGGTGAACACACCCACAATAACTGTAATTCCCCAAGAGTTAAATGCTTTTATCTTCCACCCTGGAAGAAAGCGTATGTAAAAAACACTGTGTTAACTATGCCTAAGAACACATCCTGTCATGTATTTAAATTCAAAAACTAAATAAAAAGTCTCTGGCAAATTTCATGAAAATCTTCAAATGCAAAGCACACTCATAAACTAGAATCATTTGTGAATCCCAATGTGTACTTAGATGAAAGGAAGAGAATGATCAAATTGATCCTTGTACACGATCAAAATCATAATATTCAGTTTTAATAATACTGTATTACAAGAAAAAAGTCATAGCATCTGAGAATCAAAATTCAAGACAAAGTGCAAGAAAGAAAGGTAGGAAAAAGACTTTTAAAAGTCAGAGCCCTGAAAGAAGACATCACTGTGTAGATCCAGGAATCAGAGAAGACTCTGCACATCTTAAGTGCTGGCCACTTGCCCAGCTACAAGGAAGAATGCTATGTGCGCATCTTAATAATTTAGTTCACTAGAGTTTTCTGTTTCTCTTTCCTCTCTTTCTATAAGCTATTTTTAAAAAGCCTCATGTTGCAACCATGGGAAAAGAAAGACACATGTATTGATAACCTGAGATTGATGATTTTTTTTTTTAAGAATGGGTATGTCAAAAGCATATGCTGTACCTCATGGCCAATGTGGAAATGTCAGGGGTTTAATTGGCAGCTGTGAATAGCAGCACCTGCAAACAGCTCAGGGCTTGTTCCTGTGGTCTGGCAACATTCTTACTTTCTGCTTTAAATAAAGGCTTACTCACTGGGACAGAAATAACTGACAATGGATGATTGATGATTGGCCATCACGCAATGGCTGACATCTACCATTCACCAGGCGCGTTTACGAGCTCACGTCCAGATTTCATTAGTGAGGGCATGACATCCAGGAAGGGCCTGCTCCAGACACAAGTCAGTACCCTAGTTCAGAGAACCTAGAGGGACCGAGTGTTCGTTAACTTGGAAAAATAGAGCATTAGGGATCCGGTTTGTCCTAGGAAGATAATTTTCAAAATTCTCCTCTTTTTTTCTGCTTGTTAGACTCAGTATCAGGTTTCCTTGTACAATTCTTTGATACTGATTCCAAACTGACTTTGCATTTGAGAGGCGGGATGTCAGAAAGAGGTAAATGAAAGGAGTTAAATTTCTAATTATTAATTTATAACACTCATGTCCAGGGGACTATTTAGCTAAGCTTTGAGTACAGTAATGTTTACTATTTTAATTGGTGGTGGGGGTGTGTGTGTGTGTAAAGAAATCAATCCACAGTGCAAATAAATGGCTAACATGTATTCATATTTTTCCACACCTGGACATCTGTCAGCCCACAGTGGGCCTCTAGGTACTGCCAAAAATGCACCGGCAAATGTGGTGTATTGAAAAGAGTACTGGTGTAGCAAATCTTTCAAAATAAACACTGCTAAATTAAAGCAGCCTTTCACTGTTCAATAAAACTGGGAGTTTCTCCAAGCTGGTGTGTTCTAGCATGAGGCTAATGCTTAGCTTTAAAATTTTTTTTCCCATTTCCTCTCCCCAAGTTCCGTTTTGTCCAGCTATCATGTTTTGCAGTACACATCTGCCCTATTATTTTTTTCTCCAATTGAAGTGTGATCTCTGATGCCCTGCCAACCCTTTTTCAATTTTCTCTGACTGAACTGAGATTTCCTGTGGCTTACCTTTTGATGGTGACAGTTCCTACATCCAGTTTGCAGAAAGTGATGAGTCACGGTACTAAGCGATGAGCTGTTCCTCTGGAATTTTTCTCAGGCGACCAGTATTTCTTCCGCAACTACTCACAAACATTTCTACAAATAGTTGTATTATATGCTTTTTATTAGCCAAGCTTGACTGAGAGTCAATTTGTTTGTTTTCCTCAGTCCCACAAAATCTCCTGAGCAAAATAGGCAGGTATCATCACCCTCCTTTCACAGCTGGAGAAGCTGGACCAAGAGAAACTAAGTAACTGGCCCCACACCATGTACCTTTAGCTAGCAGAGGAGCCTCCACCAGCCTCAAAGACCCACACTTGCCACTCCAGGGATCCTTCCACTGGCTTGTTTGTTAACAAATTTTAAACCAGAGCCAGAAAATGTCTCCCCTGTAAATGTCCTAATTCATTCAACCAAAAACATTTTGGGAGCACCAGTGAATACAGAGTCCTAGGCTTGTGCACAGTAAGGGAAGTCTGCCTTACCTCTGAAATTTTTACCTTTGAGTATGCATCTGTCTAGTCAGCTTTCCAAGCCCCCCCCCTTTTTTTTTTGCTGTAAAATCTGCTCGCTCTCTTTTTGTTTAATTGCATTCAGTTTTACAGTCTCTCCCAGGAAGAACAGCTAATTATAATATATTTCAGCATAGAGAGAGGCAGGTGTTACCGAGAAATAAGAGTCCTAGTTTTAGCCTTGACAATTCATGCAGTTTAGTTGGATTTCAATATAAAGTCACCAGACTGGGCAACTGCAATCTCATCATTTTAGGCTTTCCTGGGTTTGCAGGGAATCACACGACCATGGATTTGAATTTTCAGGTCGTAAAATGACAATAATAATTAGCAATAATGATCGAAAGAGTTTAGTTCTGGTCTTATGGATGTGAAAACATGCTTCATCTGGAAACCAAATAAACCAGACATAGAAACTGGTTAAGATCATTTGGATAAGCAACCAGACCCCTTGCCTTTGAAATATGTCTATACATTGAATAGCTGTGTGACACTGGGTGAGTCATTTAACCTCTCTGGGCTCAGTTGTTTCCTCACATGAAAATTGGGGCAATACCAGTATATATCTTTCCCTTTCTTTCTTTCTTTCTTTCTCTTTCTTTCTTTCTTTCTTTCCATCATCGATCTTATGACTATTGTCATCATCGATCTTATGACTATTGTATCTCTTGTCTGGACCATTTAATGGCCTTGCCAATAATTTCCTTGATCCTAGTCTTCCACCCTTCAAATCCATACCACATCCTCCAAAATGCCACTGGAGTGGTCTTTCTTAAGCTTACACCCTTTTCATGGGTCCACATTGCCCACCAAATAACAGCCAAGTTTCTTAGTGTTTCATGAAAACCTTTTGATGATTTAGCCCCTGATGGCCTGGCCAATCTTAGCTCACCCATTCCTTGCCTGTGCTCTGGTAACACTGAACTACTGGAAGTTTTACATTGCCCCCATGCCTGCCTTCTGCCTGGTTTTCACTCTTCCATGCTCTTCAAAATATTTTCTCTGTGTACAAATCATCTTCCTCTTGTGACTTTGGCATATTACTATACATGTTTTTTGGTCCTGCTTAGGTTTATCTCTCCCTCGACTTCTCCAGAAAAAAAAAAAAGTCATTCCCTCCTCCAGGCTATTTTTATTTTATTGTGAATTTGCATATGTATTGCACTGTATGGTATTTCTTTGTTATATATTTGTATCCTTCCCTAGACTCTAAATCTTTGAAAGCAGGGCCATCTCATTTATCTTTGTATCTCCAATCACCTTCACGGACTTTAGGAACAACATAGGTATCCAATGTAGGTTGTGAACACTGTTCTTAATGGCTGCATAGTTATACAAAAGCTTATCTAAATAACTATATGTGAGAAATAAAATCATATGGAAATTAAAATTTCTAGCTTGGGCAAATGAAGTACTTAAGAAACATGCCTTATTGAAACAACTCCTCATGCGATCCCTTTGACAATGCAACCTGACCAATATTTAATTTCTTACCATTCCTGCAAATTCCACAATTTGACCCTTAATTAAGTAGCTAGAATCTAGGCCACTTAATTGGTGCTCACACTCGAAAACTTTAAACATAATCTTAACGATGACTAAGAATGATAAGCTTTGAGCTTTTCATTCTCAAGTGGCTCAGTCTCTAATGTTGGTAGATTGCTATGGTCCTCCTTTTGCAACACTGTGGGATTTTTGGTATGAAATTGGCTTTTCCTTTTATTTTAGGGAGGGGAGAAATATTCAAAGCAATTAATAAGGAGATAATATTGAAAATAATTAAGGAGTAAACTTTGAGAACTGGAGAACAATGGATGGGCCTCTCCTCTCAGGATGGGAATATCTTGAAGCCTGGGTTGTTATTGCTGGAGTGAGGACCCCACCCCCTCCACGCCTGCCACCCCTTGAGGCTTTTAGACAAGAGAATTCCTCACAAGTTTCATTAAGAACCATTATATCCAGGGGACCATCATTCAGCTGTAACAGATTGCTCTGGGGTGTAATGTTTTTTCAACTTGAGAGCAAATGTTTCTTCAATCATTTTTTTTTTTAAAGGGAGAAAGTAGTGATTTTGAATGCATGTAAAATGCAAATAGAGGGACTGCGGATGTTTGGGGAGCTCACACATACGAGTTTCCAGAGCAGCTTTGATTTAAAAATTGAAAATTGGCAAGTGATCAATCACCACTGGCCTCTAATTGCTTTTAGTGTCTTGACAAAATAAAAATGCCGTTTTAATGGCAGAAAGGTTTCACTTTGAAAAGTGGCCGTGGAGCGTGCAGTATAACTGCAGGGACCTTTTCCTCGGACTCCATAATCCACATGCCCAACTCCGTCCACATCTTCAGAACCGCATGCCTGTGACTGACACGAGGCATTTTAATTTTTAAAATGTTTTCAAAGTGCCTAAACAAAAGTGTATGCAGTATTGCAGTATAGCTGTTCTGTGGCATTAGATGGAAAACACACAACCCTAAAAAAAAAAAAAAAAAAAAAAGACTGTCCATGTCCACACAATGGAATGTAATGGGAACCAGAAAAGGAGAGATTTATGTCGATTCAGAGGCAAGGCAAAAAAAAAAAAAAAAAAAAAAAAAAAAAAAAAAAAACAACCTTTGACAATTCAGTCATGTTAAAATTAGGAGACAATAGTGACATAAGAAAACACACTCGGCATTAAGGCAGCAGAGTCCTTAATCACAGCAGGTCTAGACAGCTCCCACAGCTGTGTCTGCTCCCTCACAGAGTGATGGGTGGCCCTATCTGGAGGGTGGCATGAGCTCAGAAGGGAATGTCAGCACAGGGTCTTAATTAATTTCCCTCTGTCGGGGAATCTGTGTCACAGTGTGGTTTTGCATTTGCTGGGAGGCAGCTTAGTGCGGAGAGCCTTAGGTGCACAACACCTCGACTCACTAAACAGTAGGGCAAAATCCTCACCCTGGGACAGCACTGGGCCCCTCCTTGGCAGAGCTATTTGAGGCTCTGCCCTTGCTTTGAGGCCAGCTTTCAGCCTCATATCCCACCCTTTCTGGCCCAGAAGGGGCTTCCCTGGCTTGCTTCATGTGTGCTTGGCTAAGACTGTGTGGTGTGCCTGGATGCACCCCAAAACTGGGCTCTGAAGGCTGAAAGGCTGCAGACCGTGTTTTCTATGCATGGTGATGCTACGTGTTCTTTAACTGACTGCAACAAATAAGGAATCTGTGGGAATGGAGGGGACAGACAGCTGATGGTTCTAAATGCCAACATCAGAATGCCAAAAAAAAAAAAAAAAAAGAAATAAATAAAGAAAGAAAGAACACAGCTAATAGGATGCACAGGACATAATTCACCCAGTGGGGCGCAGTTTTGGAATAGCGCTTCCACCATGGAGCCTCTGCCCCAATTATTTATGGTAAACAATGAAGCTAGATCTGATCTAGTGTCTCCCCAAAATGCAATAAACTTTCTTTCCTCTGAACTCCTGTGATGTGGCTGATCTGTCTAGAGCTGTGGTTTCCGATTCCACAGACAGGAACCCGGCACTGTCGTGGCATGGGGGCAGGTGACAGGCAGGACCCACCTTGCAATCCTGTAGTCAACCCAACTGAGGCTTCCTTTGCTGAAAGCTTGGATTCTCAGTTGCAGTGGCAACTTTGAGTGGTTAAAGAGTTTTCAAACCTTGGCATTTCCTCCCGAGGCTGCTGCATACCATTTGCCCACTGCACTGAAGGACTAACGGGAACCTGGAAAGAAGCAACTTTTTGATATCTTGAAAAGTAACTTTTTAGGCTCCAGATTCTTCATCTATAAAATGATGGGTCATGACCAATGTGACAAGATGACATCTAAACTCCTGTTCTAACACGGACCACTCCAGGATTCTGATTATCAGTCTCTGTAAAATTTTCTCTTATGTTCTGGGGTACGTGAAAGAATGTATCTTGAATAGTTAGGAGGTGAAACTTTTAAACTCTCTTTAGACAGATGTTTCTTCTATGTGGCACCCCATTTGCAAATCCTATTTGGGTCCAGTTTTTCCTCGTTGGATCTGGGATGAACCAGAGGAGTTGACTCCAATACCCTCATCTTACAGACAATCAAAACAGGATCTGTGAAGTTTACAACTTAACTAAATGCATCATTATTATTATCATCTTCTTCATCATCATCTTCTTTTGTTCCCCCCAGATTTAATCTAGTAGACCATACTGACCTGGGTTAGGAATTTTTCAAATATAAATTGTCTAAATGTTACTTCACTTGGCAAAACAAAGGCATGGTAAGTAATTTTTCCAAATCTCTCTTTAGACGTGCCTTATAAGGAAGGTTTTCTTTCTAGGGGGATTTGGACTCTCATTAATCTATTTCTACTTTCAACAGTAAAATGAAAAATGGAATGAGATTATCAAAATGGATAGTCTGGTGTGGACCAGATAACATGCTTTTGAAAAGTGGTTTACATTTGACATCAGTTAATCTCCCCGGGCCATCGTGTCTCAGGTCTGCTATGTGGGGCCTGGACTTCAGTCCCAGCTTGGACACAAATATGCTTTATTGGTTTCAAATGCCTCTCCAGCTGGTTGGAAGAATGGATGAATTCCTAGTGCAGTAAGTATTAAGTCATCTGCAGAACCATAAATATCCCCTTACCCTAACTTATTGGGCACTTATGCAAAGACCTTTTTTGTGCAATATGCTTTTTCCTGAAACTGGATATATATTTATTTTAAATTTCTATTCTTTTTATATTATATTGTATTTTACACATGGTATAAAAAGCAAGTAGTATAAAATGAGCAATTTAGATACTTAAAATTTGATGGGCCTTCCTTCTCTCTTTGGCACACATAATTATAGAGTCTCCATCTTAATTAAGGATTTTTAATAATTGCAAGAGAGGAGAAAGTTCTGTGTTTCTAGTCATTCACAAGGACAATGGCAGCTAAAAGATAGCTTACCACTTAAAAATAATCCTTTCAAAGCAATTATTCAGAACTTATAGAGTAGCTTAAAGAAAAAAACAACAACCCAACAGCAACCTACCTTATAATATTGCTTCACATTAGTCATGAGGATTGTGCTTCTAATGAAATGTGTGATTATCTGAAGGACTGAAACCACACTACAGCAGCTATGGCCACATTATAGGATGGCTGTCCCTATGTCCTACTCAATTTTTAAAAAATTTCTTGGTCCCCCCCACCCCAACATTCTTCACCCCACTCTCTCAAAATCAGGCTTGTGGAGTAAATTATGAGGTAAATTGTCCTCTTCTATTTCCTTTAATAAGAGTGGAATCAGTACTGCTTAGCCCACAAGCCACTGAAAGGGGGTCAGTATGAAGCTAAGAGCTTAGCCTTTTTTAAGACAAAGAGCTAGTGATACACTGGCAATGTTTCTCACACAATAATGAGCCAAGAAAAAGAAAACAGCCAGGGAGCCATCTGCAATATACAGATTCCTAGCTTCCATGCCCAGAGATTCTGATTCAGTGGGTGCTAGGTAAGGCCCAGGGAACTGTATCTTTAAAAATAGGCTCCCCAAGCTAGAACCCAGCAGCTATGAATGTAAGTATTACCCCATAAGGCAACTGTTGAAAGAGCTGAAAAAGAATTCAGACTTTAGTTAAAGATATGAATGAAGAGGGTCTAGTAAGGACTAAGGCAAATCAGGCCCCAGGGTAAAGGATGATACTGACTGGGTTTTAAAATACAACTTATGTGTGAGACCAAAGGAGGAGATGTTTATCTGCTGCAGGATCTATATTTTCTGTAGCACACTAGATAATTTAACTGTACGATCAGTTTGTTTGAACACCATAGGTGCAGGGAGCAGTGAATGGCAAGTGGGATTTGGTGAGTTTGTACAGGCTGGGGTGAAATCCTGACACATGCCAGAGTGATAGGGGCAGAGAGTATAAGTGTATTTGCAGGGCCTCACGAGGAGCTGGGGAGAAATGTGGAAGTGTTGGACTTCCCTACTTGGGTTGTTGCTGATTTTCCCGCAAACACTGAGGACTGCCAATTCGCTGGGCTGAGCCCTTGATCAGGGGCTTTCCCCTGTAAAGCTTGTTGCTGCAAAGGAGAGGCTAAGCCCACTTATAATTGTGCCTAAGAGTCCCCCACAGAGAGCCTCTTTGTTGCTCAGATGTGGCCCTCTCTCACTAAGCCAACTCGGCAGGTGAACTCACTGCCTTCTCCCCTACGTGGGACGTGACTCCCAGGGGTGTGACTCCCCCTGGCAACACAGGAAATGACTCCTGGAAATAAGCCTGGACCCAGCACTGTGGGATTGAGAGGATCTTCTTGACCAGAAGGGAGAGGAGAGATGAAGCAAAGTAGGTTCCAGTGGATGAGAGATTTCAAATAGAGTTGAGGGGTCACTCTGGAGAGTATTTTTATGTGCTATATAGATATCATCGTTTACTCTTTGGTGTGTTGGAATGACTAGAGGGAAATACCTGGGGCTGTCAAGCTGCAACCCAGTGACCTTGATTCTTGAAGATGATTGTATAACTATGCAGATTGCATAGTGTGACCGTGTGACTGTGAAAACCTTGTGGCTCACACTCCCTTTATCCAGTATATGAACAGATGAGTGGAAAAATGGGGACAAAAATTTGATGAAGAATAGGGTGGGATGGAGGGAATGGAAAGATTTAGGTGTTCTTTTTGGCTTTTATTTTGGAGTAAGGAAAAGGTTCAAAAATTGATTCTGGTGATGATCACACAACTGTGTGATGGTGCTGTGAATAACTGATTGCACACTGGGTGATTGTAGGGTGTGTGAATATATCTCAATTAAACTGTATTAAAAAAGGTAAATGAACAATGGGAGGAGCTGGGGAATGGGAGGTTTTGGATGAACTTTTTAATTTTAATTTTTACTTTATTCTTTGGAGTAATGAAAATGTTCAAAGTTTGATTGTGGTGATGAAAGCACAACTACATGAAGATACTGTGAACAACTGATTGTACACTTTGAATGATTGTATTTTATGTGATTACATCTCAGTAAAATTGCATAAAAAAATAGGCTCCTCAGATATTACAAATTGCCATGGTATTCCTGCAAACCCTAAAGAAACCCAAGACTCAATCTAAGACTCTATAAAAGTATTATGTATTGTTTATTTTTTCCAGAAACTTAAAACCTCCAAATTGTTCCTATGCCAGATAAGCCCTGCAACTTAGAGGTACCAGTCTCTCTCAGAACATCAACCAGTTGCAGACCCCTACCCCATAATGTTGAAACTCATTTTCAACATGAAGAAGTTAGAATGGTCATTGCCTAAATATCCTTGAAGACTGAGAAAGTGATCAAATGAAAGGGAAAAGTTGTAACAGAGAAGTTAGGATTTAACAAATGATTTTGACTACTGAATCGTTACATTGGTATTTCTTTTTAGTCCCTAGTGTATTAGAACAGCCAGAAGGAAATACCTGAAATTGTGGAACTGTAACCCACATTATACTTTGAAATTTGCTCTATAACTACCCATGAAGCTATATTTTGAGATTTATCACTTTTCTGTATATATGCTATATTTCACAATAAAAAAGTTTTTTTTTTTTAAATAGGCTCCCAAGTGATTCTGACGACAATATCAGTGTCCTGAATTCTGAGAAGTGATGGAGAAGATTCTGTTGTAGGGTGTAAGCTGAAAAGGTGTGCTTGAGGCCCAGGAGCTCAATTCCTCACACCTCACACAACATCACAAGATACACCAGAACACTGGAGTCCGTTTTTCTCATTGCACTGAAGAAGCTCTAAGGTTTGGATAGAAGTATCTTGTTCAAAATCATGAAGCAGAAAGGGGCAGTGCCAAATAAGGAATCCAGGCCTCTAGACAACCTGACAAACATCTTCCTTTGGTGGGAGGCCTTTTAACACTAAATTCTCCAGTGGAAGGCACTTGCTAAATTAAGGAGCAAGGCAAAGAGTGACAATGGGTGCCAATGCTTCAGTCCTTTAGGTCGCTCTCATTTCGTTCTGGGCCTGCTCACCATTCCTCAGCCAGGGGCTCCCCGCTCCTGTTCCCTGCTTCCCTATTTCCCCACTATTTTGCATCTGTTTCTTCAGCTGAGTTGAGACATTCTATTTACCTTTAAAGCCAATCTGTAGTGTTAAGGGTCCCTAATGTGGCAACACTGGTGTCAACAAAGGGAAAAAAAGGTCCTCGAATCATTCACAGCATTGCTGCGACGTCAGGCGAGACTTCTTGCTAGATCTTCAGTTCCAGTCGTGCAATGTCTCCCTGTTGTGTTACATGAACATATCCAAGATGCCCCCACTCCTACTCCTGCACCACAGACACCCTGCCTCAAACAACTGTCTACGGGCAGGCAAAGCAGGATCAGTGAGTGGGGATTTTTTTTTTTCTTTTTAATCCTTCTGGGAGCATTTGGGAGGATTTGGGGAAGGATCCTGGGATTTTTTTCTGTAAGTGGTAAATATCTTGCTATATTTCTTCCAACCCCTACTTTGCTGATCCAAGAATGTTCATAAAACAAACACAACTCAGAAGCAATGTTCCAGAGTGTGGCTGAGAAAAGGGGCTTTAAGCATGTTTTAATCTAGCCTAAAAAGCAATTCTAGTACTTCCATTACAATAAGATGAGAAGACAGAACTATGATGTTTTCAATTCCTGGATTTTTTTTCAGCTGAAGTACTCAAAGCTCTTTACAAATTCTCACAGAATACCCAAGAGTAAGGAAAAAACTCTTCATTTACCCTAAACTGGGCAGTGCTGCTTAAGTAAGGCTACATTGAAGCAATTTTTGCTTTATCAGAAAATTTGGTAACAATTATTCACTCAATTTGATCAATATATCCATTACACAAGACAACCAAGGAATTGCCAAATCTCCACTTTTTGCTCAACATGGTTTTGCAGAAGAATTTAAAGAACTAAGAGTGTGTGCACATGCGTGTGTAAGAGTGTGTGTACCAGATTGACCGCTAAAGAGATTTGCCCAAATCACATACTAGTACCTGGCTATTTTCTTTATTATCTGCTGACAAATCCTCTGTTTGTAGTGAGCAAAGGAAGGGAAATGACGCTGGCTTCCAAATTTCATTTGCAAGCTTCCATTTAAAACAAAATGCATTGCATATTATAATTGCAACCAGAGCCAGTGGGAGCACTGGTTTTCAACCTTCTAAGAATTGTGGAGCTGCTCTTAAGTGTAGCTGACTTTGACAAACCCATTCCTCCAACTATTCTGTGGAATATAGTTCATTTTCAAAAAACAGTTATACTGCCAAAAACCCAAACATATTTAATGCCTATTTTTTGGTTAACAAAATGCTTACAATTTTCTTAACCAAAAAAAATTATGGTGGTAGTTCTGTGTCATAATTCTAAAGAGTTCAGTTTTCCCTGAAATCCAAATTTGAGTTTGTATACATAAAACTGTAGAAAACAAAAACACAACTGTTAATGAAAACCTATTTTCCCCCCCAGATAACAAGTTGTTGAATTTAACTGTTATTTTATTGTATGTTGCTGTTGCTTCAAACCTGCTTGTAGATATAAAAGCTTTTGTCCTTCCTTAATAGGTATAAAGGAGTTCAATAAACTCCTGCCATGACAAGGAGGATGATGACGACCAACATTTTCTGAATGCTTGTTGGCCAGGCCCTGATCTCTGAGCACTTTGCATCCATTATTTTATGTAATCCTGCCTGGATAGGCAAAAATTATTAGCTCCTTCTTAGAAATGAGAATAATTCGGCTTAGAAAGGTCAAGAAGGTGCCTGAGCTCCTCCAGGGTGAGAGGTGGAAGGAGATTTGGAAAATGCTAATAAAAATATCGAATTCTCCATTAAAGCACTAAATTCAAAATCTATTTTACCCATGCCCATGAAACCTGCAGAAAATACTTAAGTTACTGGGATACTTAAGTTATCCTCCCAGGAGCCAGGCCTTGGACTTCCAGAATGGACCAGCGCCCATCCCCCACCCCCTACCCCTCCATGAGCAATGGGCACCGATCATGCCACATTAGCCTCTGAAGCCCTGGTGGGGGACACCTTGCGACTAGGCAAATAAGGAAGTTCTTCCTGTTAGACGCATTAGGTTTCCAATGGGCCACCTGGATGTTGGTTGTTTTCCTAAAACAAGTTCCTTTTTATGTATGTTGAGTTGGAATATTTTACAAACAATTCTCTGTGCCTGTTCCAAGATTTTTCACTGACTTGCCAGACCTTAGAGACCCTTTCTTCATACAGTTTCAAAGACGGGACTAAATATATTGTCCACATTTTACAATCTCACATTTATGCACAGTGCTAAGAGATGGAATCGTTTCCTCCTAGCTAGAGGCATACCTGTCAAGAGTCCTCAGTCACTTTTGCTTTAGGATACAGGTGAACGTATAGATAAAAGGTGTTTTTCAAAATGCACAAAGTAAGTGCAAGATTTCTGGAGCATTTGTTATGTCCCTGATCATGAAAGGAATGTCCCAAATTAGATTTCTTTTTAAATTCCATCTTCGGATATCCAACTGTCCACATACCCATCAGAGAAAAAAATTCCATAAAGGATTTTTAAAAATTTATTTAACGAAGGTAACTAATCATTTTAGGGATTTTCCGATATGCATACAGGCTACCAAAAATATATATATATATATATATATATATATATATATATATATATATATATATATACACACACATATGGGTACATCTTCAGCTCTCAAGTAGCAACAGTGACCTCTAGTGTGTCTTTTTAATTCTCTCACTCTGCAACTTCAACTCATTGTTTCTTTAACCTCTAGGGCATTGTTTAAGCAAAATTTTCCAGTTCCTTTTGGTCTAATTTCTGTATTGACTCTATATGCTGACAACTGATTCTTGAGAGGTTTACTTTGATCCTGGTAATGTATGGTAAAGTAATTGTGCCTTCATTAACAACTGTAATTACAGTACATAAAGCTGTCATTTACATGAATAATCATCTCCCCCACCCTCCTACCCCCCCAAAAAAATGTTGACTTTATTTGCGAGATGAATTTTTTGGCTGAGTAACTCTTTGAGCTTTAAGCCAGCAGTCTCAGCACCCATTGCGTACTGATTGCAAGAGTGCTCATTTCTCTTTGATGAAACTCCCCGTTCTTTTTATTAAAAATAATTTAAAGGAAAATCAAAGAATCTCTCCAATGGGTGGGACTTTTTTTGCTTTTTGCCCTAGACTGTCCTGATGTTAGCACAGAGTCCACAAGGATTAAGTGGCGCGGCTCTGGCGGCTTGTGTCAGCACTTCTCTTCCAAGTTCCTCTTTTCAGGAGTTTATAACATTGCAATAAAATTTATCATGGGCTGGGACTTGGCATACGGGAGCCTGGGCTAACGTTGTAAAGTACTTTGGAGGTTTTATTTTATTTTTTTTCTTCCAAGCAAGTGTCCTGTCTTCCTTTAGAGGGAATTCAAAATAAAAGTCTATTCTTATCTGATCAGGGGATTCAGCCTAGCTCCCAGTCTGTCCGTCAGAGACAAATTGAAAAGGTTTCCTTACCTGGACTGTGGTAAATTCTTTCACAATGAGTTAGAAATTAAAAAAAAAAAAAAAAAAAAAGTAATAAAGGAATAAATGTTTCCTGTAAATAAAAGAGGTCCTTAGAATTGCATTGTGGGAAAAGATCCTCCAGGGTAGGAGAGGGAGACATGAAAAGGTATTCAAGACGGTTTTCTATAATTGGGTGATCTTCAGTGCCCCCCAGCAGCTGGGCTTGTTGGCAAACAAGAAACTGCATGTGGGAATCATGCTCCAATCTGTGGAAACTAAGCAAGGCTTAAAAATAAGCATCATCCCTAGGTTAAAAAACAAAACAAAACATATGCAGAACATAGACCCCTGGAGAATCAGGCAGGATGGTGTGTGAGTATGTGGATGTGAGTGTCTGCAAATAAATCTATTTTATAATGTAGCATATAAAACATATAGGATATAGACTATCTATTTATATTTAATGCATAGCTCATTGTGCCTGTCTTCCTTTCTATTGTCATTTTGTAATTGCCCATGAGAGTCTGTGTCTCAATGACACTGCTGGGACGTCCATCCAAAGAAAGAGCCAACAATTGAATGAGAGAATTGGTGAATCCCATGGGAGGAAATTCATTAGTGCTGTAAATAGCTCAGTAAAGAATTTTAGAGTTGTAGAGCTTTGCTTGACCAACCTCCCTCATTTGCAGATGAATAAGGTCCACAGTTTTGACTTATTCATGTTCAAAGCTAATATTCACTCAGAAATACAGTAGGTTGTTTATGGCCAGGATGTGTTCTCATTGGACAGTGCCTAGGCTACCTGGGTTGATGGCTGATGGACACTTTTGAATATTTTCCACGCCTGTGGCCACATAGTGAGTTTGTGGCAACAACTAAGTCCTGGTTCCTCTGCCAGTTACCACAGATTGTTCAGACTCCAAAAGTTAAACTCGACTCATCTACAGCAGAAGCTTTCTTAACCAGCCTCCGTTTAGTTGCTTTACCAGATTGGCAACTGCTCTCTGTTTACTCCATAAAACCTATGGCCTGAAGACCCAATGCAGGTTGAATGCTAGAAGGCTCCTCAGTAGTCAAATAGAATATTCACCGAGAACCAGCAGCATTTGTGGTTTGCTTTCAAACTTGCTTATGTCCATTGCACTTTTTGACAAAATTGTCATTTAATAAACTATTGCATATCAGATAAAATACGAATGTAGAAAGGGTCATTTCTATGAAAAAAAATTAGCTAAGTGCTTTGGAAAGTCTTGCTATAGGTGAATTTTTTTAAAAAAGTAGGCTCCTGAAATAGGGGTGGATGAGACAACTGTAAAAGATTAGAAAACGCTGTAAAAAATGTGGACAGCTTGTTGGCAGCCAAATTGCTTTGCAAGTATCATTAAGCTTTCTCAGAGAAACCCCAAACTGGAAATTGTAGAAATGCAATATGGATATGGTTTATACAAGAAAGATGCTGTGGAATTCCAAAGACAATCCAGAGTGAAGGAAGCAGCCTTGCCCCTGCATAAACAGATGGGAAGTAAATGTACATTAAAATAAATGTTTGAGTATAACATCACTTTAAATCATTCCCCACTTGAACGAATTTTCGATGAACTGATTATCAAGTGGCCTTATCATGTGGGATAAGAGGGCTCTTCCACCACTTCCACTTTGAATCTGCTGCCTTGACAGGATCCCGAGGACAACTCTGTGCTTTTCTGTTCTAGGTTTGGTAGGGGCCAAAGGGGGAGACACTTTTGCAGATTTTCAGGAAGAGGGAAAATATCGTAAATTTGGGTCGGCCCTTCATAAATGAATGTAGATTTAGAAGGCAACTGACAAAGACGAGTCAATGGATGACAGCACAGGGAAGAGCCAATTCATATATGAACAACTCATTCAGAATGACTGCCTTGGAAAATAAATGATTTGTGTTGCTCTTAATGGTAGTTAGTATAAGCACATACACAGATTACTTACAGTCGGTCTATACCCTCCTACCTCTCCCCCACTTCCAGGACATTTGCGGGCAGGAACATGCAGGCCTGTCTGGGAAGGTTATTTGCAAGGTTGTTTTATGTCCTCCTTTTATCTGCCTTTGCAGAGGCAGGATTGTTCTCTCTGGCAGATTTGCCAGAAACCTCTTCTCCCAGTCATTAATTCAGAGAGGTCTCTCCCATTATCCTCTTTTAGCCTATCCATAAAAATGTTTTGAGTCCCTGCAATGGAAGCAGGTAATACTAGATATGGTTTTAACTGTCCTACTGAGTCACCACTATATCTTTTAAAGACATAATTTGATTGATTGGAGCAGAGTCCTTCTGTTAAAACCATTTTTTTTTTCTTTAAAATGCTTGAGATAGGGATAGAGGGATAGTGTTCATTTTGAATTCTCTGGTTTTTGTCATTCTGCGTCAGACCTTAATGTAATTCTTTCCTTTTCAGTATAAATAACATGGCAGTTCTCCCTTTTAAAACAACTAAAGAAATTGACTTTTTTTTAAATCCAGGAAATGGATATCAGGAAGGAGAGCTTCTTTCTTTTAGTGTCTCTTTTGAATTTACTGTTTCAAGTTTTCCCTTGCTCAGAATGAACTCTTTTGAGATATTCCTTTTTAAATGCTCTTTGTTGTTTTGGGAAAGAGGAAAAATATTCAAGGAAAGAAACAGGAAAAAAATCCTGATTTTATTTACAATCATTTTAAATACCTCTTATACCATTGATTTTTTTTTTAATTTAACTAGCAATGCCACTGTATCTAAGGGAGAGAAACACTATTTCATTATAGTGTCAAAATAGAAAGACAGATGATAGATATATTGAAGGCAGTATCATTTAAAATAGTGAAAAATTGGAAACAGCGTGAATGTCTGTTAATTCGGAGTTGGTTAAAAATAAAAGCAGCAACAATTAAAAGAATGATGATCTCCATATCCACTAACCTTGAAAAATCTCCATGACTTTTTCAATTAAAAAAAAGCAGGTTAGAAAATATCATGTTGGACATTTTGAGTGTTCTTTTTGCTTTTATTTTTGTTCTTATTTTTATTTTTTGGAGTAATGAAAATGTTCAAAAATTGACTGTGGTGATGAATGCAAAACTATATGATGATACTGTGAACAACTGTTTTACACTTTGGATGATTGTATGGTAGGTGAATATATTTCAGTTAAACAAAAGTAAATGAAGGGGGGAGGCAGGGTATGGGATGCTCTGAGTGTTCTCTTTTAGTTTTATTCTTATTTTCATTTTTATTTTTTGGAGTGATGAAAATGTTCAAAAATTGATTGTGGTGTTGAGTGCACAAGTATATGATGAACCTGTGAACAACTGTTGTACACTTTGGATGACTGTATGGTATGTGAATATATTTCAATAAAACTACATTAAAAAAAGATCATGTAGGGTGTGATTGATCCTATTTATACGAAGTTACATATATACCCATACACACACATATGTGTGCACACAGAGAATGAGAGAGAGAAGGAGAGAAATCTGAAAGGATAGACATCAAAATGTTCACAGTGCCTACCTTTGGATGGTGGGATTTAGGTTATTATCATGTAGCTACAAAAGAATGAAAACTTCTTGGAAAAAAAAACGCAAATGATACCACTGAATGATAGCCCATTTAGAGTAGATTTTGCTGGTTGGCTGACCCAACATCTGTTCCCAAACCTCTTCCCCCTCAGTATCTTTCACTGTTGAGACTGGAAAAAGAAAATACTTCCCTGGCTTCCCTTACAACTAGGAGAGGCCATGTGACATAATTCTGGTTATAAGGCAAATGTAAAAGTGTGCCTGGGTACAGGGGAATCTGACAAAGCTTTTTACTTTGATGCCGAGTGACACAGCCGGAAACAAGAATTAGGGAAAGCCAAGGGCATCCCACAGATACTCATCCTGACATCACTGAAATCAAGGCAAACAGTGATCCACATCTAGTCTTCTTGTGAGGTGAGAAAAATGAACACCTCTCTGTTTTTAGTTTGTCAGGTATTCAAGTATTTGCAGCGGCTCCTCTACAAATCCAATTACCCAGAACTTACTATCTAGAATAGCCTTTTTACCCAACTCTCTCTCTCTGTACGCATACATACACACACACATGTGCATATGCATTAATACATGTGCATTTGTATGCCTAGTTTTATAACCTGTTTTCTAAAAATAGAAATATATGTTTAAGATGCTTTATTTGTTTTTATTTAAAAGAGTAGCATGGCTATCATTCTTTGTTGGTACATATAGCTCTATCATACACTTTTTAAAAAACAGCTTTATTGAGCTATACTTCACATACCATACATATTCAGCCACTTCAAGTATACAATTCATAGAGTTAAGCAACCATCACAATAATTGATTTTAGAACATTTTTACCATCCCCCCCAAAAAACCCATACCCTTTTCCTACAATACCCTAGCCCTAGGCAACCTCTGTCTAATTATTTTTAACTTATTCTGTAGTTTGGACTTAACATAATTCAATCATTTCTCTACCGAGAGCTATTTAAGTCATTTTCAGTTTTCAACATTGCAAATAATGCTGCAATGAACATCTTTATATACTTTCTCCTCGCACTTTATTACATTGCTTAACGTGGAAATTTGCATATATTTCATCCTTAGAGTCAGGAGAAGGAATCTATTTACACTTGGAAATGCAGTTTGTGGCCGGATCGGGTTTGGGCTCTATCTGCCAAGGAAGACGTTTGTCCTGGCACAGGCTGCACAAGCCCAGAGAAAGAGGTGCCTTTTGGTAATGGATTCCCCCAGAGGTCTGCTGTGTTGTAGAGGATCTGCCAGGATGGGACGTCTTCTAATTCCACAAAGGTAGGCTCCTGGGGGAAAAGTACTCAAAGGTGGGGTTGGTTGGTAAGAGAGTTTGGGAAGAGTTTGCAACTCTTGTAGGGCTTTGCAGGCAATGATAAGGAGTTTGGGTTTCATTGTAAGTATGACAGGAAGCCATCAAAATATTTTAAGCAGGGAAATATTATGATCTGATTTTTATCCTAAAGAGCTCACTCTGGTTGTTAGGTGGAGAATCAATTGCAGGTGAACAGGAGCAAAAGAGGGAATCAGAAGCCTATTGTGGTGGTCTCAGTAAGAGACGGCTTTAACCTCAGAGAACTCAGAATTTAGGAAGGGAGATAAAGTACATATACATTACTATGATGGAAGGTAAGAAGTGATATATGCCAAAAAATAATCAGTCACATAAAAGAGTCACATTAAATGCTATTAGAATTCAAAGAAGAGATTATTTTCAGCAATGGAGATCTGAAATGGCCTTGTGATTGGGTCTTGAGCAATGGGTAAAAACAGACTTTTGAAAGTGGAGGCAAAGGACTGGATTGAGTAAAAAGAGGCATTCAAGAGTGAAGGGCCATTTACATAATATTTATTTTTCCCTCCTTAGGTGCCAGGCACTAAGCAGGGCCATTTGAAGTAAGGAGGGCCAGTCTCAGACTGGATCTAGAACTGAGAAAGTGGAAAGTGGACTGCTACTCCGGCTAAGGCCCCACTTTGGGCAGCGGTATGGAAGTGTCCCACATCACTGTCTTCTATGAATGAGGCAGTCCATCACAGGCATCCCTGCACTGGACTGAATGGTGGCCCTCTAAGAGATATTCACTTCCTAATCCCTGGAACTCACAAATATTACTTTGCATGGCAGGAGAGTAAATGTTGCCTTATATGGCAAAAGATGTGATTAAATTAAGGATCATGTGAGAAGCTTATCCAGAATTATCTGGATGGGCCCTGAATACAACTACATGTGTCTGTATAGGAAGGATGTGGATGGAGATTTGAGATAGTAACACACGGACATAGAACAGTGGAAAGTAAGGTGAAGATGGAGGTAGAGATTGGAGTAATGCAGCAATAAGCCCAGGTATTCCGGACACAGATTCCCTTAGAGATTTCAGAAGGATCACAGCCTTCTGACACCTTGGTTTCAGAATTCTGGCCCCCAGAACTGTGAGAAAATACATTTCGGTTGTTTTAGGCAACCAGGGTGGTAGTAATTTGTTGCAGCAGCCATAGGAAACTAATACAGATTCTGGTAGTGGGCAGTGAGTGTTGCTGTAACAAATACCTAAAGATGTGCAAGTGGCTTTGGAATTGGGTGATGGGTAAAGAGTGGAAAAATTTTGAAGCACTTGGTAGAAACAGCCTAGATTATCTTGGTCAGACTGTTAGGAGAAATATGGCTGTTAAGGATGCTGCTAGTGAGGGCTTAGAAGGAAGTGAGGAGCACAATAAAGAAGCTTCTATCGTCTTAGAGATACATCTATCACCATCAACAGATGGTTGGTAGAAACATGAACATTGATGGAGCCTTTGGTGGGGTCCTAGAGGGAAATAAGGAGCATGATATTAGAAACTGGAAGATGGGGGATACTAGCTACTACAGTTGCATGGAAAGAAGAACTTGTGGATGATGAACTTGATATTTAC
The DNA here is from genome assembly GCF_015220235.1 of Choloepus didactylus. Lineage (NCBI taxonomy): Eukaryota > Metazoa > Chordata > Mammalia > Pilosa > Megalonychidae > Choloepus > Choloepus didactylus. Next base: position 24,166,908 of record NC_051323.1, on the reverse strand, counting down.
CTGAGGAGATTTTTCCAAGCAAAGTATTGGAGATGTGGATTGGTTTCTTCTTGCTGCTTATAAAGTGTTAGAAAGAGGAGATAAATTGAGGAAAGAACAATTAAGCAAGAAGGAACCAGGACTTGATAATACATGAAATCCTCAGCCTATCCAGGTTGCAAAAGATGCTAAAATTAGGATATTTACTGTTAAGGAATCAAACCCTGGAGAAAAGGCCAAGGTAGTGGTGGACCGATATTTTGCTGAGGAGATTAGATGTGTGACCCATGGATCGCCTCAACCATCTCATCAGAAGCCAGGAACAGAGATGGGGTTGTCCAGGCAAGATCTGTGGAGGACCCTCTTGTCTAATGGTGGGAATCTATGACGTACACAGGAGACCTACAAGGTTTTTGAGAATGTTATATCAGAAGAAACACTGCAAGCTTGGGCTGAAAGGAAAAGAGACTGGATGAAATGAAAGAAGGTGTCAGAGTCCCAAAATTCTACTGGAAGGAAATAGGCTGATATAACTACTCAGCTTCAAACACATGCTATCCTTCAAGAAAAGGGAGGAACTACTCCGAGGGCAGCGTGTGGGTCACAGAGGCGAAGGGCACTATTTGGGATTATTCTCAGACCTTAAAAGATAATGGAACTTGCTCTGTTTGATTTCAAGCTTGCTTAGAACCAGCAACCCCTCTTTCCTTCCATTTTCTCCATTTTGGAATGGAAATATCTGTCATCCCATGCCTGTCCCACCATTGTATTTTGAAAAGCAGATAACTTGTTTTCTAGCTTCCCAGGTCCACAGATGGAAAGGAGTTTTTGCCCCAGGATGGATCATGCCTCGAGTCTCACAAATATCTGATTTGGATGATTTAGATGATTTTTGGACAAAAGTTGGTGCTGTGATGGGTTTACACTTTGGGGGATGCTGGGATCAGTGAATGGATTTTGCATGTGGGACAGATGTGAATCTTGGGGTCTAGAAGACAGATTGTGGAAAGCAGAATAATGGCTAACCGAGGTGACATTGGCATCCTACTCGCCAGAACTTGCGGATGTCATCTTACATGGCAAAGATTTCACAGATGTGATTGAGTTGAGGATCTGGAGATGGGGAGCTTATCCTGGATTATTTGGGTGGTCCCTAAATATAATCACAAGTATCTGTATAAGAGCGAGTCAGAGGGAGATTTGACAACAGAGAAGAGGAGCAGGCGATGTGACCACAGGGGCAGAGACGGGAGTGATGTGGCCCCAGGCCCAGGAATGGCAACAGCCACCCAAAGCCGGAAGAGGCCAGGAAAGGATTCTCTCCTACAGTCTCCAAAGGGAGCAGCACCCTGCCAACACCTGGATGTCAGCTCAGTGATAACAGGTTTCGGACTTTGGCCTCCAGAACTGAGAGAGAATAAATTTCTACTGTTTTAAGCCATCAAGTTTGTGATACTTTCTTATGGCAGCCTCAGGAAACTAACAGTCACTTACATGGAACAGTTTGAAATGCACTAGTTTATGTCACCCATCCCAAGGAAAATATCTGCATTTTGTTAAAAGGACCTTTTGGAAACACAAACGTGTAACCCTAGTGGGAAGGACTGCAGGGACCATGTCAAGTGAGAGGAAAGAGAGATTGAATTAGGAGCAGGAGGCTGTCAGTGGCATTAAAATCCTGACCTGAAGGAAGCTGCCTGGCCCATCAGCGCCTTTTTCACCAGGGACTGCTGATGGGTTTGGGGCCCATCTTAATCGTGTGACCTTGAACAAGTCCCTTGAGGGCTCTCAGTCTCAAATATTCATCTCTAAAATGGAGAAACGAATTCTTACTTCAAAATTGGATTTGAATATTAAAGAAGATAATATATGGGAAGGCATTATGTAAATTGTAACATGTTCTGTATTCCATAGTATTATTATCATTTTCAGTGCATGAGACCTTGGAAGGTTTCAGACTGAGGAGACAAATGATAGCCTATGTTGGATGCCTCTCGCCTCTCTGACTTCTTGTGAAGATCAAACAAGGGCTAAGTAATTACAATGAGGGCAGATCAGTGCCAAGTATTGTGTGAAATGACTCGCTTCATCCTTATAACCACTCCCGGGGGTAGGTATTACAACCCCCATTTTACCAAGGAATGATTATGTATTACAGGGGCTTATTGCAGTCCTGGCACATAGTAGGTTTTCAATAAATGGTGGTGGATACTGAATCATGTCTGTACTGGATCCTGCAATTTCTGCCTCAATTCTATACAAGGCCTATTCTACTGCTTTAGGCAAATTAAAAATGGCCTGGATTTGAATCAAATGCTTTTCCTTCTATTGCTTTTCTGTAGAGTTCATTTAAAACAATAAGTAACTGTTCTGGCAAAAATTACTAGGCAGACACCAGTTCCACCGCTGGCTGCCCGGTTCGTGAGGTTGGTAAATTAACAGAACTCTGTATAGCAGTAGCTTGGTCTTACCCCAAGGTCCTAGGGACAGAGAAATGCTTCTGCCCCAGTCTCCAGAAGCATTTGTCAGCTTCCTTTTCTGTAAGCATGGGAGAGGAAGGGCCCCAGGCGGGTCCTCCCAGCTCTGGCTCTTCGTAAGTTAATTATCATCTTAGGTAGCTGGCAGTCCTCAGGCTTTCCTTCAGGGCCCCTCTAGACAGTGCCACGGAACTGCGTCAATTATCTCAGTAATCCCTTTCAGCATTCATCTTCAAAATACCCACTTAGTGGAAGTTGAACTCCAACTTTGTGTCTTGCCAAATGACATGCACACAAGGAGAGAGGCTGGGATTTCCTGGTTTGGGGGCAAGAAGAGGTTGCAGTTTGGTGCTCAATGATTGAGAGAGAGCTGGGCCAGCACATTTGGGCACAATGGGTAGATTTTTCACAAGCAGAGAACAGAAGGGGCCTTTAGTGAAATGCACTTTGGTGCATTTAAGAATAACTGTTAACTGTTTCCCTAAAAATGGAGTTCAGATTCCAAAACTAAGGGGATGCTAGATTCCAATTATTTCGGGGAGGTAAAAATGCTAAGAGAGGGAGGGACAGCATTAACAAGAGTGAGGGCCAGTAAAGATGATAGTAGCAGAGGAGCAGCAATGTCCAAGAAAAGCAACACGAGGGATTAGGCGATGAGCAGCCCACAAGAGATCAGGTGTAACCAGGTAAATCCAGGAAGGCTTTATGGAGGCCGTGGCATTTAAGTGCTGCCTTTGAAAGAAGGGGTGAGTTTTTAAGCTGAAGCTAAAGAGAGCACACTCCCATAAAGGCATAATATGTGTGAAAGCAGGGAAATGTGTAGGAAAATGCAATGGCTCTCAAGGATTTTTCCATCTTATGATTCAAGGATTAATATACCGATCATTATAATCGTTAATTAATTGTTAATTTAATTCAGGGCTAGGCAGGCAGACTAGAACTTGCCCACGGGAAAGGCTTTAAAAATTCCTATGTAGAGACATGTGTGCATTAGGGATCCACTGAATAAAAAGGAAATTGTTCGTGAGATTAAACCCAAATTTAAAGGTGGAGCCACTTGGTGCAAACTCCACATGGGTGTTTGCAAAGTGAGTTATATAACCCAGGCACCAACCCTGTCCACAGATATCTCCAGCACACAGCAACACCATAGTAATAAAAGCGCGGACCCTAGAGCTGCAAAGGAGTGCAAAGTGATAGTGTCCAGTTTCTCTTTGCATCAAAGAGTGATGTGAGGGAGGTCCAGAAAGTGACTTGCGCAAACGCATGCTGTAAGTGGCAGACGTGGAATTATACCCTAAGTCCTCGGCTACTTTCTACTTCAGCAGCCACCTCCTTCGACCTATACAAAGGAAGGATTTGGGCTCATCTCACTACATCTCAGTAAGAAAGAATGACCCTGAAAAAGAAGTACCCTTACCCGGCCCAGCTCACATATGGCTGGGTCTCCCAGAAGGATCAGGAAGTCAAGTCTTGGTTTCCTCTTAAAAAACTCTCTCATCCCACACCTTTAATCTGATCTCACCATTCTAGTGATTCCTATAGTTGTTCCTGAAAATTCTCAAGCTATATTGGCTAAAATCCATGTATCTCTGGAGGGATGATACATTAAATAATAATTTAGCTCTTTAGCACGTCCGAGGCCTTCAGATATTATTGCAGAGGTAGCTAGCTGGGTGTAATATAATAGTTGTAATAAAAAGGAGAAGTGCTTTTGAAATATTTTTAAAAAAACAAGTAGAGCCTGTTTTCAAAAATATATTGTGAAACCCTAATCTAAAAGCATTTACTTTAATAAATAAAGTCCATCAATTAGATCAATGATACTGCTTCAGAATAATTTAATTGGGAATTGGGAATGACACTGCAGCCTCAGGAAGACATAATATTTAAATGAGGTGCCTGTACAATCCCTGAAGTGTCACTGTGTAAACAGTTCTAGAAAAGTCAGATCAAATGCCAATGATTAGACCAAGGTTTCCTAACTGGTTGCACACACTAAAGAATGTTCATATGACTTTCCACTGGAGAGGGAAAAGGCAATATTAAACTTTCTGCTATTTAATCTCATCTTTTAAAATGTCTATTTCTGCCTATATTTTATAACATGTAATTTATTCATACATGCAATTTGTAAATAAATAAACATACAGATATTGAGGGACTGCTCAAAAATTTTTATACAGTGGGTATGTGTAGCAAGACAGAAATCATTTGAGGCCCTGTCCAGACAGAGAACCCCTGGGTAGAGTCACAAAGAGCATGGTAGAGGCAGATCCTGGCTTGTTAAGGCTTAAACTTACACAGTTTTGGTGTCACTCTTTAAGAAAAGGAAAGTGAAATTGTGAACATAAAATTAGTATGGAATGGAACATTTATTTAGAATGGGAAAAGAAATCCTAATGTATTACTGGAGGTTTAGAGATTTAGGTTCTTTCCTTCTGGGATTTTTAGGCAGTTTATTAGAAATGGAAAAACGATTCCTAATTGTGGCCTGACATCCCTGCCCCGCCTAGAACATTCTATATTTCCCATAAAATCTCAACACTCAGAGGGGCCCAAATGAGAAAGAGGCTCTAATGCATCTGTGGACACTAGCTACTTAGGGAGTAGGAGAAGAGAATGGGCACAATGGGAAGGAAAAGAGCTGGGAGAAGGGTGGAGGAAGGACTTACAAACCTGTCACCAGAGAACATTTCCAGAGCTGAAAGATGAATATCTTTATTTTGCATAAGTTGTATTTCATCACTGAATTCAAGTAGAAGGAAAATTTCGTGGTTAAGCACAGAGGTTGGAGCCAGGCAGAACCAAATTCAATTCTAGGGTAAACAATCTTCCCAGTGTGCCTGGGACTGCCCTGGTTTTAAGCTGAAAGTCTTTCATCCCTGGTCATCCATGTCTCAATACATGGCAAACTGGGACAGTTGATCATCCATCATCCATTCCCATCCAGCTCTCCTCCTTGCTAGCTACAAGACTGTGGGCAAATGGCCTGTCTTGCTAAACCTAAGGTGGGGAAGGGCCCTGGTAGAGAAGGGCTGCTGTGTGGTCTGATGCCGTGACTTTCGCCAGCTTCTGTTCAACCCTTAGCAGGGCATGGGAACCTCAAGCCTTCCCTATTTTTCCATTTTGTTGATTAGCTTGAGATTGGTTACATTTGCACCTGTATTTTCCCAGCACATTCTGTTCACCAGCACGGAAGACACCTCCAAAGTGCTTCCCACTTCCAGGAAAGCCCACTTACTGTATTATCCTGTCGTGTCTTTGGATAAGAACATGGTGGAGATTAAGTGAACTTCTGATCTTTCTAACATTCACCCATCTCTGATGCTAAGTGCTTTTCATATTTGTAGGAGGCCAAGAGATTTTTTTTTTTTTTTTTTTTGGTAGACTAAAAAAAGGGGAGAAGCATCTGGTTCAGAGATGAGGATATAAGAGTAAAAGCAAATTATCCATTAGGGAGACTGCATGGTAAGTAAGAAAGATAATGGCTTTCTTTTTTATTTATTTACTTATTTTTGCATCAGACCTACAGGGTTGGAATTCTGGATTCATCCAATGTGAGTTGTGTGACCTTGAATGTCCTTGAAAAACTTACTTCAACTTCCTGAATTTCTGCTTCCTCATTCAAAATGCAGAAAAAATAATATCAGATCAATAGAGTTTGGGGAAGGATTAAATAAATTGAGTGATATACATGAAGCCATATTCATATCTATCATCCATAAGACCTAGATGATATACACAAGACCTGCCATAATTAAGCACTTGTTGTTGTTGTTGTTTTTCTAAGAAAAGTAAAATACTAATACAGGAAGTCCTTGACCTTTCTAGGAGAGCAATTAGTCAAAACAATAGGATTCAAAACTGTCATTTCTGTGTAAACAAACAAGTATTAAAGCAAACTCACCACTTTCCAAAACGTGTAGTAAGAAGTGAATCAAGGAGGGAGAAAATACTCATTACATTAAGTTTCATTTATTAAAGGGATCCCTGAAAAAGGGACCGTGCAGAATATGGGTAAGAAGCTGCCAGAATTATCTCCAAATGGCATGAGCCTGAGTTCTGGGGCTCCTGGAGGCTGAGACAGGAGTTGAAGCTTCATCTACTAGAGAATTTTGGGAAGCACCTTCTCAAAACTCCTTCCACAGTGAATTGTATGTGCTGTCTGCTGTAACAGTGGTAAGAAATGCCATAGGAGTAACAGGAAGAGAGTTCTAAGTGGGAAGAATTTATAAATGGAGAACCTTCTATGGATCATAAGCCACCCTTAAGAGCACTTTAAAATCAGGGTTCAAAACATTTGCAACTACTGGGTTAAGGAGAAACATAGCTAGCAGAGGTTTTGCAGGTAGCTATTGAATGCTTTCTTGCTCTCCTTCAGTTCTGAGCCAGTCTGGAAACCTGAGAACACTGGAATATGTATGCTGACCTGGAAGGTTTAAAACACATCCTCCCAAAGATTGGCAGAAGATGCAAAAACACGGGAAAGGGACACAGTGAAACCTGAGGAATTTATAGTCATGTTGACTGCATCCATATGTAGCTCAGACATTTAGGGGCTAAGATTTTATGGGAGAGAGAAAAGATCAAAAACCCATTCTTTAGGTCCAAGTAATACACGGACTTATTTCCACGGATTTAGACAGAATCAGGAGCCAAGAAAACATGAGGGGATAGCTCTGAGAATGTGAAAATGGCCTGACATGAAGGTTTCTGTGGGCAGAGAGCAATTAGCAACCTTCTGTTTCCATGGTTCGACATCAAAAGCAAAGCAACCCCTAGAGTTGGAGAGAAAAGTTTGGGCTCATTCCCTCTTCTCTGCACAGGTAGAAATGAGTGGAGAAAACAATGGAACGAAAAGAGGAAAGAGAGAAGGAAGTGGAGGTGAGGGGCAGAGAAAAGTGAGCCTAGCCAAGAAAAGTACAAGAGGAAAAATATGGATTTAAGGGTTATAGTTTGGGGTTTTCAACCACACACATTAGCCACTGTTGTGAGCTTCCACTGGCATCCACAGGAAGCACATAGTTTAATTCTTAAATAACTGTTGCAAAAGGAGCAAGTGCTGGACTCTTTAAATCCATGTACATCAAAGATGGCTGACCCGGGTGGCAAATGTCACACAAACCTTGGACTCCATCTAAATGGTGGTCAGATTTGGGGCCTATAAGCGGTTCCTTTGCGTGTTAATGGCACATCTTGTGATGCCTTGTTTCCCTGTGTATAGGGCGAGGGTAAAAACCTCCAATCACTTCTAAGGATGAAATAACTCAAGTCGTTGATTACCTAATGTTATATATTCCTCAGTGTCCATCAGGTGCTTTCTAATAAACCATGCACCAACAGTTTGGCTTGATTCAGATATTGACAGTAAAATAAAACAGCCTTGCCTTTAAAGTGAGCTTCCTCATGGAGATATCTGAAGTAGGCAGAGTAAGATGAGGAGTTGGTTCATTGTATTTGTGAGGCCCATGCACAAAGGACACTACATTTTAGATTTTTTCCTGCTATGCCAGAACATGAACAATGACTCTTCCATGGAATACTTCACAATCAGAGCTTCTCCTAAGTGACCCACTCGTCAATGGATCCACAGCCACAATAGAAAATAAAAAAGGAAAATAGAAACAATAATGTGCTATGTCCCTTTCTCTTGAAATTTCTACCCAGGTGTCCAGGTAAATTTTCTTTTCATAAAAGCATTCGGACACTTTTCCATCTCTGCCAACAGATTTTTACCAGACTTCAGTATATACTAGGGTTGTTTTAAAAATGAACAAAATGAAGTTAATTTTATTAATTAAATAAATACAAGTGCCCTTGGTAAAGCAGTGACAAAAAATATGAAGATTCAAATGTTTCATTGCCCTATGGAGAAATATTTGGGACCAATGTTCAACCTTTGGGGTTAAATTTTGTAAAATATTCCATTATTACTAACCAATGCAATCCTGAAATATCTTAGTAACGGATAATACCTTGGACTTTGGACAAAATGCTAACTTCTTAGCTGGACATATAAGGTGATCACAGTCTTGCCCTAACCTACACTTCTGTGCTAAAAAATCCTACAACATGCACATATCATCTGTTCCACTAAACTGGCTTATATGTATTGCTCCCACTTTCCCAAGCCCATCTTGCATATCCTCTGTCTGCTCATTTGCTCATGCTATTATCCCCACTGAGCATGTCCTTCCGCTTCCTTTTCTGCCTTCTGAAGATGAAGCATGTGATTGGCCAGCGCCAATCTCACATGCTACAACTTTTCTGACCAACAACCTAAAATCAGCTCTCCTTCCCTCCAAGCTAATATTTTTCTCATCAATATAATTCATTTGGAAAGCAGAAAAAGAAGAAGACACTTACCTTTCTGCCATATCTCTCTAAACATTGTTCTCTCTATATTTATGTCCTATCTCGCCAACCCTCTTATAAGTGTTCAGGGATAGAAGCTATCTCTAGTGCTTCTGTTTGTTTGCTCTTTTTGGTATCACCCAGGACAGGTAGCACTCATCTTAGTTCACTGAGTTCCATTCAATTGACTAGCTGTGTCTACACAAAGCAACAGAAGGAGTCTAAGAGATGTTCACTTAAGATCTGGATAATACTATGTCTTGGACTTACATTCTAGCCATATCAAGAAACATCAGTGTATAAGACCATAAACTCTCAAAGACAGGAAGTGATGGATTAAATAGAAATTCTGCAAGAATGAACTTTGAAACTTTCCTTCTATTAAACAAGTAGATACAGACTTTTATAACTTTTTACAGTTTTTTTTTTAAATCAATAAAATCCTCCTCTGAGGACATCAACTCCATTCGTAGTCTCTAAACTTAAAGCTTATTATAAGCCACTTGTCAGAACTATACCCATAAGTTTGTTGTCTTAAATAGCACTAAGCATTTTAAACTAAAGCTATCATTGCAATTACCAGCCTACGTTTGCAGAAGTAGAAAAAAATAATAGTTTTGCTTTTTCTTTAAAGGATCCAAGACTGGCCTGCCATTAATATTTCTAATACAATTTATTTTTGTTGATTACTTTTTTGGGGACTTGTTTAAGTTTGTGGATTTGTTTCAGTGGATTAACAACAAGAAAGGAGTTTTAAAAATAAGCCAAGATCAGATTGGAAGCTGACCCTGATAGCAAGAGGTTTCATGACTGCATAGAGGAGCAAGCCCTAATTGTCTTATCAGTTATTGCCTTTTCCAAAAGCAACATTCCCGCCATTTCCTCTTGCTCCATGGAGTTAACCTTAATTCTTTAATCTGTCAGAGCACTTGACGCTCGTCACTTGCCAAGTTAAGAGACGTAGCACAGGCCACAAAGGTTTCAATATTTCATGGGGTTTTTGTTCGGCACTGGTTTCAGCTTTTCTTAATGTTGCACTTTACCAGGCAGTTTTTTCTTACATCATTAAACAGCAACTACAGCATTTGTGCCCCCTTTCTGATTTACTGTAGATGCTAATGTTTAAGATAACATTAAACACCACACATGTTCTCTGCCACTTGAACACCACCAGAGTAATGAAAAGTCAGTAGTATTTCTAACTTAAGTCCCCACAGAGCTCTTATTACTGAATCAAGTAAGTATCTTTAGTCTTTTGGGGAAGGCACAATGTTTATACCGTGTAATGAATTTGCTAACTAATCTGAATTTGTGGTCTCTTTTCCTTGTCCTATTGACTTCAGAAACTAAACTGTTAAACTGTATAAAAAGCCAATAATAAAGTGACTGCATTATAAACCGAAGCTCTAGATCCATTCAGTCAGCACCTGTGGAGAACTTCATCCAGGAGAGAAGTAGAGAAGTAGCAACATGTGGATCCTGCCATCAAAGATCTTGAAAGCAGTTTGGGAGATAAGAAAACCATGGGAGAAAGCATGCAGTAATGCACACTATAAACACATACAAGAGAAACCACACCAGGTTCATACCTCTATCTTAGTACTCACCTGCTATTTTGAAATAATCTGGGAATACAGCTGTCTTCTCCATTAGACTGGAAGTTGCTAGCAGGCAGGGAGTGTTTTATTCATTTTTGTGTCCCTTGTGCCTGAAACACCTTAGAAATGGAAAAAGTTATGTTGAACCAACCCCAGTCATGGAGCCAGGTGGGATGGAGGGGATAAAAGCTTGGCGGGACTACGTGGGAAAGCTTTTGAGCACAAAGACCCAGCCCAGGAAACACTTGCTAAATACAAAGAAACTGGTGTTTTCTTTTCAATGAGTCTTGCCTCTGAAATGTGTCACCTAACTGAAAGCACAGACTGCATTCTAAGAAAACAAGCATTCTCATTAGGTAACAGTAATGCTGGAAAATAAAGGGGACCCCTTGCAAAATTACACACCTCGTGTCCTGGTTTTTCCCCTGCAATGACTGATGCTCATGTAAACCTGTACGCTCTACTTCTGTATAAGGCATTTTTCACCCCAGGCTTCCGGAAACCTAGAAAGGCACATGGCAAATGGCAATTTGTGATGCGTGCCTTGATCATACATGTGGAAAGAGTTCTGCCAGGATTCTTCAGATAGGTGAGGCTGGGGTTGAAAAATCCCAGTGAATAACTTCCAAAGTTTCTTATTCAAGCTACACATATTGGTTGGGCGATGAAAACTAGAACCCTTGTAAAGTTCAGGTGATCTGGGGAAAAGGGATTTTCCCAAAAGACCCATGAGTCTACAAAAAAGCCGTGGATTCTGGGCCATGTGTACATTCCTCTCATGAGTTTCCAGAAACTCCTTAAAAACATTTCGAATGCAAAAGTCAGGATCTACAGGTCAGGAAAATTTCTCTCAAGCCTCAGGTTTTATCTTCTTGTGAATTTTGCATTTTATTCCACATTATAACCACACACATTCCAAAATAAGACCTCTTCCACCTCCAATTTTGGTGTAGTGGTGATTAATTCTCCTACGATATCCTATCCTTGGCTCATTTTGAGCAACGCAGCTGTAAAATATAAACTCAGAGAGCAGAAATTTCTCTTTCTTTTCCTGTACTATTTAGTTACTAAAAACCTAGGGCACAAACTTTCTCTCCTGAGGCTATATAAGCGTGTGTTCAAACAAAAATTTTTCAACAACATAAAAATCTGGATCTCACAGCTTTATTGAACAATTCATGAATTGGGCAGCATCCCATCCAGAAAGCAGAAAGGAGCGCCAAAGAGTGGCAGAAAGGTTAGGGTTAATATAGGATGGGCTTAGGCTTACACAACCAAGAAGGAGGTTAGCAGTATAATGGGTCCATTGGTTGCATCATGATATTATCCTTACTTGGCTAAAGCCAAGCCAAAGGGGCCAGGACGCACAAACTAAATTGGAGCTGGCCTATTAGGATTGTTTGGCCTTAGCTTTCGAATTCTGGGAGAGTTGAGGGTTTACAGAAAATAGCAACTGAGTAAAGTTTGGGTTTGCAGACATGGAGCTTAGCATAAGTGACTCCATTTTGGCCCTATGTGCATATTATTACACCTGTAACCACACTAACCATGCCCAACCACTGTGGACATTTGCAAACATCATGTCTACTTTCTTAATAAGTGGCTGTCATTTATTCATGAATTTAACAAATATTTTTTGAGCAGCTGCAATATGTCAGGTACTAAGTTAGACCAACATTTGGTGAAGGGATAAATCATAGCTGTGAAAAACAGACAGCAGTGGCTCATCTTCCTCATCCTGGTTCAGAACTAGAGAAAGCCCTGAACTGATTTTTTTTTTATTTTTTTCTTGTTTCCCTACCCTACTCTAAGATACCATGATACCTCTCTTGGACTCTTGCCAATGGCCTCCTACCTATTCTCTCTCCTTCCACTCTGCTCCCCGGCAATCTGCTCTCCACACAGTTGGCAGAGTAGTCCTTGTAACACATTACTCCCCGTGGTGGTGGACTGCCTTAATGGTCCTAGTTCTTCACCCTTCTCTGCATCTGTGCCTTTTGCCAAGTAACTTTGCCCCGTGCCTACGAGTGGACTCAGCCACGTGACCTCACTTAGTAGACAGATGCAAGCAGAGGCTTGAAATGGGTTTCTGCAATGAGACGTTTACTTTTGTAAAATTGTGCCTTATACCATGCTTTACCTAACTTGACTCAGGTCTGAATTTAAGTTGTACAAGAGGCAGCTGATTGACAGAACTTAATTCACATCCAGAACCCTAGGCATGAGAGTGTCTATGAACAGTAGCCTGTACAATACAGGGAGGATGCAAGAATGCAGTTGGCATGATGTGGGGTGATCCAGTTTATGGTATTGTCTGCATCCTCCTGCTCAGGTGGAGACCTTTGAAGCCACTTAGACTTGGTGGTGGAGCCCATTCACTTTCACCCCCAATTGTGCTCAGAAAGATATAAAAACATAGATCTAATTTTCAAAGGTAGTGCCTAACACCATCATTAAAGCAAAGTTTCATTATTTTCCCCAGTGATTAATTTTATAGAATTGTTGGTCAATGGCATGTTTTCCTTCCTGGAACTTCTGCGAATATCTAAAATACAGTCCTCTTATCACAAATTTTATAACAAGCAGTTTAATTAACAGAAAATACTATATGGGAAGTATATTCAGCAGAGTTCCACTGAGGTGGAAGGAGGCACAAGGGCCCATCCTTTTCCCTTTTGAGGTTCCATAAATGCTTATGGATAATGCAGAGCCAACTCCAAAAATCCTTCTGCTATCCTAGTCTGGAAAACCCATTGCACGTGCCACACTTGGAAAGCCTGGAGGCAGTGCACCGCTTCAGACTTCCGGTCCTGCTTCACACTCCCCTCAGCAAGAACCCACTGGAGGTGGCCTCTCCGGTCCTTTCCACGATTGGCTGCCCGGCCACCCCGGCTGGTGTGCTGGGGGCTCACACCTCCCACTGGCTCTATGGGGCATCTGCTGTCACGAAGGTAGGGGACAGAACTTCTCACCCACCGAATCCAGCCCATGATTCCCCTAAAACCACCCTATCCAAGCCCATTAGAAGGCGAGAGAGAAACTTTATTTTTCAATAGCTCATCATTTTCTCCTTTTGCCCCCCATCCTTTGTTTATTCTCTTGGAAGAGTCCCTTTCTGTGACTCTTGAGTCTTCCAAGGGTCTCTCCATCTTCAATCCTCCCATTCCCCTCTATGGTATATTTCTGTCCCATTATCTTTTTATACACCTGTGTGATCAATATTTTTATCATATTCATTTAACTTAACAAACATACATGGAGTGTGGGCAGGATGCAAGGCCCTGTGCTAGGAATAGTGGAAGATGCTCTCCACCTAGCAGGAGGATGTCACAAACTGCACATTACTAACTGCAGCCTCACAAGCCAGGAAAGCATCAGTGCCATGGATGGCTTAGGGACACCAATAAAGGGGTGTATCAGCCTCGTTCTCCAGAGAAACAGAACTGACAGGATGTATGTATATATGTACAAGCAATTTATTATAAGAAATTGGCTCAAGCAATCATGGAAGCTGACAAGTCCAAATTCCTAAGTCAGGGTGGAGGTTAGAAATTCTGGGAGAAACAATTTTGAAGTCTTTAATCCAAGTCTGTAGGGGAAGCCAAGGAAGAACGAAAAGTGTGGTCTCAAGGCAGAATTCCTTCTGATTCTTGAAACCCTCAGTTCTCGCTTTTAAGGCCCTCCCACACTGTTGAGGGCAATCTCCTTCACTTAAAGTCAACTGACTGTAGATGCTAATCCCATCTACAAAATACCTCCACGGCAACCTCTAGGCCAGTGTTTGATCAAACAACTGGAAACCATAACCTAGCCAAGTTGACACATAAAATTAACTATCACAGACTACAATTAATAGTACAAGTATAAAAATGTTCTTTCATGAATTATTACAAATGTACCACACTAATGCAAGGGTTAATAATAGGGTGGTATATGGGGAAAAAGTACACCCGATGTAAACTAAGGACTATAGCTAATATTACCATGTTAATATTCTTAAATCAATTGCAACAAAGGTATCACACAAATGCAAAGTGTCAACAATAGGGGGATATACGGGAACACCGTATTTTTTATAAGATTTTTCTGTAAGTCTACAACTGCTATAATTAAAAAAATTAACAACAGCAACAAAAATTAACCATTACAAGGGGTTAAGTCTATCTCGAAGGAGTGCAGATTGTTTTACAAGTTAAAGACAACATTTCAACTGAACCGTGAATTAGGATCTGACTAGAAAAGAGAGGTGGGTGGGGAATAGCATTTCCAGCAGAAGGAAGTGGTGAGCAGAGACATCGGGCAAGAGAACTCAGGACATATTTTGGAAATGGCTCATTACCCCTTGTGGATGGGGAATGTCTGGGAGCTTTAGTCAAAAATAAGCCTGAGAGGGTAGTTTACAGTCAATGGAGCACCTGCAAGGCCAGATAAGAGAATCAAGAATAGGAGCTCTAGAAGAGTCCTGAGCCTTGTAGGCTTGGGGTCATCTGATGCACGAGTTGACTCAAGGGGCCTAGGGATTTCTCCTCTTAATTATTTCTCTAGCAGTGGCTGTCAATTTATGAAGAGATTCCTCAAAATATGAAGGATCTATGTAGTAGTAAGATTGGCCAGGGAACTGTAGAGGATTGTCACATTCTGGCTAACTCATTCTGTTTCCCATAGGGACAGAACTGAAAATTGACCTCTCTTTTCTTTTTGAGAGGAGTGATTCCAAATCTCAGAAATTTGGGGATTCTCAGAATAGTGTCTAGTCTCTCTTATGTCATAAAATTTTAAGGAGTATAAGAAGGAAAAAAACCCCATATTTATGCCCAGATTCTTATCTCTTGGTCTTCTTCTTGGCTTTTTCCATTTTTTCCCACCTGAAATGATCATCTATTGGATTAAGCAAAACTTAGACAATCTAGAAAACTCAGAGAATAGTAAAGAAAAAAAAGCAGAATCTGAAGAAAGAAGGAGGAGGTAGAACGATGCTTTAACATCCAAGAAAATGTAAACATTTGGTAGATGCAAAAAGTGGCCCCTTGAAACTAGATGTAGATTCTAATCCAAAACAATAACTTTAAAGCAAACCTTCTGGGTTTAAAACTGGGCATGATGCTTTTGAACCTCTGGACCTTCAAATTTCACTTGGCACTGGCAAGTAAAAACTCTCGGGTGCTGCACATTGTGTTATCTTATTGCCCTTTTTGTCCTAGAAACAGAGAAAGAATCACTTTCAAACAAGAATTTTTATTGTTTTCATCACACTGGCCTCAGTCAGGCTATTAAAAAAAACAAAAACCTTTCTTTGATGAAATTTCTCTTAGGAAACAATGGATTATAAGATGAGGAAATCACCCCCAGGCAAATGAAAAACTACTGGTTAAGCTGTAAGAAAACTTTCTAGAAGTTTCTCTGGATTTGTGTGTTCTGTCAAACTTCGACCACATCTAGTCTTCCCTTTCTCCATCTCTAGGCAGCAAAACTGTGAGATGGACAATTTCATATCTAACATTTATCATCCTGAAAGAAGGTGGAGTTATTCCTCCCTTCACTCATAAGTATCATATAGGGATGATTTGATGCGATCTTCTGTAACCAAAGAAGTTTAACCTTTGAGAAGAAACTATGCTGCTTTTTGCCATCTGGCAAGTGTTAAAGCATTGTACTTGCACTACGTGTTCTAAACCAAAGGCAAAGCTGTCATGCTGTTTGGAGGCGAGCAGGAGAGCTTGGTGAAGGCAGCAGAGATAGAGATACAGATCCTAAATTTTTCCCTGGACTTTGTCCTCAGTTAGCTCCTCTCCCCCCTCTTTTTCCCTGGAAACGGAGCTAGCAGGTGGCATGTTATGCAGCAAACCAGCAACAGACCGATTAAGCTGTGCTGATTGGCAAACAAATGTTCCATTTTGGAATTGGTCCTGGGCCAGCTTGATTGGGTGGGGGTGAGGAGAAGAGCCTTCTGCTGTTTCACTGGGGAATGGAATATGTTCATGGACACTAATAACCCAAATAATCCAACATAAAAACATAAATACAAAGGCAGCTCTAGTGCCAGTCTTTATCACCCTCTACCCCTCCATCCCAGGCCTTGATGGAGGAAAGGGGCCAGAGGAGAGAACATTCTTTTCCTTCTGATGAGATGTAGTGGCCATGAAAAGAGTGAAGTGACTAAAATGCAAAGTTCCCCATTGTGTGTTGCCTTTTCATACAGAATTAGAATTCCTTTGGCATTGGGTGGAATCTGCAGGCATTGATTGTATCACACCTTTGGGGAATTTCAAGTTCTCTGGGAGCTCACCTTTCCAAGCCCATCTCTTTGGAGACATCTGACCCTGTGGAAGGAGCTCTAACTTAGGTATCAGAGACTGCAGGGCAGTTTCATTCCTCCACTTCTGGCAGCCTGGAACAGAACACCCAATGTATTGGGGCTTTCCTTTCTCCATCTGTACAATTGTTTAATCTGTCTCTCTTAGGTGGAATTTCTGAGGTGGGATCTAACAATATATATAAAAGTGGCAGGAAATAAAATTCTACTTGTTTTTTAACTGAAAGGGCTCACGTCTGAGGTGGAGTCATCTGAGATGAGTTTAACAGTACAGTCTGATTTTGAATTGGTGTAAACTTTAGCATTTTTCTAGAGAAGGTTAACTACAGGAGGGAAATCCCATACATCTGAAATCTAAAAACTGGAAAGCACAAATATTTAGTGGAGAGGGGAGGTGCAGGGAGGGGAAAGTTCATTTTATTCCATTCCTCTACCATGAAAAGCATAATATACAAGATAATGTGAGGATCCGTGAAAAAAGGCAAACACCTGCACATGTCATGTGGTGGGGATAAGAGGGCAGAGCGTCACGATTTTCCCGATCTCTTTTCTCTTTTACATCTGTTTTACAACCTGGTGATAATTGATGCCTATAATGAGGACAGAATTGCCACAGAGATCTAAAGTAATTTCTATGCCATCAAATAATAAATTACATTTAGGAAAGTTTCAGCCTTTGGCATACATCCAAACCTCCATCGGTGTCTCTCTGGTCACACTTTCTTGACCAACATATTTAAACTAATCAGAACGCTCCCAATTTTTGTCAAGAAATGGAAATAGATGTTTTCACACACCTGAAGGAAAGTTATTATAAGTAGCCTTTTTGGAATGTTTCTGTATTTCATCACTCAACTGGGAGCACTCTGAAGAAGTTAATCCAGGAACCAGTGATAGCTGATATCCAAAATTATTTGGTGATGAAAGTTAGGGTCTTTGGAAAAGTCTAAATGATGAACAGAATTAACTGTTTTATCCAGATACCTAGTTTGAATTGTTGGTCTGTGAATTTCTACTGGTTTTACCATCACTGCCACTGTCCTCTGGAATTCTTATTTTAGCATCGGTCCTCTTCTTGCCATTCCCATTTTGGTGGCAAACTGACCACAATAGGAGAACAATCTAATCATCCGTATCCAGTTGCCGGTTTTGCCGAACGACTAATGAATATGATCAGAACAGCAAGTATAGATGAGAAGCTGCTGTCAATGTTATGGCCCTAGTTTCTCGGTAAACATTTCATGAAAAATCATGCCTGTGAGTGGATTTCTTAGGGCCTTCCCTACATGCAGCTTCTGCCATCTAAGAAGAGTATATATAGCACAGTGGTATCAAACATTGTCAGGCAGTGGTGAGCATCTTCTGAAATTTTTGGTCGCCAACTTAGAATGAAGAGTCGGCATGTTTGTGAATTTTGCTTCAACCCCCATGTCGCCACATACATATTTTGGGGCACCATCTAGGGATAAATTGTTGGGGCTAACTAGGTGTTTAGCCAGATGAATGCAAAAGGGAAACTGTTTTTTCTTTAAATTCTTATCTCCTCAGTCAGCCTTCTTTGGTCCCCCAAACTCCTTTAGCCAGCGTCCCCTCCTCTGCCACTCCGCAGCAAACACTCATTGTGTGAAACTGTCTTGTCCATCGTTTGTTTGCTTTTTGTATGCCTCCCACCACGGAAATGTAAACTCGCCAACTGGGCTTGATTTTGTCCATCACCATATCCCCAGAACCTAAACTGCATGCTCAAATACAGAATACTAGTAAAGGCGGCTGCCATTCATGCAACTATGAAGAATAAAAATGAAGGTTTACACATATTTGCTTGATTATACATAAAATATCTCTGAGAACATCATACACACCAGATAACATCAGTTGCTTTGGTGCCAAGGAAGAAGGAGATTTTTCGTAATATACCTTTACACTACTTGAATTTCGAATCAGGTGACTGTATTAACTGTTCAAAACCATAGGAATACAGGTTTTTTTTTTTCTTTTAATGGAGGGCTCTATTGTTAAGAATAGTACTTAGATGCCTCTTAAGGGTATAATTATTTTCCCATTATTGTCAATCCTATGAGCCTTTTTGCTCTTTGGTTATTTAGGGAAATCCAAATCATCCTCATATTTTGCCTCATCATCTTCAAATATTAGTCAAATATAACAATATTAAAGGATTCTGACCCCCAATTCAGCTTATTCTATGCCGTGAGGAAAAAAAAAATCAAATGAGCCAATTACACAGGAAAGATGGAATTGCATAATTAGGAACATTCATGATGGTTTTACTGAACAGCATTAAAACGGTCCATTTTCCAATCATTCATTGCTTTTATTGGACACCATCCTGACTTAATAGAATGGTTCTTCTTAACTCTGTTAATTTCTGGAAGGGCTCCAAGGCAAATGAAATCTTGATACTCATGTTCTGGGAATACAAGTGGTGAAATGGTGGAGGTTGGAGTGTGGGGGAGGTCTCGTTGAAGATCAGTTTCAGCCTAAAATCTGACAGGCCATTTTAAACCTCATCATGACCTAAGCAGTTTATCTCAATCTTTCCTCCCTGCTTCTAGAATCATCTTCTGTTACACTGAATGAGATTCAGGCAGCCACCACAGAGACTATGAGGCGAGAAACCCAAACCATACCACAGATTCACTATTTCATGCTCTTTACTGTCTGCTTCCCCCACTTGAGGGAGTTGTGCATGAATGATTTGGGTTCATATAATTAGCTCCAATAATTGTAATAATGTCAAGGACAAGAATATTAACAACAATACCATTACTATTACAGACTGATCCAATATCTTACTCAAGAGAGGCCACAGCTTTTCATGGATACGACTGAGGTCACACTTGCCATGGACCAGCAAGTTAGACTGGGTTGTAGCTCTTAATGTCACCACTTCTTAAATGTCCAAATTAAAAGCAAAAATGTGACCTCAGTTCCTCCATCTCTTGCCTACCAACCAGACCTCTGCTCTCTGCTGCATCTTGGAACTTTCAGGTATGATCCTGGCTAGACGATGCCAAGGCAAAAATATCCAACAAGTTCATAAAAAGTTCATTGTTGAACTATAAGTCAGGAAACTTTGGAACTAGTGGAATCAGACTATCTAAATTTTACAGAAACAAATTCAATTTAATCACAATATAATTCTGGATTTATAACTCAAAACTATACTATGTTTTAAATACATAACAAAAAGTTTTGACTCCAACATTGCTAATTCAAAAATTGTGTATTTTTCCAGGAAACAGAAGTTTCCTTTAGTATTCCCTACTGGGAAAAAAAAGGTTGCTCCCCCAATTAGAAGTGTAAAAATAATTACAAAAGCAACATTTAATCTAACTGAACAAACACCTTTCAAATACTTTCAAAGTACCCATTTACTTATAAACAACAAACACACTTGCTTAGAAGACATCCATAAAGCAGTAAACACATCATTATATCCATTTGAAAGAAGCAGCACTGCAATAAATTTTAAGGATCTTATAATTAAAACTCCTAAATTGTTAAAAATTAATGAAGTTTCACCAAACCTCATATATGTATTATAAATGGAACTTGCATACCTCTGCATAGCTTTTCGCTGAGTACATTTCTACCTCCATTCAAAACCTGCTACTTACACTGACAGCACTGAAATCCAAAGTCTAGAAGAGACAAAATTTCATGGTTTGTCTGGATACTGACAGTATGCATGCAAATATCAAAAGATTTCATAAAAATGAAAAGCAAGTTATGGTCATTAGATATCTGGGTTCCTTAATCCAAGCACCTGGCATCCAAAAATTATGGATAATGGCCCCTATCTTAAGCGGTTTCATTCAAGATATTTAGAACCGGTAAAATCCAGGTGACAAACAATGAGAACAGATGTGGACTGACTTGCAGCTGGTATGCCCGTATGGGCACATGCTCACGGACTATCAGGTCTGTATGTCTGGATGTGTGACCCAGCAGAACACGGTTTCCCACCCTGTGCTCTTTGTCAGTCCTTGGCAGAGGATCGGTCCAGTGAAGCAGCTCCCTGGAGGGCAATACTTCCGCAGCTCCTCTTCATGTGTCCAAGCCTAACAAATCACAGACAGGAAAATTGACAAGACTGATGGGCATATAAATATTTGTTTATTAAAATACACACAGTAGCCATCCGATTTAAATGTACAGGTTAATTAAACTGTAGATACATGTTCTAAAAATGAGATTGATCTTCAAAGTGCTCTGTAGCTGTGTCCACACACTCAAACCAGTTTGACCAAGCCATCAGTTTGACTTTAGTCAATTAATTAATGATCATTTATTTTCAGGTTGCTTTTGAAGTGATGATAGAACTGTGTCTATAATTTTAAAGCATTTAGAACCTAAAAAACTCATTCCATAGTACAACTAAAATCAGGTTTGTGGTTTTGTTTTTTAATTGGTTAAATTCAAACAGTTATCATAGAATCTCAGTTTTGGAAGAAACTCTAGAAGTATTGAACTCAATATCCCATCCTTTATAGAAATCCTCTCTTCCTGGATTTTTGAGTTAGTCTCTGTTTGATGACTTCCAGCTGTCAGGAGCTTATCTACCATGAATACATTTCTAATTAACAAATGGTATTTCTCAATCCAACTGTATATTGCTTTTGGTTTGTGAGATTTTATTTGTTATTTGGATGTGTTATGTTTTTGCCCACGTTATTTGTAGCTTGTAAAGTAACTACCATAGATGGAAAATTACATTAAGTAATGACTACTTTCTAGCCTACTCCCAGGGGGAAGAATAGGAAGAAAAAATATTTCTTTAGAACACATTCTTCAGTGTTCGCTGGGGATGCTCAGGTTTGAATTACCTGGCAAACTCGTGAAAAGAAAAGGAAGGAGGTCAAGAGGTCAGCAAATCAATGATCAATGGGCATTTATTAAACAACTATTAATGTTCTCAGAATGTATTAGCTTCTCAGTTGAAAATGATTTGGCCTCTAGCATTTGGTGATTGGCCTTAATTGGTTACATAGGATGTTTGGGTACTTGGGATTCTGAACTGAGTCCTAAAGAATGACTAAGATGTGGAGAAGGAGAAAGGGAGGGAAATAATTCGATCCTAGAGTTCTATGACTCAAAGGTTGTGAAGAAACTGAATTTCTTTCTGTGGAGGACAGAGAGGAAACCAACTTGCCCGGAATGGAGGTGAATTGAAGAGTGGAGGACCAAGTTGTATGGCCCAAGATTATCAGTGGCTTTTGGTATGGAACCAGCCAAGGTCACTGAGCCTTCCAGGGGATAGAGGGAAAATTAGAGTCCTTAATGAGTAAGCATTCTGACATCACTTGTTTCAGAGATGGGATCAATAAAGTAAGACATGACTCACTCCTCTTGGTAAATGCACAAAATTAAACACAGACAAAAATTGTCTTTACATGCCTATTCTATTCCTTATAAAGACAAAAAGAATGATTTTAAGTGTTCACAGCCAAATAATACAAGGGCCATCGAAATTTATTGCAATAAGCCTTTCTCTCAAAGGAACAAACTACACACATTATACATATGTTTGTGTCCCCAAACAAACATTTTTCAAGTGGCACTTCTAGCATCAACTTCAATTTCAATGTGAAATAGAGTGTAGTTAAAGGGTTCAGGAAATATGAAAATCCGACTATTAAAAAAAAAGTATATTAATTACAACTCTGGGCAACTTGGTGGATAACTTAGCTAGTCACTGGCTGTGTAACACAATTTAAACATTGATCTGATAGTACGAGATAACATCTCAAGTCTTTTTCCTATTGCATTACAATTTCCAGCCAGGTTCTAATTAGTCAAGTTAATCCACTTACAGTGTGCAACCTAACCTGTTTGGAATCTGCACGTGCATGTGGGTTACCTGCATTTTACAGTAACTGAGACCATTTCTGCAGCAGGGTGGCCTGCCCAGGACACATTCATCAGACATGGCATCTCTTCCATTGTTATCACTCTTTGTCAAATCGACAACCCACGGGCATTTAGCAAAACATAAAGATTTATCACCCGATTGCTCTATTCATGGTCACTTGGATATTCTGATTTTCAATTTGATGCCAGGACGTCTTCCTTCATTATGCACCATGGATGAAGCACTTGTGCTATGCCTCCCACACATGAGTATTTTAGGTTTTAGGCCTTCTCTCTGCCATAAAATATGAACTGTCATGG
The DNA here is from genome assembly GCF_015220235.1 of Choloepus didactylus. Lineage (NCBI taxonomy): Eukaryota > Metazoa > Chordata > Mammalia > Pilosa > Megalonychidae > Choloepus > Choloepus didactylus. Next base: position 24,143,992 of record NC_051323.1, on the reverse strand, counting down.
GCAGTGTTCAGTCTATTTATCTCTGAATTACTGCCCCTCACATTAGAGTTTCCATCAGTTGAGTAGAGGGGGAGAAATGGCTGCTTGTTTGCCCTCAGGAAACAAATATCTGAAGCTGAAATGCTCTTAAAAGTAAGGGCTGAAGCTGAGCGAGGAAACGGCACAAGATGGTAGCTAAGTGGCTGGTGGCGCGGAGCTATGCCTGGGTTGCCTGGCACCATCCTGCCTTCTTAGCTTGCCTGTGGCCCTGGGCTGTGGGCTCACGTCTCCAAGTCAACATGGGGTCTGCAGAAGCAGAGAATGAGGTCTGATTTACTGATTCCAATCAGCCAGAGACCCATTTGGACAAAAACTGCCATTTTCTAGCTTCCCAATCTGAGACTTTTCTGCATACAAAAATGTTGGCAATATACAGTCAAGGATGTGTAGGGCCTCTGAACATATTTGTATCCTGCCTCACTGGGAGTTTTAATGGACATGTCTCCTGAATTATTGTTTAAACCGAAATTTTCACCTTTCGACTAAACTGGTTCAGTACTGTTTATACACTGGCTAGGAGACTATTTTGTCCTTGGTGTTAATACTTCACCCCAAATTGAGGTAAACTTGGCTAGAGAGAGGGTGCAATTTATGCTGCCTGCCACATTCCCTGGTCGGGTAAGATTTTCAGTTAAACTCACCCTCCCTCACTTCCGTTTTGCCCCAGGGAAGGGAGATCCATACGCATTCAGCCCTGACAGGTAAGTGCTTGCCACTTATAAAATCCAATAAATAAATTCTAAATAAGTATATCTCCAAACCAAAACCATTTTGACCTACTTAACTGAGTGCATATCTAGTCTTTTGTACACATATTTGTACAAAGTGTTGCCTGTAATTTTAAAGATGCTTGCCTCCGGGAGGTTTCGTTTTTCCATTGAAGTCCCCTTGATTTACTGTACGCAATATGTTACAGCTTCCTTATTTGCTCCTTTGGGACAGTTACTGACAGTAAATCTCTATTAAAATATTCTTCCATATGGTTGCATGAAAATTTTATTGCAGTGAGCCTGGGGCTGAAGGTCACAGCTGAGTAGCTGCAGTTAAGTATTGCAGTCTATAGACTCCGAGGTACATCTGTTCTGGGAGCTGGAGTAAAATTAGAATTTTACTGTCAATAGCATTTCTCCAAAGCTAGTTACATTTGTTTACTGTGGCTGGCAACGCCTTTTCCCCCACAGTGCCTGCAATGCCCAACACCTATGCCATTCAGGTTGGAAGTTTTAATACAGAATTTGCTGAACCTGAAGGTCACCTGAGAAGTCCCTAGTGGATATTTATGATACATGAAAATTTAATTTTATCTCTTCTAATTTGAGTCTGTTTTGCTCACTCACATCAGCTTTAGCTGTAATTCATTGTTTGTTCTAAACACTTCTTGGATAGCAGATTACACAAACCTCAAAAAAGCTACTCAAGTATAATTTTTAATTGGCATCTCTGGAGCAGATGAGAGAGTACCCGGGCAACAAATTTTCATTACTTTGCATCTCTGATTGGAAAGGTTGGGGTGGATTGGGAGCCACTTGGCTAGGATTGAGATGTCATTAGTTCAAGTGTCAGTAGATCATAATCATCCCTGAAAAGACTGGGAAAATCAAGAGACTTCTGGAAACATAAAAGTTGGGGGTTTTATGGCTCTAAACACCACAGCTAGTGCTCAGGGGCTGTGGTCAGCCAAATCTCAACTTCAGCTTGTATTTACTACTTATTAATTTTTTTAAAAAAGGGAAACACTCAGTCACGTTTCTAAGCCTGTCTTTCTCATCAGTGTGATGTCTAGCCTAGACTCCATGCCACCCCACCCCGCCCCACCCCCGTCCCAGTCCCTTCCACTTTGAAGTAGTGCAAGTCCTAAGACGAAAACCAGCCTGAGAAGTTCCATGTCTATGGCTGTGACTCCACAAAGAATGATGTGCATCACCATCTCAACATCAGCCTGCATCCAAACAGTGATTTCATTAGTAGATTCAGAAATTTTAGTGACTCTCTATCAGATCTCTTCTTTGGTACTGATTTACTTCCAACCTGACTTCTGAGACTCCACTGATTATTTGCTAACATTTCCAGAAGTTTAGGGAAATGCTCAGAATAATGTTTTTTTTTTAATTTAGTTATTCTGATTTCTAAGCATAAGTCATTGTGCTGAACTTTTAGGAGGCAATAGAGGATGTGAGAAAGGGGGTAAAATAGCCATTAGAGAGCAGTAGTTACTTGCACCAAGTGCCAACAATGGGAAAACACTGGTTTAAGTGCTTCTCAATGTACAAATTCTCATAATTCAAGAGCCCCTTGAGGTAGGCATAATTATGACTTCCATTTTACAGATGGCAAAACTGAGGTACAGAGATAATAAGCAACTTATTCCAGGTCACACTGCTATTAGGCAGAGCTGAACTCAAAACAGCATCTGTGTTGTTGACTGCTGCACTCCACCGCCTCTTGGATAAGTAGGGTGGCGGGGTCCCAAATGATTCACCAACAGCAAATTAGGTTTGTGGTAACTGCATGGCCCCTGCTGTTTGGCCTCAGGATGTAGTCTGAGTAAATCCACTCTCTGTCATTGACATTGACACAGATCATGATCTTGACACACAGCAGTTGAAACAGACATGGAGCAATCTAACTTTGAAAACAGTCCTTTTACCTAATATATGGTGAGATAGAAGATTGCTATTCTATTTGATAGATCTGATAAACTTATGAGAGAGTGCTCCCCCCCCCCCAATTAATTGTTCCTTATAAAAAGTGACATTTTGAAGATACAGCTACTTTCCAGGGACTATACCTCAAACTCATCCCCATCACTTCTGGTCTCTACCCTTGCCCCTTCTCCACACACAATGGCTGGGTTGGTGGCAGATGGTGCTGAGAAGGCCAATGAAAAAGACGCAATGGTGGAGGAGAGAGGTAAATCCAGGAGGTAAGTCCAAGTCAAAGTTCCTCATGGAAAGCCAAGAGCCAAACTCTGGAGAAGACCAAATGTAGTCACCACGTCCAGAGGACCAGAGGCAGAACCAGAACCTGGGCATGGGGCAAGGAGCTCTAAGTAGGAAAGAGGTGCAGTAAGAACAAGAAAGAAAGGTGCACAGGATTGCGGGGAGCAGCCCAAGACATCCATGACCCAAGGGCAGCATGTTCAGTAGGCTTAAAAGTTTAGAGATTCATTCTTTTTTCAACAAATACTTTTGAAACTTTATTTTGAAATAATTTTAGGCTCACATAGAAGTTGCAAAAATCATACAAAGAGTTCTCATCTCTCCTTCCCCCAGGCTTCCCCGATAAAAACATCTTACATAACCATAAGTACAATTATCAAAATCAGGAAATTGACTTTGGTACAATACTTTTTTTTTTTTTTTTTTTAATCTTCATTTTATTGCGATATATTCATATACCACACAGTCATACAAAACAAATCGTACTTTCGATTGTTCACAGTAACATTACATAGTTGTACATTCATCACCCAAATCAATCCCTGACACCTTCATTAGCACACACACAAGAATAACAAGAATAATAATTAGAGTGAAAAAGAGCAATTGAAGTAAAAAAGAACACTGGGTACCTTTGTCTGTTTGTTTCCTTCCCCTATTTTTCTACTCATCCATCCATAAACTAGACAAAGTGGAGTGTGGTCCTTATGGCTTTCCCAATCCCCCGTCACCCCTCATAAGCTACATTTTTGTACAACTGTCTTTGAGATTCATGGGTTCTGGGTTGTAGTTTGATAGTTTCAGGTATCCACCACCAGCTACCCCAATTCTTTAGAACCTAAAAAGGGTTGTCTAAAGTGTGCGTAAGAGTGCCCACCAGAGTGACCTCTCGGCTACTTTTGGATTCTCTCTGCCACTGAAGCTTATTTCATTTCCTTTCACATCCCCCTTTTGGTCAAGAAGATGTTCTCCGTCCCACGATGCCAGGTCTACATTCCTCCCCGGGAGTCATATTCCACGTTGTCAGGGAGATTCACTCCCCTGGGTGTCTGATCCCACGTAGGGGGGAGGGCAGTGATTTCACCTTTCAAGTTGGCTTAGCTAGAGAGACAGGGCCACATCTGAGCAACAAAGAGGCATTCGGGAGGAGGCTCTTAGGCACAACAATAGGGAGGCCTAGCCTCTCCTTTGCAGCAACCGTCTTCCCAAGGGTAAAACCTGTGGTAGAGGGCCCAACCCATCAAACCACCAGTCCCCTATGTCTGTGGTCATGTTAGCAACCATGGAGGTGGGGTAGGCGAATACCCCTGCATTCTCCACAGGCTCCTCAAGGGGGCACTACATCTTTTTTTTTCCTTGTTTTTTTTTTTTTTTTTTAACTTTCCCTTCTTTTTTAAATCAACTGTATGAAAAAAAAAGTTAAAAAGAAAACAAACATACAATAAAAGAACATTTCAAAGAGACCATAACAAGGGAGTAAGAAAAAGACAACTAACCTAAGATATCTGCTTAACTTCCAACATGTTCCTACTTTACCCCAAGAAAGTTACCTAATATAGCAACATTTCTGTGAACTTGCTCCTACTATATCCATCAGAAATTAACAGACCATAGTCATTCCTGGGCATCCCCAGAATGTTAAATAGCTTATCTGTTCTTCTTGGATTATTGTTCCCCCTTCCTTAATTGCTCTCTATTGCTAGTTCCCCTACATTCTACATTACATTTGTTTTACATTTTTCAAAGTTCACATTAGTGGTAGCATATAATATTTCTCTTTTTGTGCCTGGCTTATTTCGCTTAGCATTATGTCCTCAAGGTTCATCCATGTTGTCATATGTTTCACGAGATCGTTCCTTCTTACTGCCGCGTAGTATTCCATCGTGTGTATATACCACATTTTATTTATCCACTCATCTGTTGAAGGACATTTGGGTTGTTTCCATCTTTTGGCAATTGTGAATAATGCTGCTATGAACATTGGCGTGCAGATATCTGTTCGTGTCACTGCTTTCCGATCTTCCGGGTATATACCGAGAAGTGCAATCGCTGGATCGAATGGTAACGCTATATCTAGTTTTCTAAGGAACTGCCAGACTGACTTCCAGAGTGGCTGAACCATTATACAGTCCCACAAACAGTGAATAAGAGTTCCAATTTCTCCACATCCCCTCCAGCATTTGTAGTTTCCTGTTTGTTTAATGGCAGCCATTCTAATCGGTGTTAGATGATATCTCATTGTGGTCTTAATTTGCATCTCTCTAATAGCTAGTGAAGCTGAACATTTTTTCATGTGTTTCTTGGCCATTTGTATTTCCTCTTCAGAGAACTGTCTTTTCATATCTTTTGCCCATTTTATAATTGGGCCGACTGTACTATTGTCATTGAGTTGTAGGATTTCTTTATATATGCAAGATATCAGTCTTTTGTCAGATACATGGTTTCCAAAAATTTTTTCCCATTCAGTTGGCTGCCTCTTTACGTTTTTGAGAAATTCCTTTGAGGTGCAGAAACTTCTAAGCTTGAGGAGTTCCCATTTATCTATTTTCTCTTTTGTTGCTTGTGCTTTGGGTGTAAAGTCTAGGAAGTGGCCGCCTAATACAAGGTCTTGAAGATGTTTTCCTACATTCTCTTCTAGGAGTTTTATGGTACTTTCTTTTATATTGAGATCTTTGGTCCATTTTGAGTTAATTTTTGTGTAGGGGGTGAGGTAGGGGTCCTCTTTCATTCGTTTGGATATGGATATCCAACTCTCCCAGCCCCATTTGTTGAAAAGACCATTATGACTCAGTTCAGTGACTTTGGGGGCCTTATCAAAGATCAGTCGGCCATAGATCTGAGGGTCTGTCTCCGAATTCTCAATTCGATTCCATTGATCTATATGTCTATCTTTGTGCCAGTACCATGCTGTTTTGGCAACTGTGGCTTTATAATAAGCTTCAAAGTCAGGGAGTGTAAGTCCTCCCACTTCGTTTTTCTTTTTTAGAGTGTCTTTAGCAATTTGAGGCATCTTCCCTTTCCAAATAAATTTGATAACTAGCTTTTCCAAGTCTGCAAAGTAGGTTGTTGGAATTTTGATTGGGATTGCATTGAATCTGTAGATGAGTTTGGGTAGAATTGACATCTTAATGACATTTAGTCTTCCTATCCATGAACATGGAATATTTTTCCATCTTTTAAGGTCCCCTTCTATTTCTTTTAGTAGAGTTATGTAGTTTTCTTTGTATAGGTCTTTTACATCTTTGGTTAAGTTTATTCCTAGGTACTTGATTTTTTTAGTTGCTATTGAAAATGGTATCTTTTTCTTGAGTGTCTCTTCAGTTTGTTCATTTCTAGCATATAGAAACATTACTGACTTATGTGCATTAACCTTGTATCCCGCTACTTTGCTAAATTTGTTTATTAGCTCTAGTAGCTGTATCGTCGATTTCTCAGGGTTTTCTAGATATAAGATCATATCATCTGCAAACAATGACAGTTTTACTTCTTCTTTTCCAATTTGGATGCCTTTTATTTCTTTGTCTTGCCGGATTGCCCTGGCTAGCACTTCCAGCACAATGTTGAATAACAGTGGTGACAGCGGGCATCCTTGTCTTGTTCCTGATCTTAGAGGGAAGGCTTTCAGTCTCTCACCATTGAGTACTATGCTGGCTGTGGGTTTTTCATATATGCTCTTTATCATGTTGAGGAAGTTTCCTTCAATTCCTACCTTTTGAAGTGTTTTTATCAAAAAGGGATGTTGGATTTTGTCAAATGCTTTTTCAGCATCTATTGAGATGATCAATTGATTTTTCCCTTTTGACTTGTTAATGTGTTGTAATACATTGATTGATTTTCTTATGTTGAACCATCCTTGCATGCCTGGAATAAACCCCACTTGGTCATGGTGTATGATTTTTTTAATGTGTCTTTGGATTCGATTTGCAAGTATTTTGTTGAGGATTTTTGCATCTATATTCATTAGGGAGATTGGCCGGTAGTTTTCCTTTTTTGTAACATCTTTGCCTGCTTTTGGTATTAGATTGATGTTAGCTTCATAAAATGAGTTAGGTAGTGTTCCATTTTCTTCAATGTTTTGAAAGAGTTTGAGTAAGATTGGTGTCAGTTCTTTCTGGAAAGTTTGGTAGAATTCCCCTGTGAAGCCATCTGGCCCTGGGCATTTATTTGTGGGAAGATTTTTGATGACTGATTGGATCTCTTTGCTTGTGATGGGTTGGTTGAGGTCTTCTGTTTCTTCTCTGGTCAGTCTAGGTTGTTCATATGTTTCCAGGAAATTGTCCATTTCCTCTACATTATCCAGTTTGTTGCCATACAATTGTTCATAGTATCCTCTTATAATTTTTTAAATTTCTTCAGGATCTGCAGTTATGTCACCTTTTTCATTCATTATTTTGTTGATATGGGTCTTCTCTCTTTTTGATTTTGTCAGTCTAGCTAGGGGCTTGTCAATCTTGTTGATCTTCTCAAAGAACCAACTTTTGGTGATATTTATCCTCTCTATTGTTTTTTTGTTCTCTATGTCATTTATTTCTGCTTTAATCCTTGTTATTTCTTTTCTTGTACTTGGTTTAGGATTGGTTTGCTGTTCATTTTCTAGCTTCTTCAGTTGATCCATTAGTTCTTTGATTTTGGCTCTTTCTTCCTTTTTAATATATGCGTTTAGTGCTATAAATTTCCCCCTTAGCACTGCTTTTGCTGCATCCCATAGGTTTTGGTATGTTGTGTTCTCATTTTCGTTCGTCTCTATATATTTAGCAATTTCTCTTGCTATTTCTTCTTTAACCCACTGATTGTTTAGGAGTGTGTTGTTTAACCTCCAGGTATTTGTGAATTTTCTAAGTCTCTGATGGTTATTGACTTCTAATTGTATTCCGTTGTGGTCAGAGAATGTGCTTTGAATAATTTCAATCTTTTTAAATTTATTGAGGCTTGTTTTATGTCCCAGCATATGATCTATTCTGGAGAAAGTTCCATGAGCACTAGAAAAGTATGTGTATCCTGGTGATTTGGGATGTAATGTCCTGTATATGTCTGTTAAATCTAATTCATTTATCAGATTGTTTAGGTTTTCAATTTCCTTATTGGTCTTCTGTCTGGTTGATCTATCTATAGGAGAGAGTGATGTGTTGAAGTCTCCCACAATTATTGTGGAAACATCAATTGCTTCCTTTAGTTTTGCCAGTGTTTCTCTCATGTATTTTGTGGCACCTTGGTTGGGTGCATAGACATTTACGATTGTTATTTCTTCTTGCTGAATTGCCCCTTTTATTAGTATGTAGTGGCCTTCTTTGTCTCTCAAAACATCCCTGCATTTGAAGTCTATTTTATCTGAGATTAATATTGCTACACCTGCTTTCTTTTGGCTGTAGCTTGCATGAAATATTTTTTTCCATCCTTTCACTTTCAGTTTCTTTGTGTCCCTGTGTCTAAGATGAGTCTCTTGTATGCAACATATTGATGGTTCATTTTTTTTGATCCATTCTGAGAATCTATATCTTTTAATTGGGGAGTTTAATCCATTTACATTCAACGTTATAACCGTGAAGGCATTTCTTGAATCAGCCATCTTATCCTTTGGTTTATGTTTGTCATATTTTTCCCCTCTGTCTATTAATATCCTTTATTGTACCCATACCGAATCTCTTTAGTACTGAACCTTTCTCCAAGTCTCTCTGTCCTTTCTTTGTTTCTCTGTCTGTAGGGCTCCCTTGAGTATCTCCAGTAGGGCAGGTCTCTTGTTAGCAAATTCTCTCAGCATTTGTTTGTCTGTGAAAAATTTAAGCTCTCCCTCAAATTTGAAGGAGAGCTTTGCTGGATAAAGTATTCTTGGCTGGAAATTTTTCTCACTGAGAATTTTAAATATATCGTGCCACTGCCTTCTTGCCTCCATGGTGGCTGCTGAGTAGTCACTACTTAGTCTTATGCTGTTTCCTTTGTATGTGGTGAATTGCTTTTCTCTTGCTGCTTTCAGAACTTGCTCCTTCTCTTCTGTGTTTGACAGTGTGATCAGTATATGTCTCAGAGTGGGTTTATTTGGATTTATTCTATTTGGAGTTCGCTGAGCATTTATGATTTGTGTATTTATGTTATTTAGAAGATTTGGGAAGTTTTCCCCAACAATTTCTTTGAATACTCTTCCTAGACCTTTACCCTTTTCTTCCCCTTCTGGGACACCAATGAGTCTTATATTCGGACGTTTCATATTATCTATCATATCCCTGAGGTCCATTTCGATTTTTTCAATTTTTTTCCCCATTCTTTCTTTTATATTTTCATTTTCCCTTCTGTCATCTTTGAGGTCACTGATTCGTTGTTCAACTTCCTCTAGTCTTGTACTATGAGTGTCCAGAATCTTTTTAATTTGGTCAACAGTTTCTTTAATTTCCATAAGATCATCCATTTTTTTATTTAGTCTTGCAATGTCTTCTTTATGCTCTTCTAGGGTCTTCTTGATTTCCTTTATCTCCCGTACTATGGTCTCATCGTTCATCTTTAGTTCTTTGAGTAGTTGCTCTAGGTGCTGTGTCTCTTCTGGTCTTTTTATTTGGGTGCTTGGGCTTGGGTTATCCATATCGTCTGGTTTTTTCATATGCTTTATAATTTTCTGTTGTTTTTGGCCTCGTGGCATTTGCTGAACTTGATAGGGTTCTTTTAGGATTTGTAGACCAATTGAAGTCCTTATCTCTAATTTATCAGATCTACAGCTTCGTGGAGTACACTTTCTCTAACTAACCAGCAGGTGGCGTCCACGAGCCACCTGTTCTCCACAAGCCAGTTCTCCCCTGCTTAGCCTTTTTGGTGAGTGGAGGAGTGAGTCTTGTGGGGTCCAATTGGTGTACCAAGCTTGCGTGTGTAGTTGGTGTTGCCTGCCCTGTATATGGGGCGTGTTTCTGGGCAGTCAGGTGGGGGGGGTGGCTCTAACAATCAAATCTCCCTGATGATCCTAGAGATTTAAAGCTGCTGCAATAGTCTAATCCTTCAGTTCAGTCCTGCCACAGTTTGTCTCTGCCACTGACCCACAAGTCCTTGGTATTGGCGTATGGCTCCTGAGACTTGCAAGTGGGCCCCTCTTCCAGGCCGTGCACCCTGGGTCCTCTGTTGAGGGATGACTGTGTTATGTCACAGGTGAGTGCTGTCCCCCCAGGGCAGTTCTGGGCTGCTGGGCTGTGTAGGGAGGCTCCCAGTCTACTGAAATGATGGCTGAATGGGGCTTTGTTAATTCACACTGCTCTACCTTCCCAACTCTGGGACAATCAGCTGAGGTTGCAGGGAAGGCCAATGTCCACGCCCAGTTTTGTGGTGTTTGCCTGTTATTTGAAGCACTTCCGTCACACTGGGTTGTCTGGGGCAGTTCTGGGCTATGGGGCTGGCGATGGGCAGGAGTGTTTCCTGTCCACCAGGATGATGGCTGTGGGCGGACACACCCCTTTTCTTGGGAAGTTGTGGTGTTTAGTGAATTTTCTCAGCCACTGGATTATTGCGTTTTGTCTCAGAGCTCTCCTAGTTCTCCTCTTGACTTGACTTGCCCAAATAGCAAGTCTTTGAAGTTTTCTGCATTGGGCTTCTTAGAGTAATTGTTTTAGAAAAAGAAAAAGGATTAAAAAAAAAAAAACAAAACAAAAAAAAACACACACAAAAAAACGGGCCCTCCTCAGAGATCTAATGGGTTATTGAAATGCTAACAGACAAAGCAACCAGGGCCATTAAGGAAAGGTCCACAGGGCAGAGAGATCAGCTTTTCTTCAGGATTTGCATATGCGCCTCAGGGCCCTTCCCCTTTCTATGTTCACCAGAACTCCAAAAATCCTCCGCTTTTATTTTGGAGTTTTTCGTGTTGTTTTTTTTCTATGCCTGTCTCCTCTCTGCTGGGCTGGCTGCTCTCAGATTCTCTGGTGTCTGGTCTCAGTCTATCTATGGTTGGAGTTTGAATCAGTAGAATGAGTTTCCGATAAGGGCTGCTACTGCAGTTCTCCCTTCTCCTTCCCGGAGCTGACAGCCCCTCTTCCCCCGGGGCTGAGCCTGGCAGGGAGGGGCGCGGGTCCCCTGGCCGCTAAAATTTACAGATTTCGCTGATCTCAGCAGTTCCACGTTTTCATGAGTGTTGTATGAAGTATGCCCAAAGTCAGATTGCTCTGTGGTGTCCAGTCCACGCAGTTCCCGGCTTTCTACCTACTTTCCTGGAGGAGTAACTAAAACATACAGCTCACCAATCTGCCATCTTGCCCCGCCTCTCGGTACAATACTTTTAACAACAGACCTTATTTGAATTTCCCCAGAACAAATACTTTTTGGAGCCTCTGTTTTTGTGTGCTAGATGTCGGGACTCATAGTCTCTGTCTTCCCAATACTTTCAGTTTATTGACAAAAGCTGAGTGGGCCAGCCACATGCACTGCTTGATGACACAATTTTGTTGCTGCTGTTTGTAAATACTCTTATCTATTGAGTTGCCATGACACAGGGAAAATGCTCAATTCCTTTCATTTTCCTTAAGCATGCAAAGACTGAATCTCAGTTCTTTGTGTCTTCAAATTACAGATGATGTACAACAGTGAAAGATTCCCAGGGAGGTTTTTAGAAGAGAAGAGAAAGGGAACCAAGCCTTCCCGGCCTCAGTGAATACAACTGGAATCTTAGACAATTTTGAACTTTAGAAATACCACTGAGAATTTACCAGGGTTGTGTGTGTGTGGGTGTAGGTGTGTGTGTCTGTAAGATTTAAATGGAATTCCTCAACAACTTCAAGCCTGTGGTTATTCTTTTATTGGAAATTATAGATGCCTTTTATTTTTGATAGTAAGTAATCAATTAGAGATGGCAATAAATTCTATATTGTTAGGTTTTGTGCCATTCTGAGAAAGCTATAATGTGTCTTGCTAACTGGATTTGTAGTAGAAAGAGGTGATTTTTTTTTATCAGTTTCACTTTCATTTTATAATAGTCACAGAACGATATTTTTGTACACTAGGAGTAATTTCAGATTATTTTATATATCACTTAAGTGCTCTAAAGAAATGTGTAAAATGATTATATCTGTGTCCTGGAAAGTGAAAGTTAGTCTCTCTGTGTGCCACTTTAAACCCTTTTGCTTAGAAGAAGATGCAGTAATGCAAAGTAAATATATCTTTACAAACCCTCCATGCTCCATACACACATTGCCACCTATTACAGCGATACAAAAGGAACAGCAGGCACACTCCCTTTTCACTCAGCTTGTGCAGCAAAGCTTCTTGTATTTGCTTATTTGAGAAGGGGGGAAAGATCATTTTAAAGTTAAATTGCCTAGTGAACCCATCTATCATTTGCAAAAACGTAATGAGCTGGAGCCAGGAGCCTACGTCTCTGCTTTCTTCCTTTCTCATGGCCAAGATGTAAGACATAAAAGGCAATTTTTCTTGATGTGTGATCAAACGATGGATTAAGACTTGCGAGGAGTCGGTGATCAATTGTCTGGTAATATGTGACAGATCTTGTCAGATTGACGGAAATGTACCCCAACCCAAAGGGAGAGAAGGCTCTGGGCTGTGAAGGTGTTTTCTTAAGCAATTGCCTGAGAAGCAGAGGCCTCTGTGATATCAATTATCTTCTGTATCAATACCAAACAAGACTTTTCCTGCGAATGCTGCCATCGTGGTCTGGCATGTGTACATTAACACTAATTAGATGCATTTCAGTAATAACTTCACTTTAATTGCTTCTGTATCTTCTTTTTCTAAGGAGGAAGGTATAGACTTGCCCTAATATTTTACGAAAATAACATTCCACGGGATATGAAATGAATTCCCTCTCTTCTCTCCCCCACATTCTGACAGGCCAATAAAAATAGTATTAGGTGATTAAATAAAGAAATTTTTAACAAGAGGCAGACATAATGATAGACGATAATGAGGCCAACCAGCTGGCGGACTCCTTGGTGAATCTCCCACCTGACGGCTTGCCCCAGGATCTGGGTGAAACCTCCAGCCGCCTCGTAGTTGGCAAGATCCACGCTCAGCATCAGACCCTCAGTGGGGGAGGGGAGGGAAAGTGCACAATGAAGAGACATATTGTTTACACATTGCACAGCAGTTTCAAGCTGCTACATTAATATCCATTCATCTCTGCCTGGGCCCCAACTAAAGGAAATGAGGGGAAAAAATACATTTCAAAATCACCTGGACTTATATTAGGAGTCAGGGAAAGTGTAACTCAGTGTTAGCATTTTTTTTTTTCCTTAACCCCAAGTGTGGGGAGAAAAGCTTTATTTTCACACGAGGCCAAAGAAAGGGCTGGAATAAGTTTCAAATTCCTTCCTAATGTAAAAGGGGAGGAATCTGACTACTCAGCATTTTCTTTCAGTTTAGCTGTAAAGGGGAACCCTGTGCTGAAGCAAATACTCCTGGATAAACAAGATGTCTCCCCATTTGGAAGTCGTTTACATTTGGCGTTTTAGATGCAATCCCAGCTAAGGCTGAGCTTTCATTTGTGTGCAGAGGAAAGTTGAGGGAAGGTGGCGGTGTGGGGTAGTTGGTCAGAAGAGGAGGTTAGTGCTTAAAACCCCACCGTAAGTGGTCAAATAGCAAGGCTACCTCAAAGTAAACATCTCATGACACCCATGACATCTGAAAAATCATTTGCTTATCCATTCATAAGAAATATATATATATATACATATATATGTATGTGTGTGTGTGTGTGTGTGTGTGTGTGTGTGTGTAGCTTTCCATGTGCCCGAACCATGTAGGCCCTGGGAATTCATCATGCATGGAGCTTGCAATGGAGATGCCTTAGAGATTATCTAGCCCAGTGTTTTTTCAGACTGTATTCCAGGGAGCTAACTAGGGCCCTTTAGATGGATGGGATAATGGGGGGAGGCTCAGTAGATGCTCCAGCCCAAGTGCAGCACCCACCTCAGCTTCAATGAATGGACTTCTATTTGTTCCATTTCATATGCTGAGAGTCTCTATAAGATTTTTTTTAAAGATTATATTAATAAAGAAAAGGAGAGAGAGAGGAGGGAGAAAGAGAGAACCAGAATCTAATTCCTTCATTTTCTCATATCTCAGAGGTGAAGAAGAGGAAAAACAGGTAATTCTCTTCAATCTGGCAAGATGAGGCAGCTTTTCATGTTCAATAAGCAAAAATGGACTGTCACATGCAGATACCGATCTTACCAACAGGAAGTAGAGGGCTGGACAATTCACAGACACTAAAGCTCTCCTTTGAGACAAGCTATTCTCATTCTTGCCACAGGAAGTGACCCAGTTGGGAATTTCCAGTGAAAATTCATTGGACTTCACATTATTTTAATATAAGACACATTCTAAGGTATCCTCTAGCCACTCGACCTACCATCATTTTACAAACAAGAAGAGATGTTGAGATGAGTGACACTCAACATAAGTGGCAGAACAGTAACAAGAACCATAATGCGTGATGCCTCCTCCCTGGGTCCTTTCTCTCCAAATATGTGTCAGTCGAATGTAGGCACTGGGGAGCTTCCAGAAATATGTGACACAGTAGCAGCTTGGGAAGCTGTAAGCCTCATGGGGAGAAAGGACTGTCTTGCTCTGCCATGGATGTGCCAATCCCACAACATGGTAACTAATGTTTGATCTTCACAGTAGCCACATAAACTAAGCTAAAGAGCCCATTCCACGGAGGAGGAGACTGACACTGAGGTTGAATGACTTGCTTGTGGTCATACAGTTACTGAGTTACAGAATGGAATCCAACCTTGGGAATTCTGATTTATAACTTTGGTCCTTTCCACTATACTTTGCTAGCTTCCAGTGTCGTACTGTTCTTCTTTTTTAAGTTATTAAAAGGGACAATGAAAGTATTAAACCTAGCCATCTTGAGTTGTTAGCTATTCTCAGAAATTTGATAAGATGAAATTTTTTTTTTATTAAGCATTTGAATTCAGCAAAACTGCCATTTGAGGAATGATGTATCGCTTGGGAAAAAACTGCTGGTTTCACTGACTTGTTCACTCTTTGATGGGTGTTATAATTTCATGGAGATGGAGCCTCTATCGCTTTGCTAAATTCCTACAGAATCAGGAAATTCTGAGAGCTGTTTGCCAGTTATTATTAAAACACAACATTGTAGTTGAATTCATGGAAACCAAGTCATGAATAGTGAATTAACAGTGAGTTAGTGAATAGTGAATTATTAGTGAATTAACAGTGAATTAGTGAATAGTGAATTAACAGTGAATAGAGAATTAACAGTGTAATTGCTAAGGTTTCCAGATGTGTTTTCCAAAACAGTGAGGGATCATAGATCACTACTAAAAAAAAAAAAGATGCCACAAAAATGAGCATACAAAGGGTAAAGGACAATAATGACTGCATTTTAAAACTTCAAATTCCACATGAGACCAAGGGTAGAGATGTTTAGTTGCTGCAAAATCTGTATTTCCTAAACAATTTAATTCGCACAATTCATTCAAATATCATAATTACATGAAACTGTTAGTAGGAAGTGAGACCTGGTAGGTTTGCATAGGCTAGTGTGAAATAGCAACAAATCCCAAAGTAATTTGGACAGAGAATAAAGATATATATACAGGGCCTCCCTGAGGAGCTGGGGGAAAATGCAGAGGTGTTGGGCTTCCTCACCTGGATTGTTGCTGATGTTTTCACAAACATTGAGGACTGGCAATTTGATGTGCTGAGCCCGCTATCACAGAACTTGCCCTTATGAAGCTTGTCACTACAAAGGAGAGGCTAAACCTGCTTATAATTGTGCCTAGGAGTCTCTCCCTGAGTGCCTCTTTGTTGCACAGATGTGGCTCTCTCTCTCTAGCTAAGCCAACTCAGCAGGTGAACTTACTGCTCTCTCCCCTACATGGGATCTGACTCCCAGGGGTGTAAATCTCCCTGGCAATGCGGGATATGACTCCTGGGGATGAATCTGGACCCAGCACCGTGGGATTGAGAACATCTTCTTGAGCAAAAGGGGGATGCAAAATGAAACGAAATAAAGCTTCAGTGGCTGAGAGATTCCAAATGGAGTCGAGAGGTCACTCTGGTGGACATTCTTATGCACTATATAGATAACCCTTTTTAGGTTTTAATGCATTAGAATAGCTAGAAGTAAATACCTGAAACTACCAAACTCCAACCCAGTAGGCTTGACTCTTAAAGACGATTGTATAACTATGTAGCTTACAAGGGGTGACAGTGAGATTGCAAAAGGCTTATGGATGACACTCCCTTTATCCAGTGTATGGATGAATAAGTAGAAAAATGGGGACAAAAAACTAAATGAAAAAATAAGGTGTTTGGGGTATTCTTCTTTACTTTTATTTTTTATCCTTATTTTCACTTTTTCTGGTATAAGGAAAATGTTCAAAAAATAGATTGGGGTGATGAATCTATATCACAGCTATATGATGGTACTGTGAACAACTGATTGTATACTTGGATGACTGCATGGTATATGAATATATCTCAATAAAATTGAATTTAAAAAAAATGGGCATAACTCCAAACAAAAACAATAATAAAGGAAACAGCAACATTAAACCACAGCTCTGCAGTTCCCAAACAGCAATATTAAAGGCCAGCCATGCACAATTATCTACAAAGAGTACCATGGGCTAAAATCTGACCCCATGTGTTTAAAAATATTATAGTCACAGAAGGAGATTTATAGGAATACATACTTATTACAAATAATACTATGAGATTTTTAGATTAAAAAAAATCAAGGTCCAAATGCCTAAGTATGCAGGAAACACCATGGTGAAAAGAATAGCTGCATACACAAGTGCAATTCTTAATCACTTAGAAATTCATTATTTTTTCATTTGTTTTCCAAAATTACCCAAGAGATTTTCTCAGTGAGAACAAAACACATGGTTAAATCACAGCATCTACTCACCAATTTATTATTGTTTTTGTTTGTGGGATGCTGGATTATATTTTTGGCTTCATGAAAAGCCAAAACCAGTTGAACAAGCACTCCAAAAATACTACTCTGGAGTTCAAACAAAGCATGGAAAATGTTGGCTTGTAGAATGTGATTGCAAATCATGAAAAATGATACTGGAAATCCACATGAAACGTTCACTCTAGAAACAAATGAGAGATTTGAAATGCATGAGCTGGAAGAGCATAAATAGTGTCACAATTATTTGAGAATCAGGCAACAGCAAAGAGGAAAGCAGCAAGGGCAGAAATAACTATGCTTCTGGCTCATGGCATGAAATGAAATGAAGTCCTCATAGTTGAGGAATCCAAGAATCATATTTATTTGCTCTGGGGTTTACCAACTGGAACACTTGGGCTACATTGGACTTTACTCTCAGACTAATTTCCAGCTGTCAACTTGAATTTTCAAAGCAATAGTTATGAAAATAGGACATCTGACACAGTTCTTTTGACATGAGCCATGTAGTTGTCAACATTTTAACATGGTTAAGTTAGAATAGCTATGCCTTAAATACTCCCAACCATCACCCCTTTCCCCATCCCATCTAAAGGATGATCCCCCAGAAATTTTGACACCTTCTTGGTAAACATGTTGTGAAGATGCCTGCTAAAAAGTTCCAAACTTTTTAAAAGTATAAAAGCCAAGTGCTTACATAGCTGTGGGTGTGGGGTTGGGAACAGGGGGTGCCAAAACAAGAGAAAAGGGAGCCCCACACTACAAGAAATCTTTCATACATTTATCAAGGGAAGAAGAAAGCTTTATAAAATGTTTACTTAGCATCACAGGAACTAGATTTGTCTTTTTGGTTGTTGGGAAATATATTATTTATTTTAAAAGGATATATATATATATATAATGTAAATATAACAAAGTTCTCAAAGTGTGGTCTGCATTTTCCTGAGGGCATTTCAGAGGGTCCATGTGGTCAAAACTATTTTCATAATAATACTAAGACATAATTTGCCTTTTCCCTGACATTTGCGATGATGCAAAAACAATGGTTGGTAAGAACACTGGAGTCTGATTCAAGACAGCGACACCAAAATTGTACTAATAATCATTGTATTCTTTACGCCACAAACTTGTAGTTGAAAGATTGCCAGCTTCACTTAAGAATGTCCATGAAGAAGCTGTAAAAATTGTTGGTTTTATTAAATCTTGATTCAAGCACATGTAGCAAAGTGGTGCATGCATACCCACAAAGCACTTCTGCTGCACACAGGGGTGTGAGGGTTGCCTCTGGCTAAAACTCCCATGTGATTTTGTTGCTAGCTGAACTAGCTGCTTTGTTTGTGAAACATGACTTGTACTTGAAAGACTGACTGACAGACAAACTCTCATTATTCAGACTTTAGTATCTGGCAAACATTTTCTCAAAAATGAATGAGTTGAGCCTGTCACTTCAAGGAAACACTGAAAGGATTTTTGCCAATTGTAAAATTTATGCTTTCAAAAATAATCAAAATTTATGCTTTTCAAAATAATCAGAATTTCAGAAAACTTGTATTCACCACTAGGAGCTTAACAGTTTCCAATATTTAAAGACTTTTTTGATGAGATATGTGGTGATATTGACAAATGTGGATTTTTTTCTTGTATTGTAGAATGAAATGTGTCAACATTTAGAAGATCTGCAAAACTCAGCAAACCGTTATTTTCCAAATGACCATATGTGATGTTATAAAATAATGTATGCATAGAAGATCCATTCAAAGTGTAAGACAGACTAATAGGCTTTAATGTAATAGAGTATCAGTTCATTGATATGGTTTCAGACACTACACTGCAACTAACCTTTATGAAACTGCCACTTGTCAAGTTTGGGTTTAGTGTGAAAGGAAGTCACAGTTATATAATAAGGCTATTAAATCTCTCTGTTTTCCAACACATAGCTCTGTGTGGCCAGATTTTCTTTATATTTTTTCAACCAAAATAGCATACTACTATAAACTGAATGCAAAAACAGATATGAGAATCTGGCTATCTTCTATTAAGCCAGACATTAAAGAGATTCGCAAAAGTGTAAAACAATGCCACTCTTCTCATTAATGTTTTGTTTTGAAAAAGTTATTTTTCATAAAAATAATTCAATTAGGTAGTCCTGTAATAACTGTATTGTCATTTTCAAATAAATAAATAAATGCAAAAACATTTTGAAACCTCTCAGTTTTTATTTTTTAATAAGGTAAATATCATTAGCTATAAACGAAAGAACTTTTAAATCTGCAATAATCTTTAAGAGTATAAAGGAGTCCTGAGACTAGAAAGTTGAGAATTGCTTATTTAAAGAGCTAATAAAACAGACTCCATGTACCTACCCCGCAGCTTAAAAAATAAAACACGATTAGCACCTTTGAAGCTGCTGTATGCCCCTCCCAGAACACACCTTTCATAAGTACAAGCCTGTAGCTTATATGAAACATTCTCTTACTTTTCTTCATGGATTTATCTCACGGGCACAGCTCTCTGTACACTATATAATTTTGCCTGTTTTTGAACTGCATAGAAATGGAATCATACTACATGTCTTAGTTTGGGTTTACCTGAGCCCAGTGTGTGAGAAAAAGACTTGGGTGCAGGTAGTATATTTTGTAGGTAATCCCAGGAAGCAGAAATGTGACAGTGTGAGTTAGATGGAAGGGAGAAAAGCAAATAAATGTACAATACTGAGCAGACTACAGCTGTGGGCAACTGAGGTACAGTCTGCCCATGTATAATAAAATACAGTGTAGAATTGGCCCATCAGACTAAAGGAAAGAAGTTTGGCCTTTATTCACTGACTTTCATCTCCACTTAGTTGAGAGTTGCCCTCAAGGACTTAACTCCCCAGCACTGTCAGGCTGAGCATTCGGAGAAAGCCCTGAGCAGAAAGTTGTAAGGTTTGTGTTTGTGAGCTTCAGGTGATGGGGGGCTGCTGCCTGGAACTGTCCTCCAGAGTTACCCGAAATCAGGTAAGCTGAAGAGATGAAGTGACCGCATCACAGTGTTGGCCACACTGTATGTATCCTTTAAGGCTTCCTTCTTTTCCTCAAGAGTATGTTTTGGACACTTTTCAGTTTGATGTAGGATAGATTTAACATCGTGTCCGCCTTTCAAGTTGTGCACGAACACATCTGATTGGCCAAGCTAAATCACATTCTGGCTGCAATGGATTTTGGGAATTACAGGCTCTGGCTTTCTGGCTTCTGCAGTATGAGAAGGACACTAAAAGAAGTACCATTCCCAACACATTAGGCAACCAGGCCACAGTTATGACAATTAAAAATACACATACTCCTGCAATTTTACTCTGGTAATCTATTTTAAAAAAACACACAAAAGTACTAATACTGAAGAGCATATGTACAATGATATTTATTGCAGAATTGTTTGCAGCACACCAAAAGTAAATGTTCTTTAATAAAGGAATGGCTGATTATATTGAAATACAGCCACATGTTACCATATTATGTAGCAAAGGAATGAATTAGAGCAATAACAGATGACTTGAAGTAATTTCCACAGTTCATTATTGAGTGAGAAAAGCAAGATGCAAAAACATGCATATAACATATTTCCATTTTTTGTAAACATTAGCCAAAAAAGTGGTATCTATAGATACATATATATATAGTATATGTGTATAAATGTATCTATATGATTATATGAGTATATAAAATGTATGGCAGTCTACACACTAAGCTGTTAACAGGGATTAAGGGGGATTATGGAAAGATGATGATTGGGGATAGAAGAGTGGTAGCAAGCTAATGTAGGGCAAAGAAGAGGAATGGGGGAAAGATGTCTAGAATGAAAGGAACATTTATAACAAGATCCTATCTATCTATCTATCTATCCCATGCATCTCACAATATAAATGGTAATTATTTTAGGAGGTTGGTTGGGATTTAAAGCAACCTTTATTTGCTTTTTATTTGTATGCATTGTGTTTAAATTATGCATATTTAATATGCATTATGCATATGAGCAATATAAAATAATCATCTTATTGTGAAATAATTTCCTCTTTGTAATGAAACTGGAAGTAGAGGGGTGGAGAAGAGGATGATAGTTTTCCATCATCCAATGCTGTACAATTAGATTTGATGTCATATATCTATAGCTATAACTTCGATAAACATTAAAAGAAATAAAATAATTAACAAATACGGCAATATTTTTGTTTGGACCAAGGTTGATTCTATCAGTTGTGTTCTGGAGTTCAACCCTCTCTCCAAAGTATCAACATTCCTTTTCTGCTGGCTCTTTCCCCGAAGCTTAGAAATATGCTTATTCTCTCCCATCATAGAAACCCTCCCTTAATGTCATGGCCTCTTCTAGCTGCCCAGCACTCACAGCTTTGCTTTGTAGCTGAACTTGAGAGAGCTGCCTACTCTCTCTGCCTCCACTTCCTCACATCTCATTTACTCTTCATCTCACCACATGATGCCTTCTGCCCCCACAAATGCTTGCATTAAACTCCCCACACAGGGTCACCGTGGCCTCCAGCTGCCAGCTCCAGTCATCTGACCTCTCAGGAGCTCCTCACCCTCTAAACAACCATCTCTTTCTTAAAGCTCCTTCATCCTTTGCCTCACACTATATTTTTCTGGACCCTCTGCTAGCCACTCATGCTGGCTTGGAGCTATGTACCCCAGAAAAACATGTTCTTAAACTTAATCCATTACTGTAGGTCTGAGCCCTTGTAAACAGGACCTTTTGGTATGGTTACTTCAGTTATGGTGTAGCCCAACTGAACCAGGATGGGTCTTAATCCTATTACTGAAGGTCTGATAGGGAAGGTTGCAGAGAGAGAAAGCCATAGAAGCAGCTACAAGCTGGGAGAGAAGTCAGGAGAGACTTCCATGTGCATTGCCATATGACCGAAAACCCAGGGCCTGAGGTTTGCCAGCAGCCAACCTCAGAATGCCTTGCTGACGCCTAGATTTTTAACTTCTAGCTTCAAAAACCAGGAAGCAATAAATTGACATTGTTTAAGCCAACCCATTGCATGGTATCTGTGTTAGCAGTCAGGAAACTAAAACTCACCTCGCCTGCCCTTCCCCCAAGTGATGGTAACTCTCAGGCTCTTGCCACCTTTTCTTCTCAACCTATTCATTTTCCCTGGAGATGGCATTCATGCTCATGGCTGAATCAAATTATGGAAGGGTAAGGGACTCCAAATAGCCAAAACCATCTTGAGAAAGAAGAATGAAGTTGGAGGACTCCACACTTACCAATTTTTAAACTTATTACATAGTTACAGTAATCAAAACAGCATGGTATGGAACAAGGACAGACACATAGACCAATGGAATTGAATTGAGAATTCAGAAATAAACCCTCATATCTATAAGATCAATTGATAAGGGTGCTCAGTCCACTCAATGGGGAAAGAATATTCTCTTCAACAAATAGTGCTGGGAAAACTGGATCTCCATATGCAAAAAAATGAAGGTGGACCCCTACCTCACACAATGTAGAAAAATTAACTGAAAATTGAGACCAAAGATTTAAATATGAGAACAAAAACTATAAAACTCCTAGAAGAAAACATAGGGAAGCATCTTCAGGATCTTGTGTTAAGTAATGCTTTCTTAGACTTTATAACAAAAGCATGAACAACAAAAGAAAAAACAGACAAGTGGGAATTCACCAAAATTAAAAACTTTTGTGCAGCAAAGGTATTCATCATGAAATTAAAAAAAAAAAAAACCTATAGAATGGGAGAAAATATTTAGAAACTACATATCTGCTAAGGGTTTAATATTCAGAATATAGAAAGAATTCCTACAACTGAATAACAGAAAGACAAACAACACAATGAAAAATGGGCAAAAGGCTTGAATAGACATTGCTCCAAAGAAGATATACAAATGGCCAATAAGTACATGAAAAAAGGCTCAACATCATTAGCCATTAGGGAAATGCAAATCAAAACCACAAAGAGATACCACTTCATACCCACTAGAATGGCTACTATTTAAAAAAATGGAAATTAATAAATGTTGGAGAGGATGTAGAGAAATAGGACACTCATTCATTATTGATGGAAATGTAAAAGAGTACAGCCAGAGTGGAAAAGAGTTTGGCAGTTTCTCAGATAGTTAAGTATAGAATTACCATATGACCTGTTAATCCTACTTCTAGGTATACACCCAAAAGAATTGAAATCAGGGACTTGAACAGATGGTTCCACACTGATGTTCATAGTGGCGTTATTCACAGTTGCCAAAAGATGGAAGCAACTCTAGTGTCCATCAATGGATGAATGGATAAATACAATGTTCATTTATAACAAGGAATGAAGTCCTGATACATGTGACAACATGGATGAGACTTGAAGATATCATGTTGAGTGAAATAAGCCAAACACAAAAGGAAAATATTGTGATCTTACTGATATGAAATAATTAGAATAAGCAAATTTATACAGTCAGAAACTAGGTTACCTTGGACCAGGTGGGGAAAGGGGAATTAATGCTTAATTAGCACCGAGTTTCTGTTTGGGGTGATGAGAAAGTTTTGGTAATGGACTGTGTTGATATTTGTACAACACTGTGAATGCAGTTAATAACACCTTAATTAACACTATATATTTGAATGTGGTTAAAAGGGAAATTTTAGGTTGTATACACGTTAGAAGAATAAATTAAGAAAAACAACAATATAGGACTATAAAAGACAAACAGTGAGCCTAATGCCAACTATGTAAATTACATAAGTATAATTACAATAATTTTGTTTCATCAGTTGTGACAAAGCTACCACACTAATACAAAGTGTTAATAAAATATGTTGGGGGGGGGCATATGGGAAATCCATATTTTCTGCATGATTTTTCTTTAAACCTCCAACTTCTCTAATTGAAAAAAAATTAAAAAAAGCAAAACAATAACTTAGGAATTGATTTGGGAAAGGCAAATATAGATCATTATACTTTGCTTGTGGTTAGCTTCCCAAATGATCCATAGATTGGTATAATACTAAGGAGAGCCTCCATACACGAAAACCATATATTAAGGTATTTGTGGAAAATAACAAAACAAGACAGCAACAAAACATACTTTGGTAGGTTTTTTTCCCTAACTATTTTTGACAACTCGAAAAGTTCTAAATGTATTGTTAACTATTTTAGAATGCTAAAAGCCAGTTTTGAAAGCTAAAGAAATGCCTAATTTGTTTTACATTACTTTGCTGAAAATTTCTACCAATTTAAACATAAACATTTCCCTCAAGCCTACAATGTATGTTTCCATGAAAAATTTAGGAAAAAGGATTTTCAAAATTTATACACAGGCTGACTTTTATAACCACCCAACTCATGCTCTTGATTTTTTCCCCTCTGGTTACTGTAACAGATGACGATCAAATGCTCATCTTTGGGAATGTGATGAAGACACCTAGTAACTAACATCACTTCCATGTACTATCAAAAGCACAAGAAAAAATGGTCACAAAACACAATTACCCCAGGCTATATGCCAGCACATGTAGAAATGCCCCCATCTTTAAAACTAGCAATCTGCATTGCAAGCCCCTCAAAACACACTAAATCAAGACCGTCTTTGTCAGCCATTGTCCATCCAGCATGTATTCAGAAGAAAATCCAATCTGTATGTGTCTCATTCATACATAAATCAATAAATTGCTGATTTAACGTAGCTGTTGGATCACCAAGAAACATCTAAGTTGTTTTGTGATTCCTTTAACCAGTCCCCACCCCAAAACAGATAGCTATATTTTGCCTGCCATTAACAAACCAGAACATTAAAATTTTAATCAGATTCAGAAAATGCCTGGTTGGTGCAGCTCAGGGTGGCATTTGATTTTGATGTTCCAGGCTTTCCTTGCTCCTGGCAACAGAGTAGAGGAATGGAAAATCAGGAAAATCAAAATAAAACAACAGCAAGAGTGTGAACCTTGGTTTTCCTCTAGGGGAGTTGGGCGTGCTCATCCTGTGAGTAGGTAGGGCAGCCCGCTTGTTTTCTCTGCCCCTGGAAGTTGGGTGGTAGGGGATGGGAGGGGAGGAGCAGGAGCTACACGAAGGGAACAGCTGCTATGTTTGGATGCTGCTTGTGGACTCCCGGTGGGTACTCCGGGTTCTGGTAAGTGGAAGAGGTGTCAGGTGGCAGGCAAGTCTGTAAGTGCCTCCTGCATCATCTAAGTGCTGGTGGTGGCTCAGGAAGCTCAGAGATGCTGCCAGAAATGACATCCTTTACCTTGTCAACACAACAACAAACATGAAATGCAGCTGAGTAACTGGTTGCAAATGGAAGATCAGGCTCGGTTGGAGTCTGAGGGATAGGGCACAAAACCACCCCCTCCTCCACCTGCTCCTCTCCACCAGAGTGCCCTAACTACCTGTGTGTCGAATGCCAACTTACCAGCACCTCTCGGGTAGAGCAAGCTACAGCTACCTGTGCTTTGAACCACCAAAGAAAAACAACATTAAAGACTACAGAAAGCACAAAGCACAAGAACCCCTGAATGCCCCTAGGCTGCTTGTGACTGTCATTTTGAAGAATTATTACTATATTTTGAAGCCAGTGAACATATTGAACTTCTTTCCTTAGTGCCACTGGTGTCAGCAGGATCAAAGGTGTGTGTGCATGTGTGTGTGTGTGCATGTGTGTGTGTGTGTCTATGTATCTGCATAGGCAAGCCAGGAGGTGAGATGCATGAACCAGGAAGAGAGGATAAAAAATGGGCAATTGGAGAAGGAATGAACAATGAGGGTGGAAGGGAGCCCTGATATGAGGTTATGTGGTCCATGGAAGATGAATCACCCTATAATACAGTTCAAAGAGGGGACCAGCACACTGTCTCCTTCAAGGGATTCTGCCCTCTGTGAGCCACAGCGTCTTGGTTTATTGGGAACCAAGAATCCTGTTCATCATGGACAAGACTAAACCCAGGCACAGAAGGTGGAAGGATGGACAGAAGCAAGGCTGTTTCAAGCCAGCTTTGAGAGTACTAATTAGAACAGATGAATCTTTATTCTCCTCTTGTGGCATTTGTGTAGCATCTGTTCTGTGCCAGGCACTGTGATAGGGCTGAGGATATACAGATGAATAACAGTATAGTCCCTGCCCTCAAGGAAAACAGTCCAAAGAAAGGGTAGACTAACCCCTTTAAAATATAGTGGACACACATTGTAAAAGTTGGAAGACCAGATGTCTAAGGTAGACAGTATCAAGAAGCAGTACTCAATTTAGCTTGGGGAAAAGGGAGAAAGCCTAATGAGTCTTTCCAAAAGATAGGTGAAACTGATTGGGAAGCAGAAGTTAGCCAGGTTGAAAAGAGGAAAGAGGGGATTTCAAAAATGGGGAATAATCATACCTCACACTTATGGACCGTGTATCAAGGATCGGCCTAAGCACTTTATGTGTAATAACTCATTCAATGTTTCAACAAGCATATTAGAGAAGTAATATCACCATCCTTGTCTCTGTTTTACAAATTAAAGAAAGCGGGACAGAAAGAGAGTAAGTAACTTGGTCAAGTTCAAAGAGCTAATAAGGGACAGAGCCAGAATTGTAACCCAGGTAGTTCTGTGTTCAGAACCCATCCTCTTGGCCACTATCCCATGCTGTTTTTTGTTGCTAGAAAAAAAAAAGGGGCAATAAAAGTGTGGAGCATCTCTGGACCTTTGATTCAGTCCAGCCTGTGCATCTATGACATATTAGGTTTTGTCCCAAGTGCTGATGTGACAAAGATGAATAAGATACAATTCTTGCCCTCAAGGTGCCTAAAATGTAATAGGGAGAAAGACTCTTAAACAGCGAATTTCAATATGAAGTGGGATAATATTTTGATAGATTAGCTGATTTTCTTTTCATTTCCTGTAATTCCCTTTTACTCCATGACCTTTCTTCTATCCAAAGTAGGTATCAGGATTGTTACAGCAGAAAAGCAGAAGCTAGGCTTCCTGTTCGAAGACATGGGACATAAAGGGTGTGCCATTACCAACAGACATGGAAGCATTTACGATGAAGCATGGTCCAGCAAAACCCTTCTCCTTCCACCCACCCCACCCACCACCCCCAATGAGGTAAAGATTCTCTAGTCTGGAAGGAGAAGCGGAGAATAAGAGGTAAAGCAAAAGGGTTGGAAGCTGGCTTGCATCCCTGAGATGGGTCCCCGTCTCAGATGCTTTGGGAAGATTCAAGAGAAGAGGAGACTGCACCTTCCTTCCAGGACAATTAACGATATGTGTCTGGTGTTTGGGAAGAGATGTTCAAGGGGAGAAATGAATTTGGCGCCATTCAGCCTTGTAGTTGGTACATTTAAGCACAAGGCAGGATGAGATCACCAAGGGAAAGCTTTGAGAGGTGGTAGGCTTCCTGTAATCGTCACACCTGGATTGGGATGGGATCAGTAGAGAAGGCTGTGAGAGGTATCTATGCAGCTGATGTGGATGTCCATGTGGATTTTCTCTGCTCAGTGTGTTATGGTGAGAAGCCGAATGTTTCCCATATATTCTATTAGAGTGTATGCTCCACGAGAACAGAGACGGATATTAACTGTTTTGTTCACTATTATAGTCACAGGTCCTAGATTAGTGCCTGTGACACGGTAGGTGCCCAGGAATTTGCTTAGAGAATAAACAAATATGCTGCTTAAGGTTTGTTGAAGAAACAAAGAGAGGCTTGCAGTTTATTAACTCATTCAATAAAGAAATATTGAGTGACTACTACTTGCAGGCGCTGTTCTAACTGCTTGGAACATAACCATGAACAGGAAAAAGGATCCCTGCACTTTTGGAGCTTATGTTTTTATTAGGGAAGACAGACAATAAGCATTGAAAGAAAATTTTGAGTTTAATGTTTAGTGTGCTTCCCTGCAGGATCAGGGTGAAACCACCCTCCCCAGGACTCTGATGCTGCACCCTTGTTTGATGCCTCCCCCTTACCTCTCTTGCTCCCCACCTTCCCTTACTGTTTTTTTGGGAGCACTTCCTTAATACATCCCTTGCATACAAATCCTATCTCAAGGTCTGTTTCTGGGGAACCAGAACCAAGATAGGAATTTTGCTAGAAAGTAAGTTCAGTTGTAGAAAAAAACAAAAACAATTTATATTGCATCCTTTAGTTCCTAGCTTAAGTCTGGTACCTGATGCACATATTGTGTGGTAAATGCTACTATCAAAATCTACACAAAAAAGCAGCACATAGTTGATTTTCAGGGAACCAGAAAGAGCCTTCTGGAGGTTGAGTGGAAAGTAGCCAGGTGAAGAGGAATGAAGAGTCATGCCAACAAGAAGGGACAGTAAGGAAAATATGCAGAGAAGGCGGGAGGAGTGCCCAATGTTTAGGAGCCTGCACCTGGCTCAGTAGGGGGTAGTTGTCACATACGGCAGGAGTTCAGAATGCCTGGGGGCTGCTTGGACCATAGGGTGCAAGAGGGGGAGCAGGGAAAGCAGAAAAAGATGCAGAGTAGGTAAAGGGTACACTCATAAGAGTCTTCCAGGATCCAAATGTGGACTATTCCTAAGGATGTTTAGGGTCAAGAAAGAGTTTTGCTTTGTCTGCTAATTAGGTCATATGTCACAGAGAACAAAATTCAATTCCCCTAGCCATGGAAACCACTGATCCAAGTTTCCTGAGTATCCTTCCAGAACATGCTTTGCATATATAAGCAATAGGTATATATAACCCTGCTTTGTTCACTTGACACTACATTGTGATAGTCCTCACATATTACTGCAGATTTTCAAGTAAAGGAGTGAGATGCTCAGATTAACATGTCTTAAATATTACTATGGCTGTAGTGTGCAGAATGGATGGGGAGGCAGCAGGGCAAGAAATGACCAGTGTCTGACATATGGTAGAAGCAATATATTATAAATAGTAAAGGAAGACTTTAAAACTGACTTTTTTCATCAAATAACAACCCTCTTACATTTATCTAGTGCATCTTTTCTAAGGATCTCAGATCATCTGCATCTACAATTCCTGTATCCCCAAACTACACTGCAGCTAGGTGAGAAAATATATTCAAGGTCCCAGTTTGCAGATGGAAAGGTTAAGTTCAGAACACCCTGGTTCTACATCTAATCACCTCCCCTGAGTATCCTAACTCTAACCTCTTGGTGGTCTCCAGTCAACAGCATGGTGAGTGGGGAACCTTCACTGGGAACTCTGAGAGTTGGTTATGGCACCAGCCAAATCATCAATGATGCAAGACCTTCTAGAAAGACTTTTTGTTCTGATGCTTATGAATCCTTTAGAGACCCTGGGATAGCACAAAGTATTATTGAAGTAGCAACATTTCAATAATTATTTCATGAAGCAAAAAAGAAACTATACAAAGGTCAACTCTCCCACTAAAGGATTCTCTGGACAATTAACTTGATTCTGTTTAACATCGTCTGAACCAAGTGCTCAGGGCACATTCAATAGCCATTTCCTTTAGCAGAGGCAGACATGGAAAGCTATGGTAGGAAGTTTCTAATATGGCCCCAGTGATCCTCAATTCCTGGTATTCAGGCCCCTGTGGAATCTCTCCCCTTGAAAGTGGGCTGGACCTACTAACTTGCTTCAAAAAAGTAGAATAAAGCAAATGTAATGAGATGCCACTTCCATAATTGGGTTTCAAAGACTGACTTCCATCTTGCTGGCAGGCTTTCTTTATTGCCTTCCAGGCTTGCATGGTTTGGATGAGTCAAGCAAGGAACTGAGGGTAGCCTTCAATCAATATCCAGCAAGGAACTGGAGTCTTCAGTCCCATATGCTGAGAGGAACTGAATCCTGCCACCAATCATGTGAGTGAGCTAGGAAGCAGATCCTTCCCCAGTCAAGCCTTCAGATGAGACGGCAGACCCTGGGCTGACACCTTAATTGCAGCCTTTTGACAGAGTGTGAAGCTGAAGACCCAGCTAAGTTGTGCCTGGATTCCTGAACCACAGAAACTGTGACACAATAACTGTGTCTTGTTTTAAGCTGCTAAGTTTTGGCATAATTCATTACACAATAACAGATAACTAATACAAAGTCCTTGCAGCATATACAAAATCAAATCACTTAGAGTTATTTGCATAGAGCAATGTTATGCTGTTATGCATAGTGAGTACCCTTCTCATGAACTCAGCAATATAACGCTGTGACCCAAATGCTAGCCCGCATTCATGCCTGACTGAGATTTAGATGTCTGTGGATCTAGGAATACGCAATCCTGTCTTCACTACCCCTGCTTCCTGTGGTGGCCCCTTAGCATATAGTTCAGGACTTTCCCTTTGATTTGAGAACCTTTGAGGAGGACACTGAGGAAGCTGGCATCACCCCTGCGTCATGAACAGGAAAGAAAAGATGCCAGACAGCATGCTTCAAGGCACAGGACACTAATGGCAGAGCTGTCAGCAACTCCAGCATCACCGGATTCAACATTAGGGCTCAGAAACACTCAGGCAGCCCTAAAAAGCCCTCTGTGGGAACAGGAATATCTAAGTTGGAGACTATGTAGTCTGTCCCAGTGGATAATGCCTTGAAAGGGATCCTAATTTATCTGAGACACTACATGCTCTGGGATTTTCTCTTTCTGTTATTCCAGATGTTTTCAACCTGTCTTCACTGGAAGTTAAGTCCACATTTAACAAGCATTAACCAGGGGGATTTGGGAAGATGACAAAGAAGTAAAAAATCAAAGTTTCATCTCTTAATGACATTCTAACGGTGCAGACAGGACACATACAAAAAAAATCTACAAATACCGAATAGGGAGTCCTATTTTCCCAGAAGGTAGTAAACATATGGTGCAGCTAGCAAGACTCTCATTTCACAAACTCTGTTGTATAAGAAGTACACATATGAAACTGTTCCTTAATAAAAAGAAATTCATCTGTGGCCTCTCTCCTGCTTGGCTAGTGGGAAATTTGATAAGAGCCATAATCGGGGCCCATTACTTTCAAGGATTGCTGCAGAATTACATCTGAAAAATGGGCAAAAGTCCCCTAATCTTGAGCTCAGTATATTGCTATTGGTTCTTCACTGTCCAAGCCTGCAGGGGCCTTGGAACACTGTGAAGGGTGTGGGTTTAAAGTAGACATAGTAACTTGGGGCACTTCAACCAAGCAGCACATGGCAAGAGTCCAGACCTTAAAGGGCTCCTTGAAAAAAACCCACCCACCATTTTAAAGGCTCAATTTCTCCTTCCGTAAAACTGAGGACAAATGCCTTCGCATTTCAATTACCAAATGAATGGTAACATAGTTGCGTTTCTCTTACTTCCATACTTTTCAAAACGAGTTCTGTATTCCTCCTGGGGGGCAGGCTCGTCAGGAATTCTTACGCCCATGTGACAGATGAGGTCACTGGGACACTGCCGTAAGAAATTAATCCAAGCTCAGACACAGCAGGTCCGGAGATAAGCCAGGGTTAGAATGAAGAGTTCATGATACTTTACCCAGTGTTTTCCCTATTGCACTGTGGCTGCCGTAGTAGTAGTAGCTCATTGTTATACCCCAACTGCAAACCAGAAGTTATGTTAAAATGTACATATAGAAAAAGCAATGCTTAGGTTACGTTGTTATTTCAGATGAACCAAATCAAAACTCGGAGGACTATATATGTCTAGGTAAAAAATTGGGACTAACAAGAAAACAGAAAGCAGAGGTTGCTGTTGTGTTTGGCTGATAGAGATGGTTTCTACTATACCTTAGTTTTTAATACTGGATCTTTCTCCACAATGTATGGATATAGCACAGAGACATCTATTACCTGTTTCTGAAACATCATCAAAAGCCCCACGGGCAGCAGACTATAATGCAATGTGCCAACATGACAAGTGTGAAGTATGTCAAGTCAGGCGACACCATAAATCCTCTATTCAATTCTCAAAGAATATGATACACAAATGTCCATTCATCTTCCTCTCTCGCACGTCCACCATTTCCAAAGAAAGCGCCTGATAGGTTAGTGAGGGCTCCCTGTGTGCTGAGATCCTGAGGGCAAGACTCATTAGCCATTTGGCCGTCTCTGAAATTATTACATCCAAACACTCAGGGAAAATAAGAACCTGAGGTGGCATACCACACCTCACTGGTATCATTTGTCAAAGACTGCCACAGTTAGAAATGACAGGGGATAACAAGTCCAGAAGCATCTAGAACAAACAAGAATGATTCATTATCAAAGACAGGGT
Source organism: Choloepus didactylus (assembly GCF_015220235.1). NCBI lineage: Eukaryota > Metazoa > Chordata > Mammalia > Pilosa > Megalonychidae > Choloepus > Choloepus didactylus. Next base: position 24,111,976 of record NC_051323.1, on the reverse strand, counting down.
GAAAATACACATCTATCCATCCACATATCAATTATATTAGCCATGAAAATAAGAACCAGGTCACATACTCAAGGCCTGAAAAAAAAAATCAGGAGGCCTTTAACAAAATTAGATTATGATTAGAACAGAAACCAGTTTTAAGAAAAAATTAAATGTGTTGTACACTGCTTCTATATTTGTTCACCATTAAGTTTGTCTTTTCAAGAACAAAAACTGAGTTTGTGCAACGAAACTGTGTGTGCTGACCAAACAAAAAAAAACTGCATAAATCCCCCCAATTTGGCAACATCTGAAGAGGTAAATAGAGGCAGCAGGGATGTCCAACAGAGGGGAAGGGGCCAGCTCAGCTAGGGGCTGGGTAGTCAGGAAAGATGACTGAGAAGAAGAGGCGCTCAAGTCTAGAGAAAGGGCAAAATTTGAAGAAAAATAGCTAAAACTTACTAAGTGCTCACCAGTACCAGGCCTTGTTAAATTTCCCCATACATTCCTCAATTTTACCTCCCAACAACTCTGTGTGGATGGTGCCGTAATTATCCCATTCACCGAGGAGGTAGCTGAGGCACAGGAAAGTTAAGTTACTTGAAGGTCAAATATTTGAATTCAGACAGTCTGCCCCACTGGCCAGATTAACAACTAAATCAGCAGTTGTCAAACTTGCCACATGAGAATCACCTGGAGGGCTTGTTAAAATCCATATAGCGAGGCCCTACCCACAAGATTCTGATTCAGCTCTTGAAGGTGGGACCTGGGGATTTGCCCTTCTAACAAGCTCTCAGATGGTGCAGATGCTGCAGGTCTGTGGGCCACACTTTGAGGACCAGTGGATTAAGCCATGTGGCCCTTCTAACAGGTGAGTATTCCAGTTGAGGGAAACAACATCAGAAAATCCTTCGGTTAAAGAGAGCTCAAGCCATGTAACAACAAAGAAACCCATCTAACTAGAGTAAGTGCACTGGTGACTCCAATTTTTCAAAAAATTGACACAGTCCAGACTTGGAAATCCTTAAGTGAATATTGCAGAAGATAGAGCTGTTATCATTTTTATGCATAAAGGATAAAACTTTGGGGACTTACAAATGAGATAAAAGCAAACAAACTTTCAGATGTGGGGTGAGGCAGACGCTGCACCAGTAAAAGCTTTTGGCATGCCTTTACCCTGAATATGCTTGTCAAAAGGGAAAAGATGAAAAGAATACAGTACTTTGATGTGTGTACGGTAGAAAAACCACACACTCTATATCTATGTCCCAGCCAGCCTGCTAAGAAAATACAAAGTGATGTGGATTATTGTCTCCAATTCCACATCAAGATTTGAGAATTTCATTTATGTTTAGGAGTCTGATGGAATCCATTGTCTTCGGAATGAATTACAATAGCCAACTTACTACGGCAGCACAACATAGTGAATGTAATTTATAACACTGAAGCGTATATTTAAAAATGGCAAAAATTAGAATTTTGTATTATAAATTACCACATTTTGTGTTATGTATTATATTAAAAAACTTTTATTCTTGGACCACAATTAAACAGAGATGGTTCTCTTAAAAAAATAAATAATGGTAGCAGAAGATTTTTTTTTTAATACAAAGAATTTCCTGTAATAAACAAAAAATCAGCCAAGGATGGATACTATTTTTATTTCACTGGTAATTTTGATGTAGAAAAGCATGTGAAAAATAAAATCAGCCACATAATCATTCTTTGAACACTTTTTATGCCAAAGGTTAGAGAACACAAAGGCTCTAGAAGTTCATGGACAGGCTTACAGCCTAACTGGAAAGATTTTATATTTTTATTTACAAATATGAATATTTCTCTATCTCCCTGAATGTCTTAGTGTTTGCCAGTTATGAATATGCACTGAATCCAGGGAATGGTGCAAATCATTTGTTTAACTTTCCCATGGAACCCCCATGTGGAGACCAACTCAGTGTGGTGAATTGAGCCCTTGTGTAGCTGAGTGGGGATGAAAGATGTCGATGAAGGGGGTAGCATGTGTATGTGTATGTGTATGTGTATGTATATACACACACACAAGTTTATATATAGAAAGTACCAAATACATTATACAGATAATAATTATACATAAACTTAGGGGAGGAAGAGAGCACTAAATATCTTAGGAAGTTTTCTGAGAAAAGTGGGATTTCAGATTTGAAGGAAGCCTGAGAGATAACAAAGGAGAGGGAACATTCCATGCATTCTGTTCCAAACAAAGGCTCAGCAGCAATGCTCTCTATCTAGTGATAGTCCATTGCGAAGAAGGCAGTACGTGCAGCTACGTGATGGAGACAGCAAAGACCCGAGTGGGCAAGCACCTGAGACAGGCAAAGAAAAGTAGTTTTGAACAGATCACAGAGGAACTGGGTTTGGACACCAAATTTAGCCCTTTGCAGGAAATGAGAAGTTATCGGGGAATTTGAGAGGAGTGACGTGGACAAAGTAATGGTTGAAACAGACAAGTTAATGGAATTTTATAGCATATATTAGAGGAGAAAACATCAGCTAAGAAACTACTGCAATGGGCCAGTTGTGAAGTAACAAGGACCCAAAACTAAAGTAAGGCCAGTGGGAATGTAAAGGAAGGGACAGCTGTGAGCCACAAAAAATAAGGAGACATCCTTATCTTGGCTATGATTGCAGCTGAAGGAGAAAAAATAACCAAGGAATGATGTCAACATTTTAAGTCTCAATGTCTGGCCAGAAACAGTAACTGAGGCCTAGATGGGTTAAATACTTTGACCAAGTTGATGTGTAGTCAACGGCAAGGCAGCAATGACAGAGCTGGGCCCTCAGCTCAGCCCTCCTCCCTGTACACCCTGCTATGTCATGCATGCTACTCCACATATCAGTAACTCTAAAACCATGTGACATGTCTTATACACAAACAAAAAAGCAAATTGCTTTTTCTAGCACTCAAGTTTTAATTGATTTGGGGTAGTTTTACAAGAAATATTTTGTTTTGCAAATCCCAATATGAGTATCTATTTAGAATATCATTATTGGGGATTGAAACATGTGCTCCACAAAAGACATGTTCTTAATCTTAATCCACATTCCTGAGGGCATGAGCCCATTAGTAAATAGGACCTTTTGAAGATATTATTAGATACGACATGGCCATACTGATTCAGGGTGGGTCTTAATCCATATGACTCATGGTTTTACAAAGAGGGGGAGTTCGGATGCAGTCAGAGTAGCCAGAAACCAGAAGTCAGAGAAAAGTCAAAAGGCAAAGAAGCCAGAAGTCAGAGAAAGCCACAGGAGGAAACCAATGACATTGCCACATGGCAAGATGGCGGCCATCGCCAGCACTCCACCCACTCTGAGAGAAAGCATGGTCTTGCCAACATCTGGATTTTAGCCTTCTAGCCTCCAAACTATTGGTTAATAAATTATTGTTGTTTAAGCCACACCATTGCATGGTACTTGTCATGGCAGCCCTGACAAACTAAGGCAATAATAATTATACATTTTATTTTCCAAACAGAAACTATCTGTGGTAACCCCTTCCCTCGGTACAGTTATCTCTTTCAAGTCCTCGTTCTTCACTGATCCTCAAGGTTCCTTAGAATAGGGCTTATTCACCTTGACACTATTAACATTTTGGACCAGATAACTTTTGCCGTGGGGGGCTGTCCTATGCACTGTAGGATGTTTAGCAGCATCCCTGGCCTCTACCCGCTAGATGCCAGGAGCACTTCCCCACCCTAGTTGTTTTAACCAAAAATGTCTCTAGATATTGCCAGATGTTCTCTGGGAGAAAATGACTCCTAACTGAGAACCACTGCCTTAGAGGTATAAAAAAAATGCTTATATTCATGAAAATATTGTTTCCATTAAATATTCCTCCTATTGGACAAACCAAGTTCTGTCTTGGGATGGTGGCTGTTTTGTGAAGGGTGGGGAGGAATTGGGGAAGAGTCAGAAAGAGATGCCTCAATCACGTTTCCAAGGTTTACCTCTAAGTTCTCCTTAATAGGGTATCACTACATCTGGAGCCAAATGGAAGGTGATTTGCTTATATACAGGACCCAAAGGTCTTCTGTGTTCTTTGAGAAACATGCAACAATGAACTGCATTCCATGAACCCACTTTTCACTTACAGTCAATTATAATTATTATTTTTTTAGCTGTTTAGAAGGGATCTTGTATTTCAGAACTAATAAAATTCTAACCATCTTCAGCAAATATTGATATCCGAGTTATAATCCCTCCAGAGGAAGGAACTACCAGTAGAGGACAGAGTCAAGCTCGCTGTTTAATGGCCCTGGTCAATTAGGCCAAAGAAAGGGCCCAATAGCCAAGAAGGACGTGGCTCTTACTTCACACTGCTCATCTACTTCAAAATGACAGGGTGGGAGAGAATGAAGTAACTGATGAGACGTAATGTACTGCCAGCATCAAATTCTATAACTTCATCTCTCAGATTCATCAAGAATTGTGTAAAGATGAAAGGGACCTGTTGCATTTAATCCTAAACTGACAAGACATTTGTGTTTGCCTGGCAAGAAGTTACATCTGCCAACCAGGCTCCGGTCTTCCTTAAGTAAAAGCTTCATGTCAGCTCTTCTGCTTACTCAATCTCAGGCTGCTTCCTGGTCGCACTTGTTTTGCTATATATTTATATTGAAAGAATACATTCTCAGCAGCTTTTAGGCCCTTAACTGCATTTCAAGAGGAGACCAAGTCCAATCACTGTTACTTAATTAACACAATTGTGAAGACTTCAATCTAGCTACACAATAGCTTTCCTGACCTTGCAGAAGGAGGCACGACTTCATTATTGAGTATATTGTTTCCTATAAACATATAAAACCCCTACAATAACAATCCCATCAGCCGAAATGAAGTTAACTGAGAACAGAATTAAACTCTAAATGACCTTTTGCTCTACTCTGTAGCCCCCTATTAATAATTTCTAATCTAATCAGTGTGGATAAATGTACTGAGGCTGGTCACGCCAGGCACAGGTCCAGCCCGGCCAATTGCCGTCCATCTGATTCATTCCAGTCCAGAGCTTGTATGGAAAAGACGCATCCCTCGCCAGGGGCCACTGCCTGATTTCCCCTTTTGTTATCTTTTAGTGGCAAAGTCATGTCCTTGTAACTGATAGACACGTTTCTTTGTAAATAACCCTGGAATGACTGATAGAGCTTTTGCCAGACAAAGGCAGCAAATAGCAAGGCATTACTCATGCCAAGACGGAGAACACTGTGTCACAGCTGACAAATTTATGGGAGATATGAGCTCACCTCTTGCACAAATATATGCTTTCCCGGCAAATTCATCACATTCTTTAATGGCCCCATACTGCATTTGTCAGCTGTCTGTCCCCGTGCCTTGTTGCCTTTGGTTTCCTGTCAAGGATTGTTTGTTGAAATCATCTTACAGCCCCATTCTTCAGCGGTGAGACTCAAGAAAGATCAATGATGACACCTGTATTGATAATATTTTACATTCAACTATTTGGCTGATAAATCATTTTAACAATGCTGATATGTTTATTGAGTGTCTGCCGGCATCACAATTATATGGAAAGTGATGTCAACTTAAATCTTTGCTTTGTTGGCCTGGATTTTCTTTCTTTCTTTTCATTTTCCCATAATTAAAATGTGCCATGGCACAGGTTTGCCTTCCCCATCTCAGGGGAAGAACAGGTAAAAACAGGATAAGAGGTGACCTTGCACATCCACTCACTGGTCTGTTTAAAAAAAAGAAAAGAAATGGCAGCCTAATGGTCATCCTTGGTCGAGGCTGTAGTCAAAAAAGGCAGAACTAGGGGGCTTCTGGGGTCCCAGGACTGTTCTGGATTTCAACCTGGGTATTGGGTAAACGAACATGTTAGTCTGTGAAAATTCTTTGAGCTCCACTTTACGGTACGTGCACTTTGGGGCATGTTCATCATACTTCAATTAAAAGTTTAAAAAATTAGCAAGTACATTATACACACATACGTATTAAAAATATAAACCCTCAGAATTCAGTGTTTGCTACCTTGAAATTCTATATTACCCACAATCCCATAGGTTTCATCCTATAGACACCACAAGTCCATCATGGAAATTACGTTCAACAAACAGTTTAGAGGTGATTATTTCACCACCAACCCCAACTCATGACCGTTTTCTACAACCACAGAATTTCGAAGAAAATTTCAGTGTTCTCAGATTCCTCAGCTTCTACCTTCTCTGTACTTGACAGGGTCTCTAGAGTCTCTCTGAGGAACCAGAAAGAGATCAAGTTGTCAATAAAAAGAGAAAAAAATTCTTCCTTGGTTTCTCACTCAAATTATGTTTGGCTCACGTCACATGCTTCATCTATGTCTACAGAAACATTCAGATGAATGTAAGCATTCAGATGAAGAACGGAAAATCCACCACTTGAACTGACTAGCTCTTTATTGGAAACACCTGGATGTTTGGGTGTTCTGTTACTGCAGTCACAAAGTTGCTGGGACTTAGTCTGTAGTCCCTATGACTTAAATTAGATGTCTTTAGATCCAAATTAAAAAATGATGAATCATAAACAAAAATGGATTATGTTAGAAGGAACTGAACTCAAAAAAGGTGGGGAAACTGCCTTTCAGCCTTTTTATGGAAAGCATGATGAGACTGCTCCATGAACCCCTAGTTCTATCTGTTACAACAAATAGAACCTCAATTTTTTAGGGGTTAAACACAAATAGAAGTTAATTTCTCACTAATATTACAGTCCAGTGCATATGTTTCTGGTTGATGAGGGGCTGTCAGCACAATGATTCAGAAGTCCACTCCTCTTCCCTGGGTGGGGTTTCACCTCCTCAGAGCCTCAGCTAGACAGTAAGGGGGCATAGGGGAGGTACCCCAACTTCTTAACCTCCTTGGCCTGTTTAGCATGTACAACACTCCTCATATTTCATTGGCAAGGACTAGACACCAGGGGCACCAGGAGCAAGAAGAGCTGGAACATTTGCTTCCGTATTGCTGAGTGTGCTCTGCGTCAGAGACACGAAGAACGCTAGACCATGGAAGCTGGCGATAACCACTAATGTTCATGGTCTAGTCAACCGTCCTACAACCCTGAGCACCAGCTAAGCAGAGACTGCGTGACTGAACACTATCTTCAAGATGCACCATGAAGAAAAGATCTATGGAGAAAATATGTTTCAATACATGAAACTTACTATGAAGATATTTCTGAGTATGTCTTCACTGTCATTACTTCTTTACATAAGTTCATGGAATGTGTAGGACCCGATTCTCTGACCACACCAGTGCAATGAGGTTGGACTAAAGGGAGTAATAGATGCCACTTTCCTGCCACTCGCATGTGCTTTTTTTTTTTTTCCTCATCCTTTTTAGGAAATCATGGCTCTTTTTAAAACATGTAAAAGAAAATCATCTAAATAAAGAGAATGGGCTGATAAAAGAAAAGAACTATGTATAGCAAAACCTTGCATGACCTTTACATAAAACAAGTGAGCAGGAGAATTAAAAAAAGAAAAATTGAAAAAGGTAAAATAGCCACTTCGCTTAAGGAGATGAGGCACAAAGTAAAGAAAGTCCAGTGACAAAGGCTGGGACAATGACCCTCAGATAGACAAAGAAGAGTTTGTGGAAACAGGATCTATGAAGAAAAGAATGAAATAGCTGATGTAACAAAAATGGAGATATTTTCATTGCTGTGAATTCTAGGGAAGGTACAACTGACCAAGAAAGGCTACCCAGAGGGGGAGAGTAACAGGTGTGTGAGGATGTGGCTCTTTGGGCAGGTGAGGAGGAACACCTGGTGGCAATATGACTGGGGGCTTTTGGGAAAATGAGAAAAAGCTGGAGACATGGTGGGAGGATGTGCGGTGCCCTGTTGTACATCCCCTCCCAAAAATCTTTAAACTTTTTGACAAGTCATTTAACTCATGAAATCATGAGTGCTTCTATTTTTTTGTGTTTGTGGTAAACAACAAAAGAACCATGGTCTAAGTCCCAGCTGGGACAAGGCTGACCCAAGCAGTACATAGAAATTTGAGAAGGGTCCATAAGCAAATAAGCTTTGCAATTTTCAGAAATAGTGGGGAAAGAGGCCAACTCATGTTAAGATATTAATTTTAAAGTTCAAGCTAAGTTTACCAAAATTTCAGAGGGGCAAATATTCCCCAAGTGATTTATGATTTATTTGATATGGAGACCTGACATGGTGCCTCTCAGATCTCTAACTGCAGGGAGTATAAGGCAGTAACAGCACCAGTTTTGAAGCCCATCTCCGCATTCATGCCAAGGCCAAACTTCCACTGTGTGCTCCAAGTCAGTGACCGAAAATGGCAGGGATATGATGGTAGACTCATTCCTGGGAAACATGGGACTCCTCCAGTGGGGGACTTTGGCTTGAGGAATCCCATCAGCTTTGCTGAAACTCTCTTAGAACTGCACAGCAGTCTGATTTTTTCCTACCCCACCTTTCTTCCTTTCTTCTCTTCTCTCCTCCATAGGGGTCAGACATGCCTTGCAATCTGACAGATCGCCCAGTCTCCCTCCTATTTTCCCTCACAGATATATAAATTTCCTGCATGGTCTGATCCTGTCTTGGCATCTGCTTCTTCAGGGACCCAAATTAACAAGCCCCATCAGCAGAAATGGCTTTGGATTTTTAAAATACTTTTCTAAAGCAGTATGGAAAATTCTAAGGGACCATGTAATATACAGAAGAAAAATTAAAGAGCAAAAAATTTTCTCTTTAAATGTATTCAGCCCACAATTTGGGTTATAACACCAAATGTAGAATACCCAAGGGCAATAGCACCAAAAGCACTGGGCACCACATCTGTATTCAAAGAAGGAAGAAACGGAAAGGGAGGTGGCACCATCTGGGTCTATCACTTTAAGAAAAAAAGGCTTGATTTAAGAGATATGTTTAGAAAACTCAACCCAACAATTCAAATAATATATATATCTGTCCCAAGCACACTTGAACATTTGCAAATCTTGACCATGTTCTGGGTTATAAAACAAGTCTCAAATATCAAAGAATCAGTATAGTATAGATAACATTGTGTATCTACACATAATTTAAAATATAATAAAAAAACTTAGAAAAATCTACGTCTAGGCAATTTAAAACAGACTTCTATGAAACTTATTGATCAAAGAAGATACTAAAATGAGAATTTAGAAAACACTTAAAAAAGAGAATGATGAAAATACTGTATACTGAAACCAATAGAATATAGCCAAAACAATACTTATGGGGAAATGTTATCCTTAAACGATTATATTAGAAAAAAAGGCTGACATTTAATGTGCCAAGTGTCAAAGTTAAATTAGGAAAATAACTGATCAAAAGTGGAGAGATTGAAATAATAAAAGTAATAGCAAAACTAAATAAGAAGGCAACAAACATATAATAATGAAAATCAACATATCCATAAGTGGATTATTTGAAAATACTAATAAAATAGACAACTTCTCATGAAAGTTTATCAAGAACAACAAAGTATAAGAAAATGAAAAGAAATATTTGTTACACAATTTGTTGCAATTAAAAAGATACTAAGAAAACATTATAGATGATTTTATAGATCAAATGAACATATTTTTTAAAAATATCATTTAAAGTGAATTGGTCCAAGGAGAACTAGAAAACCTAAATAGTCTTAAAATATTTAAAGAAACTTAATCATTAGTTAACAATAATTCCACAAAGAAAGCATCAGGTGCAGGCAATGTTATGAGGGCATTCTACGAGACAGCAGAAAATAAGGGGATATTCTCCAACAAAATGTTTAATACTAAAATAACCTTGAAACCAAAATTAGACAAGTAGAAAACAAAGCAATTATAGGCCAATCCATTCATGGATATAGACGCAAAAAGCTTTCTGAGAAAAATGTTGGCAAAAAAATCTAGGTACTATATATATATGTGTGTGTGTGTATATGTAAAATGACAGAGCATGTCAAAATTGTTATATTTAAGGAATTCAAACTTGGCTTAACATTAGAAAGTCTATCGATGAACTCATTATATTAAAAGATTAAGGAAAAAATAAACAGATGATATACTCAATAGATGCAAAGAAATCACTTGATAAAATTCAAAAACATTCATGACAAAAACTCTTAGCAAGTTAAGAATTAAAAAAGGCTATATATTAATAATATCATATATTGTATTTGATGTTGAAATGTATTCCTTTTGGGATCAGAAATAGGAGAGACCCAGAATTGCTGTTTCCATTCAACATTATCCTGGTAACTCTAGAAAGTAAAGAAAAACAAAAATAGGAAACAAGAGGTCTAAGAATTAGAAAGGTTAGAAAGTTGAAATCAAAATTTCACTGTTCTCAGACGATGAGTGTATATATAGAAGACCCCAAAGAATTTATAGACAAATCAATGGAACTAATAAGGTAGTTTAGCAAGTTACCGGATATATGATTCATAAATAAAAAATCAATGGCTGCCTTTCAATAATTAAAAAAAAAAGTTAAAAAATGAAAAACAAAACATTTGTTATAGCAGCAAAAAATATAATGCCCCTAAAAGTAAACCTAGCAAACATTGTGCAAGAGTCTTCCACACATCAGAGCTCCAAGTGCCATGGTTCCAATAGTCATAGTTCCCAACCAGAATGTGAGAACAGAGGTAAAATGATGGCACACCATGCTAATATTGCATAGACACTCAGCTGTATTATATGAAGTTTTATTCCTACCTCAGTCTCCCAGAACATTCATGAATGTCTCAAATATATAAGCACAGGAGAGTGTTAGTGTAGAAATGGTTTGCTGGGAAAATAAGCTGATCTAAGTCCTCAAAGAATCAAGAAGGTCCGTGGCCTGCTCTAACTCTGTACCTGGGCTTTCTAATGCAGCTGCAGTCTTAGAGACTCCTTGCTCTGCAGTGGGAAAGGTCCAGAGCTGACCCCTAACCTTATACAATTCTTGACATCTAGATGATTCTCACTAAAAGAATAATTTACTCATGGTGCATATCTACAGAACTTTCCCAACAAAGACTTTCCTGAATCCCTTAAAAGGCTGGATCTGCATAACTGAGATTTCCCACTGGTGAATTCTGAAGAGAGGTGATCCCACTGCTGTGGCTTCCCTGGGAAATGTTGTATTAGATCAGGTTCCAGCATTCACTCATAAGCAGCTGGAGGTCATAACTAAGCTCAGGTCTTCCTCAGGCTATGTCTAGGATGCCCCCTCAAAGATGCAGAAATATTGGATTGTGCCTCTAAGGCTAGCAGAGAACAATGGCAACAGCAGCCATCTTGGGAATGTTCCAGCCTGTCACTGCTATCATGACATGCAGCATCCTTCCCAGAAACCCTCAACAGACATTCACTTTCTTTTCATTGGCCCAAGTGACATCAGATGTGACATTTAGCTGCAAAGGATTCTGGAAGAGAGACTGTTCATCTTTTTCAGACTCTATATTAGAGGCTGGTCATGAGAAGCCATATGGGAATGGGCATTCTATTGGCCAACCCAGAGTTCTAGCTTGAGAATTTGAAGCCAGTTGTGGCAGGTAACATATGCAATGGATACATAGGGGAAGAATTACTTAAATCAGTAATTTCAACATTACACAGAACATGAATATGTGTATTTTTTAAAAGTGGTATGTCAATTAATTACCCCTCAATTAAATATTTTAATCTACTGGCCTGAGAGTTAGCAACCCTATCCTATAATTAGTCGAAAACTTTGGCACTGTTCTATATTCACATCTGAGCTCTTCTACTTTGCCAGTTGTGGTCTGGCACAAAGTAATTACCTCTCTGAAGTCTCAGTTTTCCCATTTATAAAAGGGAGGGAATGACTGAGCTACCTCAAAAGGTCTGTTGTGAGATGTAATTGAGGTGATCCAGATTAAAAAAAAAACAATTAGCTCAATGTCTGGCATGTAGTAATAGCTGACAATCGTGATCTCCTTTGTGTCCCATTCAGGATGCTCATTTACAAGCATTAGTGTTACCTAGAAAGAATTTGGAGGAATTGGATCTGAAAAACACCCAGGGACAATTTAATAACTGTTATCATATGAGGCTACTGATCAACTGCTATTCAATTTACCAAGAGCAAAATGTTATAAAATAGATATAAAATGCTGCCCGAGAGACTTAGGTCAGAAATGATAAGAATAGTTAGCAATGAAGGCAATAAACCATGATAATACATTACTAGAAGAAGTAATGGCCTCTGCTACTTGGAAGGTCTACTTTAATAGGAGATATTTTCATCCTTCTAGAAAAGGGTAAGTCAAGAATGTGAGTAAATCCACTTTCAACATCCTTTTTAGCTTTATGACTCAACAGTTGCCACCCAAAGATATAAATTCAGGGAGCTGAAATCAACATTCAAATTAGGAAAAATGTTATTTCACTTTCACTAAGACAATTGACTTGTTTATGGAATGCTATAGCAAGAGCTGCATTTCCTCCAAAATGCAAAAGGTCTAGGCCTGAGCCACTCACTTTGGAAGCTGCACCCCAGAGAGCCTGTGGGCAGAACCCGGGCACTGACTTTAGCTTGTAAGCCTGTCCCTGAACAGCAGCTCTTCCTTTTCATCAGGCTGTAGTCCATAGTTTGCCCCCTCGCTTCAGGCATAAGAGAAGCTGTCAGTCCACTGTTCCATCTGGCAGAGAGTAGACACTCAATAAATATTTATTGAATGTGCCTGATCATTCTGATGAAAAGAGCACTCTTTGTTCTTTTGGGCCATTGGGTTTACCATTTACTAAATAGCCTGTGGCTTCGTGGTCTGACAAATTTATAGCACCTGTTTATGTCTTTCTCACCCACAGGTTTCAACTGAATACCTGTGGCTGTACTTACAAAAGGAGGCCAGAAGTACCCTCCGTTTTGGCAAGTACCTCTGGTCTGAAAGGTACAAATCAGAAATTTCACCACGTTCCACCTGGCACTCACTGGTGGAGCCAACCCCTCAAAGGCTCAGCGAAGGCCATTTGTCACCACGTGGGCAGATGCAGGCCACTGAGGGAAAATGGAATTTTCAAACCAGCTTGAATGACCTGCCCATATGTGTAGACAGAGCTACAGTCACTTTTTCTCCAGAGGATCAGATGGCCTGATTCCAATGTGGTCATAATATGCTGTCATTTTCTTTCGAAAGTAAAATTTCTTTCAGAAAGCTGGAAAATTCTGAAATGATTTCACATTACATCCCCTTGCCTTCCAAACAGCTGCTCACAATCTGAATATTAAACACATAGCAAAAGGAAGGATCTTTTTAATTTTTTGTTTTCCTAAGAATCTCAGAGTTTCATTTTGTTGCAATTTACTTTAGAGCAAGCCACTAGAAGGAAATCATTATTTTGGGTATGACTCTTCCTGAGAACTATGGACTGAGGGGTTCTGCTCTATCTTTCCTGGAAATGAATGCAGGGCTTTGAGAACAACAATTTTCTACAATCTGCATGAAATTATTGCTTTGATGAAATTAGTAGTAGGGTAAGGCTGTTAAACCCATTTTTCACTACTGCATGTTTCCAAGTCCTCCCCAGTAGAGGTGAGGTCACTTTATCCTTTTCACTCTTTTTTTTTTTTTTTTTCTTTTTTTCCTTTCTAGCTTCTACTGAGGAAGAATTATGGTGTTTGCTGGTAGAATTCTCAGGTGAGAAATGTGTACCCAAAACCTCACACTACAGAAAGGAAGAACCAGAAAAATAATTAATTATTCCATTATAACTTCTGCCTGCAAACCATCTGGTGGTACTTAACCCAACATTACACACAGTGTGGGGCTTTGTCCATTATCTTCCTTAGTGCATATTGTATATCTCATCTCCCCAGTTAGATAATAAGCTCCCTGTGGGAGAGGAGACCATCATTTATTGAGAACATACCATGGCCCATTACCAACCACCTGATGGGATCAGAAATAGTGTTCCTTCTTCACAGATGGGGAAACTGTTGGGAGGTAGGAGTCATTCTTCCAGATGTACAAGCAACTGTGTAACACTTGTCCCCACCTTCCACCTGGGCTCATCCAGGAACTCAGGGAAGGTTTGGTAAGCACATAGGCCAGCACGGAGAATCCAGGTCAGGGGATCAGTACTGAGAGTCTGGTGTTAGTAGAATCCTGAGGACTTCTAAGACTTCTGGAGTCACTGCCAACCTTCAGAAGAGCCTTGCTTTAAATCAACAACTCTGGCTTAGGCTGCCATTCCACATATTTTTTAAATTATTGCTTTACCAGTTTATTTATTTATTTTTACGAAATTTGTAGGTTTACAGAAAGATCATGCAGAAAATAGAGTTCCCATATACCTGCCCCCATTTTTTTTTTAATCATCATTTTATTGAGATATATTCACATACCACGCAGTCATACAAAACAAATTGTACTTTCGATTGTTTACAGTACCATTACATAGTTGTACATTCATCACCTAAATCAATCCCTGACACCTTCATTAGCACACACACAAAAATAACAAGAATAATAATTAGAGTGAAAAAGAGCAATTGAAGTAAAAAAGAACACTGGGTACCTTTGTCTGTTTGTTTCCTTCCCCTACTTTTCTACACATCCATCCATAAACTAGACAAAGTGGAGTTTGGTCCTTATGGCATTCCCAATCCCATTGTCACCCCTCATAAGCTACATTTTTATGCAACTGTCTTCGAGATTCATGGGTTCTGGGTTGTAGTTTAATAGTTTCAGGTATCCACCACCAGCTACCCCAATTCTTTAGAACCTAAAAAGGGTTGTCTAAAGTGTGCGTAAGAGTGCCCACCAGAGTGATCTCTCGGCTCATTTTGGAATCTCTCTGCCACTGAAGCTTATTTCATTTCCTTTCACATCCCCCTTTTGGTCAAGAAGATGTTCTCCATCCCACGATGCCGGGTCTACATTCCTCTCTGGGAGTCATATTCCACGTTGCCAGGGAGATTCACTCCCCTGGGTGTCTGGTCCCACGTAGGGGGGAGGGCAGTGATTTCACCTTTCAAGTTGGCTTAGCCAGAGAGAGAGGGCCACATCTGAGCAACAAAGAGGCATTCAGGAGGAGACTCTTAGGCACAAATATAGGGAGGCCTAGCCTCTCCTTTGCAGCAACCGTCTTCCCAAGGGTAAAACTTATGGTAGAGGGCTCAACCCATCAAACCACCAGTCCCCTATGTCTGTGGTCATGTTAGCAACCATGGAGGTGGGGTAGGCGAATACCCCTGCATTCTCCACAGGCTCCTCAAGGGGGCACTACATCTTTTTTTTTTTTTTTTTTTCCTTGTTTGTCTTTTTTCTTTTTTTTTTTTTTTTTAACTTTCCCTTCTTTTTTAAATCAACTGTATGAAAAAAAAAAGTTAAAAAGAAAACAAACATACAATAAAGGAACATTTCAAAGAGACCATAACAAGGGAGTAAGAAAAAGACAACTAACCTAAGATAACTGCTTAACTTCCAACATGTTCCTACTTTACCCCAAGAAAGTTACATAATATAGCAACATTTCAGTGAACTTGTTCCTACTACATCCATCAGAAATTAACAGACCATAGTCATTTCTGGGCATCCCCAGAACGTTAAATAGCTTATCTGTTCTTCTTGGATTATTGTTCCCCCTTCCTTAATTGCTCTCTACTGCTAGTTCCCCTACATTCTACATTATAAACCATTTGTTTTACATTTTTCAAAGTTCACATTAGTGGTAGCATATAATATTTCTCTTTTTGTGCCTGGCTTATTTCGCTCAGCATTATGTCTTCAAGGTTCATCCATGTTGTCATATGTTTCACCAGATCGTTCCTTCTTACTGCCGTGTAGTATTCCATCGTGTGTATATACCACATTTTATTTATCCACTCATCTGTTGAAGGACATTTGGGTTGTTTCCATCTCTTGGCAATTGTGAATAATGCTGCTATGAACATTGGCGTGCAGATATCTGTTCGTGTCACTGCTTTCCGATCTTCCGGGTATATACCAAGAAGTGCAATCGCTGGATCGAATGGTAGCTCTATATCTAGTTTTCTAAGGAACTGCCAGACTGACTTCCAGAGTGGCTGAACCATTATACAGTCCCACCAACAATGAATAAGTGTTCCAATTTCTCCACATCCCCTCCAGCATTTGTAGTTTCCTGTTTGTTTAATGGCAGCCATTCTAACCGGTGTTAGATGGTATCTCATTGTGGTCTTAATTTGCATCTCTCTAATAGCTAGTGAAGCTGAACATTTTTTCATGTGTTTCTTGGCCATTTGTATTTCCTCTTCAGAGAACTGTCTTTTCATATCTTTTGCCCATTTTATAATTGGGCTGTCTGTACTACTGTCATTGAGTTGTAGGATTTCTTTGTATATGCAAGATATCAGTCTTTTGTCAGATACATGGTTTCCAAAAATTTTTTCCCATTGAGTTGGCTGCCTCTTTACCTTTTTGAGAAATTCCTTTCAGGTGCAGAAACTTCTAACCTTGAGGAGTTCCCATTTATCTATTTTCTCTTTTGTTGCTTGTGCTTTGGGTGTAAAGTCTAGGAAGTGGCCTCCTAATACAAGGTCTTGAAGATGTTTTCCTACATTATCTTCTAGGAGTTTTATGGTACTTTCTTTTATATTGAGATCTTTGGTCCATTTTGAGTTAATTTTTGTGTAGGGGGTGAGGTAGGGGTCCTCTTTCATTCTTTTGGATATGGATATCCAACTCTCCCAGCCCCATTTGTTGAAAAGACCATTATGGCTCAGTTCGGTGACTTTGGGGGCCTTATCAAAGATCACTCGGCCATAGATCTGAGGGTCTATCTCTGAATTCTCAATTTGATTCCATTGATCTATATGTCTATCTTTGTGCCAGTACCATGCTGTTTTGGCAACTGTGGCTTTATAATAAGCTTCAAAGTCAGGGAGTGTAAGTCCTCCCACTTCGTTTTTCTTTTTTAGAGTGTCTTTAGCAATTCGAGGCATCTTCCCTTTCCAAATAAATTTGATAACTAGCTTTTCCAAGTCTGCAAAGTAGGTTGTTGGAATTTTGATTGGGATTGCATTGAATCTGTAGATGAGTTTGGGTAGAATTGACATCTTAATGACATTTAGCCTTCCTATCCATGAACATGGAATATTTTTCCATCTTTTAAGGTCCCCTTCTATTTCTTTTAGTAGAGTTATGTAGTTTTCTTTGTATAGGTCTTTTACATCTTTGGTTAAGTTTATTCCTAGGTACTTGATTTTTTTAGTTGCTATTGAAAATGGTATCTTTTTCTTGAGTGTCACTTCCGTTTGTTCATTTCTAGCATATAGAAACATTACTGACTTATGTGCATTAATCTTGTATCCCGCTACTTTGCTAAATTTGTTTATTAGCTCTAGTAGGTGTATCGTTGATTTCTCAGGGTTTTCTAGATATAAGATCATATCATCTGCAAACAATGACAGTTTTACTTCTTCTTTTCCAATTTGGATGCCTTTTATTTCTTTGTCTTGCCGGATTGCCCTGGCTAGCACTTCCAGCACAATGTTGAATAACAGTGGTGATAGCGGGCATCCTTGTCTTGTTCCTGATCTTAGAGGGAAGGCTTTCAGTCTCTCACCATTGAGTACTATGCTGGCTGTGGGTTTTTCATATATGCTCTTTATCATGTTGAGGAAGTTTCCTTCAATTCCTACCTTTTGAAGTGTTTTTATCAAAAAGGGATGTTGGATTTTGTCAAATGCTTTTTCAGCATCTATTGCGATGATCAATTGATTTTTCCCTTTTGACTTGTTAATGTGTTGTAATACATTGATTGTTTTTCTTATGTTGAATCATCCTTGCATGCCTGGAATGAACCCCACTTGGTCATGGTGTATGATTTTTTTAATGTGTCTCTGGATTCGATTTGCAAGTATTTTGTTGAGGATTTTTGCATCTATATTCATTAGGGAGATTGGCCGGTAGTTTTCCTTTTTTGTAGCATCTTTGCCTGGTTTTGGTATTAGATTGATGTTAGCTTCATAAAATGAGTTAGGTAGTGTTCCATTTTTTTCAATGTTTTGAAAGAGTTTGAGTAAGATTGGTGTCAGTTCTTTCTGGAAAGTTTGGTAGAATTCCCCTGTGAAGCCATCTGGCCCTGGGCATTTATTTGTGGGAAGATTTTTGATGACTGATTGGATCTCTTTGCTTGTGATGGGTTGGTTGAGGTCTTCTATTTCTTCTCTGGTCAGTCTAGGTTGTTCATATGTTTCCAGGAAATTGTCCATTTCTTCTATGTTATCCAGTTTGTTGCCATACAGTTGTTCATAATATCCTCTTATAATTTTTTTAATTTCTTCAGGATCTGCAGTTATGTCACCTTTTTCATTCATTATTTTGTTTATATGGGTCTTCTCTCTTTTTGATTTTGTCAGTCTAGCTAGGGGCTTGTCAATCTTGTTGATCTTCTCAAAGAACCAACTTTTGGTGATATTTATCCTCTCTATTGTTTTTTTGTTCTCTATGTCATTTATTTCTGCTTTAATCCTTGTTATTTCTTTTCTTCTACTTGGTTTGGGATTGGTTTGCTGTTCATTTTCTAGCTTCTTCAGTTGATCCATTAGTTCTTTGATTTTGGCTCTTTCTTCCTTTTTAATATATGCGTTTAGTGCTATAAATTTCCCCCTTAACACTGCTTTTGCTGCATCCCATAGGTTTTGGTATGTTGTGTTCTCATTTTCATTCGTCTCTATATATTTAGCAATTTCTCTTGCTATTTCTTCTTTAACCCACTGATTGTTTAGGAGTGTGTTGTTTAACCTCCAGGTATTTGTGAATTTTCTAAGTCTCTGATGGTTATTGACTTCTAATTGTATTCCATTGTGGTCAGAGAATGTGCTTTGAATAATTTCAATCTTTTTAAATTTATTGAGGCTTGTTTTATGTCCCAGCATATGATCTATTCTGGAGAAAGTTCCGTGAGCACTAGAAAAGTATGTGTATCCTGGTGATTTGGGATGTAATGTCCTGTAGATGTCTGTTAAATCTAATTCATTTATCAGATTGTTTAGGTTTTCAATTTCCTTATTGGTCTTCTGTCTGGTTGATCTATCTATAGGAGAGAGTGATGTGTTGAAGTCTCCCACAATTATTGTGGAAACATCAATTGCTTCCTTTAGTTTTGCCAGTGTTTCTCTCATGTATTTTGTGGCACCTTGATTGGGTGCATAGACATTTACGATTGTTATTTCTTCTTGCTGAATTGCCCCTTTTATTAGTATGTAGTGGCCTTCTTTGTCTCTCAAAACATCCCTGCATTTGAAGTCTATTTTATCTGAGATTAATATTGCTACACCTGCTTTCTTTTGGCTGTAGCTTGCAGGAAATATTTTTTTCCATCCTTTCACTTTCAGTTTCTTTGTGTCCCTGTGTCTAAGATGAGTCTCTTGTATGCAACATATTGATGGTTCATTTTTTTTGATCCATTCTGCGAATCTATATCTTTTAATTGGGGAGTTTAATCCATTTACATTCAACGTTAAAACCGTGAAGGCATTTCTTGAATCGGCCATCTTATCCTTTGGTTTATGTTTGCCATATTTTTCCCTCTCTCTATTAATATCCTTTATTGTACCCATACCGAATCTCTTTAGTACTGAACCTTTCTCCAAGTCTCTCTGTCCTGTCTTTGTTTCTCTGTCCGTAGGGCTCCCTTTAGCATCTCCAGTAGGGCAGGTCTCTTGTTAGCAAATTCTCTCAGCATTTCTTTGTCTGTGAAAAATTTAAGCTCTCCCTCAAATTTGAAGGAGAGCTTTGCTGGATAAAGTATTCTTGGCTGGAAATTCCTCTCACTCAGAATTTTAAATATATCGTGCCACTGCCTTCTCGCCTCCATGGTGGCTGCTGAGTAGTCACTACTTAGTCTTATGCTGTTTCCTTTGTATGTGGTGAATTGCTTTTCTCTTGCTGCTTTCAGAACTTGCTCCTTCTCTTCTATGTTTGACAGTGTGATCAGTATATGTCTCGGAGTGGGTTTTTTTGGATTTATTCTATTTGGAGTTCGCTGAGCATTTATGATTTGTGTATTTATGTTGTTTAGAAGATTTGGGAAGTTTTCCCCAACAATTTCTTTGAATACTCTTCCTAGACCTTTACCCTTTTCTTCCCCTTCTGGGACACCAATGAGTCTTATATTTGGACGTTTCATATTATCTATCATATCCCTGAGGTCCATTTCGATTTTTTCAATTTTTTTCCCCATTCTTTCTTTTATGCTTTCATTTTCCATTCTGTCATCTTCCAGGTCACTGATTCGTTGTTCAACTTCCTCTAGTCTTGTACTATGAGTGTCCAGAATCTTTTTAATTTGGTCAACAGTTTCTTTAATTTCCATAAGATCATCCATTTTTTTATTTAGTCTTGCAATGTCTTCTTTATGCTCTTCTAGGGTCTTCTTGATTTCCTTCATATCCCGTACTAGGGTCTCATTGTTCATCTTTAGTTCTTTGAGTAGCTGCTCTACGTGCTGTGTCTCTTCTGGTCTTTTGATTTGGGTGCTTGGGCTTGGGTTATCCATATCGTCTGGTTTTTTCATATGCTTTATAATTTTCTGTTGTTTTTGGCCTCGTGGCATTTGCTGAACTTGATAGGGCTCTTTTAGGGTTTGTAGACCTACTGAAGTCCTTATCTCTAATTTATCAGATCTACTGCTTCGTGGAGTACACTTTCTCTAACTAACCAGCAGGTGGCGTCCACGAGCCACCTGTTCTCCACAAGCCAGTTCTCCCCTGCTTAGCCTTTTTGGTGAGTGGGGGAGTGAGTCTTGTGGGGCCCAATTGGTGTACCAAGCTTGCGTGTGTAGTTGGTGTTGCCTGCCCTGTATGTGGGGCGTGTTTCTGGGCAGTCGGGGAGGGGGGGTGGCCCTAACAATCAAATCTCCCTGATGATCCTAGAGTTTTAAAGGTGCTGCAATAGTCTAATCCTTCAGTTCAGTCCTGCCACAGTTTGTCTCTGCCACTGACCCACAAGCCTTTGGTATTGGCGTATGGCTCCTGAGACTTGCAAGTGGGTCCCTCTTCCAGGCTGTGCACCCCGGGTCCTCTGTTGAGGGATGACTGTGCTATGTCACAGGTGAGTGCCGTCCCCCCAGGGCAGTTCTGGGCTGCTGGGCTGTGTAGGGAGGCTCCCAGTCTGCTCAAATGATGGCTGAATGGGGCTTTGTTAATTCACACTGCTCCACCTTCCCAGTTCTGGGACATTCCGCTGAGGTTGCAGGGAAGGCTAATGTCCACGCCCAGTTTTGTGGTGTGTGCCTGTTATTTGAAGCACTTCCGTCACACTGGGTTGTCTGGGGCAGCTCTGGGCTATGGGGCTGGCGATGGGCAGGAGTGTTTCCTGTCCACCAGGATGGTGGCTGTGAGCGGACACCCCCCTTTTCTTGGGAAGTTGTGTTGTTTATTGAATTTTCTCAGCCACTGGATTATTGCCTTTTGTCTCAGAGCTCTCTTAGTTCTGCTCTTGACTTGACGTGCCCAAATTGCAATTCTTTGAAGCTTTCTGTATTGGGCTTCTTAGAGTAATTGTTTTAGAAAAAGAAAAAAGGATTTAAAAAAAAAAAAAAAAACGTCCCTCCTCAGAGCTCTAATGGGTTATTGAAATGCTAATAGACGAAGCAACCAGGGTCATTAAGGAAAGGTCCACAGGGCAGAGAGATCAGCTTTTCTTCGGGATTTGCATATGCGCCTCAGGGCCTGAGCTCGGGCTTGAGCTCTGCCCTTCCCCCTTCTATGTTCACCAGAACTCCAAAAATCTTCCGCTTTTATTTTGGAGTTTTTCGTGTTGTTTTTTTTCTATGCCTGTCTCCTCTCTGCTGGGCTGGCTGCTCTCAGAGTCTCTGGTGTCTGGTCTCAGTCTATCTATGGTTGGAGTTTGAATCAGTAGAATGAGTTTCCGATAAGAGCAGCCACTGCACTTCTCCCTTCTCCTTCCCGGAGCTGACAGCCCCTCCTCCCACGGGACTGAGCCTGGCAGGGAGGGGCGCGGGTCCCCTGGCCGCAAAAACTTACAGATTTCGCTGATCTCAGCAGTTCCACGTTTTCATGAGTGTTGTATGAAGTATGCCCAAAGTCAGATTGCTCTGTGGTGTCCAGTCCACGCAGTTCCTGGCTTTCTACCTACTTTCCTGGAGGAGTAACTACAACTTACAGCTCACCAGTCTGCCATCTTGCCCCGCCTCCTCAACATCACATTTTAAGCCTCCCATTTTTAACAATATGCATTAGGGTGGTACCTTTGTTACAACTGATGAAAAAATATTATTATAATTGAACTATTAACTATAGTCCATAGTTTACATTAGGGTTCACTATTTGTATTGTATAGTCCTATGGTTGTTTTTTGATTTTGGTTTAAATTTTCAGGAACATATATACCTCCTAAATTTCCCCTTTTACCCAGATTCAGATATATAATTCAGTGTTGTTAATTACATTCACAATGTTGTGTTACCATCACCACCATACAGTACCAAAACTTTCCCATCACCCCAAACACAAATTCTATATCAGTTAAGAATTAACTTCCCATATTTTTTGAGGAAGCCAATATCCTCCACCCCACCCTAATATTTACTTACTCATTCAACAGATATCTACTGAGCAAGTGCCTTCTATGTGCCAGGCATTATCTCCCCACATTGGACAAAGTGCTAAACAAGACAAAGTCCCTTCCTCCACAGAACTTCCATTCTAGTGGAGGGGATTTTAGTTATTGATGGCTGCATGACAAATTGCTCCAAACCTTAGTGACCTAAAACAATAAATATTATCTCACAGTTTCGGTTGATCAAGGGCATGGCTAGGCTGGGTTAGGATTTAGGGTTTGTCATAAGGCTCCAGTCCAAGTATCAGCTGGACCTGAGATCATCTCAAGATCCAACTGGGGGAGGATATGCTTCCAAACTCACTCCCAGGGCCATTTACCAGCCTCATCCTTGCTGGTGATGGGCCAGAGACATCAGTTCTTTGCCACGTGGGCCTCTCCATAGGGCAGCTCACAACACAGCGCATGGCTGCCCCCAGAGTGAGGACTCAAAGATATGGTGTGCAAGAGAGTAAGAGGAGGCAAGAGCTTCAGTAAGATGGGATCACAGTCTTTTTGTCACTTAACCCCTTCATGTTTGCTGTATTCTATTCATTAGGAGCAAATTACTAGGTTCAGCCCACACTCAGGATGGTGGGGGATTATATAAGCATGTGAACATCTGGAGGCAGGGACCACTGGGGCCATTTTAGGGGGCTGACTACCAGAGAGAGACAGACAATAGGTAAAGAAACAAATAAATTGAAGTTGTCGATAAGTGCTATGAAGAAAAATAAAGTAAGGGAAGGGATAGGAAGTATGGTGTTGAGGGACCGGTGTTTGAAGTAGGATTCTCAGAGAAGGTCTCTTTGCAAAGGTAGCATTGAAGCTGAGATATGAATGATGTTCAAAAGCCAGCTAGGTCAGAATCTGGGTGGAGAGCATACCAGGCAAAGGAGACACCCCAAGCGGGAAGGAGTCTGGCACGTGGGAGAAATCATGGGGAGGCCAGTGTGGGCAGATCAAAGGGAGGGAGGTGGTGGATGGAAGAGATGGGGTTAGAGGGGCAACTATGGGCCAGGCCATACAGGGTTTTGACCAAGACAGAGAGTTTGGACTTTATTCCAAAAGGGTTGGGAAAGTATCATGATCTGATTTACATTTTTAAAATTTCACCCTGGTTCTTCTTTTGGACAACAGACTATAGCAGAGCAAGGAAGGAAGCCAAAGACCAATGGGAGATTATCTCAGTGGTCCCCATGAGATGTGGTGGCAACTTGGACAGGAGTAGAAGTAACCTAGAGGGCTTACTTGTCCCTTAATTCCCTCCCCACTCTGAAATTCTGTTTGTTTGTTTGTTTTCCTGAATTCTGAATCCCTACCCAGTATGTCATCTCCTGAGACAGTTTTCTTCGCATCACTCTGGGCTGACCCCAATGTGGAACACAACCCCATATCCTTTTAGTTCCTCTGCCAAATGATCACTGACGCAAGCAGGTGTGTCCGGCACACTCTACTGAAGTTCAGTTGTACCCCAGGGGTTATGTTCCAGCACTGAACAGCAAGCAAACAACTGAAAATATAATATTTAACATTGCTATTATGAAAGTCCCTTGCCCATGACTCCTGCCAGCCCTGATGCCCCACTTTGTTGGTGTTCAAACCCCTCTCCCTTGATCTCCTTGCTCCTTGCTTCTCCCCCCTCTCTCCGACTGCTTGCACAAAGGAAGTTTCTAATTTTATTATTGTAAGAACATTTCAGTGCTCCCTTCATTTTGCCTCCTCCATCCAGATCCTCACTTGGGACTTAACTTTTCACAACCAGAATACTCCATCAAGGTGTTTTGCTAAACAACATCAATAGCAAATATCTTTTCCTAAGCAGGATATTTGGGTATTTCCACACCTCTCTATACTTGGAAAGAAGGTTGGAAGACAGGGAAGGGATGTCCTGCAAAAGACTCCAGGAACTGCATCAGAGCATACATCACTCCTTGGAGACAAAGAATGTAATCAAAGAAGATGAATGAAAAATAATTCCAGCAGCAATATCTCCTTGCCAATAGACGTTAAGTATTTGGCCTTTGTTATCACTTAGGGAATGCAAGTGTCCCTATGGAGACGAAAATCATAATAATCCCAATTCTCCCCTTCCTCCCATCCCCCTACCCCTACACACCCTTTGGCAGCTTCATATATTCTAGTCTCTGAAAACTCAACTCAGAAAGTTTTGAGAAAATGTATTAACTTCCCTCTTCAATTATCTGTATTCATTTTGGCTTATTGAATTAAGAGTCTAGGTACCGGTAGAGGGTTCAGATTCTGCTAACAATGTCACACTTTGGAAATATAGGAATGATTGAGGAATAATTAATTTCTGATTCATGTAGCAATAAATTGAAACATGCTGAGCCCTACTTTTGCCAAGACCATTTGTTGCCAGATTTTATTTACAGAGTGTCATCATTTTCCAAAACATTATTGTTTCCTTTTTCAGTTTCATGCCTTTTGACTAGAGCAGGTAATCTGGGGAGGATTTACACATAATGGTAGCTTGAATCCCTTAATTTATAAAATTGCATAGTGCTTGGTTCATTAACGGCTGTTGAAATGCCTGTCTAGTAAAAATCATAAGAAGGGCTTTCTCCTGGTGAACTTAATTGCTGACCCCAAGTTGGATCCATTTCCAATCATTATCTTGAGACAACCCATCAATCTTGGTGCTGGATGTTCCTCAAGCCAGATGTACAGAAGGCACTGCCCCAGCCGAGTGGATTATCTGATGTTATGAATTTACCAACTCAAGGCTCTACTTCACTCACTGGACTTGGTGCCACAACCAACCTGTTTACTTGGCTCCATTCAGACAATTGAGAAATTCCATTGAGTGTATTGACAAGATTCCAGAGGGCAACAGAATGTACAAAATATGTTTGTGGTTTAAAGGATTTAGGCATCTTTCAATACCCCAGTGATGACACTGGACTTTCACTATGGAGCACATAGTAATGTTTTGAACTGGGAGTGAAAGACTAAAGTAATGCCAGGTAAACACTTCTCCCAAATAATAGATGTTAATAGCCTTCTAATTTCTTCTCCCACCTCAGGCCCTGGTTTGAGACCTGGTGGAATACTTTGTACTTTGCAGAAGAATGCAGAAATGAAGCTGTCGATTTACCTGAGATCTATTCCTAAAGTTTGAGGAAAGGCAGGATCAGATTTCAGGACATGAGGGTAGAATGCTGGGGCCAAACTGGACCTCAGTTCCCTTCTGATAATTGTGCATGTGTGTGTGTATGTGTGTGAATGCATGTGCATCGGTGTGCATTGTGTCTGTATGTATGTGCGTGAGTGTCTGTGTGTTTGTGTGCATGTGTGAAGAGTCCACAAATTATTTCCATTAATTCTGTGGTCCGAGATCTTCAGTAATTATTAGAATCACTTGCGGAACTTTTAAAAATATAGATGTCTGGACCTCCATCTGAAGGTCTAGGAAAACGGAGGCTCATCCGGGTGACTCTGATAATTAACCAAGCTTGGAACCACTTATAATATCTATTCCCCACTTCACCCTCACTCTTTGCCTCCTGGCTCTCTTCCCATGATTCAGTTTCTCAAATTTTATGTTTGTTCATTCTCTTTATTTATAGTGAAAGAGGAGACAATATTGATCTGCATTTGGTCCACACAAACTGCTTCTTTCTTAGACTTCTGAAGGTGCTCATCTTTCCATGGAGAACCATTGTTCTTTCAATTTCTAGAAATTTGCAATAAGGGAGGATTCAACCGTATATTATTTTGTATCATCCAAATCTCTGGAAGTCCTGATATGGCCTCAGAGAATGAGCCCATCAATCTGTATAAACAGCCAAATGGATGTTTTTCAGCTCTGGGGAAACCTCAACTGCAAACTAGTGAAGTGCTGCCTGATGATCCCAGGCCGTGCTCACAAACGCTTATCTGTACTGATCCTGAGACAAACAGAGGGACAGGTGGGGTGTGGGGTAATCCCCTGAGTGATGTTCAGTACTGTCAATGGCTCCAATATCATGAAACAAATCAATTTTACTTTCAGATAAAGTGTGGCAAATAATTGTTTTCTCATTTAAAGAAGGTGAGGGTAGAAAATGGAATATGTACAACTTAGTACATGTTCTTACAAAACATAGCTTTCTGAGCAAACTCTAAATAAGTTAGTTACAAATGAATCAGAAACATGTGGTTGAAAGTTTTCTCTAAATAAAAAGCTGACTAAAAATTCAGGGGATAGGAATTGGAGACAAACAAAGTAGATTTTGCATTTGCCTGAGCAATAGTTTAAAACACTTTTACAAAACTCAAAACTGTCAGGTTTAATCAACTCTATCATTTGATCTAGTCATCAGATCTACAAATATCCAAGAAGAATCAGTGTTAAATGAGTTTCTAGCAAATTCTAACTAGAACTGTTTTTCAAACTACAATCTAATTATAGGAAACTAGCTAGGGGCAGGTTGTAATATAGACGGAGACACACTCAAAAAAAAAACCTACAGCTGGGCATCCAACAACTTTCAAATATATTTTAATAAAATGAGAATACTTGAAATTGAATGATAGTTGAACAAATCAATTGTTGCTGAAGATTTTTTCCCCTAATTAAGTCCTGATGGCTTTATAATGTGCAAAAAATAATGTACTTGGCTTTTGATGACTCCTTATCTTCCCAGGGACAAAGGAAGTCAGCCCCAAAAGTCACCTGTGGTACACCAAAACTGAACAGTGATCTAAATGAGTGAAACTGCACAGACATGATGATACATTCTGCAGCTGGATATTGTAAAACATGGGTACTGGTGATTCACTGGTCTAACCATTAAAACCATGTTCTTCCTAAGCCACAGGCCTAGTGTTTTTCCAAGTCCAACCACAAGCCGGACAAAGCTGTGGAAAGCACTTGGGGCTGGGAGGAAGTAACCTTCCCCAGGTTTGCTGCTGTATGGCTGATACCTAAAGCAAGTTAAAATCCTTCTGTCTCAAGTCTCTGTAGAATGAGGATATTTATTCTACCTACCTCACTCTAAAATCCAAAATGAAAAAAAGGATGCTTTTAAAATGTAAATATGTTATATCCAGGTAAGCTGGCATTTTTAAAAGAAGGAATGGATGCATTTTAGAGCTTGCATTTCTAACCCACTGCGCTAGATTAAAGATGTCTACAAATCTTTTTATCCTCCTCCTGTTGAGAAGAGGGCTCTAAGTCCCTTCCTCTTGGAATTGGGCCATATCTGCGATTGCTTGACCAATAGAATATGGCAGAATTGATGCTGTTAGTTTCTAGATCTAGGCCTTAGGAGATGGGCACCTTCCACTCTCTGTCATTTGGAATACCTGCTCTTGGAACCCAGTTGCCAAGTGGTAAGAAAGCTCAAGGAGACCCTGAAAAGGCACATGTAGAAGACACTGAGTCCTTTGGCTGACAGCTTTGGCTGAGCTCCCAGCTAATAGCTGGAAACACCCTACTACCAAGTGAGTTAATCATCTTGGAAGAAGATCCTCCAGACTCCAATTAGGATGACCTGGCTGATGAAGATTCATGAGCAAAATAAATAATTGTTGTTGCTTTAAGCCATTAAATGTTGAGATGATTGGTTAAGCAATAAAAGATAGCCAGAACACCCACCATTGTGTATAATAATAACTATTAGCAGAGATAATAATTTACACTTATCAAACAGTGGCTCTGTTCTAGGCACTATGTTCATATTTTTATAAAATTTTAATTATATATTTACTTACTTGCTTATCTGTCTGTCTTGCCTAGTAGACTATGAACTCCAAGAAGGAAGGGAACATGTTTCATTCACTGCAGTATACCAAGTACCTAGCACAATGCCTGGCACATAGGAGGTGGCTGAATAATTTTTTGTTGTCTAAATACTTTCATTTATTCCTCAGAGTGACACTAGAAGCAGATATTATTATTACCCATTATGCAATCAAAGAAAAGGAAATTCAGAAAGGTTGAGTAATTTAATCAATGAACAAGCTCCCACTGTTTGGGACATAGTCAAATGGCTAAAGAGAAAGAAAAATAAACTTACAGTTATTTAGTGCCTCCTGTGAGCTAGAAAGAGACTTGTGCTCAACATTCACACATTTTTTTTTACCTCATTGAATCTTCAAAATAACTTCGGAAAAGCGTTTTTATTAGTTAAGTATCTCGTTGAAGATTCCACAACTAATATGGCAGTTGAGCTGAGATCAGGACGCAGGCCTGCTGGCTCCCACCATTTCCCCCTGTGGCTGTCCTGGTTCTCGTTACAAACTAACAAGCAGCATAACCACCAACAGCTTGAAACAAATTCTGAATCTCAAATCTGTCTTCAGTCTACTGATAACTTAATTCCATTTAAGGGATTGTCTTCTGCCTTTACATAAAATTTATACCATGTTTCTAGCATTAGTAGATGCTCATTTAATGTTTTTGAGTGGATGAATAAATGCATTCCCATGGGAAAAGTTTCCCTAATATGATTTGACTCTTGAACCATCCTGTTAAATAGATTAGGCTACTGAATCATTTTTCTCCTTTACTAAAATTTAGTCTGATTCTTTTCTCATGACACAGGAATCATTTCCAAACCTTGAAAGGTCAGGACCAAAAAGGAGATAGAGAAAAAGAGGGAGGGCTCAGTTTAACAACGCATGTGAACATAGTGGCAGTTACCAAAAGTCTATGGAAAACAGAATTACTAAGGTTTTGTCTATGTAACAGCCAATTGGTTTAATTTGCCTTAATCATTTTCCATATGGTTTTTAGTTATGTACCTGGCCATAGTAAAGAGAGAGGCAAAAATAAGGGAATGTTGGTTGGCTTTCACATAATAAGGGAAAAAAATGAAAATTATGATGGTTATTTAGGGGAGCTTACACTTCTGGGCACCAAAACCTGCTGCACTCTAAAAGGAACACATAAGTCAAATAATAATGCATGTTCTTCACCCTCACCCAGGTCCTCATGAGACAGCCAAGGGAAGGGAAAGACCTGTACCAGACTCAAGGGTGGGGTGGAATTTTTCAGACAGGGTCTTGGCATTTATCACTGCAAAGTTTATCTCAGATAATCAGAAGGATTGGAGGCAGCAGAGGCTACTCAAAGGAGCTCCCACCAGCTAGAGTGATTTAAATATCTTGGAAGGGACCACAGCTTCACATCTGGGATACTGAGAAGAATGGAACCAGGTTGCCAGGGAGTTGGGTGGGAGAGAAAAGGTAGAACAACAGCCAAAACTGCCCGAAGGACCTGAGGTCAGTAATGTCTGGGTTAGCACAGTTGCTACAGGTGAAGCTGATTTGAAAAGAAGTATTTTAAACCATTTGAGATGAGTAAGAAATTTGGAGTAAAGAAGAGAACAAACAGAACTGGAGCTTTAAGTGGTGGGTACTCAGCCTGTACTGAGAGTGTCACTTTGCACAAAGCCCCATGTGTCCTTAGACAATGGGAAGTCAGAGACCTAGAAGGACAGAAGAAAAGAAGACCAGAGGCTGCCTTCAGAAAATAGCATGTTACTTCTCAAAGCTGCCATCTTCTAGACCATTTCTCCCACTGGCATGGTCCAGGATTGCATGGTCACAGATCCATCTCACAGATGTGATGTCAACAGCCTGCGATGTCAACAGCTCCAGGGCCAGTGACATGCAAGGATCCTACTGAATACACACCCTTCCAAGGGGCACTGGAGAGCAACACTTGGAGCCCTGGTACTCTGGATTTTTTGCCAAAAGAAACTTTCAGGTGCTAATACTGATACGGATCAGGAATGAGCAAAGCAACACAACCAAGCGCAGCCTGCAGTAGAGGAAAGCTGTCAGACTCCAGAAAAATTACCATTCTGTCCACTGGGCAGGAGATGTCAATCAATGCTCCACCAGAGATGAAGTTACACCAGAAGAATATAGAGTCTAGTTAAGATTGGAGGCACGTTTCCCTAGGCTGACCTCCAGATAAATGTTAAAAGAAGCAGCTAAAGAGAGGCTACACGTCAATTTCCATTATTTTGATAAACCTTCATTGTGTAGCTGGTAGACCTTAAATTTCTGGTTTACACTGGGCTGTAATTTAATTAGGTCGGCCCTTAATGACTCATGGAATTTTGTCATTTTAATGATTCTTTATTTTTCTCACATCTAACTGGTAAAAATCACTGTTTGTGGTCTCTTTCTCTATTTGTAGTCTTCTAGCCGCTGTCCAAGGTGATGTGAACTCCAGGCTATTGACTTTTCTCTGTCCTCAGAGGAAGTTGTCATGGAGAATAAGTTTTTGACAAATCAACATCCTACATGCAATGCTTCTTTCCGGGTGTAACTTCAAGGAATTTGGAAACTGTCTCTAATTTTGGCCTGGAGTCACACCGCAGCTTGAGACTGTCATTTACATCAAGCTTGAAAATATACATCTTAATAAACTGCAGTGTTTCTTAGACTTTGATAGAATCTGTGAGTGTGATGAAAAGGGTTTTCACCACTAGATTTGAAATGTTTTTTTTGTTTTTTTTTTTTTTTTAATCACAGACTCCTTTTGTCTAAAACAAGTTGAGGCAGTCAGAAGTGAAGAGAGTTTGGATTTATTCACATGGTATTTTCTCAGAAGAGTCTCTTTTCTAAGAAGCAATTATTAGGCCATCCACATTAGGCCCATACAAATGAAAAGATCAGAGTTAATTAATCTTGCCTGAGTAAGAGAAGTGACGAATAGCAATTACATATTTTGTGTTCCTCAAGGAATTTGCTGGCTTACTTACTCTTTATTTCTCAAGGGAGGGAGTTATTCTCAGAATACACAAAGTGCTTGGTGGAGAGGGCTAAAGCCAGTAGTGACTCATATGTCTTGATTATCTTCTCTAGTAGTTGCCAGAAGAAATAAGGGGAATTTTGGAATCACATAGACTTAGCTTCTAATTTCAGTTTCATCATTTACTAGCAATGAGATCTTGGATAATTTATATAAGCTCCTCACCTAGAAAACAGAGCTTCTAGTGTTGACCTTCTCCACCAGCTAGACAAGGTAGCCACCTGTGGCTCCATGGTCTAAAACTGGTGTAAAAAGCAAGGCTCCTATGTGCAACTTGAGACAAAAGAGTTTTTTTTCAAGGACAACTGAAATCATAAATAATATTTATAATCACACTGCCTTGGACTTTATTTTATAGAGTACCTTATGGCTATAGCTATGTCCCAGAATGTTTGCATTTATGCAGATAAACAAAACTAGACCAAATAATAATATAAAAATGATGATAACTTATGTTATTAGCTTGATGGAAGAGAGCAGGAAGAAAGCACTATTTTGGTTAGGTGACCTCAAGGCGCTGGTTGGCTGCCTTTTTCACTGTTCAATTGATCTTTGAGGCACCATTACACTTACAAAGTCTTTATCAAGGAAAATAATCAGCAAGTATATTAATTAGGGCATTGCTTGCAATTTACTGCAAGTCTAATGATTTGTTGATTTTAAAAGGTTTGTCTTCATTGAAGTCATTAATACTCTAAGTGAATTTGTACTTGAAATTCCATAAGTATTTAGGAATTACCCACATTTTGCTTTTCACTGCAGGACCCTTAGGCTATGAGCATTTTCCTCTTGCAGACATCTAAAATTACAAACAGAGCTCTTTAGGTATATTAACAAATGCCTTGCCTTCACAATTGAAAATGGAAACAAAACAAGCATGGCAGTGTAAGGGACAGAACCATCAACAAATTCCTGTGTGTATTAACTTCTCTTTGCAGTTATTACAAGCATGAAGAAGATGAGAAGAAGGAAAAGGAAGAGGAGGAGAAAGAAGAGGAGGAGGAGGAGAAGGAAGTCTGTCTGTCTGGTTGGTCCATTTGCTGCTATGTCTAAAGCTATAATAGGCTCTACAATCTGTATAAAATGAGATATATTATGGTCCCTGCACTCAAATGGCTTCCAATCTCATTGAGAAGGCAAGAACTACAATAGGAACCATAGGCATATGTTAAAATGCTTGGTGCAGACAGGAGTTTCTTTGGAATCCAGAAAGAGGATAGTATAAGGTTAACTGAAGTTAACTAGAAAGATTTTATAGCTATGCAAGAATTTGGAGTTGGCCTAAAATATTATAAAAGTCAAGGAGGTTGATATAAAAGTATAATGTTATGTTCACACCAAACCTGTACATGAATATTCATTACAACATTTTGAAAAATAATAATACTACCTGATATCTTTCAATGAATGGTTAAAGAAACTGTGGTACATCTACACCATGGAATAGTATTCAGCAATAAATATGAAAAATTAATACATACAAGTATTTGGATGAATTTCCAGGGAATTATGCTGAATGTCAAAAACAAATCCCTAAAGATAAAATGGTGTATGATTCCATTTTCATAACAATTTTGAAATAACATTTCAGAAATGGAAATCAGATTAAGAGTTGCCAAGGGTTGGGATGAGGGAGGAAGATGGCTATGCTTATAAAGGGACAACCCAAGAGATCCTTGTGATGACGGAACTGTTCAGTATCTGGACTGTGGTGGTGGATATACGAACCTACTCATGTAATAAAATTGTATAGAATTAAATGTAAACACACACACAAATAAGTATAAGTGGGGAAATCGGAGTAAGGTCTGTAGGTTGCATCAGTGTCAATATTCTGGTTGTGAGACTGTACTATAATTTTATAAAAATGTCACCATTGGGGGAAACCGGGTAAAGGGTACACAGGATCCCTCTGTATCATTTCGTACAACTCTGTGTGACTCCGTAACTATGTCAATACAAATTTCAATTTAAAAAAGCACAACAGCATTTCAGAAGATAGGGTAAAGCATAAACCAAGCAATGAAAACTTAGTGCAGGTCTAAGATCAAATCTCACACGTCTTGCTTCCATAAATATTTAACCTGCTAAGCCACTTTGCCTCAGTTTACTTACAAGTCAAAAATTTATGAATGGTTATGCATAGGAAGGTGGTATTGTGTAGTCAGAAAAAATTAAGTAACACATTCCAAAGTTCAGAGAAGATGACTTCACTTCATCAGTGTATTCAGATGTGGTATCCCCACATCTGAATACACTGATTCAGATGTGTGGAGACCCCCACCATTTCTTTTAAAGGGTCAGAGGATGATACGGTATCTTGCAACAAAATCCAGTATACCTCAGCCCTCAAATTAAAAGCCAACCCCCTACCCACCCAATCCCCAACTAGTCTAAGGGTTCTTAAATAATGATATGCATAAAATTCATCTCAAGCATTTCTCAAAAATACAGATTCCTTGGCTCAGACCTAGAGATTCACACTCACTGGCATTGGGTAAGGTTCTAGAATTTCTATGTGTAATAAGCAACCCAGGTGATTCTAATGAGAATTCATCAACTGGGATGCTTTTTAAAAACGCATATTCATTTGAGACCACTGCTTTAGCCATTCCAGGCTCTTTTAACTTTATTCTGATGATTCAATGGAATTTATAGAAAGAGGTTTGGGTACTTAAAGGTCTGGGCCATGCTTCTATAGGGGTGGGGGTAGAGAGATGGGAGGAAGCTGTCAAAGCATAAAACCTTCCCAGCCCTCCTCTTCCAATCACAACTCATCAGAGAGCGTTTTGCACAGGGAGATCAAAGCCCCTTGCCGAGGAGAACTTGAAAGACTTCGCTGTTGTAATTCTGGGGCAGAGGTGCTTGGATATAAATGATTCCTAACTGTTGGTTTGGGGGACCCTGCTACGTAGAAATGTAAACACAGATGTCAGGCCTTTCATCCTCACTATGTAAACACGTCAGCTGCCAGGGGAAGAAGGAGAAACCCTTAGGAATTAGCTGCATTTTTTTGCCATCTAGAGCATACAAATTGGCTTCATGCTTGAATTTCCACCAGCAAGGCAAAGCCCCGCTCACCAGAGTAAGGCTGAACAATGGAACGTGACGTCTGCTTGCCGAGTGGGTCTTCTCTCTAGGAGACGTTTGGTGAGTGGCCGTCCCACTAGAGGAGGGTGAAAAGAGGTGGGGGCACCCTATCACAAAATCGCTAGACTTTGGAGGGGGATCCTTAAAAATATGTGGCATTTTGTTCCCAGAGTTGTCAAAAACAAGTGACAGATTTATACTCCTGATTGACCTAGATTTAGGGAAAATGAAAGAAGCAAACTATGTCATGTGTGAGAGAAACAGAACTGTTTCCAGTAAAAGAGAATTATGATTATTCCAATACAGGAATATTTGAAGGGCCACAACTGGTTTAGACATACTCAAACCACAACAGGCCTCCTCTCACACTATTAAATAATTTTTTACATAAAAAGGAAACCATGCAAGGGACCATTTCTGAACAAAAATTAAATGTGCAAAAAAGTATAATGGAAAATGTATTTCTAAACAAAATACTTCAATCGTGGAGAAATGTGTCTTTAATTACCTCTTGAGATGGCGTGCCAACTTGCATATGCGTTTTAAGTCTTGGGTTTTCCACAGAGCCTCAGTTCTGGTTCTGAAAGACCTGAAGAGTTGGATCGAAAGCATAAAAAGAATGCCTTCATTAGGACTGGAATGGGCTTTGTTTTGTTTTGTTTTAAACATGATGACAGCCAAACAGATCTTCTGACAATGGATGTGCTAGTTGTTACATTATTAGCAATACAAATCAGCTCAAGATGATAAAAATGAATCTGAAATTACCCCGAGTATTGTAAAAGGATTATCACTGTGGGCTTTTTGAATGGCCCTCTTGCTTGGAATGGGTCAGCCATTATGTGAAAGAAAAACCAATCAATTCTGGATAAATTTATAATTAGCATTCTATATCTCATAGAAATTCTGTTCTGCTGAACTTTAGCTTGTAAGAGACTATTCTGCATAGTGAGGTCATTGGCTACAACTAAATCGAAATCTATGTATGTACATACATTTTCTGCCTACAAATAGGTTAGTTCAGGAAGGCCGTTCATAAGTCCATTGTCTCTAATTCCAAAAGATCATGGGGTAAACAATCCAGATGTTGATTGCATTGATTCTGTCTCTTCTTGCTTATTTCAAAAACTCACAGAGATACATGTGTGCACGTGTGTGTGCGTGTGCGTGTGTGTGTGTGTATGAGTATTAAAGGTAGTACTTCAAGCACAGTTTGCACACCTGGGGCTAAGGAGTATCTTGAAATTTGAGATTTAAAATGGCTCTGTAGGACAGCCAGTGCTCCCTGTGGGTGCAGGCAGAGTTGATTTTCCTTTATTAGGAGCACAAGAGGTTTGTTCACTTGGGTAAGTAATGTAGCTTATGTAATTCATAGTTCATGTTAACATGGCAAAAAAGTCCACCATGATTTGGTCCCTGTGTGCCTCCCCAGGCTTGTCTCTCACTATGCTGCATTCAAAGTGATTTTTTTTTTTTTTTTTTTTTTTTTTAGTTACTACATAACACCACTTTTTCTCTTCAATTAATATATATATATATATATATATTTTTTTTTTGAACACTACTCTGTGGTAGGCAAGGTTCTGAGTTCAGGGGATACAAGCAAATCAAACAGACAAAACTCCCTGCCTTCTTGGAGCTTATGTTCTACTGAGGAAGAGGGAAAATAAGCAAATACTTAAAAGACATAGCGTGTCAAATAGTGATAAGTACTATGGAACAAAAGCAGGGACATGGCATTTTACTATGTTTTTATTTTTCATTTACATAATTATTAATGATATTAACCATAGTCTCATATGTTTAGAGGCCACTCATGTTTTTTGTGAAATCTCACATTTTTTGCCCATTTTTTCTGTACTGCTGTTTCTTTTATTAATGAATTTGTAGAAATTCTTTATATTATTCAGATACTAATTTTTTACATTTATATGTTGTAACTATCTTCTTCAAGTTTGGACCGTGTCTTTTCATTCTGTCTCTGAGGTCTTTAGATGAAATTCTTCAATTTAATATAGTTGAATTTATCAAAATTTTTCTTTATGGTTAATGAATTTTTCAGTCTTATTTAAAAACACCTTACACCCTACATCCCAAGATCAAAACAATATTTTCCTGAATTTAAAATTTTTTTCATTCTCATTTAAGTCATTAATCTTCTTGGAATTGGTTTCTGTGTATGATGCTGGGTAGTAATCCAATTTCATTTTTCCACTTGGAAAGCCAATTGTCCCAGCACTATTTATTTAATAATTCATAATTACAGCATTTATTTGCAGTGCTCTCAAGTTTCCATACAAGTGATCCGTTTCTGCATTATATTCTCTTCCATTGATCTGCTTATTCTTAGGTCAATACCAGGAGGCATTGTTTGCATGTGCATGTGTATGTATCTGTATGTTTGTGTGCATGTGTGTGTGTGTGTGTGTGTGTGTGTGTATTTTAG
This sequence comes from Choloepus didactylus, assembly GCF_015220235.1. Classification (NCBI taxonomy): domain Eukaryota; kingdom Metazoa; phylum Chordata; class Mammalia; order Pilosa; family Megalonychidae; genus Choloepus; species Choloepus didactylus. The sequence goes on along the minus strand of NC_051323.1, from coordinate 24,075,136 downwards.
AACATGTCTTTCCCTATCCTGCATCATGTTCTTCAAAAGTCTCTTGGCTATCTTTGGGTCTTTGTTCTTCACATAATATTCATAATTAGCGTAACAAATGCCACAGGCACACACCCCCAAACAAAGCTTTTTTTAAATTATAACTGCACTGAAACTATAATTTTGTTTAGGGACAATTGGCAACTTTATATCTAGTCTTCCTATCCAAGAACATGATGTAACTCTCAGTTTAGTTAGCCATTCTTTAATATTTTCATAAACTACATGACTTTTGTGAAATTTATTCCTACGTATTATTTATTTCTTTATCTATTGTAAATGTTAGCTTTTTAAAGATTAAACATTGAGCTAATTTCTAGATAGAAATTCTTCTGATGTTTGAATTTTGATTTTGTATTCAGCAAATTTGCTAAACTCTCTTATTAATTTTAACAATGCATCTGTATTTTCTTTTTCTTTTTCTACGTGGGTAGTTGTACACAGTGCCACTTTTTAGTTTCCAATATTTATACCTTTCATTTTTCTTGTGTTACTTTCTTTACTGGCTAGAACTTCACCTGCAATTTCAAATGGAAATAGTGATAATGGATATCCCTGATTTATTTCCAGTTTTCGAAGGAATGCTTTCAATATTTCCCCACTGACTATGAAATTTGCTTTAGGTTTTCTATTGATAATTTATATCTAGCCACAGAAGTTTCATTCCATTACTAGATTGATGAGAGTCTTTTATAAAAATCATAAATAGGTGTGGAATTTTATCAAATGCTTTTCCTGTGTCAATTGAATTGATCATAAGATTTTTCTCGTTTTATCTAGCAATGTAGTGATTACATTAATTGATTTTCCAATATTAAATCAACTCTGTATTCTTGGAATAAAACTAATTTGTTTGTGACATATTTTAATTCTCATGTATTGCTGGATTTGGTTTATTATTGTTTTATTTAGGATTTTTGAAGCTATATTTATACGTGATTTTATTTTTTGTAATTGTTACTATCAGTTTTAGTATCAAGATTATGCTAGTTTTAGCTATACTTTGGAATAGATCACATAAAATTGGAATTAATATTTTGCTTATCTTTAAAATATTGCCTAAAATGCATGGCATTAATTATAACGAGTATGGCTGTGGTAATAAATGGACCCAAACATGCAAAGGCTCAACATGCAGAATTTTATTATTTTCCCTTGCTACAGTCATGAGCAGGTACATAATTAGGGAGACCTATGCCATTCCTTGTGGATGCTCTGCCTTTTCAATGCATGGCTTTACAAGGTCATTTCCACCCAAGTCAATCAGAAGGAATGAGCATGAAGGAACACACGTGAAACATGTTTTAGGAACTGGCCCTTGAAAAGTCCCACATAATTTTTGCATCTATTGGCTGGAACCCAGTCATATGGTCATCCTAATACCAGGTGAAGCTAGGAAATCATGCTGATATGCCTGCTGTTAAACTCATCCATTGAAATTTCCATCTCAATTGCTCTATTTTTAATTTCTAGAAATTTTGTTTGTTAACTTTTCAATTCTGTTAGGTAACTTTTTCATAGTTTGTGCATGTCAAACATATTTTTTTAGTCTTGTCCTATTTATTTTAACCTGGGAACCACAGATGTTTTAAATCATTCCAATACATGGAGCTTTTGTAGACCTGACTATGCTGTCCTTTGTTTCTGCTGGCTTTCTCTCATGGTGTCTTGTTCCTTTGTATATTGCATATTGGGGGTTAAAGATAAATTTCCATAGAGGATTTGTTTTTGGCACTGCTAGATGTCTGAGAGCACATTAAGACCTGAGACCACATTAAGCTAACATCTCATCTAGAGTTTTTTTTTTTTTTTTTTAATCACCTGAGTTGTGGTATTACAGGATTCTAAGGTATGTGGGACAGGTTTGAGATTATTATTTCTCAAGGGAGTCTTTCTCCTCCTCACTCAGAGCTCAGATCAAAACAGGCAGCTTTTTTTACAGTCTCCTGGAGGAAAAGGTGTAGAAGTGAGGCATGTTTATTTCTAGTTCACCCTTATAAGGTGGGCACAGAACTTCAATATCCCAGCTTCATCCTTGTGGTTGACATATTGGACCTTCACATTGTAGGGTCCCACCTCAGATGTCTTCTGTTACTTGTTCACTGTGAATCTATGAAAACAGTAGCTCAAGTTCATTGTTTGGCAAATCTCCTAGGGCAAAAGCTGGCTTTTAAGGGCAAAAGCTAGCTTCAATGCTCTGCTTACTGAGTTCCTGTTTTTACTAGGTGTTTTTGTTTTTGTTTTTGTTTTTGTTTTTGCCTAGTGGAAGTTTCTTGCCTGCTCACTGACACATGTAAAAAATACAAGATTTTTAAAACAGTCCATCCAAAACTTTTGACTTTTTTCATTGAATGGGTCAGTCTGGGTGTCTCATCTACCATTCGACCAGATAAGGAGATTCACTTCTCTTAGTTCTGCTGCTGTCAGTTTATATACAATTTCTTCTAAGAAGCTTCCCTCACCTCCCTTTCTTGGGTGTTTCCAAAGCATTCAACACATATGCTTTTCTTATTATTTACCACTTGGCACTGTAATTTCTAGTTTGTTCATAATTCTATACACTAAGTTTTGAGAAAGCAGGAGTCAAGACTGCCTCATTACCCATTATAACTCCAGTGGTTTCTGATACATAGTAGCATTGAATAAATATTCCTTGAATGAATGAATGAATGAATGAATGAATGAATGAATTAACCTCTTTCTTCCTCCTCTTCTATCTTTCTTGAGTAGCTCCTGGGCATTTTATGAGATCTTTTCATTATAGCTGGCTCTCAGTTTGAGAATAGTTTTCCCTTTAGGGCATATGGTGACATAACAGGAAATATAATGAGCTTCATAAATATTAACTAAGTAAATACATGCTTAAAATGTACTTCTGAAATCAAAAGCTTCTCCTGAAATGTAGGTATGAATATTGGTTAAATAATATTCAGATGATCTTTGAAATGTTCTGTGACTATAGAGGCAACTGGTCAACACCTGAACGATATGGTCAAATACCTTAGAAGATCTAGAGAAAACCAAGCAGTGCTTTACCTGTCCTAAATTTCAGTTTTATTTTACAACGGAGATTCCATGAACCACATCCTCAAGCTGGTGGTAGTTACCCTTCTCCACCATCAACCGTCTATTCAGAAACTTAGTCATTATCTTTAACTGCTCCTAGTCAGGCTTGTTGCCATTTTCTGTCTCTTCTGTGACTTGTTCCTTTTCACTTTCACCTGTAAGGCTCCAGCTTTCTGTCTCATTCTCTGAGTGCAAGAAACTATTAGTAAAATTCCACCCAGCCATTCCATTCATCCTCTGGTGACTGATGTTTCCAGAAGATTAAAGACCAGAATGTCCTGATTAAACACTTAATTGTACATAATAAAAAATTGTCAGCTTTAAATAATTGATTCACTCATTAGTTTAATATGCTAATAACAGAGCCCTGAGAAAAGGAAATAGAATAAAATTTACTCTCTGAGAAAATGGGTTGAAATTAGATTTTTATACTAAGATTTTTTTCAGAGTAATTACCAGCTTCCGATAGACGGGAGCTGTCTAATTAGTATTTCATCCCTGTGTAGACCTCAACAACCAAACCTTATACAAATGAGAGCACTCAGGACAGACCTTTTCAGTTATTTACTGTGAGAAACTGCCATAGACCATGAGATACAATGGAATGAGCCCTGAACTCAGAGCCAGGAGGTCTGTGTTGAAATCACTGCTGTAACTTCTCTGTTGTGTCTTGGAAAAAGCCTCTTGATCTCTCTGCATCTCCTCCTCTGTTAAGATGAAGACTGCAACTGTGTCCTAGGCAACTTTTTTTTATCTCTAACAACATCTTTCGTGGTACCTACTGAGTACTAGCATTCGGTATATACTTATTGAATTACTAAAACAGAATGGTTGAATTGTATGATATCATTAAGTACCTTCAATTATAAAATTTCATGATTCTCTCTGATATTCACCTTTTTGTGATTTTGTCCCAAGTTTACAGGAAAAATGACTTTTAAGTCCTTTTTAAAACCAATGATAGATGACGATAGATGGAAAGATGATATATAGGTGAAAGGAAAAGGAAAGAAACTTCTGATTCAGAGTCATATGGGGGCTGTATTTGTGGGAAATAACTTCTTAATTATTTCCACTGATTTCTGTCTTCTGGAATACCACATTAAAAAACTCTAGGGGTGCCCACTTAGATCATAGGTCTTATTCTTTTCCATCATTCATCATGAGCGATATAAGAAAAGGAGGAACTATCAAAATGGCAAGATAAAGAGGGCTGTATTAAATGTTTTGCCAGTTTGGATGTATTATGTCCCCCTAAATGCCATTATCTTTGCAATCTTGTGGGGGCAGATGTATTAGTGTTGATTAGATTGGAATCCTTTGATTGAGTGTTTCCATGGAGATGTGACTCAATCAACTGTGAGTGAAATGTCTGATTGGATAATTTCCTTGGAGGTGTTACCCCGCCCATTCAGGGTGGGTGTTAATTGGATCACTGGAATCGTATAAAAGACTTCACAGACAGAAGGAGCTCAGAGCAACTGAGAGTGACATTTTGCAGAGCAGCTGCAGCTAAGAGAGGACAAAACACCCCAAGAGCAACACTTTGGGGAACACCATTTTGAAATGCAACCTGGGAGCAAGCAGACGCCAGCCACGTGCCTACCCAGCTAACAGAGGTTTTCTGGATGCCAATGGCCTTTCTCCAGTGACAGTACCCTTTGTTGATGCCTTATCTTGGACATTTATGGCCTTAAGACTGTAACTTTGTAACAAATAAACCCCCATTATAAAAGCCAATCCATTTCTGGTGTTTTGCAAAAGGGCAGCATTAGCAAACCGGAACAGATGTCTATGTATTGACATGGAATTACAAGCAAGAAATATTGTTCCATAAATAAAACAAGCTGTGGAGAGTAGTCTAAAATATAATCCCATTTTCATAAGTGCAAAGAATTATAAACACACAAATATTCTATGTGTGTGGTAAAAGATGTAAGCTTATATAAGCTTAGAGAAAAAGCATAGTTTATTACCCAATAAATTGTTAACATCCATTTCCAAGGGTGGCTGGTGGGTCAGTTTTGGAGGTGGGAAGAGAAGAAATAAGTTTGGAACAGAGGAGATTGTTGGCTTCTTTTTCCACCTCTGTGTTGTTTGGATTATTTGGTAAACAGTTAAATTTTGCATTTAATTTCCCTTTCAAATTACAAAATGGCTAAAAGATGGCTGGTACCAAATTTAACTTCTAGCATTCTAAACAGTTGGTAATTCAGATGAAGTTCTTAGACTGCCCTCCAAGGGCATCCATAATCTGGCCCCTCACTACCTTGTGTCCTCATATCCTGGGGGCTCCCCTCAATCACTCCTTTGTAGCCACCTTGGTCCTCCTTAACATTCTGGAAGCATGCTAAGCTTACCCCCACCACAGGCCCTTTGCATTGGCTCTTTCCTCTTCCAGGAATGCTTTCCTCCAGAAGCCACATGACTCTCTCCTTCATGTCTCAGAAGTCTCCATTCAAATGTCACCTTTTGACAACTGTATATTATCTCTCTCCTCCGTGACACTTCCTATCCTCTTTATTTCACTTCCTTTTTCTCCATAGCACTTTCTGGTATCTAAGAGAATATATATTTGCTTGTTTATTCCCTTATTGTCTAAAATCCTCCCACTAGAGTATTTCCCCAGTGCCTAGATGATGCCAAGCACAGAGACAGCATTCATTGAATATAATTAATAAATATAATAGTAAATAAAGCAATCTAATGTCATTTGCGATATTTGCATGCTGACCTATACAGTTGACTCAGATTTTTCCAAGGAGGAAATGGTAACAATGGGAGTTTAAACCCAGCTTCCTATCTACTCCTAGCTCCCAAGATGTAGTGATGTCATGCAGGTTACTCTGCAGGTCTTGGAGTATCAACCCACCCTTGGATTTGCTATTATTTAGAATTTTTGGGGTCTACCAGACAGAAATAGACTCATAAAATCGTGCTTTTGGGTTTGTCAAATCACCCAATATGTTTATATTTGATGCCTCCAACTAGATCTTCTCAACCTTGAATGAATATATCTCATATGGGCCATGGACCAAATTTAAGGGGAAAGCAAGCCGACTATTTGCATCTCTGGATTTTTCATTGAAATATTATATCCTCAGTATTTCTGTGTCAATAGGGAAAATATTCCATTTATACTAAAGTGCTCTTAACTACAAATAAAGTAAAACACAACTCATCTGTCTTCAAGAATAATGGAGATTTATTGGCTTTCAGAACTGAAGTCTCAAGGGAAGACAGCTTCAGTTTTGATGGATCCAGTGGCTCAGTTGTGTCTCCAAGGACCCAATTTCTTTCCCATCTTTCTTCTCAACAAATCTTAGTATAAGCTCCACTCTAACACCTGCTCTCCTGGTGGGAACAGGATAACTGCCCAAAAAGTCAACAGTATCCTTGTTCAAGTCCAGGGAGAAACAGGCCTTGTACCCAGCCTTACAACAGTCCTAATATCTCCACTGATTGGATCAATGTGGGGCATATATCCTTCCAAGAACCAATGACCATGCACTGGTTGGATGAAGGCCAACCCCTAGAGCTAGGAGTAGAGTCAGCTTCTTCTAAAGCCCATTGGTAGACTGGAGGAATGAAAAAGAGAATCCATCAGCAAAAGTCAGGATATTCTTAGAACAACAAATGTCCACTATAGATGTCACCACAGAGAGGGAGGTGGGTGCTGAAGAGCACAGCTTGCTGCAAATTTCCATGAACTCTAGAAAGTGAAGGGTACAGAAGCCATAGCTATAGCTGTTTGATTTGGATTCCCAATGCCCTAAGTCACTCTAGAGCATATTTATTGCTCAGAATCCAGAAGAATTATGTTCCAATCTGAGACCTGTGACTGGTCAGTGCATGGGGATTCTACCCAGCCAGGATCTTGTCTCTTCAAATGACCAAAAGGACTGCCTGATGGAAACATCCATGCCATAAAAATCACGATTCTTTTTCTTTCCTGATCTCAGTTTGGAAATGAGGGAAAATCTATTAGTGCAATAAATATTATATTTTCTTTCTTTTAGCGCCCCCCCCCACACACACTTCAGCACTAGTAACACTTTCTACCCAAAGGGCAAAAATATCTATATCCCATTTTTTTAGGAGTAGTCCAAACTGTCATTTGAGGAAGCAAAAATAAAGCTCTAAAACTCTAAGGAAATGCTCAGTGCAAATTAATGGTATTTTAAAAATTATTCTTTTTTGAGAGACTATCAAGCACACAATAGTACAATGAACTGCTGCATCCTCATCACCCAGGTTCAACAACAATCAACTCAGGGCCCCATCCCCATCCTTTCCCTTTCCCCCATATCACATTGAAGCAAATTATACAGATCATTTCACCTGTGAATATTTCAGTATGTGTCTCTAAAAGATAATAAATTTAAAAAGCACACAATGCCATTATCACAGTTTTAACTATTGACAATATTTCTTGAATAATTATCAAATATTTAGTCAGGGCTCACATTTATAATGTGAGTGTCATAATTTTTAAGTTTCTTAAAAATTCTAATTAGGATCAGTTTTGATTTCCCGGCTGATAACACAAATACCACACAATGGGTTGGCTTAACAACAGGAATTTACTGGCTCATGGTTTCAGAGGCTACTAAGCTTGTTTCCTCTCAGGGTTGGTATGTCCTGACTAGACAAATTTTTAGGGGTCCTGACTTTTGTGTCACATGGCAACATACACACGGCATCTTCTCCTTTCTCTATTGGGTTCTGTTGACTTCCAGCTTCTGTATGCAACCCCAGCTTCTCCTCTGCCCAATTTCCTTTGCTTATGAGGACTTCAGCCATATTGGAATAAGGACAAGCTTCATCCACTTTGGGCACGCCTTAACTAATAGTAACATCTTTGAAGGTCCTATTTACAAGTGGGTTCACTCCCAGAGGACCAGGGCCTGGGACTGAACATACCCTTGTAGGGGGCATGATTTAATCCCCAACAGGATCCATATGAGGGCTACATGTTGCAATTCATTTCTAAGTGTCATCTCTTTTAATCTATGGGTCCTATCTCATTTCTCTTTTTCTTTCTCACAATGTTTAGTTGGAGAAGCTAAGTAATACACCCTGTAGGATTTCCATTGTTGATTGTACCCTCATGTTACAGTTTTACACTTTCCTGCTCCTCTCCTGTAAATTAGTAGCCAGAACTAGGAGCTTGATCTCATTCCTGTGTGGATGGAATTTTGAACCATCAGTGAAGGAGATGTAGTCACATATTTTACAATATTTTATATCTGTGTGTGTGTGTGTCTGTGCTTATGTCTGTGTGTATAGGTAGGGAGGTGGATTTATTGGAAAGAGCCTAGCACATTCCAAGCTGCAGTGAGGTGCCATTTAATTTACAACAAATAAATAACCAAAACTGAGTGAGTTCACATGCATGCAGGGTGTTCTTATGAAACTCACAAGCTAACATTTCCAAGTTGAAGGAAATAAATTGCACATGAGTGTGAGTGTGCATGCACAGACACTGTACTCATTTGAAAAGACAAACACATATCTCTGGATATTTCATGGACAAACCTACTTTATCCCACACTCCAGAAAGTCCCACATGAACAAAGCAGGATAAAACGTGTTTTTCTTCCAGCTCTGTTTTCTTACCAGCCTGTCTTCTAATACCCTCATCTTCCTCATCTTTGTCATCTTTGGCATAGCTCCCCTGTAATAAAGAAAACTATAAACCACCTTGAAAGAAACATCCCTAAAACAAAATTTGCGGCAAATCAATATACATTACAAAATGCAGATATTGGATAAGATGATCTCAGAATCTAGGAGTTTTGTGCACCTCTCTGGGCTGAATCTACAGAAGTTTTAATTTCCAAGAACACTATGCTGTCAAACCTCACACACGATATGATGAAATCCAGTACAGAACACAGAATATGAAAACTTGCTTAAAAATCATGTAGACTTTCCTTGTTTTTCAAAAGCTCAGAGAAGTTAGGACTGGTAATTAAAAGATGTGGTCACAGTATTTCAAACCCTAACCAACAGTAGTCCTGAAATACCTAGATCTTTACCTGAGACTCTAAAAAATTTCACTTACTAAGTATATTTTTCAAAAACTTAAATCCACCAGAGTGTTCCTAGGCCAGGAAAGCCCTAAAACCCAGAGGCAACAGCCTCTTTAAGAACATAAACCTGAGGCAGCCCCCTTCCCCATAATGCTGACACCCCTTTTCAATATGAACAAGTTAGTGTGGTCACTGCCTAAACACCCCTGACGTTTGAGAAAGTGATTAAACGAGAGAAAGGGGTAGCAACAGATAAGATGGTTTAACAAAGGATTACGTCTAGTTTTTCCATCATTGTCCGTGAACTAGAACCTAAGGAGAGGTCTTTCTGGAACTAGGGAAAGGTTCAATTTCCACACTCCTACCTCATTATTAACTGATATTATACCATTTCACTGTCCATCCTTCCCAACCTTGGATGTGGCAAAGGAAAATCCTTTCCCTTCCTCTGAGGCTTCCGTTTAATTGACAATGCCACCCTTTTGCTCCTTGGTCTCACATGCAGATCAGATTGCAGGGCCAAACTTTTCCCTCTACATGTCATTCATTTCCTCCCCTTCTTCTCTCAAGCCCCTGCTCAGATCCAGGTTAATCTACGTGGAGTTATGATAACCTCTTCTCCTTGCTCTCTTTTCATTGCCATTAAAACAATCCTTTACATGCGCTATCTGGATGGCACCCTTCAATTATTCAAAATCTTTTAAGGATATCATCATCCATCCAATCCAACTGCAAACTCTTGACCCCGCTTTTCAGTATTGTCCACCAGTCTACTCTCCCATATAAATCTCTCATGTTTTGTGCTACTGGTTTAACTCTCTAGTTTCACTTTTACATCCTCCTGACAAAATTTTCTCCACCTCTCTTCTCAGATTTTGCCAAACCTACATGTCACATGCAATGAACATTTTACAATCTGGCCAACTTCTCTTTCTTCTGAGATATCTTCTCTACTTAATACAAATTCTAACTTACTTGAGCACCCAGGCACTAGAGAGTTTTCCATTCACAAGTTTATATGGTGTAGTCTCCACACACAAGCTTATCTGGCTAAATTAAAACCACTATGGGAATATTTTAGCTGTGAACAAACTCTTCACCTTCCCTGTGAAACTGCAATCTACTGGTAAATACTTGTTGAATATTTTATTAAATATCATACACATGGTATTTATTCAAATGTTCAAAATACAGGCTTTGCCAAGGCACTTATATTTTAATTGAAATGATAACCATCTTTGAAAATACGGCTAGCAACCAAAAACAGATAATCACAAATGAACAATCAGTAGCTCAGAAATAGCTACTATTGGGGAATTCAGAAGAGGAGGCAATGGAAGTCTTGAAAGGAGGAAGAGAATTTAGATCTTGGACTTAGAATTCTAGGTAGGGTTTTTAAATGGTAGAAAGGCAACCAGAATTAGCTGGGGCATGGAAATAGAGAGCAGACTATTAGCACATAAGGATCAATTTTAATCTTTAGTCTACATTTAAAAAGAACCATGGTGCTGACTTTAAACATGGTGAAGATGAAGTTAATGATGGTGCTACAATTGGTGTTATAAGGATGGAGATGATATTTGTGGTGCTGACAAATATGACAATGATGATTCTAAGAACATCTAAGAACAGTGAAAGATGCCATCCTTTTACTAGCCTCGATTTGCATCAGTTGGTGTGAACTGTTCTCACATCTAATCTTCCATTCCAATCCTAATTTTGATAGCAGTGCTATGGTTGACTATTTTTTCTTCCTTTATGTCAATGGCATAATGAATTCATTTTTTTTTTTTTTAATGGAACAGCAGCAAAGCTTGTGGGCTGAGAGTTATTTGTTCTGACCAGAGTCTTGTTAATATACTTTGGTTTGGTAAAGGGTAGGCCTCATAGTGCTGGGGCCAAGTACAAATAATTGAGTGCTTTCTCCAGAGTTTGCTTTCCTTTAAAGCTGTTACCCAAATTTCCCCTCCATATAGCTAAGCTCAGCTTCTGTCCTGGTAATAATACAAGTCAAACTTTCCCTTCAACTGAAAAAGCGGTATGCACATACAACCAGCACTAAGATTATCTTGGCAATGCATTTACACATCTATATTCACAAGAGCACATGCATACACACACACACACACACACACACACACACACACCATACGTTACATGAAAGACCCTGCCATTTTACTCTCAAGCTTGGGAAAATTGAAGGCACAAAGGCTAGCATGTTCTCAGTTCCACTCGGTGGAGGCTTGAGCTAAAATGATGCCTGGAAAGCAAATGTGGTGACCTTTAAAGGAATTGAGAAGAAGCTATTTCCAGCACATTACTAAATGCTATATTTTAAAGGTTCTAACCTTATTTGCTACAAGTGTATAATATCAGGAAACCCTTGTGAGGGAAGGGTGTGCATTCATCACATGGCACAAGTCACTTACAGAAAAGATGGAGAACGTTATTACTTTCCAACTTGCAGACACCAAAGTTCAATCCAGCTCCTTTTGTGGTTTGCTGCATTAAATAAGGTTCAGGGATCACTTTGAGAATTACCGGCTTCTTGACCTGACAAAAATATAGTTTCCTGCAAATAACAACAACTATATCATCATGCAGAACAATTTATGGCACAAACACACAAACGCTCTTCCTTTTACAGTTCATGTCAGATGGCAAAACTGACCCTTGATGGGTCTATGGCATTAGCCTTATTTACTCTTCCAGTTGATTAACAGTAGTAATTGATCTCTAAGATGCAGTATCAAAACAAAGAATGGGTAAGAGGAAGAAAATCACTCATTGAAAAAATACTAAAATACAATCTTTGAAACTGAAGTTTGACTCCACTATGAAGGTCTGGATGGCTAGTTATGAAAAAATTGGGGGTTATAATAACACTGATAATCTTAACATTTACCAGATTCCTCAGGTATAGATTCTTAGATGATAGATAGATAGATAGATAGATGGAGGATAGATAGAGCTAGACAGACAGATAGATAAAGAAAGATCTTTATAATACTGCCATACATTTTGTATAATGCTTTTTAGCTTTACAGAAACATGGCAGTTGGCCACACATTTTTATTTTCAACCACATTATATTATATGGATTGAAAGTAAAGATTTCCAGAAGGTCAGCTTCAGTGGATCTTTCCCCATCCTGATTGCATAACCTGCATCTAAGAATGATCTTATGAACATAGGCTCTATAAACCAGCCAAGCCAATCAAACCTCTTGAGGGGGCCTACATGGTCACAATTGTCTCCAGTTCACCTTTATGCTAATTAAAGCAGTTAAGACATTAGTAAATCATGCTAGTTATCTAAGGATTTGCTGGCTTCTCTCTATATATGACCTGACTGATTTTTTTATTTTTAACGGTGGACTAGATAATTCATTTCAACCTAGTTGGCATAAAAATCATTTGTTGTTCTTTGTTTTCCATACTTGGAGTTGTAGGACCAAGCCTACAAGAAGAAAACAACTCTGTGCAGCCTATTATATGGCTCTCAGACTATGGGAGCTCTCTTGGTCAAGATTCTACCTGCTAACAATTGTGAGGATTTTGAAATCTCTTATTTAACCAAATCCCCAGGCAAAAGAAACTAATGAGTGCATTGCTTTCAGAAGCAGCAAGAATCAAAGATGGAAAAGGAAAGAAAATCAAATAGCTGAAGGTGGCATGCAAACTACACTCAGAAATGAGTTCAGTTTCACAAGTACCAGCAGGAAAAGTTGGGAAACTCAGCAATAAAACATTAAATCAAGAAGTCACTTAAACCCAAAGTCCTTATGGTTCCTCTGTGACTTGGGCCAAAATGGCACCAAAATGTCCTTTAATGAGTTACAAGAAATCTAAGGTCTGTCAGCAGTGGCTGACCTTTAATGACGCAAGCAGTGTACTGAAGCGTGTTTTAGGCCACAGTTGTTGAGACTCTCTAGAATGAAACAAAACACGCATTGATTTTCTGTAGGCAAATTCCAGTATTCCAGTAAGTCAAAAAGTGTTTTTGCAAGATAATGCCTGTAGTCTGAGACATGATGTAACAAACCCTGAGACACTGAAGGCTGTGAAGTCCCTCACCCTCTGATTGGGTTTTGCCATCCTAACGTCTCTTGGGTTGCTCAGTCTGGGTACATTTTTTGCTTCCCCACCCTTTTACATGCCATCACCTCTATAGGAAGCTTCATGGTTAAGATAGTTGCATTTAATCCAAACTCGATAAAGATAACGAAAAGTAATGTCATTGAAGGAGACGCATGACAAATATCAAGACTCCTTTCCTTTTCTCATATCCCCCTTGGAAAAATAGGTCATGGATTTGCCAAATGAGAATGAGAGTGTAGTGTTTTCAGTTGAGCTTCAGGTTTGTAAAGCTCAGTGAGAGTGTATGTGAGTTTGTCTACCTGTAAACATGCTGGATCTTATCATGCAGGATTACCCAGAAAATATAACATTTGCAGGTGTCAGATGCATCTAATGCCCACAACCCCACCATCTTGGGCCACCATTTCTCTTCTCTACCATCATCTATAATAAGAATGGCTAACTTTCATTTAATACTTTGAATATGCCAGGCACTGTTTTTAAATACTTGGCATGCAATCACTCATTTAATCTTCCAAATAATCTTCAGAAGCAGGTACTATTATTATTCCCATCTTCCCAGTAAGGAAACTGAGTGACATAGAGGCTGAAGGCCTTGCCAAGGTCATGGAGCCAATAGGTGACGAAGCTGGCGTTTGAACCCTTGGCTCTCAATTCCAAGATATTTGCTAATTCACAGAGTTTTGTGAGGATTTGAACATTTCTGAACACATAATAAGGGCCAAATACTATTTAGCCCATATTAGAATAAAAATATTCTATTTCTATTATCCTGTTTGTTTATTAATTATGTTTTTATATACCATCTTAAAGATTCTGACTTACATGCTCATTATACTCCTTCCTTGGCTTCTCTTCTCAAAATATTGAGTAATTAGGCACCATGCGTATGTATAATATTTGGTTTTACTAGTTGATGAGTAACCTGCTAACTAAAATGTTAAAGGCTTAGCCCAGCCCACAGGCATTTTTACCAGCCTACACAAATTTCATCATTGCTCCCCATGATTCCTGGAACCAGCAGTTTCACAATCTCCAAATTTCTCCCAAAGGAGTGGACCACTGAAGTCTTATTTGTCTGCTTTCAACCCTTCAAGGATTCAGTTTGCCTGCAAAGAAGAACTTCATTCAGGCTGGACTAGAAACAAACACAGAAACATCAGCAGGGTGACCAGCTTGCTCAAGGCTGAGGCTTGTTCCGGGACGATCGGCATCATTCTGAGAACAAGCCCACACAAGCTGGTCATGATGGCAGTTGAGCCCGGGCCCCCCCGCTGCACCTGTCTTCCTCACAGCTCACCGTGGCCCTACCATCATCTGAAAAACCGAGATGTGATAGATTCAATATCATGCCAGAGATTTTATGCCTAATCATTTAAATTCCCTAAGGCTAATCTTCAAGGAAATGATGGAAAAATAATATCAATAGCTTGCAAAAGTTAATTCTCACACCATCAAAAGCAAGTGTAGCATTTCATCCAGTCCCACTTATTTAATCCGCCAGCCAGGACTTCCTTTTCATATGTTACAGACTTCTCCTAGGATGGAATGACGCCTTCTGCTATAAACAGTTGGTGGGTTGTTTAATGTAGTTATAGGTGAGGGGGTTTCCCCACTGCTCCACTTTCTCACTATTGTCACTTCTTTTTTTTCAAACTACACCCTCCAGAAAGCACAATATACAAAACCAATAGGCTTGCTTTCAATTAAAGTCCTCAGGCTCTCAGCCTGAACGCAACACCCCAACATCAATGAGAAGGGTTTTCTAAAAACAGAGAAACACAGAACTATGATTGAGAGGCTCACGTGATGGATAATGATCTGAGAATGTTTCTGTACAGGCATCCAGTTAATGAGCTTTAATGTTCCTGACAGCTCAGATTGCTCTGGGCTGATGCTTGGTCTACAAGTTGTCTTTTTTGGTGTGTGTGTGTGTGTGGTTTTTTTTTTTTTTTTTTTGGTGAAATCTTAATCCACTAAGATATATTTGAGGTTTAACAATCAAAATGTTTACATGTCCTCAAATGTTCCTCTGCTTTTTAAGTTCTGGCCAACAGAACTATGAAAATTACATCCCAGGTGTAGTCTGAATGCTTTTTTGAAATATTTATTTGAAAAATAAAGGAATTAGTAATTCACTTCAGGGAAAAAGAAAATGCTGATCATTAAAATGCATTTATGGAGCAAAAGCTACAAATTTACCATTGGTTGTGATGAGCAGAAAGAGGCAGCAGATGTCTTGAATGAAGTTCACCAGTGAATTATACAAATATTATAGTCTTTGATATGATTTAATCTGGATTATTCACCCACTGGCAAATATTGCATAAAAGTCAGAATTTTGTGCCTTTGTGTCACTGCTGAAATCTATAGCATTATTTTGCAAATTCAAATTTTACCTAGCAGCTTTATTCACCAAAGACATTAAATTATTTTATTGACTAGCTCTATTAGGGTTCTCTAGGGAAACAGAACCAACAGGAATTATCTCTAAATATGAGATTTTATAAAAGTGTCTCACACAACGTGGGGATGCATGAGTCCAAATTCCATAAGGCAGGCTGTGAGCTGGCAACTCTGATGAAGGTCTTCAATGAACTCCCCAGGAGTCTGGCTGGCTGAAGGAAAAGTGAAAGTTCTCTCTTCTCCATTAAAATTCTTCAACTGATTGGATTTCCTCATTGAGGAAGATGCTCCCTTTGTTGATTGTAGGTGTAATCAGCTGAGATGCAATCAATTGATGATTTAATAAAGCAGCTATTTGATTTATAACCAGCCATGAAATGTTCTTGCAGTAAAGGTTAGGCCAGTGCTTGCTTGACCAGACAACTAAGCACCATGACCTGGCCAAGTTGACCCATGAACCCAACCATCACGTGCTCCATCACATTAAGAGAGAATAATGTTGACCTGTATCTTCAGAAGGCAAAGCAGCTATAACAAAAATAGATTCTCAGATACTAGTTCTGTGAACACAGTGCCCTCTCCCACAGCATACAGAGACATTGTTAACCAAAATAATTGTCTGTCCAACTACTTGTTTGCATTACATAATTCAAATTCATTGTTTTCACCAAGCCAATTCATTGTTCCCAGACTATTTATACATCCCCATGATAATGTAGGCTCCATGAAGTCATCCAAAACAGCTGGATCGGTGCCCACAGGGATCATGGTCCTCAGTAAATATTCACTGTAAATAGTCACTTACATTTCTTTCAAAAAAAAATTAGTAAGAACTATACCTAAGTCACAGGATGACTCCACTTGCAGCCATCCGATACCAACGTAACAGATCTGGCCATCACCCTCTCTTAATGTGATGGAGCATGTGGTGGTTGGGTTCATGGGTCAACTTGGCCAGGCCATGGTGCCTAGTTGTCTGGTCCAGCAAGCACTGGCCTAACCCTCCCCAGCTCTGATGATCCACATTTCGTTGGCTGCTCCGAGGGGCACCATGTTCATAGACTACAATGGAAATTGTGCCCCTGAAGTTGGTCATGTGACACACTTGGTTGGTTTTACTGATTCATCATCATCCACAGAGAAATGTTGTACAGTCAATGTTTACTTCTAAGTAAGGCACTTAGTATGCACAGGTCACTCTTCTAAGATTTTATACTTTTATTCATCACAATACTCCCATGAGGAAGGTACCAATAAGGAAACTGAGTCACAAAGAGGCTGCATTCCCTACCAGTAAAGCACTAGGATTCAAATACAGGCATGCGATGCTAGAGTCCCTGCTCATAACCGCTATACTGTAACACCTCTCCAATGATTTCAAATAATGTTTTCAACCAAGTTCTAGTACAACAGCACCAACGAATATGAAGAGTTACTTGTAGAGTCTGCATTTCCTACATAGATTTAACTTTGTAAACTAACGCAAAACAATACTCTCATAATCTAAAGTAGTCTTGGTGACAGGGATCAGGGTTAAAAACAACAACAACAAAAACCCAAAGCCTCCATCTCTTTATATATTCAGTTGTGCCATATTATTAGATTGGTTTAAAAGGAACCTTCTAGAAACAGATTAAGGAATTTAATCAGGAGCCAGTGTGAGTTACTCCTTTTGAGGTCACTGCAAATAACCTGAATCAGGTAGGGCCTGAGTCCCACATCTGCAAATTAAGTGGGAGAAGCTCCCTGATGACTCTACTCCGCACAAGCCTTTCCTTCTTCACCGTGACAACATTGATTTTATGCTCCATGGAGGTTAGAGCCAGACAGGTGATGCAGCACTGTGGTTCATGTGCTGAGCTCCGGCCCCATCCTGCTGGGAACTCAGAAGGAACTGGGTGTGAGTCCTGGCTCCCATGGAGGACAGGCTGGCCAAGTTCCTCAGTCACGCCAACCTCAGGTACTTTAGCTGAGTAATTTGGAGGAAAATAGCACCTACCTATTAGGATTGCCATGAGGGTTAAATGAGATAATGCATTTAAAGAACAACGCTAAGCCTTCGCACATATTAAGTACTCAAAAACGGCCCTCCAGAATGTTTCCCAATTTGCCCCTAAGTCTAAAGGGAGGGTTTCTAAAACTTACTTTTCTGTATATGTCTTTGTGCTTAGTACTTACAATGCTCAATTCATATTGAAAGACTGGCAAATAAGACAAAAGCTGAGAGCTAATTCTCTACCTATAAAGTCCAAAAAGAAATTTAAAAAACTAGCAAATAAGTGGCTTGTCGTGTGGTCTTTTGATCATTCTGTTGAGATTTGTATTATCAGAGTTCTTCATTTTATAAATCACAGGAATAACCTCAGAAAGCCTCAGACATCCTCATAGGAGGTTAAATATTTAAAACAGAGCTGTTCATGAACCTTGAAAATGTCCAGACAAGCATATGCTAAAAACCCTTTGGAAAGCCCCATGTGGCACAGGGAGGCAGGGTGGCTGGAGCGTCCAGTCAGAGACACACTCGAGGCACAAGCTCCCAGCTGTCGGGGGCCGTCCACCTTGGGCAGAGCCCACAGCCTCTTTGCAAGAATGAGGTCACCCTAGAGTCCAGATGGGGAGATGGCTGCAGAAGAAGACATGTCTGAGCCCAGATGTGGGAGGAATTGGGAATAACAGCCATAATGGGAACAGGAAATGAGAGTTAGGTCAGCCCAATTGCATAGTTGCTGAAAAAGCAAAACTTAGCCATATGGTGTAATTTTCATGCTCCATAATGTTTACCACTGATCAGCAACCTCACTAATAAGTTAGGCTGTCACAGTGAAAAAACAAAAATCCAAAGATGTCCATCAGTCTCTGTTTCCACCACAGACAGTCTTCCCAAGTTCCTCCCTGGGCTCTGAGTCAACATGTCACCAGATCAAAAGAGCCGTCCCATTTAAATGTTTCAATTGCAAAACATTTTTTTTCCCTACTGTTTAGAGCTAATACAACCAACTTTGCAAGAACTTTGAAGGCTGGAGAAAATTTCACTAATATGGCAAGAAAAAAAAATAGATTCAGTGATAATAAAAGAGCAAGCCCCTTCCCGATGGTACACACAGACATGTATGTTTGGAGTGTACATACATTCACAAGCTCACACATATACATGCACGAGCACAACACCCACTCAGTGTTTTTATCCTTTAACTGTGAAGTTATATTGAGAAAACTGTTGCTGGGTCTCTGGACTAGGAGAGCAGTGAGACATTAATCTCTCAAGATGATTAGCTTACATTGCTCCTGGAATGGTATTGACCTCACCCTTGAGAGTATGTCCAAGATGGTCTGACAGCCTGAAAACTTTGGTTTAAGACTCCGCCACTCTGCCCTTGACCTCACATGGACTTTGACGTCTTTTTGACTGTTGATAAAACTTTAAGACCTGGCCATGTGGTCTGACAGAATTACCAGCACCAATCCCTATTAATTATTTTAGCTATACTATTTCGAAAAATTCCATTATTTTACTCTTCAACGTGCACCAGCATGTTTAAAACTTGGGAAGCATCCTATACAAAGTCTGTGATCATTCCATTTGCTGAAAGCTTTACAGTCTCTGTGTCATATCACCTAATTATAAAACACCTTATATCAGTCTTTCATTGCTTCATATATATTAAGCTGAGCTGTTTTCTGAAGTGAAGTGGGTCCAGAAAGATGGAATACTTAGGGAAAATGCTTAGGAGGAAAGTTATTTTTAATTTTCTATTTTTAAAACAAGAATACAGAGGAAGACAGAATCTACTGAGTTGGGTAGTTGGTGATATATTAGCGTATATCAGAATTAAGTAGATTGTCCCAGATTTCATCTCATTTATCAAAGAGAAAGATGGTCAAACTAGACAGAAAGATATGGACAAACTTAGGTAAAGAAAACAGAGCCTGAGCCAAGAGAGGAAAATATGATACTAGCAAACTGGAGCAAATGAATTTAAATCCTGTAGTGCAGAAGAAATTGTATCTTCAAGATAAAATTACTGGACTCTTTAGAAAACCACAATGCATGAAGGAAAAGGAGATCTTAGAAGAAAGAGGACTAAGGAGTTTATCTGAGTACAAACTCAATAAAATCCATCATTCAATAACTCATTCATTATCAAATATATGTCAGAAAGTTTCTAGTGTCAGGAACGATCAAGTATGTGTCAGGAATTGTTTTAGGCACTGGAGGTTTGCAGAAAACAAGATAGATACAGTCCCCACTCTCATGGAGCTGACATTCTAGTGATAGAGAGAGAAATTAAACAAATAAACATATAATAGCATCTGGTGATAAGTGCCAGGAAGAAAAGTAAAGCAGAGTAAGGAAGGAGAATGTGACTCTGAGGAGATGTGGGGGTTCTATTTTAGATAGAGTAGTTAAGTGTGGACTTCCTGAGTAGGTGTCATAAATGAATTGAGGGAAAAGCCAAGCAAGGACCCAGGGAGAACATTCCAGGCATGGGAGACAGCATGTATGAGTTTTGAGGAAGGAAGGGACTTGGTGTGTTCAAGAAAAAGAAAGAAGGTCCATGTGAGGAGATGGAGACGAGTGAAGTAGGATAGGTAATCAGGGGTCAGATCATGGAGGGTTTTGAATGAATTGGAAGATACTAAAGAGTTTTGAGTAGGGGATTGCATAATCTGATGCACATCTTAAGATTTTTCTCTCTGCTATGTAGAGAATATATTAAATAGGGGTCCGGAGAGGAAACTCTGAGACAAGTTAAGAGGCTATTTCATCAGCCCAGGAGAGAAATGAAGGTGACTTGGACTGGGATGGTAGTGTGGAGCTGATGCTATGATTTGAAATAAGAGTAGATGGGACATGTCAATGGATTGCTTGCAGGAAAGGAGTCAAAGATGACTTCCAGGTTGTGGCTGGAGGAATTGGGTACATGGTGTGCCATTTACTAAGATGGGAACAGGGTGGAGAATCAAAAGGTTTATGGCAATTGAGACTATCAACAGTGTAACGTGACTGCTAAAAAAGCTATCAGTCTTGGTCCATAAAATTAACCTCAACAAATTTTAAAAAATAGAAATCATACAAAGTATTCTCTCAGGCCACAAAAGAATTGAAATGGAAATCAGTGTAACAGAAAGACAGCTACAAAATCCCCAAATATTTGGAGAGTAAACAATGCACTTCCAAATAACCCATGAGTCAAACAAATCTCAGGAGGAATTAAAAAAATATTTTGAACTAAATGAAAATGGAATAAAACTTATCAAAATTTGTGGGATGTAGTAAAAGTAGTGTTTAGAGGGAAATTTATAGCATTGAGTGAATATATCAGAAAAGAAGAAAGATATAAAATCAACACTCTAAGCTCCCACCTTAGGAAATTAGAGAAAGAAGAGCAAAGTAAATAAATACAAAGTAAGCAGAAGTGAAGAAGTAATAAAAATTAGAGAGGAATTCAATGACATTGAAAACACAGGAGCAATAGAAAAAAATCAATGAAACCAAAAGCTTATTCTGAAAAAGAAAAAAAAAAAAAAGAAAGAAAAGAAAAGACATATATTACTGTAACAAAAATGAAACAGGGATCATCACTACTGATCCCATGGACATTAAAATGATAATAAAGGAATATTATGAACAACTCTGTGCTCACAAATTTGATAACTTAGATGAAACGGACAAATTACTTCAAAGACACAATCCACCAAATCTTACATAAAGAGAAACAGATACTCTGAATAAGTCTATGGCTATTAAAAAAAATGTAATCAACAATTAATAAGCTTCCAAAAGAGAAAGCACCAGGCCCAGGTGGTTTCACTGGTCAATTCCACCACACATTTAGAGAAAAACTGATAACAACTCTCTTCAACCTATTCCAGAAAATAGAAGCAGAAGGGATATTTCCTAACTCATTTTATAAGGGTAGTATTATTCTAATTCTAAACCTGGACAACTACATTATAAAACAGGAAAATTACAGACTGGGAATAAGACAAGGATGCCTCTGCTCACCACCCATATTGAACATTGTACTAGTTCTAGTTCATGCAGTAAGACAAGAAAAGGTATACAGATTGGGAAGGAAAAAATAAAACTGTCTTTCTTTGTAGATGATATGATTGTCTACACAGAAAATCCCAAAGAACTAACAGAAAAACTCCTGTAACTAACAAGCAATTAAAACAGGGCTGCAGGATACAAGATTAATATACAAAAGTCAATTGCTTTCCTATGTATCAGCAATGAACAAATGGAATTTCAAATTAAAAACACACCACCATTTGCATTAGCACCAAATAAAATAAAATAAATACTTAGGTATAAATCTAACTATATATGTGTGTGTGTGTGTGTGTGTGTACCAAATAAAATAAAATAAATACTTAGGTATAAATCTAACTATATATATATGTGTGTGTGTGTGTGTGTGTGTGTGTGTGTGTGTGTGTATATATATATATATATGATCTATATGAAGAAAACTATAAAACTCCGATGAAAGAAATAAAAGATCTAAATAAATGGAAAGATATTCTATTCCATGTTGACAGGTAGGAAGACAATATTACTAAGATGTCATTCTTTTCAAACCAATATATAGATTCAATACAATACCAGTCAAAATCCCAGCAAATTATTTTGTGGATAGCAACAAATTGATTCTAAAGTTTGTATGGAAAGACAAAAGACCCAGATTAGCCAACACAATACTGAAGAAGTACAAAGTTGGAGGACTGACACTATCTGACTTCAGGACTTATCATAATAAAGCTATAGTGATGTCAGTAAAACTACAGTGATCAAGACAGTATGCATGTTACTGGTGAAAGAATAGACAAACAGATGAATGGAACAGTCTAGAGGTTCCAGAAATAGACTCACAAAATATAGACATACGATCTTTAATAAGGGAACAAAGGCATTTCAAGAGTAAAAGGATTGTCTTTTCAACAAATCGTGCTGGAACAACTGGACATCCACTTGCAAAAAAAATGAATCTAGACACCACTGACCTTATACTTTCCACAAAAATCAACCCAAAATGGATCATAGACCTAAACATAAAAAGCAAAACTATAAAACTTCTAGAAGATAACATAGGAGAAAATCTAGGTGAACTTGGGTTTGGTAATGTGTTCTCAGATATAACCCCAAAAACACAATCTGTGAGAGAAAAATAATAAGCCAGACTTCATCAATGTTAAAATTTCCACTCTGCACAGGACACTGTTAAGAGAATGAAAATACAAGCCACAGACTAGAAGAAAATATTTGCAAAACACATATCTGACAAAGGACTTCTATTCAAAATACACAAAGAACTCTTAAAATTCAATAATAAGAAAAACAACCAAATTAAAATATGGGCAAAAGAGCTGAACAAACACCTCACCAAAGAAGATATGCAGATAGAAAATAAATATTTGAAAAGATGCTCAGCATCATATTCAGTGGGGACTTGCAAATTAAAACAACGAGATACCACAACATACCTAGTAGAATGGCTAATACCCGAACCTCCAAATGCTGATGAGGCCAAATGCTGATGAGGATGTGAACAACAGGAACTCTCGTTCACTGCAGGTGGGAATGCCGCCACTTTGGAAGAGTTTGGCAGCTTCTTATAAAGCTGAATGTCAGCCTACAATATGACCCAGCAATTGTGCCCCTAGGTGTTTATCCAAAGGAGTGTCCTTTTTTTTGTGCATGAAAACTTATATGCACACAAATGTTTACTGCAACTTTATTCATAAATGCCAAAAACTGGAAGCAAACAAAATGCTCTTCCATAGATGAATGGATAAACTGGGGCACATCCATACAATGGAATATGATTCAGCAGTAAAAAGAAATGAGCCATCAAGCCACAAAAAGACATGGTAAGAACCTTAAATACATATTACTAAAGTGAAAGAAACCAGTCTGAAAAGTCTACATACTGTATTATTCCAACTATATGATATTGTTGAAAAGGCAAAACTATAGAGACAGTAAAAAGATCAGTGGTTGTCATGGTTAGGAGGAAGGGTGGGGGGAAAGGATAAAATAGATGGAGCACAGGGCATTTTTAGGAAGTGAAACTATTTTGTGTGATACCATATTGGTGGATACTGACTACACATTTGTCAAAACCCCACAGAATTTATACACAAAGAGAGAACTCTACTATGAGCTTTAACTACTAATCATTTATCAACATTGGTCCATTAGTTGTAACAAATATACCACACCAATACAAGATATTAATCATAGGGAAAACTGTGAGGTGGGGAGCAGTATATGAGAACCCTGTACTTTCCATGCAATTTTTCTGTAAACCTAAAACTGCTCTAAAAGTAAAGTATAGTATTTTTTAAAAAGCTATGTCTTTGACTACATACATAGAAAGATAGTATCCAGATCAAAAGGACACTAGAGACCCTCTCTACTGTGCACAGTTTGGACCACATCCTAACCACTCTGTTCAGTCCTAGATCCTACCTTTCAAAGAGAAGTACATTCAGAGGAAGGAGTCCAGGAAGGAGAAGGGATTCTTGTGATAAAAGCTTGAGGAAACTGGGAGATAGAGAAGAGATTTTACTAGGAAAAGTGAAAGCATCCCATGGTAGTTGTCCTCAAATATTTAAAGGAATTTAATTTATGCTGCATGACTCTAAAAGGTACTTGGGTAGAGGTGGGTAGAAGACAGGAGGAGGACGGCTTCAGAAGAGCTTTTTTGATCAACTGGTGTTGTCCCTGGAACTGCTGGAGGAGAGATGGGCAACCACTTATTGGGGGGGGTTGCCTCAGATACTCAGTTGGATCAGATGATATCGAAGTCCTTTCCATCACAAGGATTATGTGACTCTAGATGAAAATTTCCTGGATAGGAGCCAACTTGCTCTTCTTTTAAAATCTCCAGTAGTATACACAGAAGAGGTTTAAAATATACTTGACAACTCTACCATTTTTGACTAGGTTGGCATTCACAACTAGCCAATGAAACCATTTAAATAATTGCTAAATTTATTATTATTTTAGGTGTTTGGTGTGTGTTGTGATGGTGATAAAGAAATCTGTTCTGTGCAATAAAATCCCAGATCAATCCTTTCAATTATTAACAGTAGACTAAAAGTCATGGTTACCAGGGATAACATGAAACCCTAATAAGTCGCTTGGTAAATCCCCATGCCCTTGAAAAAGGCTGGATGGAGGGACTGCCTGGTGGGGTGGGAAGAGGTCCAGTTAGACCAGCAGGTGACCTTGAACAAGTTTCACGAACTCTCTGAGCCTCTATTCCTTCCTGTGTAACACAGGAATGATCATTTGGATTTCACATGATTGTTGTAAGACTAAAAGGAGATAGTCCACTTAAGCCATCTATCACAGTGCCTGAACCTTAATAAGTGGTTACTGTTATTTCATCGCTGTAATTATTCACAAACGTCAAATCATTTCTATATGTTGGGCTGACCAGTCTTTGGGGTGGGACCTTTCGAGAGCCTTCATTCAATAATGTTTAGAGTGCGGTGCTGAGGCTCCCTGATGGATCATCTATAAAAAGAGGGTAGGATGACCTTTAAGAGCCTCTCAGCTCTCACAGTCAAAATTTCTATGAGATTTACCACCATGGAGGGTATTAAAAAAAAAAAATACGCTGAAGTTCCAAAGTTAGAATTAATAAGAAATTTTAGTAGAAGTGGTTGAATATGCTATGACTATGTGGAAATAAATAACTTTTCTTCATGCTCATTAGAAAATATTATGAAAAAATATGACATTCATAATAGCAGTACAAGCTATAAAATACTACAAGGTAATTCTAGCAATATGTGCACGAGACCTGTACAAAGAAAACTTCAAATAGGTCCAGAAAAATATAAATTAATTTTGAATAATATGAGACATAAGGTTCTCAAATGGCCAAACTACATATTGCAATCATATTAGGTTATAGACAAATTAAATTGTTTCTTTAGAGCATATCCAATAGAACCGAGCAGCACTTTTCTTCCTTTTAAGGTACCTGACAAAAAAAATTTCAAAAGTTTATGAGGAAGAATACAAATGAAATAGCTAAGTACATTTTGAAAGATAAAAGACCATTTTCGGAAAGGCTGGGTACAATACCAGAGTTTTGTACCCACTGGATACACATGGATACGAAAAGTTCCAGATGAACCCAAGAGCTACATGGAGAGTCTAAACCTTAGAAATTGGAAAAAAATGAGTGAATATCTATCTTTGCTCTAGTAGGGAAGGACTTTATAAGCTTAAGAGGAAAAAAGAAAAGAAAAGAAATAACACATGAGAATGCTGATTATTTAAACACATAACAGTTTACAATATGTCAATTAAAATAATATACACCACTGCCACAGTTTTAATAACCTGGCTGGCCAGAGCCAGCAGTCCAAGGAAGATGGTATATTTTGCAAAACAGACATACGGACAGTGAAGGCTCTTTTCTTTCCCTCCTTTCCTCATCCAAGAAGAAGATCGTTAGAAACAGATACAAGAAGTTCCCCGCAAAACGTCTAGTCCAATTTTCAACACAAGTTGTCCGGAAGACCTTTCATCCATCTGACACAGAAGAACCTAATTAATGTTTAATTGTGGAGAGGGGGGAGTGGGAGGAGGATAGGAAATTCACCACTCCGTGAACAGCAGTGTGAACAAGCTTCAAAACTCTCCCGCTGTTGCAGCGGCTTCCACTTCCCAGCGCTTCTCAACCACATGACTCAGATGATTTCCCGTCATGTCCCTCCAACTCATTCCAGTTTGTCAAGACTTCTCCCCTTTTAAGCACTGCGCTCTCCCTGGAGTGTCCTTTCATCGTTTCTTGGATGTGACAAAAGTGCCTTAGTCTGTCCCATCAACCTTTTTTAGCTGACTTTACTACCCTTAAGGAACCAAAATAAAAGCCCTTCCTCATGTCTGTTCTTAATTTGTCGGTGTTCATTTTGCATGTATCCCTTCTTTGTTCTGTCCTTTGCTTCAG
Source organism: Choloepus didactylus (assembly GCF_015220235.1). Classification (NCBI taxonomy): domain Eukaryota; kingdom Metazoa; phylum Chordata; class Mammalia; order Pilosa; family Megalonychidae; genus Choloepus; species Choloepus didactylus. Next base: position 24,048,514 of record NC_051323.1, on the reverse strand, counting down.
ACAGAAAGCAATCATCCAGCCTGAAATGTATCTATAGCTAAGGCTCCATGTAAATTACAGAGAGAGATGATAAATTTCATGGCCTGGTTATGGTAAAAATGGCAAATTTCACAGTTTGTCATGGATTAATAGAAAGGGAAAACAAACACAAATGAAGTCATCCCAATTGTTAGAAATAATTCCAGAGTGACTATTTGATGAATTTAAACAATGGGATGGAATGCAGGCCATTCAACACGCAAGCCACGATTTTAAATTGAATAAAGAATCTTGTAGTTTTATACTCAAACTTCCTCATGTTGAAGGTCGAATTCAAGCACACTTACACTTCAGCCTGAACTCATGGCTAATGAGCAATATGTAAATTCCAAAAACTTGAGTTTACCCTCCTTCACAGAGACGTAAAGCATCCATGAAATGTTTTCACGATGAACCACGGACTGCAGATTTTTAGGGTCATCGGTGACATCATGATAGATGAGGAGATTTATCTACATGTTTGGAAACGTTACACAGCTCAGTTGAACCACCTGGAAAATGTCTTTAAAAGATTAAGGAACTGAGCCCATCTTCATAGTTCATTCCTTTTAGTTCTAGTTTCAACTTTATTCCCTTTCTTTGCTCATTCTCAATTACTACTACAACCTTGTGAAAAACGTGTTGTCCAGGACTTCATTCACCATGGGACTCCAAGGAGGGTCTAAGGAAAGAATTGAGTAATCCATCATCATCTCCTTAAACTCAGATTCTGCAGCCGGGGATTTAGCCTGGCATTCCTGCGGCTTTGTAACGGTTTCTTCACATTGTCTAAAATCCTTCAAAAGAATTCCTCGTTGTTTAAGAACCTGAGCAGTGTTTTTACACTGTACCTCGTTTTTGTGTCTGTATTTTGCTTATGGTCTGCATATTCCTTGTGTTTTATATATGGCATTCATGTATAGGGTCTAAAGAAAAACCAGATTCCAAGATTACAGCACAATCACATATAGTTAAAAGATTCCCTAGAGCTGATCCTTTCTGGATTCCAGACAATTGTCAGTCCAATCAAGTTGACTATAAAAATTTAGTCTGAATAATTCATTTAATTATTTTGGATTCTCCCACAGAAATGAAGACCCATAAAGAGAATGCAGATGCTAGCATACCTAGAGGTAGGAAAATGAATAAATGGAGATACATGCCCTCAAATTCTAAAGATTTAGAGACTCCCCAATACTCTAAGGTAGAATAGGCACAGGACATTCTGAAGGGTTTATATAAGACAAGTCCATTCAAAGAAGGAATTCTTGATTTTTCATCTTTGCATCTGAATAGACCGCTATATTAGAAGTAATCGTATTTGGCTTATTGTCACTTTGAAAATCATGACTAACTCACCTGGAAATTGGAAATAAAACAGCAAAAGGTAATCAGATACTGATGCCTCTTGTTTTTACTCTTTGGGGAGATTTTCCAGTATATAGAAGAGAAGATAAAGAAACGACTTTTGCTTCACCTTCAATCCCTTCAATCCCTTGTATAAACACTCTGTTCCACACTCTCACCTTGCTTACATGTCCCGTTGTAACTTCCCTGTGTTATGTATGACTTACCTACACACCTAGTTTGTAAGTAGAGTCTTTGCCTTCTTTCAATCCATCCAGGAGAACACTTCAGGGCAACTAAGGCCCACATCAATGCCATCCGCTGCACAGCTTGCCAGTTTAGCTGCAGTCATTTGCAACAGGTCTTCCTAAATCACTGCTAAGGACGCAAGTCTCCAGAGCTCCATGGAACACCCCCACTTAATATTCCCAGCACTGCCATAGAAAACAGTTTCATATGCAAATGCAGCCACTCAGCTTTCTGATCATAGAAGCTCCACATTAAGGAAAGGCTGCTGGAACATCTGGCGTCCCATCAAGTTCCAAATATCACCATCAGTAAAGAGTGAGCTCGACTCCGGGTGTGAGGATAAAGGCACTCGCCTCTGGTTGAGCCCCCATTCCATATTGCTGATTGAATCTGAATAGGATAGCATTTGCTTTGACTAAGTCTGTGACAGATTATACAGGTTCTAGCGGATATGGCAGAACTTAAATCCGAACTTGTTTTAAGGCCAGGGAGTCTCGTGTGTTCAGTGGTGCTTGGAAAAGGATGCGACATAGATTAGAACTCTTAACTCTACCTTTCATTTTTCCTCATTGCTAGCCTTTTCCCAAAATATTGTCCTAATATTTTCATTCTCTGAAAAGAGGGCTGAAATTTTCCAAGGGGGAAATACCATTGAGCAAGTCTAGAGGAAATAATTTCTTTCAAAAAATCAGCAGGCTGAGCAAAGATGAGAGTTGGTAAAAAACTGAGACCTAAATAAACCAAAAAGGGTCTCAAAGCAGTGGCCAAAGGCAAGGGGCCCAGAAGCAGAATGGAAAGCAGGGATCCAGAGCTAGAATCCAAAACCCTAAAGGGCATGATCAAAAGTGGCAGAAATACCAACAGGCTCTAGTCTAAATAATGAGTTACAGAAGATCGTTTTGGTTTGTTTGCTCTCATGTTGGCTGCAACCTCATGCTTAATTAGGCCGTAGGTTTAAAGAACAAAGAAACACATGTATATTGCCCCTTCTTTAGGTTTCTTTCATTTCATAGACAAATGACAAGTTTTCCTGGGCTTATCCAGTGCAAAATTCTGACCCAATCTGGAGTATTCTTCAAGCGGGAGGCTGGCACCATTGACCTCTCTTTTTGACCCTATCCAGTGTTCCAGTAACAGCTGGTAGGTCTTTTTAACTGGCCTGAAATTTCTCCAGGTATCTCAGCCATGGTGGCAATCAGCATAATTAGTGGTTAACAGCATAAACCATGAGGTTAAATTAACTTAAATATGGTAATGCAAACCTCATCTTGCCACTTACCTGATGCAGGGCTTTGAGAAACTACTTAGTCTTTTTAAGGTTCAGATTCCTAATGTTTAAAATGGGTATTCTTCAAGATTTATGTATTAGTCAGGTAAGTAAGGCTGGCTGCTAGGACAATGACGATGATGATAATGATAATGGTACATCTTAGCTGCTTAGCCCAACAATTAATTTCCTCCTGATGTAAGACAGGTGCTTCTCCTCCAGGCAGGTGCAGTTGCACCTAGTAAGTAGTTCTGATTTGGAGCTTTCCACTGACTCCTCTGAATCTGCCCTGGAAATGAGGAAAGCCAGTGAGCAGAGAATCTCATGAGAGATTGTAGTGTCCAGGAATCCATTCACACCCCATTGACTAGAACCAAACCCATGGTTCCTCCCAGATTCAAGGGGGCTGGGGAATGTGGTTTTTCCTGTGTGCCCAGGAAGAGGAGGGGAACATGGAAAATTCTGAGCACCACTATGCCCTTCCCTAGTCACTGTGAAGGCTGTTCATCTGGCTATGGGCAGTGGATTTACAGAACTGGGCATGGAAGGTCCTGAACACTCAAAGCCAGGTTGTGAACCAAGGAACCAAGGGCTTTAGGTGGATACTTCTTGGTAGATGGGGAGCTGGCAGGGGATGAATAAGGCCATTTTAGTGGTCATGCTCACTATCACCTCTCTGCTTCCCTGGATAAATAAAAACAGGAGCGCCTCAGTTCAATCCAAACTCATGAACAAGAAGGCTGGGATATCTAGGCAAAGCCACTTTTGCAAAGACTGCAGAGATAGCTATGAGTTGGTTTAGTCAGGAAAGGCTTCGAAGCAAACAAAGAACATGATATAAGGTTTCAAATAGGGAAAGAACTAGACAATTGATACAAGAAGAAAAAAATCCATATGCTGTTATCTATATTTGTCACATAGTTACCAAGGATGACAATGGAAATTAAAGAGAGATCATTAAAAATTTTGATCCCAGGGTGAAAATGGTTTTGATGAAAATAGAAAAGACTACCTTCTTCTATTCAACACAATTGTTCCCACCACCACCAAAAAAATTTGTAGGCAATGTATTTTGTTTTCAAGGTAGCCCTGTCAGTCATAGGCTCTGAACTTTATTATACTGGCTTGATGTTTGCAGGTAAAGAAAGAGCTGCCATGTGGCAATTTTCCAAGGAGCATACCTAGTCTTCCTACAGAACTGCCTAAGGGTCTTATGACACAGGTGCTTTTTGTTTTAACTGAATAAAGAAAAGGGGAAAAATTATGTATCATGGGAAAGACTGGATCTAGAAAAAAATAAATACTCAAAAAGTGATCAATAGTTCTTTCCTATTTTCTTCTAGAGTGCAAGAAGTAAAGATCTTTACTACCAACTTCAGAGAAATTCTGGTAGCTTGAGAACTTTTCTTGCCAAAGCATCAGAGTTCCATTGCCTAAGGATACTCTATATATGTTATAATGAGGAAAAAGAACAGAATTACATTTCATGCACCTGCAGATCTTCATCATTTGAGTGATCGCTCCTCATTTATTTGAGTTTCTATAGATGAATGAAAATGTAATTCTATTAAGTAGCACCTGATAATAAGAGACATATGTAGATGCTGATATGTACATATTACCCCATTGTTATATTTATTATATTTTTCTTCATTAGCTTTTCTATTAATGTTAAAACATGATCATGGGTAATGGGATTTAATTAACTTTTATGGATCTATTCCAACAAATAATGAATCCTATTTTTAAAGCATTTTGGAGAGCAGAAGCATTTACTGTCTCTGTGATATCTGTTACCCATAACTAAAACAACTCATTTTCTCCAAAACAATCTCTTCCTCTTAAAGCCCCTAATTCTTGTAATGCTTTCTCCTGGGCTGGTTATTTATCTGTATTTTATCAACTCCACCACTTGCCCTTCTATACTCTGTTCTGTGTCACTGGGCTGAAGCCTACAAACCTGCATTGTCCAAACATCCTTGCCAGCTGGCTTCTTGTTATGTTTCACCAGTTAAAGGAACTGTTGGAAGATTAAAAAGTGGGAAGAAAGAAAGAAGCAGTGGTTTTTTTTTTCTTCTTCATGGGTCCTTGCAATATTCTCTCAGACAATGAAAGTTGGAAGGACCTGGGTTTGAATCTCAGTTCTTCCATTAACTTGCTGTTTGGTCTTTGGCAAATTATTTAACACCTTTAAGACTCCATTTCCCCGTAAATAATAATACTAAAGAAAACTTGCTAATGGTTAGTGAGTACCTACAAGGTACTCTAAATATTCTACCTGCATTATCTATTTTAATACTTACAGCAATACCATCAGATGCATGTTTTGTTCTTCTCATTTTTACAGTTGAGAAAACTGTGGTTTATAAGAGATAAATAATTTGCTGAAAGTCTCACTGCTAGTAAACGGAGGAGGTGGGACTTGTACCCAGGTATCTCTAACCCCAAAGACCAGGCTTTTAAGCTAAAACCTCTGTGAACTTTCTGGGCCTTCATATCTTCATTTGTCCAATGAGAAGGTGGGAAGAGGTGACAGTTCCATTCTGAGCAGATACTTTATGATTCTAATTAAGAATGATTTTCTATTCTGACTTATTGTAATGAATTCAAGCACACCCAAAGCCCAAATTTGGCTGCATTCCAAAATACTGCCTCTGGGAACTCTAATCTAAACAATTTCACAGAACATTCGGTTGATCAAACACTCTTTGAGCAAGTACTATGTGTTGTGCAATTGCTTAATGTTCTGGAGGATATAGGACCCTATACCAATCCCAAAGAACTTACAGTCTGGTTGGTGAGGCAACACAACATATACCAAAAAGAAGATGCAAGTAAAAGGCAGAATAGGATATGAATTAATACACAAAGTGCTAGGCAGACAAGACGGTAGAGAACAATCACCAACAAAGAAAGGAGCAGGGGCCATTTGAGGGAGAGTTTGAAGGTAAGTTTGACCAAAGTGGAGAGCCAGAAGATAGAACAGTGATAGAACATCAGGCAGAGAAGCCAGAAAATAGTTTGGTCAGAGAGTGAAAACCCTTGAATGCCACTTCAAGGAAACTTGACTTTCTTTACTATGCATTGTCAGGTTTTGAACAAGAAAATGACAATTTCTAAAGAATCATGCAGAATTTCAAAATCTTGTTTATGAATCACAATACACAGATGTTTCATACATCTGAATGAATTGATAAACCCTTATGTCATTTAAAATAGGATGGGTTGGACAGGTTCTCATTATTTCAAATATACAAGTCACCCTTACAGACATTCCTTTAAGTGACTTTTGGTTCAATTAAGATACTTTCAACTTAATGTGAATAAAGATCAAAACTCATAGCTAGTGGCAAAGTAAAATCATCAAAGAATTTCAGTCTCTAGAGCTTTCTCTTTCTTCTCATTTATTTTTTAAACTAGTTAGCATTTCATAAGGGGTTATAGAGCTCTCACACAACTCCAACACCTCTGTACATGTTACCCATTCAGTTTTGGAGTCTTACAGTAAAGTTAAAACTCTCTCCCAGGAAGACAGTTGATTGTGTTTTAGGGGATCACCATCCCAACCACTTGGGTGCCTAATGGACCCCTCCTTGTTTTGTGATCTTTAAAAGAACCAAACAAAAAAGCTTCCAGCATTCTCCACCAAGGGTTAGAGACAGAAGAAATCTCTATCTATTAGTATAAAACTTTGTTGTTTTCTCTACTGAATTAACTCCCAATCATTTTCAAGAAAGACCATTTCAATACATTTTTCTGACAGGTAGGAAATTAACTACATACCAGAAGCTATTGAATTCAACTTTAACAGTATCAATAAACATTTCTGATTAAATTATGAAATTGATTTTATAATTTTGACCATTATGTTTTTACATCAATATCATCATATGACAGTAAATGTAGTTACTGCTTCCTTATTGATCTCAGACATGGCACTCTAAAGTACTCATTTGACTATATTACAAAATCAAACTTGATTTCCTGTAGTACTGCAGTAACTTCAGGTCATAATCTAGTCTGAAGAATCAAAATAGATGAATTATTCAGTTATTAAAAGATATATTTTTCCTTGGAGGAAAAGGAACGCTTTGGTCAAGTCATCCTTAATGGTTGTGTTATAGGATATTTCTCCATGTGGGATTGCTTTGTGTGGGTCTCACATCAATATACCATCACCTCCCACTTATGTGTTATCAATCATGTTTCTGGTGAATAATATAAACACCACTTGAAGAGAAAAAAATGTTTATCCTTCCTACACAGGAACTCAACAAAAATACAATGTTTCAATGACTTCTAGAACCCATGTATTGGCCTCAAAATAATACCAACATGTTGCGCAACTGCACTTCCCAGGAGCGCTACATGTCATATGTGTCTTTCAGGAGATAAATTCTTATGGACAAAGCAAAAGGTGATGCCCTGAGTATCCATAGAAAGCTGTGAGTTCTCAGCCTGGAGGCCCACATAGACATTTCATGCTTGCCCAAGTTTCTCACAATATTGAATGTGAGAAACTTACAGAATGTAGGAACGTGGGAACCACCCAAATTGACTCATCTACTACCTCATCAGGCAGATGAGGAGAGCAAGATGTACAGTCATGAAGGGAGTCATGTAGCTGGTTTGTAGTAGCACTAGGACAAGACCCCAAGTTTCTTGGCCCCCAGCCTAACCTTTTATTTATTTCATGTGCACCATGAATTATAATTTTTGAAATAACCTATGAGATGAGACTTAAACCCAAAGCAAATAACAGACTCCCCCCAACCAAACCAATCAGTCCATATTCTAGAAGTTCTGAGGCTGGACTTCTGGGATTATTACCCAGTTCCTATTTTTTTTTTTTTTTTAAGAAATGGGCATCCTGTGTAAGAACTACTGGAAAGAGAAAAGAAGTTCCTGTGCATTTCATAAAGGATCAAGGTATGAATTCTAAGTGGTTCAAGTACCAAAAAAGATAAATACACTTTTTCTATGAGGATCTATATGTCTCTGTCACAGATTTTAGTTTGGAGGGTGAGGTAACATCCACTCCCTCATCACTTTCTCTTCACCCTTGCATTAGTGTTTGCTAAACATGCCTTGCTTGAAATGGTTTCTGTTATGTGGCTAACATTTAAGGCCAATAGAAATACAAACATCCAGTTACAGACCTCCAGAACCCTCAAGGTGGAAGCAACCATCAAGCTCTCAGCTTCCCCAAAGCAAGAGTGTCCCGTGCCCACACCAGAAGATTGCACCACCACATGTCTCAACATTTGTGGAGACGGGACCTTCTCTTTTCTGGGTAGGTCATTCCTTCAGGAATGGTGAACTTTGGAGATTTTTCCTTACAAAGCCCTAAAATCTATCTACTGATTGATTTAATGTATCCAGGGGAAAAGTTTTATTAAAACTGCCACTTTAATAAAAATGAGGCTAGACCTAGATCTTAGTCTCCTATTTTACTATAAACATATCTTCCTGATTTGTTCTGTGCAAGACAAGCACGTCTCTGAAAGAAAAGATATTTCTGGAGAACTTGGAAGACACAAAAGAAGAAAAATCAAATATATTAATTTTACTGGCCTGGATGTTGGGTCTCTACAGGAGACTTGGAAAGGGTGTAGTGGTGGCAGGATGTGGCAGCACCAGTGGTTTCATGCTAATTACAGGCACAGCTGTAATAGGAGGGTGAAGATTCATTCCTTTACCGGGCCCATGGACTGAAGGCCTACTGTGTGCCAGACTGTGCTAGGCTCTCAAGATAGATAATTCAATGAAGCATTTGTTTGGCAACTTCACCAAGAATCTACCGTGCATGCAGCATCCCCGAGACCCCTAGTTGTAACGTGAGCATAAGCCGTCCTGCAGAGCTCACAGCCAGAGGCAGAAACAGCCACGCAGGCATGCAAAGAAGAGTGCAGCAAGTAGAGGGATAGGTCAGAAGGGTCAACAATCAAAAGGGCAAAGCCCAGTTTCCACCAAGGGTTTTTCCAGCTTTGCTTCTCCTGTCTGAATCACCACAACTGGTCTTCCAACAGCCAGTTCTGTTCCACTCAAATTGATCTTCCACCTGATTCTTAATGATGTTTCTAAATCATTGCAGTATTCCTTTGCCCTCTGGTAAAAGAGCACACTCCTTGGTATGGTCTACAAAGCCAGTGATAAGGTCCCCACTCCTCTCTAGCCACATTTCTCACTACCACCCCCACCTCATGGCCTCTTCTCTGACCATTTAGACCTTCCTAAGGGTGCCCAGACACCCAGGGCTTGCTCACCTCTGGGCCTTCGTCCCCATGGCTCTCTTTGCTAAGGATCATCATCTTTCCTTGTATTCTGCATGGAACAAATTCAGAGCGAAGCTTCAGGTCTCTGCCCAGAGGCTAGTTTTTCAGGAAGTATCCTGACCCTTTCAGTCTGGCAATAGAGTTCCTCTTTTGGGTGTCAAGAGCACCCTCAGCTTACCTTGGTTAGAGATTGCAACCTATTGAAATTCTACAACTATTATGGTCCAGACCACTTAGGTGATCAGCTTTGTGACCACCTCACTCAAAAGGAAGGAAAAAGGAAAAAAGGAAAGAAGGAAGGAAGGAAGGAACAAAAAGAAAAAACATACCTATTTCACAGAGGCATTATTAAGGAGTAAATGAAACCATTTTGCCTAGATAAAATCACGTATTTAACCTTATATCTTCCATAGATCCCAACACCTCTTGAGTACTGATAATTATTACTTGATAAATACTTAATAGATGAATGAGTCTCTGAAATGCTGTGAACGGCTTTGAGCCATACCTAGGAGGATTTACAATGTCCATGGACCATATCGTAGGCCCTGACTATTCAGACACCCGTTCAATAACTCGGTACCATAAAAATGTGAGTTTGGTTATAGGTTAAGGACATACTTACTGAGGGATGGTTTGGTCCCTTAGCTGTCGTGAGTATCAAAACCTCATTCTTTAGTTGTTAATTTGTTGAAGTTAATCCAAGGATAGGAAAAGGTAAATAGAATTTCATGGAGCCAGGTCCTACACAGGCAACTACTGCAGTTGAATTGAAGACGTTTATCCTTAACTTTATTCACGAGAGAAGCTTCATTCTTATGAAAATAAACATGGAGTGTCCCTAGGCCTTAAAGCCTGAATTCAAATTTAAAAACAACAGTTTTTTTCAAATTTCTTTCTCCTTAGCTGTTTTTACATTTTTTAAATTTTTGCAACCAATTTTTTCTCCTATAGTGCAACTTAAGGTCCTGCTTTGCAGATTAAAATGACATAATGGGTCAAATACTCTTCTTACTTGTGTCCATCATGCTCCCACGGAGAAGGGGCAATCTGCAATATGGGCTCAGGGACACTGGAAACTGTCATTCTGGAAGGTGAGCCAAAATTTCCTCATGCAAATCTGCAAGACCTAAAAGGAAACACTGAGTAAGAATTTCCTACCATTTCTTAGCCAGTGTTCATACTGTATAGATTCATCACAACTGTTTAAACAGAAAATGGGAAGGGCATAATCTAGAAAAGGAATCATCAAATTTCTACTGTAAAGGGCCAGACAGTAAATATTTTAGGCTTTACCAGATGTAAGTTCTCTTGCAACTACTCAATTCTGCCATTACAGCATGAAAACAAATATGGACAATAGGTAAATGGATGAGCATGGCTATGTTTTGCTAAAACTTTATATGGGCGCAGAAACTTGAATCTCATGTATTTTCACATGTCACAAAACATTATTATTATTTTGATTTTTTCTCAACCATCAAAAACTATTCTTAGTTTACAGGCTATAGAAAAACAGGCAGCAAGCAGGATTTAGCCCACAGGTCATAGTTTATCACTCTACTGCTAGAATATACAAGAAGATACCTCTGGGCTTTTAGGTAGAAGCTAAGTTATATTGCAGGTAAGGTAAAGGATAAGGATTGGTTCCAGGACTCTGGGACACCTATGGGAAAGCTTGCAGGGAATCTCTAGGTAATACTTGGCTAATTTTCAAGGAAGGGATAAAAATGAATTCAAAATTTATTGTGTGTCTGTTATACCATTCACTTTTCACGTGTTGCCTCATTTAATGTTCGCAATGGCACTATGAGGCAGCTTTTACTTTACCCCAATTTTATGGAAGTGTAAACTGAGGCCCAGTAGGGTTGTGTAGTTTGCCCAAGGATGCAAACTCCAAAGGAGCAGGCACTAGATTTTCAGTCTGCTTGCCTGCAGAATCCATCCTCTTTCTACTCTACCTCCTATCTCATAATGCTCCCCAACCTACCACTGTGTTTGGAATGCACCATTTATACCAGCTAGTGAATGAATATTGTGGGAATTGCTGACACTAGCATTTGAAGCTTTCCATGAGACCCATTATCTGGCTCCAATCTTGCTGTGCAACTCTCTCTCCCACCAGTCCCTTTCATGAACTCTTTGCACCCTGAAAATGCCCTGCCTCTGTTCTTTTGCCTAGACCACTTCCTCACCCAGAAATGCCTGGTCTCCCAGGCCCAGTTCAGATGCCACCCGTATCATGAGACTTGCCCGGAGTTCCCTCTACCAGAACCTGAAAGTGGCCTTTTCCTGTGACTGCCAAGAGTAACTTGTACCTTCTGCACCCTCGGCGTTACCGTCGCTGATGCTTAGGTCTTGTCCACCTATTGATTATTAGCGCCGTAAGAGCAGAAAACGTTACCAGATGAATCTTTGGATCATCATGTACATTGCGGAGGCTGAACACTTGATAAATTTGCTAAGTGGGTTGACAATAAGTTTCCTTATCTTAGGAATAAGTAAGATAAAATACAGATCCTTTAAGAAGGGCAATGGAGAGAGGCTCTCCAACAAAGATGGGTGATTAGACCGCTCAGTTTGGTGTCTCACATCTGAAACTCAACTTTCCTTTGGATGGCTGGCTCAACCACATTAACCCTGAGGGAGGAGAAGGAACTTCTCTCTCTTTAACACTCGGTCCCAAGCATGGACACTTAACCTTTTCCTGAATTCCCTGCGGCACAACCGAGAGGAGGCAGACGCATTTAAACAAGAGTTTCTTAGAGCCTAGAGGGTCACAAAGGGGAAAGAAACATGAAGAAAGACTAGAAAACGAGACTACATGAGTTATCTATAGCTTTTAGCTCGACAGCTTTGTTTAGCTGCAGGGAAGCCTGCATGTGGCCAAGGCTATCTTACCGCCCTGCTCCTGAGAATGTGCTCAGTGCCTCCAGGTTCTCTGAAATCGAGACTCAAGAAACATGGCCCCAAAGAGAGTTCAGTTCCCTTTTACTCTAAGACCTGCTTCTGAGACATTCAGGTTTTTTTGTTAGAGAATCTATACCTTTATCAAAAGAATAAGTTCCAGGATACCCACCTGCCTGCAGTGTAAGTGACCCAAAAAAAGGGAGAAGCAGCTCGAAATTCAGAATCTGGCATCTGGCACTGGATAAAAGAGGAGAAAATCTTTCTTGAGATGAGCATAAGCTGAAAGTGTTTCAAACTGCAGAGGAAAGGATTTAGGTTAGTTATAAGGGGGACTTCTTACTTAAAAGGTAGTCAGACCAAATAAAGGCCATAAAAAGTCTAGATATGGAAAAAATGTTCCAATAGAATAGATGTCAGTCATCTCATACAGCCCCAGTCCATGCCTATTTGAAAGCAGGGACCTGGACACCAGGGCACGGACTGGGTAACATTTAGGTTTCTTTCCAGCTTTGAGTCTTTTTTTAAACCATAGGTTGTGGAATATTGCAACTGAAATGAGAACTCAATTCTTAATAAAAAATCAGGGGAACATTTTAATATGATTGTATTTTCTTTTTTAACTATAAAAATGATGTTAAGTAGAAGCACAAATAAGATATGAAACTTCAGTGAGCTATTTAGAATAGCTGAGAGAAAGAGCAAGACAGACAGAGACAGAGACCTTGGGTGACCATGAGCAAGTCAATTACTTTCCAGGTTTTCCTCATCTGTAAAATGGGAAATGTTTCCCAGGGCTGAATAAGGAGCAATGAGATAATAGAGGTGAAAGTGCTTTGAAAACTAGAAGGCACTCGCCGAAATGGAAGGAATTGTTATGAACTAAATTCGTTACAGAGCCAGCAGCGTAAGAAAGGCACACCCTGTTGAAGAAACAGCAGTCCAACAGGTGTTTTGAGTAAGGACTGAGGTTACATTTTGATTAACCCATGTAAAGACCTTACATCATCTCATGCAATGCGATATGCCCAAATGGAGACCCCTGGAGCCAAATTGGGCCTCCAGTTTCATGTTGTTATGATTGTGTTTTTCATTAATTTCGGTGACCTTTGCATGCAGTTCTTCGTGTAAGGGGCTGGAGGTGGTGGTGGTGCAGGCAGTTAGGAAGAAGGGGACAGAAGAGAGAAGTTTGGATGCTAAGGCAAAGGGACATTAACTTTTACAAAGGAACAAATTAGAAAACAAAACAAAACCATCAGATCAGTTAAACAAGCAGGTCATTGAGACTTGTCAAAGCATGGAATGAAATACATAAGAACAAGTTGTTTTTTTTTTTTTTTTTGAGTGGGGGTGTTGGTGTTTGTTTGGTTTGTTTCCCGAAGGAAATATCTGGCAGGGTTGTGCCTTGTTATTAATTCATCCCATGGTTGATATCTTTGCTTGGTTTTATTATACAAATGAGACAAGGGGCCAAATCTAATTTACTTGGCAATAGGTAATAAAACTCCTATGAGAAAAGACAGGGGTGGTGGAGAAGTATTCTTTGAACACCGTTTTTGTAAGACTCTTATTACAAATTTCATAAAAGAGACAGGAAGTCTATCTGCAGAGGAAACACTAGCCCAAGACCAAGACAAGGAACCAGACTTGGTTGGGATCAGTTTGGTTTGAAAAGTGGCATTCAGGTCAGCATGACTAGCAAGATAACCAAGCAGATGATTCATCAGGGTTGTAACTCAGCAGGTGTGTGGCTGTGCGCTGCCAAAGAGCCATTCACAACTGTTTCAAGATGGAACCTTCTCCGTGCGGCAAGAATAAGAGAGGAAGGTCAGGCACTCAGGTTTCCACTTACGGGTGCGTCTCACATCATTCCATTCAATTCTACTCAGAAAATATTTATCAGGCATCATTCAGTGCTACTAAATGGCACTGGCTGTGGGTGGGAATGAGATGGAGGTGGGGAAGGGAGAAGAGAATGAGAGAGGAGAAACTGTCCCTGCACCCAAGGAATCTATGATCTGATTAGAAAGATGTGGTTTCCCCACCTTGAAAAAAAATTATTCAACTACAAGGCAGGGTACAGTAGTGCAGTCCAAAAGGGAAGACACAGGATACAGCACTAAACGAAAAGTGATACAAGACTAAATATACAGGGTGATGAATCCAAATGTTAATACTAGTTATCTCTGTATGTACGATTGTGGAAGAACATTTTTCTTATTTATATAATTTTGTATTTTAACTCTCCTGCAATGTACAAAGTTCACTTTTGAAATGAGGAAAAGAAATTGCTAATATATATATATACACACACACAGAGACATACATATACATACATACATACACACATATACATATGTATATATACATATATACAAACATAAACATAGATATACATATATATACACACACACGTGTGTGTGTGTGTGTGTGTGTGTGTGTGTATACACGCATCGAATACATGTGGTAAAGATGCATGCTGTGAGAAGAATGAGGAAATGCCCTAAAAGGATCACAACTGGAAGGGGCAGAGGCCTTGGGAAATGGGTGTCCCTTGTCAGAAACCCAGAGAGAGAAATTTTCCTCCTGAAAGACGTAAGTGAGGGGCGTGGGCCATCATATCCGTGAGGCCACATGCAGGCAGAACAGATGGGATGGAGAAGCCTGGATTCCGTCGAAAAGGCCAGGAGTACTGAAAGGTGAGTGGGTGGGGAGCCCTTCTCAGGAATGTAACTATGGGAAAAATGACTCATCATGTAACAGGAACAACATATCTGAGTTTTACCAGCCTGTCCGCCTCCTCTCCCCACACCCCTTTCTGAGGAAGACCCCATACCTGCAGGCTGGAATCCGGGACCTTCTCTAAGGTTGTTTGCGGTAAATAATAGAAACAGCTGAAAACTGGAAGTAGCAGACACAGCATTTAGAAAAAAGAGAGAGAGAGAGAATTAATAGCAGAAGAGAATAACTTTATTCAAAGGAGGGTGTGAGGATGGACGAGTTAGGAGCCAGCGAGGCTGGATTTCAGGGAGGGTGTTTTTGATAGGAAATTGAGAGAACATAAAGGATTATTTTACCAACTGTTGTGTCAATGGAGGACACTGAATGTGGCAGAAATAGGGAGAAAGGTGTTTTCCTATACAATAAGAATGCTGTCTTCCTTGTCATCTTCCAAGACGGAGGTCTGCAAATTTTTTCTATGAAGGACCAAATAAATATTTTTAGCTTTGTGAGCCATACGCTGTCTGTCACAATTACTCAACTCTGCCATTGTGGTTCAGAAGTGCATAAGCAAATGAACAAATGGTGGGCCAGAGGAGCTGCAGTCTGCCAATCCCTGTTCTACAAGACGAGTAAGATTTACACATCTTTCTACTGTTCTTCCCGATAGTCTGCTCTTTCTCTGAATATATACTATGCCAAGACAAGGCCATGTGATACATTAATTATATGCAGGTTACAGCAATAAACACAGCAAAATCTTTAGCTGGCCACTTCAGAGGGAGTTAGAGCTAAAGAACAGGAATACAACCTTAAGAACATGATACAATTTTGTTGTTTTTGTACAAGATTCCCTAGAGTGATCCAAAGGGAGAACTTTCCAGCAAGAGAGGACTTAATCTTAAGAGGCAAAAAGGAAGAGAGGAGCAGCACACGGTGGTTCCTCAGACCAGCCTGCAGGAAGGAGAACCTCAAGGGGCATGAAATGTGGTGGCAGATAAAGTGGAAAACTGGAGTGGCCTAAAGGAGAAAAGAAAAGGAACTGGAGTGGGCTGGTTTGGCTTAACATAGAAAAGTCCACGTGGTTTCCTTAGAGAAAAGCATTTGCCCAACCAATATCTGTAAAACCCCTCCTGTGTACACACCACTAAGGCAGGGACTGGATAACAAAATGACAGGCTGTGGGAGAAGGAAAAGATAACTTCCCACAAGTTGATGAGGAGTGAGGCTCTATAGAAAAGGATGTCAACATGGCTCTCACCAGAAAAAGAACTAAGTTGCCTGGCATTGCCTATTTTTTTAATCAACATATATTTTTTGAGCTGCTGAACACATAAGAGGCAGGAGGGAAAAGCTAGTCTTTGCCCAAAGATAGATTTGCAGTTTCAGGGGCAAAACAAGCCTGACCCTGCAGCCTGCTCACAAAAGATGGGTTCGGATGGATTGCTCTCACCCACATGTACTCACAGTGACCCAGATATATATGGTGGCAAGAATCCATAATTCCCTGCAAAACTAGCAGGTGTTAAGTAGCTGAACAGATGTTTTGTGTACATGCAGCTAAGAATCCAGATATTCAAAAATGTGTAGTTGGCTAGCTGAGCTTTTCATTTTTCAGCTTAATATTGCCATGATCTGATATGGAAATATTTCTACACTGGCCAAATTAAGTGTATTATTTGCCAAGAGACTTTCTAGGAAAATGCTGTTCCAGATTTAAATAAGGGTGAGTCCTTTGTGAGCCCCTCAAAGATGGGCACAGCCCTGTCTGTGCCAGTTTGTCTCACCAGAGTCCAGCCTGGGGCCTTTCTGTTTGCAATGAGTCATTACAGCAGACAACACATAGGCTCCTTCTTAGTGTGCATCCCTTATGTTAGGACGCTTCTAACATGTGACCATGTTTTGGGCTGCCCAATATAGACAATCCGGCTGCAGAAAATTCCTAGCCTCCGGACCTGCTGTGGACTTCTAGTGCTCCTGAAACCAAACCATGCATCACAGGAGGCTTCTGACCTGTGGCGACCCCGTGCTTGTTTTATTTAGATGTTGCAGAGTCCAGTGAGATTAGAGAAGAGCAGAGGGGTGCCTGCCCTATTATTCTCTACACTCTCTCCAGAACAAAGAATGACTCTGTGTGAACTGACCTGCTGGGTGATGGCCAAGGCCCCAGTGGCCCCTGCCCACGGGGAAGATGTCCAGGCAAGGTCTGGCCTGAGCACCAAAACGTTACCACGAACTTCCTATCTCACTGCCTCCTCTTCCTGTATTCAGTCACCACAAACACCGAACACTAAAGTAACCTTGCGTTGCTCAGTTTTCTGTATCTTACTAGCAGGGGAGGGGTTGTGGCAATTTTGTAGGACAGAGAAGCCAGGCAGCTGGAATTTCTAGAAGGCTCAGAACTTCAGATTTTATGGCTGTGGGCTTTAGGCTCATCCTCCTGAAAGTGCTGGCCTTCCTTCACATTCAGTCTTTCCATCCCTCCACTCTCCTCTTCCCAGTGTGTACAAACCCCTGGGATGGGAGAAGTGACTTTCAGATTATGCTGGAGTCGATGGTGGATGTAAGTCAAATTCACTTCCATGGTTGTTCTCTAAGGCTCAAGGGCTATTGACCAGACCCACTATTATGCTCAGACCGTGAATATTACCCCAGGAGCTCTTGCCCCTGGCCAGCATCCCACTGTGGTAAATAGGGTGGAATTAAATTTTTATATCTTTTGGTTCTTGAGTACAGAAGAACATCACATCACCCCCCCTGACTAGTGTCGTGGGGTGCTGAGATCTTTGCCAGTGAGCCACGTTCACACAGGCATTTCAATGTTTCTCCCATCCTCCACTCTCTCCCTCCCCATGTCTAAGTGCTCCCTCACACTTGGGTTAATTATTGCTCTTGATTTCCCTGACTCCTCTGCCAATCCCTGAGACTGAGCCTGTTGGGGACAATTAAGGTAGCATATATAATATTCACCTTCAGCGATACCGGTAACATGCAACATGGCCGCCAGGGCTGATGCAAGAACAGCCTAAGCTATAATTAGCCTTCTTCTAGGAAGTAACAGTAGTTCCCGCCCAAGCAGTAGCTAGTTCGCGCCTAAACAGTAGCCGCCCATTGGCCACCCACCCCAGCAACAGCTACCACCAATCCCAGACCCCCAGCAACAGCAACCGCCAATCCCCCTACATCTGCCTTCCACCCTAGCAACAGCAGCAGCCAATCCTAGATCGCCACCCGTCCTTACTAGCCACTCCCTCCACCCTTAGAGTATATATACCCTGCCTCTTCAATAAAATTTTGCAGCTTGATCAGAAACCTGTCTTCCTGTTATTCCTCGTGTCTCTTGTCCCATACCATTCCTCCCTCACAGGACTCGGAGCCTCCGTTGAACGTCCCGCGGGCCGGGACATGAGCCTACTCATCTCTTTGATGATTTTTGTCTTCCTTCTCAGCAGTTTCATCAATCCTCTGATTAACCTTCTTCATTCTTCCTTAGGGAAGCCTTGGCCTTTTTTCTCCAAAGCCTGCTGTCTCGCTGGCAAGGTAACCCCTGTTTTTCCCTCGAGGCTAGCAACAGCTATTTGGTGGTTCTTCTCCGGCTTTCAGATTGGGGTCCGGGCCCGTTAACTCTGAGGTTTGACTTTAACGCTGTATCTGCTGTGGCTTGCTCCTTGTCTCTCTGGTATCAACATGGCAAATTGTTTCTAATTCCACCTGGCCACTCACCTCTTTCCCCTTTGACAATGCTAAACTAGCATCTCATAGCCTTCCATAAGAAATCAACCCTCCAACTTCTCTCCACCTTAAACACCCATTATTACCCTGTGTATGCATATAAAGTTTAGTTACAGAATCACTGAATCTTGATATGGGAGGAACCATTTAGTCCATTCCCTCTTCTTACAGTTGAGGGACCTGAAGTCCAGATGGTGCAATAACTTGACCAGGGACACATGGCTGAAACTAGTTAGTGACGGTCAAGAACTAGATCTCACTCTCCACCCCCTTCTTGCTTGCTCATCTCACTATATTATCTCCTCCTTCAGTCCAGCCATTTTTTTCTCCAATAAAACCCTGTAAATGGAACCCTGACCCACCAGGTCCACCTCTGGGCAGAACTTAGCATAGAGTCTACTAAATTGGGTGATTGAATTCTTTGATTTGGTAATTGGATAGCAGAATAAATATGGCTCCTAGAACTTTCCCTGACCTCTAAACAGTTCTTAGCCTTCCCCTCCGTGACCACCTGCCCACCCTCTCAGGCAGTACATGATGGTGTTCCTGACCAGCTTTCCCCAAAGTGTGTTCTCCCGAGTCAGCCGAGAAGCACCCTGTGTCAAACATGTTTGTGAAATGCTCATAGCATATCTGATTCCTGCCTGGGAAATACCTAATGTGTCAAAGGCTCTGAGAACAAGATATTTGTCTGACTTTGTTTAATCTAACATTGATCAAGCCTATTTGGTTATGGAACTCTTTTCCTATTGGTACACCTATTGAAATTCTGCAGAACACATTGTAGGGAAAAGCAGTTCTAGGCTCCATTTCTAACTAGAGCCCAACTTTCTCCCACCCTTGCATACTTTTACTATCCTACAAAAAGCATACCCATTCTATAGTCAATCTTTGTAATTTCCTACCATGTCAAAGTGTCAATAAGGGCTTGTTATGCCCAGAAAAAGCACTGAACTCGGGATCTAAAATTTGGGTTGGACCGTAGTGTTACTAGCTACATGACTGTGAACAAATAGTTTTGCTTTCTGTGAGCATAAAATTCTTCACCTATAACCTCAACATCAAATTTCCTGTCCCACCTTCCTCAGTATTGCTGTGAGGATCAGCAGATAGGATGGATGGGAAAGCACATCATTGACTCTGAAAGGCAGAATAAATGTAAATAATTATGATAATGGTGTTGGCAATGATGTTAGACCTCTTTCCTGAATTTAGCACATTTACATTTAGTGTCAAAAGTTCCCAAAGGGGATTGAAAACCGGTCATATTAGGCTTAGTCTGTCAACTGAGCATAAAATATGGCTGAAGAGTCAAGAACAGAAACTGGCTAATTGCACAAGGAAAGGAAAAGAAGAAGAGTATAACCCTGGGGTAGGAGGATGGGTAGGAGTTGGGAAGCCCTGAAATCATTCTCCGAGGAGGCAGAGCTCTTTTGTAATTTCAGGAAGGGCTGTCCCCTGGCCCACAGGCAGGGGTACGCGGTGCAGTCAGGAGCGGCGTGCCCGATGGAGCCAGACACAAAATTGTTGATGGAATGGATGGCTTTGGCAGCAAGCAATAGCAACCCCTCCTCAGTGACCTGAAGCCAGGAACCCTGTGAGGACGTGGAAGAGATACTCCTCTGTGAGCCACCCCAGGGATTTATCCCTTTGCAACAGGGCAGAAAGTGGACAGGACTGGATGTCAGTCACTGGGGTTCAATAATTCAGAGCTGATCCAGAGAAACACTTGTTCCTTTCCGATGGGTTTACGTGTGTGTATCCTTCCTTCTTGTCTGCCAGGCTGGTGGCCAGAAACACATCTGTTACACATTTTAATAGGGATCTTCTGAATACGTGATGCTGTTACCCAAAATAGTGAAGTAAATGACGGGGAAATGTAGAGATCACAGCAGGCCGGGAACTCAGTGTGGCATTGGCCCTTTAAGGCTTCACCCTGCTGCCCAGTCCAGTTTCCTAATCCTCCTGCCAAGTGGGCTCGAGGCCAAAATATTTCTCAACTTTGCATTGATTTCAGGGTGTTAATCTCATAGGCAACCAACTCTTATTCAATAAACTCAAACTCCCTGTGCCCTCCTCCTCACAAGGCCTGTCCGGGCTCTCCCGAAGGCTCAGCAGGCTCTTTCCCTGCTCTGGCAGGGTGTTGACAAAGGAGTATCAGAGCACCCTACAGCTATCATCAGCCCTATGCCATGGACGGCACCTCAGTCACGCATCCCCTACCCAAGCCTCTTGCCCCGTGGGCTCCCGGAGGCCGGAAGGAGACGCAGAGTAGCTGGGCTCAAGCCCTTTAGACCCACGATCGACTGAGAAAGAGTGCATTTCCTCTCCCCTTCCTCAGCCCCATTTTTAATCACTAACCATGGAAGGGAATGAAAAAGTGCTTGAATTACAAAGATTCCCATTTGTTACTCTGGCTGGTCCTCCACAAAGCGTCTCTTTTCCCCTTTGGCAAGCACAGATCGCTCCTGACACTTTTAGAAGGCTCTGGGACCCACTCAATTACTGACCTAATCTCTGCTTGTTCTGAAAGCAGAATTCTTTCCTAACTAGATTTTTTGAAAGTTAAGAGGCTACCCTTTGCTTTATTCATTGCAATGACTTCGTGGGCTAATGTATTCTCCTGTCAGTAGATTTCATGGGTTCAGTAACATCTGCAGGATGTGAAAAGAACAGAAACAAACCAGATGTTTCAAAAAGGTAGCTCCACTAAGCCTTCTTAACATAATTATTGCAATATCGCATCCGCATTTTATTGTACCTCTTCTATATTTATATGGTTTTAACTTTTCCTGTGGAAATCCATACCAGTAGATGTGAGTTCCTTCTAAACCAGATTTGCAATCTTAAAAAAAAAAAAAGGAAAAAAAAATGACATATATCCTCCATTAAATCCAAATTTCCTTTATCAAATTTTCGAGGGGAAAAATTGATTAAAGAAATGTAGATATGTATCTCAGCCTTCAACATTTACACTCATTTAGTTAATTAGCACTTAATTACACTCTCAAAGGGGAAAATCTTACCAGGGACCAACCAAATCCCACCCCTCAGGCCCTCACTTCTTTAAGAGAAGCAGACCTTCGCTGGGAGCCAGCTCCTTCCTCCACGAAACATTTGTAATGATTACTTGACAAGAAGTGCAGATACGAAATTATGCAACGGAGAGTCATCATTTATCAGGCCCTGCTGGAGTTCACAAGCTGGAGCAACAGTGCCCCCCAAAGTAAGCAGCCAGAAACACCCTGTCAGCGAGTGCCAGGGCTGCCCAAACTTCTATTCTCTGCTTTATAAGCTGAGGAGCTATTTTAAGAGTTGCTGGCCAAAGAGTGGGCTCTATTGCAACCAGACGAGCATTCCAACCAAGCTGGGGAGCCTCGGCTGGAAACAGAGAATGTTTCTACCTATTTTAACTCAGACGCCAGGAATTCTCCTAGGAGGAGATTGGGGGTGGGGAGCGGGGGCGATGTGGTCGGGAATTGGAAAACTTCAGAGGTTTTTCAAACTCGAGGGAACAAAGTATAACTAGATCAATGCGTAAATCTTGTTAACCAAAATGCAGCTGAAGAGAGTTGTTTGTCATCGGAATTTCTCCATCTTTTAACAAATGCCAAGTGGAAGACCTCATTAAGGCTGTTGGAAAATAATTGTATTCTAATTAGCTTAATTATGATATGATGAATTATCAACCCAATTTTTTAAAAAAACAATATGCAATTAGCCCTTTTTAAGTCCAAGGCTGTTTTCCAAAACAGGAAATGAAGCGTAACACCCTTAATTTTATCGTGAGGGCAGAATCCTAGCCACCTCAAAGCAGTGGTGTAATGAGCATGTAATGAAACCAATAGTCGCAGCCACTCCAGCTACTCCCTTTGAGCATTGACTAGACAGCCTTTTGGCTCCAAGAATGGAAACTGCATTAAGCTGGAGCCGGACCCAAATTTTCCTTTTCAAGTCCTAAGCCCTGTTTTCTATTTTCCCTTCTATCCTGGAATAGGGTCACCCTATAAAAGACAAACTATCACATTCCTGAAAGACAATGAGCTGATGATGTCATATCAGCATGCTTGGGTTTTATTCTGCTCATGGGGGTATCACAAGAGAAAACATCATGTGGTGTTGGAAATAAGGAATGCAAGACAGGAAGCCTGAATTCCAAACTTTTCAAATCCAACCACATAATCAACAATATAATCTTAAGCACCTATGAGAAGGCAATATACTGGGTACCTGAGAGGGAGGCATGGGATCAAAATAGTATAAAAACTACCTGTGCCGGTTTGAGTGTATTGTGTCCCCCAAATGCCATTATCTTTGTGGTCTTGTGTGGGGCAGAAGTTTTGGTGCTGGTTGGATTTGCTTGGAATGTGCCCCACCCAGCTGTGGGAGATGATTCTGATGAGATGTTCCCATGGAGGCGTGGCCCCGCCCATTCGGGGTGGGCCTTGATCCGTGGAGCTATATAAATGAGCTAACTTGGGGGGAGAAAACTGAGTGCAGCTGTGAGTGATGTTTTGAAGAGGAGCAAGCTTGCTAGAGAGGAACGTCCTGGGAGAAAGCCGTTTTGAGGCCGGAGCTTTGGAGCAGACGCCAGCTGCCTTCCTAGCTAACAGAGGTTTTCCGGACACCATTGGCCATCCTCCGGTGAAGGTACCCGATTGCTGAGGTGTTACCTTGGACGCTTTGTGGCCTTAAGATTGTAACTGTGTAGCAAAATAAACCCCCGTTTTATAAAAGCCTATCCATCTCTGGTGTTTTGCATTCTCCAGCATTAGCAAACTAAAACACTACCCCTGGCCAAAAAAGAAAAAAAAAAAAAAAAAAAAAAAAAAACAGCAAAAAAAAAAAAAAAAAAACAGTGAGATCCCCACCCTCTACACCTCCACTAGAACAGCTTGAATTAAAACGATTGATAATGGCAAGTATTTGCAAGGATTTGAAGCAACTGGAATTTTCATGCACCGCTAGTGGGAGTATAACTTGCTACAACCATGTTAGAAAACTGATGGTATCTACCAAACTATATATATTTCCTAAATGCATATGTCTCAAGACTCAGAAATTCGACTTCCACTCCTGGGTATATACCCAACTTAAATGAGTGCATATATCCATCAAAAGAGGTATATAAGATTGCAGCCCCTTTATACATAATAGCCCCAAATTGGAAACAACCTAAAGGTCCGTTAGTAGTAGAGTGAATAAATCGTGACAAATTCATTCAGTGGAATTTAACATAGCAATACTTTCCAGACACAAATGATTGTACTATATGATTCCACTTTTATCTTGTTCAAATATGGACAAAACCAATTTATAGTGCTAGAAGTCATTATAATAGTGTTGGGGGTAATGACTAGGAAGGGCAAGAGAGAGCCTTCTGGGGAGTGCTGGGATCTAGAAGGCAGTTTCATGGGAATGTACATATGTAAAAAGTTATGCAGCTGGAGAGTTAAGACTTGTGCACTGCACTTTATGTACATTACACTCCAATTTAAAAAAGTAAAAGCAAAACCAAAACAAAGGAAAAAAAAAAAAAAAAAGAAGTTCCTCCTACGAGCTAGCAAGCATCATCTGGTTCAGATGTGTATCATATAATGTCACTTCCTTACATCAAACCCTCCAGGACTTTCATTCCTCTGAGAATCACCTGCAAACGCATAACTGGGCCTATGAAGGCCAAGCATTTTATGGGCTCAGCAACCTCATTTCTCACTTCTCCTGTCCCACCCCTCTTGTTTACCTCCTCCAGCCCCTCCAGCCACATCGATAGTTTCTCCTCTAACACCAAGCTCATTCCCACCTATGTCCTGGGGACTTGCTCTTTATTCTGCCTGGAATGCTCTTCTCCCAGATCCCCCAGGATCTCCCAACTCACCAAAGGGATCTCTGTTCAAACGTCACCTCCTCAGAAAGCCCTCCCTGACTGCCCTGAGCATCTTCCTCCCACCATCATCACTCACTATCATACCACCCTATCTATCCTGTTTGATCTTCTACACAGTGCTTATTGCTCTCTAAATTTATAATGTTTGTTTACTTATTTATTTTCTGTGTTCTCCACTAAAATGCACATTCTTTACAAAAGGCGACAAGGTCTGTCTTGTTCACTGATTTATGTCCAGTGCCCAGGAGAGAGCCTGGCATCTAATAGATACTCAGTAAATATTTGCTTAATGATTAATAAATAAATGAACTAATAAACAAATAAACCCATGCCCTCAAAAAGTAATGCACATTGTAAAATTAACAAGGAGTAGCGTGGCACAGTCCAAAGAGACTGGATCAGGAGCCAAAGGCTGAAGAGTTTGGCATTAGATGAGCACCTGTTTTAACATTCTTTGATCCTCATCTATTTATACCTAGTTGGGAGGTTACGGGAATGGACGTGAGATGATAATAAATGACCCAAAGCAGCCACTGGAAAGGCCAAAGGGAAGACCTCAAAGGAGGAAGCCATCAGGTCAGGTTTGAAGTGGTCAGGGGACCTTGCAAGGGAGGTAGGATTTTCCCCGGGCTGGGAGAGCTGGATGAAAGGCTTGTGGGGAGATGTAGAGGAGCAGAAGGTCCTAAAGAGTGGAGTTGGGCAAGGAACTGTGTAGAGGCGAGATTCCCCAGCATGGTAAAGGGTCAGAACAGATGCATCTCATTCAAGAGGAGATCTGGGGTAGGAGATTTGGTCTCTATCAGTGTTCAAACAGTGACCTTCTGCCTCATTTGCTGAACATGCTTCGGGTCTTAGAGGGCAGCTTAACAATTACCCATGAGTCAACTTTCTGCCAAAGGGAAGCAGCCTGTTTTATATAAAGGGATAGATGAACACTGGCCTCCATTGAAACTGCGAACCTGAAATGTGATATGAACCAAATGCCAGAAGTATGCCTTATTGTCTCTGGCAAGATACAAATTTTAAAGATGTGACCCCTGTGGGGAAGTAGAGGTTTGTGCACAAAAGGAACAGCAATCTGTGAAGACAGATATATTTTTTGTTTACTCATTTGCACTATATTTGGTTACATAGAGCTGATAACATCACTTAATTTTGAAAGCCAAAATGCTATCATGTTACTTCCATCTGCAATCACCAAGTTAGCCATAAAGTTTTTAAAAAATGCATACAATTAATTTTCAAACTATAAATGTTTCAAAATAAATGATTTGACTTTTTTTTTTTTTAGGGTAAGAATCATTTGATTAACTTGAGCATGGCATGTTGTCCAGGAATTGTGACATGTATCTGTGTGAGTGGGTGTTTTTGTGTGCATATACACAGCTGGAGTGTGATGAATAACATACTGGCCCAATGATTTATAGGTAAAAAGTATTTAGAGCCTGGACAAGCTCAGACTACCGGAAGTGCGATGCAAGCAGACATGAAGAGGAAATTCACTGACGCCAACTGTCCCCTACTTAAACACAGTTCGGGGTTTGATCTGTAAAAAAAGAAAGAAACAGGACTGGAGTCAGTTGTTATTTCTTCAGAAATGATTCATTTCTTCTTACTGCACAGCTGGAAACACATGGAAAGAGGTGAGTGTTTCACTGTGGAAGACACAGTTGGAAGTCATTTGCTGTTGAGCTCATAAATTGTGAATTTCAGACCTCAGTCCTGAGTTGGGGCCTGAGATTGCCTTGGCAATGGCCACTTTCAGTTACAGAACCAAACCAAAGGATTCCAGTGGGTCATTTCTCTGTGGACTCCCCCCCCTGACCCCATAAAACTGCAAGGCAGACGCCGTCTTCCATAGGACCTACTGCACGAGTCACTCAATTGGGTTAACTTTTGGTGCCCTTGGATTCTGCCACAGATTCTAGTGCCCAGCTATGGGTCCCCAGCAGTGATTTACCACCATTTGCAACATCAGTATGTTCCAATAATGCCTAAGAAAGTGCTGCCACCACAGATCACTGATGATCACCACAATCAGAAGAACCAGTAGTACACTTTTATTCAAAGGAGGAGGAGAAAGAGAAAGGGAAGGAGAAAGAAAAGGAAAAAGAAAAAATATATACCCTTCATTTATGTTAAGGTGTAGAAAAACCTCAAATAAACAGTACAATTTCAAATTCTCCTTTCACCATTTGTCTCAGGCTGTATCTAAGTGCTTGGCAATGAAACGCTGCTATACCTTTTACTTAAAATGATTGCTATGGTGCATATAATATATGACATCAGTTCTCCAATCTTAATCAATAGCTCCACAATGAGATAAATCGGTCTTATCTAAAGGATGCCATTTAAAGGTTTTTGCACTACCTTTCAATCATTTTAAGCTACCCAACTCTCTACTCACAGCTACCCATTCCAACCCAGCTCTCTTCATGGCTTATTTACTAATATGTCATCCTGGTTTACTCATTATTCCCTGAATTCCTGCCTCCATATGTGAGTTCCCTAAGTGAATTCCCATCTCCATGTCTTTGCTCAAGTACTTGCCCTCTATGCAGGGCTTTGTCTCCTTCACTCTCAAAGCTTTACTCTTGGCCCATCCTCTTCTATTCCCCTGAACTCTCATAACACCTCTTGGTATCATTTAGTTCCTAGCATGCTTATTTTATTGTCAGCTATCTTTGTCCATGGTAGTAAACACTGTGGTTTTATGCCTTTTGATATTCTCCTCACTGATGAGCTATGCCGTTCATAATGGGTGTTCAATCTAATAATGGTAGCACTGAATATAAAGAAAATTTTGGACCCAGACAGACCTGGGTTAAATCCCAGCCCCGCTGCTTACTAGTTTCCTCCTTTCCTAGACCTCCACATCTAATACTTCCTCAAGCCCTGTCAGTTCTACTTCCAAAACATATCTTTAATCTAGTCCCTTCCTTTCACTTGCCATTGTGTCTATTCGTTCCACCATCATCTCTCACATCAACCACTGAAATAATCTCTTAAATAATAGCTTCCTTGTTTCCATTTCTGCTTCTTACCTTCCATTCTTATATGCTACAAACAAAATTGTCTTTTCATTTAGGGTAAATCAAATCAGCTCACTACCTTGCTGAATTCTCTTCAATGTTTTCCCACTGTGCTTAGAATGAAGTCCAAACTCCTAACCATGGCTTCAAGGCCATGCATGATTGGGTTTCTGCCCCTCTCTCCAGGACCATCTCACAACCCTCTACCCCTCTCACTACCCTCCAGCCACAAAGAACCTTGGACACTTCCTCAGAGAGGACTGAGTCCTTACCCAGCTTCAGGCCCTTTGCCCAGGCAGTTACCTGTACCTGGAATCCTCTCCCTTGATTTTCAACTAGGCCAACTTCTCATCCCTCAGATTTCAGTTCAAATGTCCCCTTGTCACAAAGAACTTTCTTGATAACCCTATCTAAGATCTTCCTAGCCAAATTATTATAGCATCCTGTTTATTTCACTTATGGCACTTACATCAGTCCATAATTATCTTGCTTACTTTTTTACTTGTCTGTTATCTTCCTATTCAGTGAAAATGTACCATCCATGAAGTCAGGGATTATATCTTTTTTATTCTCCATTACCTCTTTAACCACTAGAATAGTATCTAATGCAGAGTGGATGCTCAAGAAACAGTACTTGTCACTCTTATTAAATAGTAAGTATTGGTTTATGAATGGATTCATGATGCATACATATACTTCCATTTCTCTCCTCCTGGCCTTTGCACTCCTTTTGTTATATATTTTACTACTACATATTTTATAAACCCCACACTATTGTTATTATTTTTCAAAACAGCTCATTGTCTTTTAAAGATATTTAATGAATAACAGAAAAATCATACATTTACCAATGTAGTTAATGTTTCTGGTACTCTTCATTACATTGCATAGGTCTATATCTCCATCTGATATTAATTTCTTTTTTCCTGAATGAGTTTATTTAACATTTCTCACAGCACAGGTCTCCTGGTGATAAATTCTTTCAGCTTTTGTATGCCTGAAAATGTTTTTATTTTGCCTTCTCCTTGAAAGATATTTTCGCTGGGTATAGAATTCTAAGTTGACAGTTTCGGGTTTTTTTAGAATGTTAAAGACATTGCACCACTGTCTTCTTGCTTGCATTGTTTCTTATGAGAAATCTGCCATCATCCTTACCTTTGTCCCTCTGTATATAATACATCTTTTTTCTATGGCTGCTTTTAAGAGTTTTTTCTTTATCATTTATTTTGAACAATCTGATTATTATGTGTTTAGTATAGTTTTCTTCATGTTTCTTATGTTCGGAGTTCATGGATCTTCTTGGAAAATTTGAGACCATTATTTATTCAAATATTTATGTCCCACCCCATCCCTTCTTGAGAACTCCAATAACGCATAAGCCACATGAATTTTTTCCACAGTTCACTTTCTTTGAGCTTTATTCTCAACTGTGTTTCTTTTTGGATAAATTTAATTGCTATGTCTTCAAATTCACTAACCTTTTCTTCTGCAATATCTAATTTTCTAACAGTTTCATGGAGTGTATTTTTTCACCTCAGGTATTTTAGTTTTCATCTTTAAAAGTTTGATTTCGGTATTTTTTTAGATCTTCCATTTCTCTGCTGAAGATATTCAGTCTTTCCTCTAGCTTCTTGAACATATAGAATATAGCTATAATAATAGCTATAATAAATGTTTTTATTGTCCTTGTCTACTCATTCTAAAATTATTGTCAGTTTTTGGTTGATTTTGATTCATTGATTTTTCACCTCAAGTGGGTCATAGACGCCTATTTCTTTGCATGCCTGGTAACATGAATTTTATCTTGTCAGGTGCTGGATATTTTTGAATTCCTATAAATATTCTTGAACTTTGTTCAGAGATGAAGTTAAGCTACCTGGAAAGTCTACTCTATTCCTGACTTGCTTTGAAGCTTTGCTAGGCAGTCCCCTGCTACTGAGGCAAGATCCTCTAAAACCTCTACTCAATGCCCCGTGAATTGTGAGGCTTTCCAGTTTGTCTGGTGGGAACAGGAACTAGGCTTCACCCTTCGTGAGTGCCATGTACTGTTCCCTCTAATCCTTTCAGGCAGTTCTTTCCTTGTCCTTGGTTGTTTATTCACACACATGTGCTGTTCACTACTTTAATGAATAACTGAAGGGGGCCCTCTGCAGATCTCCAGAATTCTCTTGCAACATTTCCCTCTCCGCAGTCTGCCTTGTGAGCTCTAGCTGCCTTGGTCTCCCTGAATTCTCAGCTTCATATCCTCATCCTGGGACTCTGCTACTCCCTGTGCCACACCCTGGACACTTTGTCAAGGCTGGACAGATATCACAGGGCTCAACTCATTTGTTCTCAGCTTTCATGTATCACACTGTCCTTTGTTGCCTGATGTCCAATGTCTTGAAAATTAGTGTTTATTTTGGGGGGAGAGGGGAGGTAATTGATTCTGATGGAAAAACATATCTTGTCCCTGACACTCCATCTTGGTTGGAAGTGGAAGTCCCATGGTGCATATGAACACTGCCTAATCCTCTTCCTCATCAAGCTACTATCTGGGGAACAGTTCTAATGGCTATTAAAATGGTAACAAGGAAAAAATATGAAAAAAAAAAAAAAAAAGCAGAGACACAGGTACTATGAAGCCTCAGACCCTAGTAATGCTGAAGTTGGTTATTAGGGAAAGGAGAAGAAAATCACCTCCACTGATTCCTACCTTATTTGGAGTTTATGAAAAGGGCTATGCTAAATGAAAATCTTTTCTATTTTGATGGGGGAAAAAAATACTAGGTAGGGTTTGGTAAGGTGAAAACAAAGCCACTTTTCTAATCTCCCCTCCCATAGACCCTTGTCTAATTAAGTGATGTGACCCTTTCCACCAAGGAGGGTCATCAGCAAACACAATGGTTTGTGAAACACATCGCAGGATGTGCTCATTATACCACAAAGACAGAATAGGGACCAAGCAATCGCAGGGCAACACAGAAAATTGTTTTATAAGCCGACTTTTACAAATTGATTTCAAAACTGGGGAGCAATTACCATTAAGCAAAATAATTTGCTGCCCTGAAGAGGGTAGGGCAAGGCAGTAGGTCCAAAGATAACCTAAGCCATCATTAGAGAAATCCAGTTATTTAGTCAATTTTACTTATTTACAGGACTAAAGATTAATGAGTTCAGATACTCACTCAGACAGTAATTAGGTTTCAAAAACATACTATAACACAATCAATCATGGCTCTTGAACATAATGGCATTAGGGCAGAGCCCTCTTTCAGCTCTAGTTATTAGCAAGTGATTGGTGAACACTGGGCTGAAGCCGAGAGGCTACCCCAGGGCCCTGCAATAAAATGAAAGAAGGCCCTCAAATGAGAAGAAATATATCTTTGACCCTTTGTCCTTTGCTTGGATATTCTGAAATATTGTGCTCAGTATGTAGGTTTCTGTTACAGAACTTCAAGGATTGGTGGTATTTCAAAATATGGTTGGTGTTTCACTTCCAATATATCTTTTACTTGAGAATCTAGCTGTCTGTGTGTCTTCAAATCTAGTCTTTGGGGGCTATTATCACTTGCTTTGAGATTTTTAAAAACATATTTCCCCATAACTTTACAAATAAAAGGTAAGTTAGGAGCTTTATAAATATACTCAGACTTTATGGCATCAAAGAAAAAGCCAAGAAAATTAAAAAAAAAAAAGTGCCCCTGATGAGAAAGAATTTCCTGTTGTCTGCTTTTACTCAGTAAAAACAGCTTCTTATGTCATGAAACATGGTAATTAGATAAAGGGTAGAAATCCTAAGTTCATGGAATCTAGAGTGGAGAAGATACGGGTGATAAGGGGGAAAGTGATGATCATCTGGAATAATTTTAGATTTACAGAAAAGCTGAAAATATAGAGAATTCCCATACATAACCCTAACCCTAACCCTAAATACAGAGAATTCCCATATAACCCTTGTCTGGTTTCCCACAATGTTAGCATCTCATGTTGCATAGTACAATTGTCAAAACTAAGAAACCAACACTGTCACATTACTATTAACTAAACTCGACTTCGTTTGGATTTCACCACTTTTTCCAGCCATGCTCTTTCTCTATTTCAGGGTCTTGTCCAGGATACCACATTACATTTAGTCACCATGTCACCTCAGTCTCTTCTGGTGTGTGACAGCCTCTCAGCCTTTCCTTGTTTCCCATGGCCTTGGCAGTTCTGAGGGAATAATGGTCAGGTATTTTGTAGAATGTTCCTCTGCTTTGGTTTGTCTGACTTTTTTCCTGACTACACTAGAGTTATGGATATTGGGAGAGTTACCCCGAAGGTGTAGTGCCCTCCTCAACCCTCATCTCAGAAAGTGCATGATATCAACATGATTTATTGCTGGTGATGTTTACTTTGATCACCAGTTAAGGTAGAGTCTGCCAGGTTTCTCCAATGTCAAGTTACAATTTTTCCCTCTCCATGCTCTGTTCTTTGGAAGTCAGTCAGTAAGTCCAACCCCCACTCAAGAGGGAGGGTGGGAATTAAGCATCACCTCTCTTTCCTGGGGTGGGGAGTTGGGGGAGACAGGGATTATATGGATTTCTTCTGTAAGGAAAGCTTCATCCTTCTCCCCAATTTGTTTATTCAATTATTTCCCTCACCAAATTTCAATAAACTTTTCCTCCTAGCTGCCTCTCCCTCTCGATTGGATTTCATGTTAAAGTAGAACACAATAGCTCATGTTGTATTGCAAAGATCACCAGACCTCCTCAGAAGACACGTGCTTGCCTTTCACGAAGCCACTGTGCAGTTTATTGAAACTGTCGTTTCACCCTTCAAATTTTTTCCTGGACATTTTTAATAAAAGGCTCATTTTTCTGTGGTTGTTTATGTAGATTCTATGCATTTCCTTTTACAGTGTTAGGGCTTTCTGTTGATGTTTTTAATTTTCTTTTCTACAAAGTATGCAGGTAATGGAATTAATCTAAAGTGCTCACAAGTGTCTGTGGCCTAAAAATTTAGGCTGTGTCTCCACAAGGTTCTAACAACTGGTTGAAAAATAAAAATTTGTATTAGTATCATTCGATCCAGCCATTGTTTTGTTGCCATAACATTAACCAAATTGTTTTAACCGACTTTCTTGTTTTCTCTGTTTCTATTTGGACCCACAGATCCTTTTACCATGTGAAAGTCCTTGGAAAAAAATGAAACTTTAACATATCTCCCCCTATATAGCCTCTTCCCTGCCCAAAACTTTCCCAAGAAAAAGCCTCCCTTAAACCTTTAAATTCAGTCCAGAGATGGACAATCTCAGAAAAGCATAGGGATTTGTTTGATTCATCTGAGGTCCAGTCAACTGGCTTCTTGAAGGAGCTGGACCAAATGTCGTGTGTCCTGTGCCAGGCTCCCTGTGAGTCTAAGCTCAGCCCCAGTTTCTCAGCAGCTTTTCCTGAGGAAAGCAGCATAAGAGCCATGGGACTTCCTGCATTCCAGCTCCAAGAGAGAGTTCTGTCAACACGGCGCTGATTTCAAGTATGGGCAAAGGTTTTCCCCATGCTGCGTCACCCTGCACAAATATTACCAATGCTAACAAGTGCTGTAAGCCAGCCTTTCCCTCACTCTGCCAACAATGAGAAGTGTGCAGGAGCTCAAGAAGGAGTGGGGAGTGGTGCCCCCGCTTAAGACGCCAGCCAAGTCCTTGGCGCTGGGCCAGACCTGCTGCGAACAGGGAGGGGTCAGTCCCTCTCGCTCTTCTCCATGCCCATGGATGTTCCTCTTGTTGACAAGTCCCTGCCTCTTTCCTTCCCAATCTCACTCATCCTTCAAGCCCAAAACCACTCTATCTCCTTTCAAAGGCGGCCATAGCTCGTGGATTTCCATTCTTCAGAGATTCTGGGTCCAAACAAATATACTTTTTATTATGTACCATCTAGTCCTTGCTGTTTCAAATGTGTACATTTTGGTTCTAATCCAGCCTTAAGCTTTTTGAGGTAAAAATCCATGTCTTCCCTATTTTATCAGTCTTCTCTGCTAGAACATAAAGACCACGAAGATACTTAAGACTCTTCTGCTGCTTTATTGGCAATGTTTAACAGAGGACCTAGAAGACAATTTGTACTCAATAAAATATTTGTTGCATGGGAAGGAAAAATGAAAGTCCCCTCACAGTGTCTAGTACATAGTCTAGGCTCAGTAATTACATTTACTGCCTGATTTACTAATTCCTATTCTCAAGTGACTGAAGATCTAGAGTAGCTGTAAGATAAACATATCTAGTATGCTTTCAGTAACAGAAAATGTTATTTTATGTATTTATAGAGCAGTTTAAAGTTCTTATAGGCTTTCTTATCTCATCTCATTCTCTGAGCAATTCTATGATGGAGATATATTGACTGATTTCATAGCATTCAAATCTAGGAGAAAATAGTTGAACCTACTACTCTCAGTACTTTTTGTCCATTGGCAACCGATAACACCTAGCATTAATCATGAAAGGATGAATTGAAAAAGAAAGTTAGCTTCTGCACCCTTTTGTGTTTATTCTAGAAAAATGAATTCATAACAAAAAAATCCAAAGTCTTTCTCAAGCACATTTTTGGTTTCCTGAAATGAATGCCCAAGTATTTCCTCTATATAAATGTTGTGTCTCCTACTCCAAACCTTGATGTTTAACCTGTTAGTAAACAAGTTTTCGCTGAGCATACACTATTCTAGGCATACTCACTTTCATTGGTTGTCTTCACATCTCCAGATGAATGGAGCATGATCATTTTGTGAACAGTCAAAATTCTTCATATATTTTTATATATTTACTTATTTATGCTTCTAACATGACAAAGCGACTTTAAACTGCATTGGAGCTTCAAAGGTATGCATTACATATTTTTTAGAGATATGCAATTTGTTTCTCCTTAAAACTTGTTTCCCTCAATTAAAAAATTACCAGTACAAATGATTTATAAATTTTCTAGATTTTTACCTCACCAAAACCTAAGCAGTTGGATTTTCTGTAGATAAAGAATACAATTTTTTAAAAAAATAGTTCTTATAACAAAATTGTATGTGGTCAAAAAGACTACATTCAGGTTAGAGTCTCAAAGGCAGTTGGGAACAGCTAATTAATCTGATAGGGTTTTGATGGTGTATGTTATTCAGTTGATAAAATTATATGCCCATAAATGCTTCATTGTACTTCCTTATTTAACATTATATTTTATCAGTTGATATTCTCATTTGAATGCTCACAGTCCTCTTTAGCTTTCCCCCTTTCTCCCTTACCTTCCTTGTTGCCTTATCCCACAACTTTACCCCACTCCTAGATGCCATGAATATAAGACTTGTACCATTATATATTTGTCTTATTTCATGACAAATGGATTGGATAACTTGGGTTTCCCCAAACTCCCTTTTAAGTACATGAGTACTTCTTGGGGAGGTTCTCTTGGCCATTTCCCATCTGCATAAGCTTATCAGCTGAACTGAGATGAGAACCCAGGTATGAACATGTCAATGGATAACAGTAGTCAGGCCCTCAGGGTCAGCCTGAAGGAGTGGAGTGAAGAAGCCAACAAGCCTGCCAGGCTAGGGGTACAGGCCCCTGAAAGGGTGACAGTGTCTTGACTGCAAACCTTCCATTTGTCTCAGTTGTGCCTGGATACTTCCCAAGTCAAAAGTCCTGCCTGGTCCCCAATGCATGGAAAATAAACCCATATCCCAGGGTGTACTGTATGGGGTTGAATGGTGTCCCCTCAAAAGCCATGTCTACCCAGAACTTCAGAATGTGACCTTATTTGGAAATAGGGTATTTGCAGATGTTAATTAGTAAAGATGAAGTCATACTGCATTAGGGCAGGCCCTTAACCCAATATAGTTGGTGGGTGTCCTTATAAGGAGAGAGAAATTAGGACACCGAGGCACAGGCTCAGAGGGAACAAAGCCATGTGAAGACGGAGGCAGAGGTTGGAGTGTTGCAGCCACCAGCCAAGGAGCGGCTGGGACTACCAGAAACTGGGGGCAGCAAGGAGGCACCCTCCCCTAGAGGGTTCCCAGAGAGCATGGCCCTGACGACGTCTTGATCTCAGACTTCCAGCCTCTGGAATGTGAGAGAAAAACTTATTGTTGTTTTAAGCCACCCCGTTTGTGGTACTTAGTTACAACAGCCCTAGGAAATTAATACATAGGATTCTATATTTTTCCCATTCTGAAAAAAATTAAGCCGCCCCACCTCAGTGAATACAATGCCTGTTCACAAAGGCTACTTGAGTTGGGTCATGATCAGTGTTTGGATTTGTCTCCGCTGAAGCCTGAAAGCTTTTCCAGACACAGCACTGACCCTCAGGCTGAAGCTGGCTGTCAGTCCTTGGTGTCTGGAGTCTCTTACGTGTTGTCCCCTGCTCTCTGCCAGCTTTTTTGATGACAGCTGAGCCTGGGGAGCAGGGAGAAGAGGGAAGTGAAGGAAGGGAGACAGGGCAGAGCTTTCATCTTAAAGGAGTAAAAGGCAAACTTCAGATTACCAAGTACAAATCCACAATAAAATTGAGGCTCTGTACTGGTCTGAGGTATTGCTCAACATTCTAAGCTTTAATATTTTAAAAGTTTATTATGACAAGTCAATGACAGTACTTTTAGTAGGTCAATAAATCATGGACATATCGTATCACAGAGATGACAGCTATGTAAAGCATCACAGGAAACCTGATATTATTTCAACAAAATAGCAACTAGAGCTTTTTGGCACTTAATGTAACTTCAAGTCAAGGTCTAAAAATATATTATTATTAATATTAGTGAATGGGAAATTTTCTCAGATGGGATTCATAAAAATGAAACAATCCATTGCAAAGTTTACGGCAAAGGGGAATAAAGTGTTAAGTGGGGAAGGGGTTGTAAATGCTGTTCTTGTTTCGATGCTTTCGTTGTGTTTTATAATTTGCTAATATTAAGTTGGTGGGGGGGAAAGAAACCAAATCAGATGAAAACTAGGGTAAAAAGATTGTCTTCTTTCATGGTCCCTTTCGAAGCATATGGAAGGAGAAGAGATGCTAATTTTTTAGATAAGGTTTGGGGATCAGGGGCTGACCCAATCCTGTTTTGTTACTTTCAATAGTGGAAACTTGGAAGCAGCTGTCAGAGCTGGGGTGACAGATGTTAGCAGCAAAGGGTGCAAAGGCAACAACTTACTTCTCCTTCCAAACTGTGAAAATTTCACCGTGCCAACATTTTTCTGTTCTTTGAGAGAAGAGGGCAGTAGAATGGCAGGATTGAGAAGGAATAATAAACCCTTAGATTTGTATAGTACTTGCTAGCTTACAAAATGCTTTCATGCATTTTATCTCATTTGATCCTCAAAACAACCTTTTGCAGTAAGCAGCCTAGGCTCTGCTGTCACTCTTCACATAAGATGAAGACTCAGACAGGCTGAGTTCCTCAAACCCACACAGTTGCGAGTGGTGGAAATGGGACCGTCACCCGGGTCTCTCCACGGCCAGTTCAGTGCTCTTTCCGCTATGCCTGTGGACAGGTCATCCCATATCCCTATTTCTTTTAACCTCATAACACTGGAATC
The DNA here is from genome assembly GCF_015220235.1 of Choloepus didactylus. NCBI lineage: Eukaryota > Metazoa > Chordata > Mammalia > Pilosa > Megalonychidae > Choloepus > Choloepus didactylus. The sequence continues at coordinate 24,011,553 of NC_051323.1, read as the reverse complement.
CAGGACTTCCACGGCCCCACTGCCTCAGTGCCACCGACGCCTGGAGTGAGAAGCAGCCCCTGGTGCGCTTCCATCCCAGTCCTGGCCTCAGGGCTGGCTTCTTGCCTTTGGTTTTGGACACAAAACCAGGGAGGGTTTGGTATTCAGAACAACAGCAAGGGTGAGCTCCTGGGAGTTATTAATAAAGTGGGCAGGGAGGGCCCTTGACTTTCAAAGTGACTCTAATGTTCAGCGAAGTAAGGTAAGTGCCCCAGACCCCGTAACTCTGAGCAGAGATGAAGAAGGAGGTGTACTGAAAGAGGTTTAGCTCATCAATACACGATTGGACACAAAAGCCCCAGAACCAAAATGCAGTGAGTCGAGCTGTTGTTTTACCCGATTTATTCACTCCAAGAGCGTTCTAGAAAATCATTTCATGATATAAGGTATGTATACGCACTTGAGCCCTGTCCCACCATCCCACCCCCTCCCTGAAGGCCATGCCAGTGTAAAAGCCCTCCATTCTCTGTTCTCGGGCTTTCTAGAATATGCCTCCTAAAGATGGCGAGAGTGTCCTTTACTTTGATTTCCTTTTGCAGGCCGGAACAAGCTGAAACCAATTCAGCATACAACCGTCAATAGCAGTGCCAGCCAAATCTGTGTCGGACAGAAATAAACCCAAACTGGTAGAGAGGAGGGGGGCCCAGCACCGTGACAATGTCTCCCCCGATAGCTCCAGGGGAGGACTGCAGAACCCAAAGAGAATGAGGCAGCAGCAAGAAGGGACAAGACGGCAACGTGGTGCAAGGGGTTTAAAAATAAACAAACCCAGGTGGCCCCACGGAGTCCAGCACTGAAGCAGATGCGGGACTGGGCACAGGACATACAAATTCTGCCCTGGCACCATGCCCAGTGCCTCGTGTCAGCTGGGGATTCATTTAACATGTCTGTTTTTCCTTCTGCAGATCACTGGAATGAAAATGATAATATCTCCTTCACTGGGCTGATGATTCTACACACTTTGGGAGGCAGCACATAGCACAGTGGATAAGAGAAAAGGCTTTAAGCCACCAGACGAGGGTTCACCTCTGCCTCTTCCAAGCTATGTGACTTTGGTCAAGTTATAGAAGCTCTTTCAGGCTCAGGCTTCTCATGTAAAAGGGGATAATTATACCATATTCACGGGAACAGGAGTATGGATTAAATGAGGTAATGTACATGAAGGCACTTAGCATAATGCCAAGCTTATAGTAAGTGCTCAACAAATGGTTAAAAGAAAAAAAAAACACATACACATGCATGCATATCTATTTTTCATATTTGGTCTGAGACCCCAAATAAGATTGAATATAAAAGAGCTTACAACAATATGAAATATTCTACTACTTTATAATCTACTGTAAAACTTAATATACAGTATTCTGATTAATATTTGCCCTTTGCAAGTCTACCCATTTAAGTGTCTTAACTTTTGAAGGTGTCCAGTAATTTTGATGCCATTTGATCACAGGCTGTGGAATATTTAATTGTTAGTCCCAACTTTCCAATCCCCCATAACTGTATGAAACAGGCCCACCTCACTGTGGCCTCCTGGCAGGCTAAGTGGACTTTCCCACCCCTTGACCTTGGACTTGGTCATGTGACTTGCTTTGGTCTGTCGCAGTTAGCAGGAACTGCTTGACATGTGCTTACACAGTGGGTTCGTCATCTCATGTGTCTGCCATCACTGTAAGAACAGCTTCTGGGGACTGCGGGTCCCAGAATGACAAGAGATATATGAAGCAGATCTCAACCCAACCACAGAATACACCAAGCCCAGCCTATCCTAGACCAGCCAACCACAGAAATGCGAGCAAGGAATAAATGCTTATATTTGTAGGCCACCGGTCTTGTGGATAGTTTATTATGGACCACTATTGTGACAATAGCTGGCTGATAAAGAACCCAGCTCATTTTGAAAGGCAAGTAGGGAAATCCCTCGTCCCTCTAGTTATATCTGCCCAACTAGAACTTCTGTGCTGAGGGGCAGGGGCAGGAGCAGAAGCCACTGGAGGTTCAGGGTTCTCTGACATCCTTCTGGCTTGGGAGGCTGAAGAAACCTGGGTTATTCTCTGATGATTCTCCCATAGCACTGGACCAGTCTCACCCAGTCTGCTTTGTATATCTTGTTTCCACTTTAGTCAAACTCCGGTCAGAGGAAAGTATAATGCCATGGAATCTACAGAATCAAGGGCTCTGAAAAGTAAATTAAAGCTCCTAAAAAGCAGCTGAGATCCAGAGATGAACGGGACTAAGGAAGTGCAGAGACAAAATTTTAAGATCGACAGAATGCCCAGGAATGGCTATGGTTCATTAATTTTCTTGTGGTATGGTAGGAGCATATTGGAAGCAATGAAGTTATTTCAGGGTATTTGTTTTTCCTATTCCTTTGCTTTGTTTTGTTTGGAAATTTTTTTTTTGATAAATAAAATTAATTAAAAAAAAGATTGACAAAATCTATTTTCAGCTCTTTCAGCTCCCAAAGTTCTCCCTTCTGTGTCCATCCCTTACCCCTTCTCTGCATCTCCTTCCCATCTTCCAGGACACCAAGGTGTCTCTCCACCACATAGCCTCATCCAAAATCTGTCCAGGCAAGTTCTAGTATCAATCTTTTAAACCTTGGTCTAAATTTAAATCTATGTTACTTCCTTGAAGTGTGTTTTCATACAAAGCCTTATATTTAATTGTGGAATAAAATGCTTTCCTTGCAAAAAAAAAAAAAATTAGGAACTGCAACAAGTAGATGGAAGTTGTTTAGTGATTTCCCTGGAGGAGGAAAAAGAAAACTTCTCCAAAGCTCTGACAGTGTCCCACATACACGCACCTTTAAAAACATATTCCAAGGGTTGACAGGAATGACCTTGCATTGTGCATATACAGGATATCCTTTAAAGACTAGTAGATGATTTGGCACCATATCACAAAGGTAATCATTTTGAAGGTGAGTAACGAGACCCAGAAAAAACGGAAATGATGACCATTCAAAAAAAAGTCTTTGGCTTCTGAAACACTCTGCAAGGCAACAGGACAGGTTAGATCTTTCATGTCAGGGATCATCTGCTGGAAATCCAGGAAAATTTCAGAGAGTAGAGCTTGCAAAGAATTGGTGATTGGAAATCTACCAGGCAAGGCTTTAAAATCCATCAGCATAAATGCATCAAGGCATCACTGGGAGGCAGAGAGAGAAAGGATGAAAACATAGTCCTTAAGATAGATATACTGAAGGAGACACCAAAGGTTAAGTCATATACCCTAGGTGACTGCAGATTCCCTTCCACGAGCAATGGGGCTTTAATGACTACATATGGAAAATCGCAATTCAAGAAATCTCATAACAACTCAACAATAATAAAGTCAAGATATAATAAATAGGGGTGGACCATGTCCTTGGAAAAATTAAACTGTGGGGACACAGACTGGGTCAAAGTGATCATGTACTCAGCCCAGTCTCTGTCTTCAGAAAATCTTTGAAATGATGAATGAATGAGTGAATAAATAAATGAGTAGAATCATAAAGTTTATCTGGATCAGGCATATCCCACCAAAGTATATTTAGAGCCTATTTCTTATTCCAAAGCAGAGCAGTTCCTGAAGAGCTCTGGAGCAAGATCATGCCATGCACGTCCCCTGGCTTTGCACATGACAGGACGTGTTTGGGACAATGATGTTGTGAACAATGCAGAAAGTAGCCCTGGTAATGGACACAAAATCCCAGCAACAGAATCAACTTCACACAATGGATCTTTCTTTTTTTAAAATGCGAGCTCATATTCATAAATTAGAATGAGAAAGAGGTTAAACTCTATATATGCATAAGATCATTTCTCTATCCCATTGTAGGCTAACATACTAAGTTGAGAACTCAAAACTGCCTTTCCAGCTTTAAATAGGAAGAGAGATACGGTAGGTTAGTAGAGGCTGGAGTGAAATAGTGACACATCCTAGAGTAATTTGGGCAGATAATAAAAAATATATTTACAGCCTCCCCCTCTCCAGCCCCGAGGATCTGGGGGAAGGTGCGGATGTGTTGGACATCCTCACCTGGACTGGTGTTGATGTTGTCACAAACATTGGGACTGGCGGTTTGATGTGCTGAGCCCTCGAGCATGGGACTTGCCCTTATGAGGCTCTTTACCACAAAGGAGAGTCTAAAGTTGTATGTAATGGTGCCTAAGAGTCTCCCCCTGAGTACCTCTTTGTTGCTCAGATGTGGCCCTCTCTCTCTCTAACTGAGCCATCTCAACAGGTGAACTCGCTGCCCTCCCCCCTACGTGGGACCCGACTCCCAGGGATGTAAATCTCCCTGGCAACGCAGAGTATGACTCCCGGGGATGAATGTGGACCCGGCATCGTGGGACTGAGAGTATCTTCTTGACCAAAAGGGGGATGCAAAATGAGACGAAATAGTTTCAGTGGCTGAGAGATTCCAAATGGAGTCGAGAGGTCACTCTGGTGGACATTCTTATGCACTATATAGATAACACCTCTTAGGCTTTAATGTATTGGAATAGCTAGAAGTAAATACCCGAAACTACCAAACTCCAACCCAGCAGTCTGGACTCCTGAAGACAATTATACAATAAAGTAGATTACAAGGGGTGACAGTGTGATTGTGAAGACCTTGTGGATCACACCCCCTTTATCTAGTGTATGGATGAGTGGAGGAATGGGGATAAAAACTAAAGGGCAAATGGGGTGGGATGGGGGGATGATTTGGGTGTTTTTTTTCACTTTTATTTTTTATTCTTGTTCTGGTTCTTTCCGATGTAAGGAAAATGTTCAGAGATAGATTGTGGTGATGAACGCATAACTATGTTATCATACTGTGGACAGTGGATTGTATATCATGGATGATTGTATGGTATGTGAATGTATTTCAATAAAACTGAATTTAATAAAAACAAAAAACAAAAAACAAAAAACTGCCTTTCCAGAAAAAGGAGAAAGGATGGGCTGAAAATCTGGGTGGGAGAGAAAACTCATGACACGCTACAATGTTCCTGAAAAGTCAATTCTCCTTGAGTAGAAGAGGCATTCAAGAAGTAGAAAGTGGATTTTCATGAAAATATGTGCTACCTAAGGATTTTAACATCTTGGATTTACCCAAATTTTGCTGGGGAAGTGAAAACTTGCAGGGAGCAAGACATTGGGAACTTCTTATTTGCAGCCATGAGTCGTCCATATGGTTGGAAAGTGATTTCTCACACAATGGATAGGAACCTGAATTAACTTTGATATTTTCTGCAAGGAGAGAGAAAGAACGAAGAGATGGGTGGGCCCAACCTACATGTCATAGCTGGGACTGAGGTAGAGTTGGCAGCAAATCATCTCAGGTCAGAATAGTTTAGGTGGTGGAAAAATTATGACAAAGAGTGACAGTGGGATAAAGCAATAGGATGGAAGAAAAAAAATGGAAAAGTAAGATAAGTGATTACCAGCCAATAGGAAATGTATGGTAATAAATACAAAAGGCACAGGAGTGGGAGAAAATGAGGGGACAGGAAGTCGGTGGTGGGAAAACCAGTCACAGGTAAGAAATAGGCATGAATACAAGGTATAAAATATCAGGCAGAGGAGGGCCTCGACTTTTACAGAGGAAAGTCAAGATCATGTAAAAAAAAAACAATAAGAAAGCAAAGATGGAGAATGAATGGGAGATAAATTACATAAGAGGTTGAAATAAATAAGACGTTTTTAAGTACATGAGGAACAAGAGGTCAGAGAAGGGGCAAGCAGGGCTTCAGAGAAATAGCAAGGGAAATTTATTGTCAGAAAAGCAAAAAGATAAATAAATAAATAATAATAATGAATTTTCTGTCTGAGTGTTCACAAAGGATGGGGGCAATCTCCAGAAACACGCATAAATTTCCAGGAGGTAGAAGGAGAAATGCTTAAGGAAATCAAGATCAATTGTAGAACCAGACATCAAGAAATTGCAATGTTCCCAAACCTCAGAAAACTCCATGGGCAAATGTGGCTTCCAGCCCAGAGCCTGAAAGGAATTGGTGGAAGGGATCACGAGAACCTTCCTACAGGGCATCTGAAAAATCGAAAGGGGGATGGGGTGGCGGGGAGGGTAGTCCTGTGGCGGTGACATGATATCAGTTGAGGATAATGCATGAACCACTCTTGGGTTACCTTGTGACGAGGCCTAAATGCAGATGAGAGGTGACACACAACCAGTTCATGACTGGCATTTTCCCCTTAAAAATCAGTTGTCGATACAGGCTGTGTGTCAGTAATAAAAAGGCTGGTATTTGGACACTGTCACCGGCTGGTTATTCTCATCCAGGCCTTCAGCAATGGCACCAACAAACTGGCAGCTAAGTGCTCATGGTGCCTTTTGACCCCCTTTTGAGCATTATTCCAGGGAAGATTCTCGAGGGAATCAGGACTTCATGGCTTAAGTTTGTGTACTAACCTCACACCTCACTCACATCACATTTTCTATTCTGATTCCCTTTGTGCCTCACTTTTTAATTTATTACTTTAATTTCACTATATTGTAAATATCTTTGCAATTTGTCTTAAACACCATTAGAAAACAGTTCAGAAAGGAAGAAGTCTCCTCAAGAGAAGAGGAGAAAGGAGAAGAGAGGGAGAAAAAGGATGACGGAGAAACTGGGGGTGGATTTCTCAGGGATGAGGATGGGACAAAGAAAATATAAAGAGCATTGGTCTGAACAAGGGAAAACGATTTGGAAACAAGGGGGAAAATACCTAAGAATGAGAGAAATCATTTAATAAGGTGGGTTGAAAGTGGAAGGAGTAAGCTAATTTGCAATAAATGAAGAAAGTTTTTTTGAGTTAAGAAAGAAGCAGTCAGGGGAAGAGATAAGGGCCTATAATAATTCAGAAAGGAAGATTTGAAATAGTAAAACTGAAGAGAAAGAGGCAAATCATTAGCAGGATCCGAAAAGAAAGATTCAAACTTGGCCTTAAAGAGAGTCCTAGGAGACATGCAAACAAACTGGTGAGACAGAAGAAGAGGTACAGTGTAAAACCAAAATAGTAAGCAAAAAGGAAGAGAGAAATTTAGGGATAATCCCAAGAATTTAGCATCCCTGAGGTAGGTGTCATTTAGGGAACTTTGGCCATAGCATGGAGCCTATAAACATCAAAAGCAGCTCTTCGGAGAAGGACACACACACACACACTCACACACACGTTTCTATCAAAATAAGCCAATCTAGATTCCCTTTGGGTAGTAAAGAAAGATGGGTAATCCATGAAACTTGCTATTGGGAGACCACAGCTTACTCTAATATTCTAGTTATTTAACACCGTAAATTTAATAGCCAAAACTATAAATTTTACACAGGAATGGTTAAAATTTATGCAAAGATAGGTGAAAGTGTCTTTATTTGCTAACTTTGTAAAAACATCTTGACTTTGTCTTATTCAGTTCACTAATAAGGTAAATAGTTCATATTTTCTAAGAACTCAATATTTTTGATTTCACAGACTTTCAGGGTTGAAAGTGAGGGATGACTGCGATCCTTAAGTCATTCTCTGCTTAGAATGTGCCCATTCCAGGAAATGTGGTGGGATGATATGTGCATCTTTCATGTCAATTAAGTCAAATAATAGACAAAAATTACGTATATGTATTCTTTTCTTCTTTTTCCAAAAGGCCATGATTCATCGCACACATCTCCAGCAGAAATTTCTGTATCTACCCCTTTACATTCTGCTATTGAATGTCAAGTAAAGATCAGGAAGTTTTCACACCTATTCTGTAGTTAGGGAAATAGACTCCATAAAGAAGGAACTAGATGATACCAGTATCGACTACTTAGACTGACAATAAAGGTTATCCCCTTAATCTAATTCAAAAAGGAATTTGTTTACTCTAGCTTATGAAAATGATTTGAGTTCTGAAAAGAACATCCTCCCCTTTACCCTTATCCATATGCCAACACCCACGGATACGCATAGTAGGGTACCAGTTAACGATGGGGAAGCCATGGGCAACATCCAGCCGTAGATGTTCATTTGCTTTGTGGCCAGCAAAATTTTAAAGTGTTTGATTCAGTACCAACATTTCAAATCTGCCAGTGAAGATGTCCTATGCCTTTTGAAACATCAGAACTTCTGATGACATTTCTTCCCGTCAACTATTGTTAGGCACTGAGCAAGGTTTTCCACTGGAGACTGGACATGGCTCCCACTTTGTCACAGTCCCCACCCAGGGTGCGTCACTCATTCTCTCAGCCTGCATGGTTCCGGGAGATACTTGAGTTTTCAATATCTGTGCTGAAGAACCCACAAGGACTCCTGAGCACCTTGCACCATGTCCCAAATGAGGGTCAACTCCCAATGCTTTCCTGAGAAAGCTGGGAGAGCAAGTGACAGGTCAAACCTACTCACCCATGCATAGTCCTCGGCCTATATTCGTAAACAACAATTGTTGCAGAACAGATCACAGAGCTTAATGGGCCCTGGCTTCACTTTAAATTATGGAATAAAGTAAACCTCTGTTTTTTGACGTTCCTTGACAAATCAGATTAGGAATTACATTATCTTTTTTTTTTTCTCAATTTAGCTACTTAGGTTTTTTCCTCATTTTATTATTTTTCTTCATTATAATATCTTAAGCCTGATGTTGATAATCTTGCTAATAATTCTAATTATATTATGGAACATCTACTATCTAATTTTTTCTCTCAAAAACTCAATATATATTTTATTATGACTTTACTAGAGATTATACGCATAAACTAATTTGTTATGCTGTTGGCATTTCTCAACATTTACCTTGAAAAATAACACTGGCTCTTTTGAATGTAATGATCTGAAATTTCTTGGAGTAATTCAATGATCCATTTTAAATATTAGCAGCTAGAATGATGATAAATAGTACTGAAACACCTTACTCACTTCATTATAAAGTCTTGTTCTGTACCGAAGGGAAAAACAACAGATGAAGTGATTGGGCCTGGCACGTGGTAACCTGACGTCAGTAAGACAAGTGCTGGTTAGAAAAGGTCATACTTTGGAGTCTCAGGATGTCTAATCCAAAAATAGCACGAGGCACTGAGAAATGACTAGTCTTTTAACTCATGAAGGTGAGATACCAAAGTCAGTGTAAGTCAGTGTATTCCAATCCAGTGTAACACCATGTTTCTCATACAGTAGATTTTTTTACTCTAAATAAAGCATATATTTTTCTTCCCAAAAAGTTTTTAATAACAAGACTGCAAACAAGAATGGACAATAACTCCCTTATAAACACAGCTTTCCCACCCCATCCTCACCACAAACCTTTATATCTCAAACTGAGTGGCAGGCAGGACCAGCTCCATGATTTGCAGGGTCCTGAAGAAAATGAAAATGCAGAGCCCCTTGTTCAAAAATTATCAAGAATTTCAAGATGGCGACAGTAGAGCATTACACTAAGCCTGGGCCCTACAGAGCACAGGGCTCAGTGTGACTTCACAGGTTGCATGAAAGAACTTTTGAAAGTTTTTGATAAACAATTCTTCCTGTTGGAGATATGAAACCATTCAGCCCTTACTTTCATATCCTCCGATCTGGCCTTTGGTAAAAGCGTCCGTATTTGGGATCTGAGCATGGGATTTGAGGTCCCAGAATGGGGAGACCAAAGAGAATCCACTGTTTCCCCAGCTGACCTTCGAACTCTTCCCTCCATATTCTAAGGGGTCCTTTCAGCCCCCTCCCCAGACCAGGAAGGAGCTGCTCGGGCATTAACCCTTGGCCTTGCAGAGTGGGTAGGGCAGGTGATTAGGCTGATGAAGTAAACCAGACTGAATTCAACGACTGGTAAGTTGGGTATACTGCTGCCTATACCTTAGGGTGGATTTAAGTACTTTAAAATGCTCTAAAAATGCTTGAATCAAAACTATCAAGTCAATTTTCATTGAGAAGGAGGAGAAGGAGTAACAGGAGGAATTGCAAAAGTGGATTTCCTATTCAAAAGTATGGAGCCAATCCTGTAGAAGGGCTCTTTGCACACCAAAGCCAAAGGAACCAGGCTTTAACGTGTCAGCCAGGCAGAGAGAACACATGGATTAGATCCTGGAGGGCCAGTCTTGATAATATCTCAGGCTGGATGAGAAATTCTAAGAATAGAGCCTTAAATATTTGGTGGGCATCCTCTTGAGAGATGCAGGCTTTGGCACAAACACCTGCTACATCTACTGTTGGCAGGGACTTGGATGGTTGGTACCAATTTCCTTGTTCTGCCATAATTTTGCATTTCTATAAAACACACTAGTTATTCTTTGGGCTTGGCCTTCTCAACCACTTCTTAGCTCTGAGAAATTGGTAAACAGGATTTCAGGTGAAGTTGGGTTCCTTGCTGTTGTTTGGGGGTTTGTTTATTGGCAGTGGCCTGGAAATCAAGATGACCTTGGGCAAGGCTCAGCATCTTTCAAATAGAGCTTCTTGGCTTTGTCAATCATCAACATGAAAAACTTGACTAGATCGGAAGGACCCTGGAGGGGTGAGGGGTGAGGCGTGAATAGGTCAAGTTTGGGTCACACTCAACCCCAGCCTCAGAGAGCAGTGCCCTGATTTTTTGTTCCATTGGTTTATCCCCCTAGTAGAGCATAGAGGTGAAGAGCGTGTCTCTGGAGGGTATCCTCATCGTGTCAATTTCATGTAGCACCTGCTCTGACCCCAGCTCCACCTCTTCCTAGCTGTGTGACCTCGGACAAGTTCCTTAATCTCTCTGTGCCTTGGTTCACTTGTGTGGAAATGAGAATAACTCTACCTACTTCCTAGGGTTTTCATGAAGACTAAATGACATAATATGTGTAAAACATTTAGTTCGGTTTTATAGGATGAGCCAAACAAATGTTAACCTTAATGATTTTGATTGAACAAAGGATCCCATAGCAAAAGAAAGGCTGAAAAACATTGAGCTCAACATTTTCCAAGGACTTTGTAGAACTAAAATTCTATTACTTTTCTGCTATTTCTTTTATTCTTTTGCCTCCTCCCCTCAAAAATTTTGCCACAAGCATTGAACAAAGGTCAAACAGGAAACTTTCTCACTGGACATGGGTGATGGTCAGATTGGGCGGGGGATGGGAGTAGTGGTAGCTTATCTTCCAACTTAAAAGTATTTCTTGAAATGCCACCTGGAAGTCTGTTATCATGGGATTTTACCTGGCCTGTTTCAGTGGATGTAACTGACCCCCCACCCCTTCTTACATCTCACTTGTGAGAGGAATTGTGGTGGTTTATGCATGCCGTATCATAATCTCTAATTACCGCTATAGACAGCAACACTAATGCCAATGGCAAATACTATCACAAAGGAAAAATCTAGGACAAGGCACAAGCAATAGCTAACGCTTTGTAGAATACATATAATTTATGTCCACTTCGTGGCACCAATTCACCAATGACCTCTCAGCTGGCAGTTACCTTCCTCAGCTTTTTCCTTCTACCTGTTTGGTGACAAAACTGCCATCGATGACAGGGACCCAGGATAAACCTGTCAGCATGACTTACAGAATGAAGTCTCCCGGAAAAGAAGAATCCAGAGAATAAATCTCTGTGTCCTAAACAGTAGCAAGGTCATCTGCATTGATCATGTCTCCTCTTAACCCCTCCAGAACGGGCCTTATTGACTATAATTATCACCAACCTCTTTTGACACCCTGAAGTGGCATGTCTTTTGCAACTGTGAGGACAGCCCCACTCACACTTGCCTCCCAGATAGCAGCCTTAAGAGCAACAGGTTTTGGACAAAGGGTCATGGTTATCTTTTATCTGACGGGTAAGTCAGATGTATTGAGTCCTCCAGGAAGGAGCTGGCCTTTGAAAATGGAAGTTAGGCATTTAATAGAAGTTGGGAGAGGGATTTTAAGATACTTAGCAGACAAGAGGGCAGCAGGGTCTCTGGTTACACAGCTGCCACCCAAGCCTGTAAAAGGTCCACAATTGGCAGGTTGGACCAGACACTTGACAGTGATTCTAAAAGAGGTTTGAGGACACCCAGAAAGGTTTGACCCTATCCCTTAGAAGTCCCCTCATTTTCCTACACCACATATCAAGGGCATCTTCAGCAATATCCAAGCTGCAGGAGTCGTGAAAGCACCACGACAAGACAAGGGCACATCAGAAAGTTACACTGGTTTGACAAGCAAAGGGAAGGATGGAAGAGTGGGGGTTACTGAAGATTCCTGGCTGACTAAGAAATATACTCCTAATTCTATGCCTGACACCCAGGCTTTACCCGATACACAGCCAGCCTTCTCCTTCCAACTTCCCCCATGGTCATTACCCAGCTTCAGCTCCAAAGTCACAGCTGCAGATCCCTGAGGGGACCTCAGGGTCAGTGCAAGGAGCCACGGATTCTCATACACCAAGCACTGTATTACCCATATCTGTATTGTTTTTTTTTTCGTATTTATGAAACTACTAGAGGTTTAATACAAAAATGGGTTCATTTAGAAATATTACTTATATCTTATTTGCTTTGGATACTGAATGAACAATTACTTTCCCATAGCAACTTTAGAAATTTTTTGACACTACAAAAAAAAGACTACACAGACCTGTTTTTTTCAATTAGGGAGTCTCTTCCCTGACATCTTTCTCTCTCCCAGTGCTGGTCAACCGAAAGTTAATGCAAGCCACAAATTTAATATCAAATTTGTTAGCCTTGTTTTTAAAAGGTGAAAAGAAACAGGGAAAATTAATTTTAATAATATACTTTAATCCAGTATATGCAAAACATTATCATCCTAACATGAGATCAATATGGAATATTATTAATGTGATATTTTACTCATTTTTCATATTAAGATTTCAAAATCTGGTGTGTATTTTATGCTTACAATACACCTCGTTTTGGACTAGCCACATTTCAAAGCTCAGTAACCATATATGGCTAATGGCTGCCATCTTGGATAGCATGGTCTCTTCAGTCATACTTCAAAGTCTTGGTGCATGCTGTTCCTCTCACCCTCCACACCAAAGGGGGGGGTCTACACTCATCTCTCTGCCTCTCTACAACACAGCCATACTCAATACCTAGTGGTATGGGCCATCATTTCTAGAGATCCTCAAGCCCAGAATGGTCTCCCACTCCTTGAATTTCTTCTTGCACTTACTGTCCATGCCCCCGACTTGTACCGATAAGTCTATCCCATGTGGATTTGTCATCTGCTTCATACATGCATGTCAGCCCTCCCCAAGAAACTGTAGGACATTCGTGGATGGCAGAAGTGCCTTTTATCTTTTTTCTCCTTCATGGCACTTAGCAGAGTATGGCACCCACAGTAGGATCCATAAGTATTTGCTCAATTGAATCAATTTTGTTCTCTTAGACCCTACTCAGTGTTGATGGGGAAGTGAGCCTTTTATTTGTTGGTAAATATGGCAACAAAAGAACAAAGAGATGTGATATTCTTCCTCCAGGGACCAATTTTCTTACTACTAGATGAATGCGCTTTGTCATCAAGAACACCTTGAGACTTTCCATGGCCTTTGACTGCATTACCTTGGGCCTGTCATCAATGTTTACAGACTCCAGGCGTGCATAACCAGTATCTTTTTAAAATACTTTCCAATGTATGTTTCCTTATTAGGTTTCCTTATGCCTCATACCCCTTCTCCATTTCAGCTTCATTGAAATAGGGAAGACAGGGCCACTTTGAGAGAAAGGAGATGGCAAGGAAAAGTCCTCTTCTTCTCCCTGGAGGCCTGTGTGGGTGAAGAAAGGACAAAGAGGTAGGAAAGTCATACATGTCCTCCAAACAACTCAATAAACCATGCTAAGGGAGAGGGGGAACCAACAGAGTTAATGGGGCAGATTGTCATGGTCAGGTTGACAGAAGGACTCCTAAGTAGCTTCCAGTTCCCATATGTCATAGACCCGGAGTAGGGATCCACAGGGATTTTGCAAGAAGCAACGTGGCCGTACAGGCTGTGGGTTGGATGATCTGGGCCAGGAATATTTTGAAGGATGTGATAGAGACTCAGAGGGGTCTACAGAGGTGGCGAGAGTCAAGAAGAAGTCAGTCAACAGGGATGTATCATGCACCATGATGTAGTCGACCCCTACATCATGATGCAGTGAAGTATACCACAAACTCATCAGCTGCAGAATGCCCAGAGAAGATTGCCAGTGCAACCATGTCACAGCAGACACCAGTCAGCACTCACCCAAGGAGGATCATGGGGGATCACTTCCTCCCAAAGCTGTGAAGATCTTTTTCCCTATCTCAGACACCATTTTAAGAGAGGGCGGGGTGTAGAAAGGAAACTGAATGAATGAATGAACAATTACTCAAAGGGACCACTTATTGACTGGACCAAGTTTTAAACTAGATGGCACTAAAATTAGGGTGAATTTTTTTTCATTCCACCAATCAAAACTCAGGAGGTATCAGAACATATTTAATAAAGAAACTATACATTTTGCTGTACATCTCAGTGTAGTGTGAGTAATTCTGCAACTCTGATATGTATGAAATCATTGAATAAATAAAGACAACAAAGTATGTGGTGTATATGTTGCAGCTGTTGAGGAGGTAAATGACTTTCAATGTTCAAATTCTCTAAAGAATTTGTAGTCACAAAATTTACTTTAATGGAACAGTGTTGGCCTTGGGCAAAATTCACATTGGACATCTTGTCCAAAATAGCATTCTTTGAGTACTTGTGCTAGCCACTGCACACGCTCTATTCAATAAAACACACTTATAAGGCACTTACATCTTGGCCCTGTTCTCCCTTCTAATTCCAGAAGTCCATCTATAAAAACCTGCTTTCAGGAAGGTCCTGGTGTCTGTCATGTAACATTAGTATAAATTAAATTAATGTGTTAACTCTCCATAATCTGTGGTTTCTTTGCTTGTTGGTTTTGGTTTTACATTTTTATGTCATTCCCAACTATGTAAAGCTTTGATCTTTGCTAGAGCAACCCTCAAGCAACAGTAAACACCTGGGGAGCTCCATATTTTCATACCAGGAGATCTCTTGAAATTCATTCAACAAACATTGATTAAGTGCTGACTTTTTTCCAGATCCTAAGCTAAATGCTGGAAAGATATAGATTCTGCTTTGACATCTCCACTTGGAGGTCCCATAAGCATCTCAATTTGAACATACCTGAGAGGAGGAGTATGTGATTCTCACCCACCCATACCTGCCAGTTTTCCCTGCCACAGTGAAGGCAGAAGCTGAAAGCAACAACACCCAGGAGGGCAGGGCCAGCAGACGTCGCCATGTGCCTTCCCGTGATCCCAGATGCCGGCAGCCTGTCTTCAGAGAAGGTATCGTCCTGTTGATGCCTTAATTGGGACATTTTCATGGCCTCAGAACTGTAAATTTGCAAGCTAAGAAATTCCCTTTGTAAAAGTCAACCCATTTCTTGTATATTGCTATTCCATCTGCTTCAGGCTCACTCAAGTACCAGTGTGTTCAGATTGGAAACCCTGGTATAATCCAATTCCTCCCTTTTACTAACACTGCTTCTCAGCAACACACACATATGCACACACACATGCCCACACAGGTACACACACATTCAAGGAATCAATCCTATTGGTTCTGCCTCCACTTCAGATCTGTAATCTGTGCTCTCCTCTCCACTGGTGTTGAAAGCAACATACCATTCAGAAAAGCTCTAGACAGGTTCTCCTGCTTCCACTCTTGCCCCTACGATCCACTCTCCTCTCAGCAGTCAGGATGACCTTTTAAAATGTAAATCAGCTCACCTCACACTCTTGCTCAAACCTCTACGGCTTCCCGGGACACCTGGACAGTTTCCTAACTCCTTCCCAGCCCCCAAGGCCCTGGTGCCTCCCTAGCCTCACCTCTAATCTCCTTCTCCATGACTGGTCTGCTCCAGTCATTACGGCCTCCAGTAGCTCTCAGAAGGGACCATATTCTCTCTACTTCAGGTCCTTTGAACCCACTATTCCATCTGCTTCAGGCTCACTCCCCGTGCCTCTTCAAATAGCTGGGTCCCTTCCCTCTGTTCTGGTTTGCTAAAGCTGACAAAATGCAATATACCAGAAATGGGTTGACTTTTACAAAGGGAATTTCTTAGCTTACAAATTTACAGTTCTAAGCCACGAAAATGTCCCAATTAAGGCAAACAGGATGATACCTTCTCTGAAGACAGGCTGCCGGCATCTGGGATCACGGGAAGGCACATGGCGACGTCTGCTGGCCCTTCTCTCCTGGGTGTTGTTGCTTTCAGCTTCTGCCTTCAGTGGCTTCCCCTCTCAGCTTCTGGGGGTTTTTGCTTGTCTCTCAGCTTCTGGGGGCTTTTCTCCATGAGATTCTCTTAAATTCATCTCTTCTGTATGTGTTTCATACTCTCATAAAGAACTCCAGTAAGTGGATGAAGACCCACTTTGAATGAGGTGGGTTCACATCTCAGTAGAAATAACCTAACCAACAGGTCCCACCTACAACAGGTCTGCACCCACCGGAATGGATTAAAAGAACATGGCCTTTTCTGGGGTACATAACAGCTCCAAACCACCACACCCTCCTACAGGTCTCGGTTTAAACATCGTCTCCTCACAGAGACCTTCCCTGACCAACCCATCTAAAGTCACTCCCAACCCCCTTTTTTCCAGTCACAAATTTCTATTTATGTCCTTAGAAGTGAAATCATAGGTTGTAAATAGCTTATTCCTTGGTAGCATAACATATTGTTTCAGAGATTGGACTCAATCTCTGTCTGGATTCAAATCCTACTCTGCACTAATGATGTATGTGGCCTCGGAAAACTTACTTAACCTCTCTATGCCTCCATTTCCTTATCTCTGAAATGGAAAAAAAAATAGCACCTGCCTCACAGAGCTGTTGTAAGTGAAGTAGTTAATATATGTGAAGCACTTCAAAAAGTACCTGGTTTGTAGAAAGTATAATGTAATTATGGGTTAAATAAATATAAAAATAAAATATGATGGCAGGAATCTTGTCTGTCTTAGTTGGTATTATCTTCCCAGGGCTTACTCCCAGGCCTAGCACAAAGTAGACTCTCAAAAAAATGCTCTTTAAGTAAATGAATGAAAAAAGAATGACTAGATGACATGATTTTTGTCTTTGACACATTTGTGGCAGAGCTCAGAAGGTCTCGAACTTTAATCACATACCTGAGGATCTTGTTAACATGTAGACTCTGATTCTGTAGGTCTGGGGTGGAGCATGAGATGCTGCATTTCTGACAAGCACAGGTGTTGCTGATGTCCCTGGTCCATGGTCCATACTTTGAATTTCAAGGTTCTAGCTGACTGTTGGCAGACTGAGGTCAAGAAATCGGATCCTGCAATCCATCTGCCCAGAAACCACCTTCCTATTGCAAGGCATTTATACCTTATAGAAAGCCACTTCCTAAGAAGGCCATTCCAGAGTTAGAACATTCTGGAAGTATTGATGAGGGCTCCATGGACACTGACCATGATCCCCTCCCTCAGATGTGGTGTCACCTGAGTTAATATTCATCCTACCTTTACTTTTGACAGCCTGGGAAGGTCTAGGCGAGGTTCCTTATATATTTCCCTTTCATCATCACCAGGACATCTACACACTTCATCTGCAAAGCATCTTTTTTCTTTAGGGCTCTCCTTGGGGCCTTAAAAGGTGTAGTAAATACATTCTCTTTTTAGCAGCATTTTCAGTAATTTATTCCAGACACTGGATCTTGTATTATTTAACTCTTAACTGCTTTCAGATTTCAAATGTGCATTGTATCAGCACATACAAACTATGTATGTTGGAGCTGGCATTTCAAGAACCAGAGAGTTTAAGATTCAAAAGCAACAACCTGATTTCTTGGACATGACTAAGGTGTGGTATTTCTTTCCCCAAGGCAGGAGGGTGTATGTAGCTGGAATTACCCAGAACTACCCACAGGTTGCCTCTCAAGAATTGCCCAAATGTTAAACATTGCCATTGCCTCTATGTAGTGTGTGCTTCAGAAAGGAAGTCCTGCCCCTTTCCAAACTCCCAACTAAAATAACCCTGTGGCACTCTCAAAAGTAAGCATAATATTCACGCAACAAAACATTTCACAGCACTAAGTCTGAAACGTGATTGTATATCGTCTTTAAACAATCACAGCCTACAATGCCTAATTATCTGCTTCCAAAAGCATTTGGTTAGGCACGCAACACATCTCAGTAATGGAAATGGACTCTGTCTCCCAGAGCCAGTTCATAAAAGCAATGGATTCATTTCAATATCGTCAGCTCTTTCTTGGCAGTTCAGTCGAGTAATGTAGCAGAACTGTCTGATGGCCAAGGTAATGATCAGAAGGGTTATAACAGAGACAGACATCTACTGGCTGATACTGTAGGATTAGCTCATTTATTCAGTTGGAAGACTCTGGCTTGAGGGCCTCATGGTACTTGCTCCACATTCCAATGTGTCCCCTTCACAGCCACCTCACAGCCTGGCTGGGCAGGCTCACGGGGTAAATGTCTGAGGTCTTCTCACTTGCTCTTTCCCTGAACTGCAACTCCAGTTTTCACTCCTGTGGACAATCTCTTCCTCTCTCCCACATGCACACTTCATTGACGGTACCAATCTATTTTAGTACTTCAGGATGTTAATTGCAGGTTAAAAAAAAAATGAAGCCAGTAGAATTTCCTGCCTTAGAGATTCTTCAGAATTGACAACCAAGTTTCCAGCTCAGCTGAACAAGATGATGGTTTGGCTTTTTCAAGTTCTGTAATGCCAAAGAGCCCTTTTTAACATTGCAAGACTCCATGAAGCACTGTAGCACCTAGCACAGACTGACATCCCGTGGTCTCCGTTTTCTCCCAAATGAACTGACCTCTGAAACACTACGGCTCCTTATTGTTATTGTTGCTATTGGTTAATAACCAAATTATTCATAATTTTGTCAATAATAATGCCCCTAGAGAACTTGATACTCTTGTCAACCCTAATCTAGAATTATAGAAGACCAACAAGAATACAAGGGCCCTACAGAAGCTTGATGTTTGCTCTGCCTCATATTATTAAGCATAAGTTATGAACAGTGATACCCTCTCCCTCTATCCCAGGATTTGGGGGCACTCATATACCACCCATGTCTCTCTACAGCGAAAGACCAGATCCTACTCCAAAAGGCCAGCTACATTACTTTTTCCCTTGACAAACAGATTTTAAAGTAGAGGACACTGATCTTACGAGGGGAATGGAGACACAGTACTCGGAGATTCCCAGTTAGGTAAAGCACTGACAGCATTTGAAGAGCACACTAGATACTGGTTGATTAGAATCCCAGCTTAAAGCTTGTACTTTCCGTAAGGGCATGAGCAACTATGAAGACTTAATGGTACAAAGGGCCTGGAAGCATGAAGCAAACATCCTTGTCTGGGGGCCCAGAGGAGGTTCCGGACCTAGCATGAACTACTACTACAAGGTATCCCCAGTTTTTTAGGTTTATATGTAAGGACAGATCTCAAACCGTATGGTGTTCTCATTACAAGAGATGAGCTGGGTCGTTATCAATGAACCCTCTGTTGCCTTCATAAAGACCCAGTTAAGATCCCTCCGGAATTGTGACATGCAGATATCACTGCCTGGGGACCTGTCCGGCTAAGAGACAGTGTAAGCAGCACCACTTGTGTGCATCTGTTCTCCTCTCCAAGTCTTCGGCTGCCACCTCGGACATGTGGGGTATGACTCACAAGTGAAAAACAGCAGCTCTTGTCCCTCCTACCCAAGGCTTACGCAGGCAACCTTGGCCCAAAGCACAGAAGGCTTGGTAGATACAAAGGGCTTTAAAAATATTAGTGGCAATTCCCTTGTTGTTGCTGCTGTGGTTTGCAGCTGGAGCTATACAATAGGCAAGTTCCCCCAAATCCAATTATGACCACTAAAAAGTGGCCAAAATGAAGCTTTAGTCCTGTAAATCTTAAACCCCTTCTCTAAGAGCAGTGATTCTCAACAGGACTGATTTTGCCCCCAGGGGACATCTGGCAATACCCGAAGACAATTTTGTGTGTCACACTGGGGAGGGAGATGATGCTATGGCATCTTGTGGGTAGAGGCCAAGGACATTGCTAAACACCCTACAATACACAGGAGAGCCCCTCCAACAACAAAGAACCATCTGGCTCCAAATGTTAATGGTGCCCAGGTTGAGAAACCCAGTCCTAGGGTAGTAAAGAAAGGAGAGAAAAGGATCTTCTTTCTTTAACTTTCTGAGTTAACATGGGACTGGGTGTAGTAACAGAGTATGGAGCTTGGGATTGGAAGACTGGGTGCTCACTGACTACCTTACAATTAATTGTGGGACCTCTGACAAATAAAAATTACCAAATCCTAATTTCGAATATTCTGTTTCTATTTTCAAATACAACCTGAGATGGGGATTCCCAAACATGGTTACCATAACACAAGGTGCATTATAATGCATCTTCCATGTTTGAGAGTGAAAGAGGCTCTGTAAGTGATTATGCTGGGACAACAAGCATAAACCCAGACTGTCCTGGGTAAACAGGGCCAAGCAGCCATTCCACCAATAAGAAGAGGGCAGCAGAAATGAGCAAAGGGAAATAACATTCTGTTGTGCTTATCTGTCCATGTGAGGAGACTTGCACATTCATTTGCTCATCTGATCATCATATCCATCCACTTACAGAGGGAGGGCCAGGATTATTATCTCCACTTTAAGGGAAAGAAAACTGAAATGCAGTGTGAAGCAGAATGCCAAAGTGCCCCAGGGCCCCTAGATTCTGCCCCAGTGTCTATCTCCTCCTCCGACCTCAGCAGCATGAAGAAATGCAGCAAGGAGCCAGCACCCTATGGGGCCATATTTGTGTTCGTGCCTATTTCCTTAACAGGTTTAACAAGCCTGTTATGTGCATTAAGTACTGGCTGCATAAGAGAGACTGTGACACCATCTTAATGCTAACCAGGAGAGAAGCTGGTTAGTATTAGTGCCCAAGACAGATGGCCATCTTTTCTTGATTAATGCTCAACTTTCTATAGCATCACTAGACAGCAAACCACATCCATCTTTATGGGCAGTTTAGGGAGAATAAAGAAAGAAAGACACACATGGGTAATGGAGAACATCCTCGCATAGAAAGCTGACAAGCTCAGTCACCTGATTTAGATTTGGTTTTCTAACCACACTTTCTCTTTGTTGCATCTACTTCCTTAGCAGAGCCTGAACTCTTGGGCCCTGATCTAGAGCAATGGATTAGGTTTTTGCTATGCAGTTACTGATCACATGATCCAATTATCCCCTTGACAAGTCCTTTTGCCACAGGAGTCTTCGAGTTGGACCATACTCTGACACCAGTGGCCACATAAATTGGCCTCCCTCCTTTGTCCTAATTTAGGATTGTCAGATAAAAAATGGGACATCCAGTTACATTTGAATTTCAGATAAATGACAAATAATGTTTATTATATGTATGCCTCAAATACTGCCTGGGCCATATGTATACTAAAAAGTATTCTTCGTTTATCTGAAATTCAGATATAACTGAGTGTCCAGCATTTTTGTTTGCTAAATCTGGCAACCCTTCTCTGATTTAAAGGTGTCCTGACTTTATCCACAAAGCTCTTCTCCTCCAGCCTCCATCATTTGAAACACTGTAGTACAGATGACCACATGACTACTGGAACTTAAAGACCCCAAGTTATCCTGAACTATTAAAAAAGAGGTTGTCATTCAATAAATATGTAGTTTCAGACACAAGGGTGGCGGTCATTGGTGTGAAATAGAGAAGTTTTACTTTCCACCTGAAGATTCCAGCCATCCACTGTTTGGCTTGCCTGAGGCTCAAGATTTCACTTACGAGAGAAAAACGAGCTTAATGAAGAGCCACAAATGAAGCAATTTGCTGACTTGCAGCCAATGACCGACGGCAGCTTCTAGGGCTGTCCAGAAGAGGTTGAGAAAACAGAACATCTAGAAGTTAAAAAAGAGTACAGTCCTGGTGCTGGCTTGGGTGAAAATTCTATGAACAAAGAACTCATTGGTGATACACTTGAATCAGGGGGGTAATGTTGTGTTTTAGCAAATGCCAAGTTTCATTGGTGGGGGAGGCTGGTGGGGAGGGAGAGAGCCCTGTACCTCCACTTGTAACTGAAGGATGCAGAGGAAGTTGAACGATGGGAGAGTTAACTCCGGCCACATTTTAAATTCTGGGTTATAAAGTTTCGAGGCAAACTGGTCTTTTGAAGTTTCTCCTTTAACAAACAACTCTGTCTCATTTCTAAGAGGAAAATACATATTTAAAAGCCTATAAAGGGTTCATCTGGCATTTCATACTTTCATAAACACAAATAATATTTCAAGTGTTTAGATAATTGAATAAAAAACATATGGGGACACTTTTAAAAAAAAAAAAAAATATATATATATATATATATATATATATATATATATATATATATATGAGCCTAAAAACATGTGCACACATAGAATTGTCACCAAGCATCTGGACTGGAAGAGTGGCTTACAAAACAAAAAGGGAAGAAAGCAGGTTTGATGAAAACTAAATGAGACGAAATTCCATCCACCTCGTAATTCCTCACAAACAAATTTAACAAAGGATTCTTGAGTTGATTCTCTTGTAGAACAAATGTGAGATCCATGGCTTATTTATTTTCAAGAAAATGATACAAGTGTGTTGTGTCTTCCCTGCACACCCAGGTCCTTCCCAGGAGGTCTGGGCCCCTCTGGTGTGGAGGGGCAGCTGCCAGTTGCCAAGCCGGGACCTCACACCAGCCTCCTGTCCCCAGAAGTCTGCCATCATGTCACCCCCAGACCACGCACCCTGTTGAGGCAGCAGAACATGACGCACATGGGTCCAGAGAGGTGCTCACTGCTCGCCTGGGTGAACTGGAAAGCTTCTCTGACCGCTGCCTTTGCTATCTAAAATTCTGAACTTAGAACTTGATAAGCCACGTACTTGCTCATATTTGGAATCGAAATCTCCCCTCTTCTTTCAGATACAGCCTGAATTCAAATCAATGCTAAAGCATGAGACTCATCGTGTAAATCAAAACAAAACAAATTCTCCCCTCTTCTCACTCGCTCTCACTCACTTATGCCTTTGAGCCCAACTTGTCCGACAACAGCGAACAGCTGTCCTGAAGCAGGAGTTTACTGTCATTAGTTTATGATTCAGCCCCTTCCATCATTTTGCTGGCGAAGGTTTGTGAGTCTGTATGCATGAGTGATACTCACACATGGCAAGAGCCTCATAATCACCTCTGATTAATGCTAAGAACCCCCTATGGTATATTCTCTAATGATGCTCAGAATCGTGATGTCTGATCTTGGTTCTATCACATGTCAAAAGTGCTCTAATCTGCCCTGGGTTAAGGGCTCATACATCCAGGCTGGGGCCTATCCAGTGATTTTTTTTTTCACTCCCTGCCCCGCATATTCATTCTCCTTTCTATTTGCTTCATAATGCAGAAATGAAAGAAGTGAAGAGTGTGTGTCCTCTGGAATCAATTGCAACTACTGCTATTACACAGGTCATTTGGCCCAAATTGAGGCATCCCGCCTGGTTTTTCTATGCTTCGAATTCAAAGCAGCAGAAAAAGGAAAGAATGGTTCACAGGAAATCAAAGTGCTATGGAGGCACTTCCTGGGAGAGGTCACCAAAAGATCGTGGATATTTCAGGGCCAATTTCAGCCACTCATTCACACTACCAGAGCTAGAAACCCCCAATGCCATTTGCTTATTTCAAAATGCCCTCATTTTTTAGTGTCACCGGTGCTTCCCACAGCAGGAGTTGTCCACAAGCAAGTTAAGTGTGAAGACACTTGCAGCATACCTGCTTGTGTTTTTAAATAAAGCCCCTCCAGTCCTAGGCTGGCAGCCAGCACCACTCCCATTGTTTCCACGTAGCACAGTGGGGCAGTACCACCAAACTCTCCTCTCAGCTTGACACCAACAGGCCATGTAACCTTGGGTGGATAAGTTAAATTTTCTAATCCTCAACCTTCCCATTTGTCAAATGAGAAGACTAAACTACAGTGATCGTTAAGCTTCAAGTTCTGATTTCTCTGGGTTCCTGTTCCCACGTTATTGTATTAAGAACAAGGAATATGTCTCAAGAATGGATTTTTTCTTGAAGACAGAGGCAGCCATATTTCCATCAGGGCCAATGGCCTAATGTGAAACATTTCTTAAAATATCAATCAAAAATTATTTGTACCTCAGTTATGTCCTGTGAATATGTTACACAGAAATTACTACAATAAAATTACCTCCAAGCTAAAAATGGGTACTCAATTGATTAGACTTGGCATCTCAGCTCCATAGAGAGAAAAAGTTGTTGACGTCATTTGTGTGTTTGTGTGTGTGTGTGTGTGTGTGCATGCGTGTATTAGAAGAGCTTGGGGAATGGAAATAATCTGAAATGAATATCACTAAGAGGCAGTTGAACTCCAAGTCGTATTCTTGAGGAACAGTGGCAACCATCAGTTATGGGGGTAACACAGTGAGGGAATTTGGAGCTCAGTACTGCTGGAAGTAGTTTGGAGCGAAAAGAAAAGAGACATGTTGGATGATATTAATCAACTCGATGCTCTTTCCTTTATCTAGGTTGACAATACCCAACATGGATCTAAATATTCCAAGAAAAGAGAGCACGGATACTTAAAATCCAAAGCACCATTTTTGCTTGAGTTGTGTTTCAAGTTCTTCGTTCCTACAATTTACCACGGAATCATAAATTGCACAGACTCTCGGTTCTGACAATGTGATTTCAAAAACTTCTAGTCTGAAAATTAGCAGGTCTTTTAGAATAAACTGACTTTCCAGGGAATATGGAAAGTAAATGTCATAATCATATTCAAGCGTCAAGACGTTTGACAGAAATTACGTTTATGGAATAGGACACATGTTGTGTCTCTGAAATAACACTGACGGTCAATGTGCCTAATGGTTGGGAAAGAATGTATTGTTTAGATGAATGAATACTCTAAGCCAGTGCTTTTCCAACCTTATGGTGCACTTGAATCTCTTGGGGATCTTGTTAAAATGCAGATTCTGATTCAGGAGGCAAGGGCAGTTCTGAGATTCTGTATTTCTAACAAACTCCCAGGGGCTGCTGATGCACACTTTGAGTAAAAAGTCTCTGCACTACAACCATCTACACTCAGGTTACTCCAAGGACAATTTGATATTTATTTGATGATTCAAAAGGCACCTCCAGTCCCTGCCAGACTTCAGTTTCATCAATAATTATTATAAGAAAGCGTGTCCAGTATTTCAGATTCTGAATCATTAAGGGTCTATACCGCAGGGAAATGACGAAAGGGCAGTGCACCAATTTGGAAGAGTTTTATTTTCTCTGTATCCTTCTTAACTTCACAGGTAAGTTATGACTTGAAGAATACAGCAGTCATCAGACTTGGTGCAGCAAAGAAAGATTGGACTGTTGTCTGAGAACTATGGCTAAAAACTTCTGCTCATCAGCCCCCTCTGGCAAAAGAACCAAGATCGCCCTATTGATGAGGACAAGTTCCACCTCGTATTTTTAGCTTTTAATGCCCTCCTAGGGAAACTGATATTTGATGATGGGAGTCTATCAATTTTTATATCGAGACATTAAATACAACGATGGTTACTCTGATTTCTCCAAAAGCAATTATTTACTTTATTATCTTCCCTGTCTCTTAATTTACTCAGAAAATATTTCTGAGCACCAACTACATTTCAGATACTGTTATAGGAGTTGGAAACAAACAGGGATCAAAACAGAAAGAAACCTATGATCTCATGGAGCTTATATTCTAGTGGAAGAATCCAGATCAGAAAAAAAAAAAAAAAAAAAAAAAAAGAAAGATGACATCAAATCAGCACCTAATTTAGAATATGAGAAAGTGAAAAATACTATGGAGGAAAGTTAAGCAGAGATTGGTTTAGTTGGAGCCAGAATTGGGAGAGAGCAATTTTAAATACTATAGTTAAGAAAGGCCTCCTTGATAAGGCAACTTTGGTGCAAAGACCTGAAGGAAATGAGGCGTGGGGTCACACGAGCCCAGAGCCTTCCCAGCAGAGGAGATGGTGTGCACAGACTCTGAGATGGGCGGAATGACAAGGGGCCCACAGTGCTTGCCATTTGGTTCTGTCCCCTCTTCAACGAGACAGTTGTGTGAGAGCTGCTCACAAATAAATTGCAGGGCCACTGGTTGGGCTCACATTTGGTCACAGTTGGGAGAGCTGCCAGCAAAGACCTGACAGATGCAAGGATAAAACCTGAATTTGGAAGCATCCAAGTTTTTCTGTTGCTCTGGCAGCCTTGCACTCCTTTTCAAGTTCTTTTAATATTTAAGAGGTCAAGTGGAAGGGCAAGCAGAGTGGGGTGTCCCCAGTGACCCCAAATCAGACTTTGTCTTATTAGCTGATGGGCCGGAGTAAGGGAAAGGACACAGGAGAGCGTGCAGCCTGGCCCCAGCTCAGGCCCCAGGGAGAGAAAGGCTCTAAGTAAAAGCCAGGGAGCTGTTGGCAAAAGGGACTTCAGGGTTATCTGGAAGATGGAAAGGCTGCTGGAAGTGTGAGCCCATTAGATATGGAACACAGCCTCGTTCCCTCACAGTACACTCTAAAGGGTAAAAGAGGATTGAGGCCAGGGACTGAGGCTTCCAGAAAGTCTCAGCAAGGAAAGATGTTTGTACAAAAGGCCCTGCTGTGAGGGAGGAGAACTGTGGCTTCAGACAGCTAAGGGCGGACAGAGAATAAGGAAACCATTGGTGAATACACATGAGGTACCCTGAGGACTCTTAGAAAGAGAGGGTGGAGGGCTGGAGTTTGGGAAAATGGGGTGCTACTTATATTGGGACTTCTTTTGTTGGTAAAAAAGAAATTTGATTTAATGAAAAAAATCCTTTCAAGAATACTTTTGTACTCAAAGGCTATAGGATTCCATCATCTAACCAAGCTCTTAATGTCAAAGTGGATCGGCTTAACTCTCTGTCAATTCTCTTATCCTGTTTGTATTTCAATTTCTTCTTAAGTAAAATGGGGGAAATAATACCTGCCCCTTGCAGTGGCTGAGCATATCAAATAAAATAATAGATGAAAAAGTACTTTGAATAGTTAAAAGTCCCAGCTCGGTCAGTAACTAATCATGATTATTACTATAGTCTTTTCATTGTCATTTTATCACAGAATTCTTTCTCACCCCACCTGACCCTGGAAAAAAATTCTGCCAAGAGTCTGAGCAAAGGAAGGGTCTAAAGTTAAGTGTGTGATTTGTTTGTCATGGTCTCTAATAAGGAATTCAGCTTTAAACCCTTTTGAAACATCTGTTGCATTTCAACTCAGTATGTACAAATAACAGAAAAATAGTAGCATCTGGGCTAGACGTGAAAAATCTCTGTTCCTATTTTAAAAGAGAGCCCAGGAGTGAAAGAAAGGAGAGAGCAAGTGAGATGATTGCATTCCTCATACCGAGCATTTGCTCCGAAGGAATCACGCTCAACCTAAGGCAGGGAGCCGCGTGATGCATGAACGCGTGTGGCAGGCGTCTGCTCGGGGCACCCACTCAGGTTCCCAGTGCCCCCAGCTGGGTCAGCACTTTCCTCTGTGGGTGCTGAGAAGTGACTTTCTGCATTTCCCACTCCCTCCTTGGTGCCGGGCTTTGCTTCCAGCAAAGAAGGAAGAAATGGTCCATGAAGTTGCATTTGCCTTGAAAAAAACAGGAACATCTTAGGAGAAATCCCAGGCAGCACCCCGGAAGAGCGCACTAAAGGAGGGGGTCTGTGGCCAGCCGGTCTGCTGTCAGCAAGAGGGAGAGAGGCCGGTGGGGACCACAGCCTCAAGGTCTCCAAGGACACCGGAGCGATTCCACTGGCAGAGAAGGAAAAGCCTTAAAGGAGAAGAAAAATCTCACAAGACGCACTGTTTTTTTCCTTTCTTTTGAATGAGTTTCCTGGAGGAAGTCAGCTCACAAGCAGAGGGGAGAGCTGGCAGCCGGTCACCTCCCGAGGCAGCAGGGACCGGCCACGGGGCAGGCAGCCTGCGTCATAGAGGGAGCTGCCTCCAGTGCAGCGGGGCCAGAGGCAGAGCAGCAGGGGTCCAGAATGGGGCAGCGGGGCCATTCCTGGCCAGTAGCAAGCTCAACTTACAGCAGTCTCTCTTCCAGACCTGACACATCCCTTCCCAAGAGGGACAGGGAACTTACGCAGATACTCCTGGGGTGAGGGCTTTCGAGTCTCATTAGAAACTTTCTGGACCCAATATTTTGTCCAGACATTCACAGAGAAGTGAGAGAATTGTCTCTTTTGCAAGGAGTCTGTTTTTCTGGACAGGAATGGGTAATAAGGAGCATCCTCACTATTGGAACCACAGATGGCTAAATGGAGATTAAGGAACTTCAAACTTAATTTGTCTGACCCCTTTCCTTGCACATGGGTGCCCTGAGGTCACAGGGGCTGTGACAGCCCATCACACCTACTTGGGCCCCAATCTATCACTGTTTCCATTTCAGCAGGAGGCCATCTAGTTTGTCCTTGGGATGCTCATGGCTCAACTGAAAGCGCCACTGACTTGGATCTATTTGTAACCTTGGAGTAACTTCCACATCCACCTCCCTCAAAATGGATTCTGAAGATACAGGAAACAAACCTCTGTGATTACCTTCAACTAATAAACCTGGCTTGGGACCACAATGGGATGGAGAAGAGGCCAGAGAAGGGGACGAGGTCCTAGGGTGCTGTGTGGTGAAGAAGGAGAACAGAGGACGAAAAGTAGAAACATGCTATAAAAGAAAAGGTATCAAAGAAGGAGAGAAAGAGAGAAAAGGGGAAGAGGCAAGTAGACTGCAAAATGCTTGGTCTAGAGAGGACAGTAGGATCCTCTCATTAGAAAAGAGAAAATCAGGGAGAAATCTTACCCTAATTCCCTCATCTTAAATTCTGAAGAATGAGTTTGAAGGATCAAAAAAGTTAAACTAGTATCTTTTTGCTGAGAAACCAACCAAGGTGGTTTTTTAATGTCAGAAAATGTACTGTCTCAAGCTCCCACTCTGGTTTTTTAACACTAAGAATAGAGAGGTGCTTGCTGGGTTTTGCTAGTTAACAAGATCAATCCCCACCCACATCCCCTCACTCCCAAGCTTACCCCCCACACGCCCCACCAGTCGTGGGTGGGGAGACCCCTCCTCCCTGGGATATTTTCACTTTGCAGAACCCAGAGGCAGCAAGTACAGTACTGGAAGTGGGCTTCTTACACCAGGGCAGATGGGGCTGCACAAAGTTCATATTATTCTAACTTTAATCCTGGTTTTTACTTTACAAATCCTGCTTTGAAACCATACACTGTCCTGAAGTTTTATGCCAGGTGTTGTGGTGGTTTATGGTTTTGTCAGGGATTGTTTATTTTCTAGAATTATTACTGAATTTCCTTTTTCCATCCTCGAAATAATTATCTACAAATATGTGTATAGACATAAATATCATAAGTAATGTTACCACCCTTTGGATTTTCTCCCAAATTAAATGAAACCAAGCCCTCTGATTTCCTAGTCACTTGTTTCCTTAAGAAAGAGAGAGAGGGAGGGAGGGAAAGAAAGAAGGGCGAGGAGAGGGAGAAGAATACCTTTTTTTAAAAAAGGTTGGTAAACCATATCCTTGGAATATTTAATGAAGCTTCTTTCCTATGCATAAGAATTGAAGGCTGAATTACGCCCAAGGTGTGACAACTCAAAGAGATCTGAGTCAGGGGAAAGTTTACCTTAGCCTGATTTTATGCCTTTATTACATGCTTATATTCTAAGACCTGAATTTAGAATGGGGATTTGAGATATTAAAGAAGTTAAGTAAGCCCATAAAAAGACATTTTTCTCTAAATCATATAAACTGTGCTCCTTTAAACTCATAAATGAATCCATGCTAACTCAGTGAGGACTTCCTAAGTACTACCCCACAGCTGCCCCCGCTATAGGTATTATGGGCTGTAAGAAAGAAGGGTCCGCCTGCAAGACCGCAACTCCCTTATTCATCTCCACCTTCATCCACTTCATTGTCATGTCTCACCTGGACCAGTTCAAAAGCCTCCTCAACTCCTTTCTCTGTTTCCTCGCTTGCTTCCCCACAGTCCATTCCCACACCAAACGCAGTGATCTTTCAAACGATGCATCAGACCGCATCTCTCCTGTGATTCTACCTCACCTCCCCCCACACCCCTCCCTTTCTCCCATTAAGTTGGGTCACGATGGTCTGTTTCATTTTTCTGTTCCTTCAGCAAACCCACATTGTTCTCGCTTTATAACAGTGTCTTTCAAACATTCTGGAGACTGTTCTTGTGACTAAAATGACTGGGGAAAAATATATATATGATCAGTCCCAGGTTTCTTCCAAGGGGCAAGGATGAAATAGTCCAAGAAACAGGTTCAAAGGGAACAATGGTAGGAAAAACTAAGAAGTCATTTTTCTGCTCACGGCATTTCAAGTTTAGCTCACTTGAAGTAATTGCATTTGCTTTTTGTGTCTTCCTTTTGCTAGAAGGGAAGCTACCAGGGAGAAGCAACCTTGTCTGCCTTGTATTCTCACCCTGGAACAATGCTAGGGATGTAGTGGGCACTCCCTAAAGAGTTTTAGAAAGAGTGAATAAAGGAAAGAAAAAAAATAGGGCACTCACATATTACAATTTTAAATACCAACACTGGCTATTCAATAGTTAGGTGCAAGGATGAGGGGTACAAATTCTAAATTGGAAACAAGTTCCTTCTTGCTTAAAAGATGCAAGCACAAAAGCTGGTGACATCATCAAACCCTCATGTATCTCCAATAAAAGCCCAGCATTCTGAAAATCTGCTGGCTGTGGCCTTTTGCACACTCTAATTGACCACTCAAGGAACTCATTATTTCAATAGGAAATACCTGACAAAAAGCCTTGTCTTCATTTGAGATAATGATTTAGCTTTCAGAGAGACACTATTTGCAGCAAGGCAATGTGGCTGAATGGAAACAGTTCTGTAGCAACATTTGCAGTGGTGACCTATTGCTTTGTGATTTGGGACAAAGCCTTTGAGTCTCAAGATCCATATCTGCAAAATCAGACAATAAGATCTGCCTTCAACTTCCCTCTTTAGCTTTTCTGGAGATATGGTAGATGGAGACCAAACCTTGTGAGCTTCTCAGGAGAGAAAAAACAAAAAACAAAAAACAAAAAAAACTACAGTAACATGTAGTATAGATGGAAAATTCATCTAACTAGTGAATCATCATGTTTTCAAGTTCTTATTTATGCTATTAAGCTAAAAGGTAATATATTCTTAAATTGGCAAGGTGCACTACTCGTTTAAGAATACAGTTTCATCATTCCATGGCCTTAGAGAAATCCAGGGGTCAATTCCAGACAAGAACCAGGTTGGAATTATGGATTCAGTTTCCTGCTCCTGCAAAATCAGCTCTCCATGATGCATCCTTGTGGTTTTGCTTGATCTGACACAAATTCCAAAAAGATCCACTCCATTCATATTAAAAAGAACACACAAAGATAGATGGATCAGTTGCCCAGATGAGCCCTACCATCAGCATTCCTTAGTCTCCCCCCTTCCCCATGATTACAGGAAATAGCATAGTTGTCTAACGCTTACTCTCCTCCCACAATAAATCTGAGGTAGATGGTTGTGGCATTCCCGGCTCATTTCCCAACTTGTTTCTTGTTTCCTTCCTTGTACACAAAACTCTGATTATTTTCGGGTGCTGAAAGCCCAGCCCCAAGTGAGTACTCACCTTTCCAGCCTCTTTGGAGGTTCAAGATGGCTATCTGAGGTAGTTCTGGCTAATGTGATGAAAGTAAAGGTCTAGTGGGGTCCCCTAGGGCAAATTTTGCTTCTCCTGATGTGAAGGGGCAGTGTCAATGGTGAAGATTCTCCCTTCCTTCCTTGTTTAGGGATGAACCAGTGTACAGATGCAGGGGCCACCTTGTAACCACCAGCAAGTGAGTATGAGGACAGGAGCAGAAAGATGGAAAGAGTTTGGGTCTCTGATAATATATATCACTGAGAAGCCAAATTCATACCCCAAACTGCCTACATCTGGTCTTCTTGATATGTGAGAACGAGAAATGCTTATTTGTTTAAGTCACTGAAATTGTCATCCCATACTTGTAGCCAAAATCATTAATGATTACAATGACCAAATTATTTGAGAGTAGAGAACTGGTTCTATAAATAGAAATAGCATTCCAGATTAATAGGAATGAAGGACCGTTGAGAGATCCACTGCTTCCAGGAAAAGGTATCCCTAAATAAGCTCTGCCATTTAGTCTCCATCCCTCTTGGTTCACATCTAGAGATGCAGAATTATCCTTAAGCACTGATCCCTTAGCTTCCGAAGCCTCACTGTTTCCCAGTAGCTAGTTCCCCCAGTGGGTCCACATCCGTCCTTTATTATTTTCCATCCACTAATCACTTGCATTGTCCAGGTTTACAATTTTCCAAACTCTGCCCATGTCAATTAGATACCAGGGTCGCAGACATAACCCTGCAGCCCTGACCTGCTCTGGGCTAACATCAGAGGCGACTGGATTCCTGCAGGCTCTATTTCCATGTATGCCATTTTGAGTCCAGGACTAGATAATTTCACTCATCTAGAAAATTAAGGTGAATAAGAGAATAGAAAACTGGAATGGCATATGGTCTAGCTTCCTGAATTTGTGTGATTATCCATTATCAAATCGCAGGCACTGAGTTATTAAGTCCATTGACAGATGCAATGTAATTTTCTTCAAACAGATAACTGATCCGGGAGCTGATAAGGTCTGAATGTGCAGTGCACACACCCTCATAGCTTGATCATTCTTTGCTTTCTCCATTTGATGCTCTATGCTATCAAATTACAAGTTAAAAAAACCATATATATATGTATATGTGTGCGTATATATATACAAACACACACATACATATAGTAACATAGGATGCCTTAAATTTATGCCCAGGGCTCTCAACTGGTTAACTGAAATTTTGTGACTCTGATCAGCATCACTTTATAATCTTGGGACCAAGAGAAACCAAAGTCAGCAGGAAAATTAAAACGCAAATGTTGTTCAAAAATCTGGGTCTGGGAAAATTTTGAAATAAATTGTACAGAAACAGGCAAGATCAGGTTCTAAACTTGGGCAATTTCAAAGTTTAGAGACACTATTTTAACACTCCTGAATAAGTAAAGGGCTTGTCTTTCCCTTTTGTAATCCCTGGCAAAGGATATTCTCACACATGTAATAAATCAGCACTGAAATGTAGCTCAGATTATGAAAGCATAATAAAATCACTGGGACAATGCAGGATCCAAACAGACTGGAGAAGGTATTTTGCAAACATTTTGGATAATACCCCAGTAAGAACACACAGTAGCCACTCAAAATGTTCGTTCATCAATGGCAGAGCATAGTTGTTTCCAGCATTCTTGGTCCCAAAATTTAGCCTTGGACCCTAATACAAAACTATTCTAGTTTCTCTGACTTTTTTTTTCCACTAAGATGCCTTTGTCAGTGCTCTAGATTCTAAAGAGTTTATGATGAAAACAAAAAGAAGGATCTAGATGTGTGCTTTTAAATGGGTAGATTTAGTGTACGTGTTATGATCAAAATACAAATACCAGATTACATGATCTTTTAGGGGAGAAACATGGGTTGATGGTCTAGTCCCTCTGTTCGTAAGATGTAGGTGACACACTGTGCCTTTACTGTAAGCATAGGGAAAATGTCTGAGGTTGAATTCTAACTGGGAATCAAAATATTTTAGAAATTCAGACATGTTACCTCCTGCTCAACAATATGACATTCTGTACTGAACTTTAGAGAAAACCATCATCAGATCTGACTGTAAAATAAAATCGTTTAGCAAATGTATTAACCACAATTCTTGGGGCATCAGATATGCAGTTTTCATTGCATCTTCAAGAGACCCTCCCCAGATATCTTCTTCGTTTTCCTTGCTAGAGACCTTTGATGTTTGTTGTAGGATTTAGATGAGTTACGATTTCCCCTTTTCTAAACTAAGAAAGCATTCTATTTCTTCTTGGCTGGTCATTTGCAAGGACTAAGGGTAGTTAGGCGGTTAGTTTTCTCTAATGAGCTGAATCGAATGAGTTGAATCTGGTTACTCAATATCAAAGGAGTTCTACAGCAAATTTCAGTTCTCAAACTTCCTCAGAAGCGTTTCTAGTGTAACAGATTTCTGGGTGATTTGGGATGCTTTAGAATTTCTCTTCCCCTCTGGAAGGACCAAATTCAGATGTGAGAAACAGAGTTCAGTGGAAGGATGAAATAAACATATTAATTATCCAGAACTGCCTGAACCATAACAGCCGGGCTAATTGTGTGGGACACTGGGATGGGCATCCCAAGAGCATCAATATTTATGATGAAGATGTGCATATTGATTGAGCTGAAAAGTGATTCAGAGCAGTACATGCCATCCCAATAATTGAACTCCATTCAAAAGAACACCACCGAAGCCACAATGAAAATTGAAAAAGATGATTTTGATTGACTAAATTACTCTATGCAGCCACAAGATATTGAACAAAGAGAGAAAGGGTTAATGTAAGTCTATGGTTATGCTGCCTAACTGTTAGGAATAAGGACCAGAAGCATATTTTCCAGCATGGCTGAGGCACCTGGTTCTAAGGGACTGTCCCCTCAGAACATGGGCTACTTACTTTGAGGACATGTGCTCTTCTGAAGTGAGCTTTTGGTGGCCCTGAGGCTTGTCCCCTTATTACCTCACCTCTCCCGCAAGACTTCCCCGGTGACCCCAAACACATTCATTTCTCTCCTATCTGAGCTCCTATGTCTGTAGATGGACATGGGCATAAGAGGAGGTCACAGGGACAAAGTCCTCATTCAAGGAAACTTTAATGGAGCCTCCCTCATCAAAATTCTCATCTAGACAGAATCTCTCTTTACTTTCTGTTTAAACAAAAGACAAATCACATACACTCCACAGCACATCCAGGGAGGATGTAAGTCTGTTGGCTTGTTTTCAAAGGACTTTAAAAGTCTGTATGGAGTTCAATAAACTCAGCATAACCTTCTCCATTCTCTCTATCTTCAATCAGTAGTAAAAATTCATATTCAGGTTGAATCCCATGACATTACAAAAGATAAGATACCAAATTATTATAGAAATATATAATTCTCTTCCTAATACCATAATTACTAAGGCATGAAAGTAAACAGAAAAGGTTTTAAACACAGGTTAAAACAGATTTTATGAAACCATTAACCAAAAATATCAATTCCTCAGCTTACCCCCAGCTCCTGATTAGTTTGGTTAATCGGGGTAAAGGGAGTTGAATGGTGGTTCCCCCAAAATATATGACCATCCAGAATCTGTGAACAGGACCTTATTTGGAAATAAGGTCTTTGTGGATATAATTCAGTTAAGGATCTGAGATAAGATCATCTTGGATTATCCAGGTGGACTCCACATCCAATAACAAATGTCCTTAAAGAAGAGGAGAAGACAGACATAGGAAAAGGCGATATAAAGATGGAGGTGGAGACTGGAGTGATGTGGCCACAGGCCAAGGAGCGCCTGGGGCCACTAGAAGTTGGAAGAGGCAAGGAATCTCCCCCCAGGTTACAGGTCGCCCTGCCAGCTCCTTGATTTTGGACTTCCGTCCAGAACTGTGAGAGAATAAATGTCTGTTATTTTAAATCACCAAGTTTGTAGAAATTTGCAGTGCAGCCCTAGGAAATTAATACATAGAGTTTACTTCATTTGATTAAATGCCACTCCATATGTGAAAAAGGGAGAATTAAGGTTAAGACTCTTCGGTTGTTCATTGAACAAACACTTAAGTGCTACCATGTGCCAAGTTCTGTGCAAGACTCTGGAGATACAGCACAACTTTTTAAAAGTTATTGCAACATAAGACCCTCACTGGCCATACAGTGAAATCTGAAAAGGTATTTTCCTCTCAGTTTTTGCAGAGAAGGAGAAAGAAATATCAAAAATGTAAAGTTGAGAAAATAAGCAGCTGGCAGGGGTTGGGGTGAGGTGAAATTATTTTGAAATACAAGTTGCGAAGGCAATTTTAATGTGTGGGAAAGATACAATTACTAAAGAACTACACAAAAGTTTGGAAACATTCTATTCAAACTCAGAGTTTATCAGCCCTCAAAGAATGGGAACGTTCTCTACATCACCTGTTAACTACAAATGAAAATAGTGGCATGTGGAAATCCTGACAAGATCTCAACCCTTCCCCAGGGAGTTACTATCCTACCCAAGGAGACCCTTTTCTCCATCCCGTTCGAAGAATTAGAAAGTAAAAGGCTTCGCGTCTTCTGTTGTTTTTCTACATTTTCCAGATGATATTTTGCATTATGATGTGTCATCCCATGTTGTATCAATCACATTACAATATGTCACTTAATGTAACATAAAGCAATATGATTGACACAATCTGCTAGGGCTTGTCACAACACTGCATGTCAACCAGGACATTTTTATAGGTTTTTTAAAGAAAAAAAAAGAGTCAACATATTTCACAGAACATCACATCCAAGGTGCAGGGGGAGGCAAAGAAAGGCTCCTTTGAAGATCTTTGCAACATTCCTGTTGAAGGAACTGATAAACATCTGCTGAGTTAATGGAGTCAATGACTTCCCTATCCTCTCTCAAATGGACCCGATAAACTATTGCCAACCTCTTCTCAGGTCTGTGGTCAAGTCCTATTGCTCCCTCTCCCTGCTTACCAAATTTAATCCAGAACACCTTAAAAGATTACCTTTAAAAGAGGGAACAGAACAATCACATGGAAGGCCCACACCTGAGCAAAAGGAGGCAGTAAAGGCCAGCAGGCCTCGGCAGCAGGTGGGGGATGGCTCTAGAAGCCATACGTATGTGTGCAAATCCTCTGGGTGTAACAACTCAAATCAAAACAACTTAAGCAAAAAGGGGGACTCATTATAAGGACATGGGGATTTCTCAGGAAACTGGGGGCAGGAATAAAACCAGGCCTTAAGAAAAGATGAGAACTGATCATTAGAAATCCATCGCATTCTCTCCTCTCTGTCTCTGCTTCTCTGTGCCCCCTACCGCCTTCTCTCTCTCCTGCTGCTCCATCTAGATGGTAGAATTTACCCCCACAACAACCAAGGCTACGAGTGACAGTCCCAGCCCCAGGTGAAGTTGTTAGTGGATGTTTGTTGTTTTCCTCTGTGGGATGTATTTCTCCCTTCCTAAAGAGTCCTCCAATTTCTCAGCCATATGGGGTGTGAGGGATGGACCTCACCCTTAGCTCCAGAGGGTTCCAATCAACCAGTGGGTTCCATTGCTCTGGGCACGGTGATTGGTGCAGAGCAGGGCATGGCCTGATGGGCCCAGTTAGAGGGCTTCTCCAGAATGCTGGGGCACAAACTCACTCCTCGCTCCTGGGCCAATCCCCACGAGACTGTGAGCATGTGACTGCCATGAGACCTTCGTTACTGCCACGAGGGGAGCCAGGGGAAGGGAAGCCGAGAACTGGATCCCAGATTTGAGTCCATCAAACGGCACCTGTAGCCCAAACGTCTCCTTGAATAGTTTGAATACACAAGTCAACAAAATCCCTCTATGCTTAATCCAGTTTGAGTCAAGTTTTCTATCCCTTGCAACCAAAGGAACACCAATTTACATAAAACACCAACTAATTATCTTACAGAGTTTAGGAAAGTCTCCAGCCAACTGAGCTTGAGGCCACTGGTCTAATCAGCCATGGCAAGGGTCCAAATCCCATGGACCGCGTGGGAAAGCAGTTCTCAGAAAAGGAAGAGGGGTATTTTGAATAAAACCTATTATTGATAAAGATGCCCATCTTCTGGGTAAGAGTGGATAAATAGC
Organism: Choloepus didactylus; assembly: GCF_015220235.1. NCBI lineage: Eukaryota > Metazoa > Chordata > Mammalia > Pilosa > Megalonychidae > Choloepus > Choloepus didactylus. The sequence continues at coordinate 23,973,762 of NC_051323.1, read as the reverse complement.
CACCTATGATTTTAGTTCTTTTCATTTTTAAATAGATTGGTTATCTCTCTGCATCTTAACTCCTTCCTGGTGCTCTGATGTGGGATTAATCGGATTCTGACTCTAAATAGGTTTTATATCTCACAGATTCTAATAAGAAAAATACATTTGTATGGCTTTTTACATTTTTCACAAGTCTTTTCCCACTTTCCCTCTGTGGTTGCTGTTTGTGCATAGAGGAAAACCAGGAAAGACTTTAAGAATCTTGTATTTATTATTATTTTTTTCCTCCTGGGTTTCTATCAGGAATCCGGTTTTTAAAAGCATCCCCTTTCAGGGGTGGTTTTGTGTCTTGTCTACCACGTCCAAGTGGCTCTGCCTTTCTGGCTTCTCTGGATGAATCCCAGGCATGATTTAACTAGAGACTTCAAGCTGCTCATGCCCTCCGTGGAAGGAACTCCTCTTGGAATTTAACACAAAGAAGCAACCAGGAAGGTACATAGAGAGTCATGCATGGTGTTGTTCATTCAAGTGCTTTGCTTTTATAATGATAATTTAAGTAATAATAAAAATCAGAAACAATTAAATGTGAAAAACATCAACTTTGTTAAAGCAAGAGGTATCCATGTGACAGAAATCTATGCAGCATAAAAATCTTGTTTTTGCAGAATATTCTAGGAAATAGAAAAATGCTTGTGAAATAACATAAAGTGAGAGCAGCAGTGTGTATATGACATGATCATTAACTACACACATACACACACATACACACACACCGGGAAGGAAATAGAGGGTTACAATGTTAACTGTGGTGACCTGGAGAGCCTCTAGGTGGTAAGATTATGAATGGATCTCATTTTCTTATTTTATACATTTTTTTGCTTTTCCAAAATTTGTCCACAGTGCATGAAGATCACTTTTATACTTAGAAAAAAAGTTATTAAGAAATCATTTCATCTTTGTAGATGTGGAATATATTCTATTCTCTGAATTTTGGCTTTAAGGATAATAAAAGCATATTGATGTGAAATAGTTTCAAGGCAATATGCATGTGCCATATTTCGATCATACTGAAGTAAATGCAATAAAATGATAACAAAAATAAGCATTACCCATTTAAGTAAGGAAAGGGTATTTTTGTTCGTTATATTTCCAAGCTGATGAATTCTGTTTCTACTGGAAGAACAAACTGTTCACTTTCATTTCTACCTTTGAAACTCCTCCAAATCAAAGGTCAGAGCAACTTCCTCTCTGCATCATCATATTATGGCAGCTGTGTGATTTATAACTCTGATTACACTTTAGTCTCCTACAACAGGCTGGAGTGAGTGAGCTCAGAGATTCTGCTTTCACTCAGTTTCCTTGTGGCTCGAAGTCAAGTTATTCATATTACTATAATGCAGTTTCGTTTAGCTTAATTATATACTGAAAGTCTGGCACACATAATTATTCAATGTATTGCTAGTGACTGTGGAACAACCAGTATCTGTTGGAAATTTTATTGTAAAATACCGGATGTGAGGGAAAGGAAGAAAGGAGCAGATGAGAGAGAAAACCATGCCATCTTTTCAAGTGTTATCAAAGTGGCCATGTGTGTTGAGGGAAATTAATTTCATTTTACAGATTTGTCCTCAGTTCTGGAAAATCCAAAATAGGTCTGCTATTGTTCTTTTGCATGCCAGGCTGACACCCCAACAAGTCACCTCTGATACTTTTGACTCCACCTAATACAGATAGAAAATGTTTTTGCAGGTCACACAGGCATACTATGCATGACTGATGTGCTATAAAATTTGGTGCTTTAACAAAATCTTCATCTTCACCCCAGCTTCACCCCACACCCTTTTCTCTTATTTCATGAGAGAAATATGGAGAAGGAAATGGCAGTTCAAATTTTTCCAATAAAGCATTTTTATTTTCTATTTCCTTAGAATTCACTTACTTTTAAGAAATTCTATTCTGCTAAGAATATATGAAAATTAATTTTAAAATGTTTTAAATTTGTTTCAATGTACGTTGACATAAAGGGAGTTGATCTATGGACTTTAGAAAATCCAGTATAATTTTGAGCATCCCTTTTAATGATAGAGCTCAATTTATCCATCATTTGACTGCCTTCAATGAGTGCCCTGTGTGAGTCAGGTACTGGGCTGGGCTTTAAGTTTCATTAGATACAAGACTGATTGAGATTTATTATTCCTATCTTCAAGAAGCTTACAGGCCAGTGGTGGAACAGCCAAACCCAGCCTGGGTTGCACGTAAAGTAATAAGTCCTTTTGCCAAGGTTTCTCAGTGTTCCAGGAAGGCTTCCCGGAGGAGGTGACATGTGGCTGTATCTTGAAGGATGGACACAAGGGAGCCAGGATAAAATGGAGCTCTTTCATCTCCTGAGTTCTCATTGATCCTATGGAAACCCTTCAAAAGAGCTAAAACAGGCATTATTTTTTATCTATTAATACTAATATGCTTCTATCATTATGCACATCTATATCTGTATCTAGTTTTATTAGGTGTCCATTGTAATAATAAAACAGGCATATTAGCTCCATTTCAGAAATGAGGATACCAAGGGACAGAGAAGTTAAATGGCTTATCAGAGTCAAACAGTAAGAGAGTAACATACCTGGATTCAAATCAGGGTCTCTGAAAGACTAACCTTTGTTCTTCCCGCTAGAGTAGAACAAAGAACCTGTGGTTTTGGTGCGTGTGCAATGCCCACACAAAGGCACTTCAGAGAAAGCACATTCTTTGTAAATAAACTCCCAGAGATATCAAGTAGGCTAAAAACAACTGCTTCTTCCGAGCCCTTTGCTCAGCCAAAACCAACACAGCACACGTCAAGCACCTGGCCCAAGATGGCGATAACGGGGAAACCGGGGAAACTCGGGATTCAGCACACATGCTCTTTTCATTACCCGGAAACTCTGATCGTTCCATTGCGGCTTCCTCGGCAATGACCTGGTTCTCTCTCCCTTTTGCATAACCCCAATCTTGCACCTACAACAAAGTTCCTTATTTCTTCTATTTAATGATTACAGTCATTGGCACTGTTTAATGAAAAAAATACCTCTGCTGGCATATTGCTTTATTTTGTTCTCTTTTATTAAAAGAAGTATAGAACTGAGACCAACAGCAAATGATCCTCGTTGATGAAAGACAACACAATTATAAAAGTAGTCAAATTCCATAGAATCCAACCAAATAGGAAGAAACCGGAATCAGAATGGTTGTAATGGAACCATTGGCTTCAAAAAGTAGCTGAGGCCAGGCTGAGCCACTGCCCTTCCCAAGTAGCAGACACATTCAGCAAATTTAAGAGCCAGGGACAGAAGAGCTTGCAAAAGTGCCTGGATGAGTCGCCATGGACCTGGTGGCTCCCTGTCCCGAGGAAGTAACGGGGCTGTATCCAGAGCTGGACTTAGGAGGTGAAGGCCCCACTGAAAACAAGAACAAGGTGCAGAATGGGTGTCCCTATGTCTCAGCAGCAGATAGTCAATTTCTGGTGTTTGTTTCTAGGCTCCCGGAGATCAGAAAGAATCCAACCTCTATCTCATCTTGTCCCACCCTTCGGTAGTCTCCAAAGAGAGGAAGAATATTATCCATATCAAGGAAGCCTGTTTCCATTCTCTTCCCAGAACAAATTTTGTCCACTAACAAACTATTGTTGTCGTTTGTATCAAATTTACTTTTAAAAAAATTTTAAGCAAGTCTGACTGAGTGAAGCTACAGCTTGAACATAATCAGTTAGTAATGAATTTGAGCAAAAACTCCTTTGTTTGTCTTCTTAAGCAGTTTGTATTTGCAAAAAAACTACAGGAGAGGATTATTTACCAGTAAAATATTGTCTCTATCTTGGAGAACCATCACTTTTCCATCAGACCCTATTAAGTATGCCACACATCGCCATGCAAACCAAAGAAAAGGTGGTTTCCCCTAAATACAGCTCTTATAGTATCATGTATGGTCCTTGGTCTGCACCAAATCACTGTTTACCTCTGTGGAGCCAAAAAATTCCACTGGAAAGGATGATTCTAGGTCTTCCCCCAAAGACAAATGTTTATCTTTAGGCTTACTGGGCACCATTTATAATAAATTGATGTCTTACAGCCCTCTTCTTTCTCTAAGGCTTGAAATGGGATTTAAAATTAGAAAAAAAAAATGGATTATTTCTAGCCACCTCAGAAAATAAAAAAGCCTACATGAGTAAGGGGAGAGAACAACAAGAGCAGAAAGGTATATTGGTCTATGGGGGAGGGGGGGTATGTGTGCACACCCACTTGCACCCGCGTGCACACGCTCACTCCTTTACGCATGTTTTAATCCCGAACCCTTGTCCTCAGCGAAGAGAAAACATGAGCCTCACTCATTTACAGTTAATCTCAAAGGTTAATTTTGTTGCCCATACGCTGTAAACAAAGAAGATATTTCTTCCCCAGCACGGGGCCTTTTGCCATAAACGAAACGGAGAAGAAAGTCACCGCGTCCTGAGGATTAAGGAGAGGTCGCGGGAGCCGGAGAACCCGGTGCTGACAGATTTGCTTATTAAAAAGCGTGCGCCCGTGGACGGGCTGCCGCTGACGGCCTGACACGGCCGGGCTTCAGAAGGCCAGCGCACAATCGGAGAACTGTGCTGCCCGGGGGACGGTGGGCACGGGGGAGACTTTTCTAATTTGTCAAAGTTGTATCTAATTCCCCAGAACAAAGTTCGCAAAGAGAGATGAGCAGAATCCACAAATTATTGCTCATTCACCAAGCCCCTGATGGAGCGATAGAAGCAGCACACAGCCAGGGTTTTGTGAAGTAACTCGACCCCTGCTAGGCGGCTTTGGGTAATTCTGCCTTGTGGCATAACAGTTCCCCTTGTCTCTTGTTTAATAGGATTATTCCTCAGAATATTAAAAAGATAACATCAACGTCTTTCAGTGTCCCCGGTATTTCTGGAAATATAAAAGAACGGTTCAGGTGGTTTGGTGACTCTTGGTAGAACTTTTGTTCTCTCATAAGCAAAAAAGAAAAGAATGTGGTTTTGTGAGGTGTGTAGCTGGTGTAAACAAAACAAAATGGTAAGTCTTCCCAGAAAGACGGTATCACTGAAACTTACATTGCCCATTGAAACTCCTGCTTGCCTATTTGGGAAACAAGGCTGACTTTCAAATGAGAGCCTGGAAGTTCAAATTCTGAAACTTTGAGAGTTACAAGGGAGGAAAGCATAGATACTAGTTTCTAGTCATGGAAGGCTACTAAAAGTAACTGATTCTCTGGAAGATAACGTATGGAGCCATCTTTAAATGAATGCACCAGAAAATAATCGCTTTATTGTTGGTAAGGAGTGGCTCATTTAAGAAGCAGGCACAGATCTGTCAGGAGTTCTGTTGATCTAAATCTGCCCACTCCGGGAACCAGGGAGGTGAATGCAAATGGTGGCTGGATCCACCCAGCTCAGGGACTTTTCCATAGCCGAAGCCTGAGGGATTTTTATAGCTCAGTGCTTTATAATGGTAACACAAGGAGAGTTAGAAAGAACAGAGTTCACAGCAATCCACTACTAGGCAGGTAATTTAAACATAAAATACAATTCACTCATGGGGAGAAGCAGAGCCTCTGTCAAATGCTAGCTATCCATCCCTCCTCACCAGATGTTTGATGAAAACTCTTCGCCTGGAGGCTGTCCTAGCTCTCAGTGAAGTCCTTTCTTCTCTTGTTGGGTAATTCTCCATCCCATACCAATCTAACTCAGACTGGTCACTTTCTTTTTGACCTAATGGCAAAGATTCTCAGTTCATACATTTGCAATTGGTCAAAATTCACTATTTGCATTCTACAGAATTCATTGACTGTGGCTCTAGGGCTCTAGATCTTTGATCTCTTTGCATAGATGCATGCAAGTGCAGCAACTTCAGAACCTATAACCCTCTTCCAACATGGGTGGGCTTCACTAACTGCTTTTGCAAAAGTTCCTTCTGCCAAATGTCTTCCCTGACAATGAGGAGATTGATTTTAAGGATCATCTCTAGTGTTAGGCAAGAAAAGGGAAAACTTCCAGGTGAAATTTACCTGACAGACAATTCTTCTCACCTAGAAGCTCTTTGCTGTGCCCTGTTTTCCTCTATCAAACAAACCCCTGGATGCAGGGATGGAGAAGGAGAATCTTCCTTGCTGCACTCCTGAGGGCAGGCTTTGAGGAAGCATCCTGGACAGTGCATGGGCTCTGGAAGTTACTTCCCGTGAGATGCTGTGCATGGTTCCCACCATCTCTGAGCCTCAGTTTTCTCAGATATAAAATGGAGCTGAAAATAATGCTTCCTGTTTTCACAGGGCTGCTGTGAGAAATAAACTAGCTAACTTAAATCAGTTAGCCAGTGTGTATGAGGAGGCCTTGGATTTGCATCTGTTAGCTGCTGTTTTGGGTTGGTTGGTTTGGTGTGGTTTTACGATTATTACCTGCTTTGGCTCATTGGCAAGCTATGGTCCCACCTGGTCAGCACACCTCACAGCCTACAGTCCCTGTACATCCCCCTTCCCCATAGCAATTAAATGCCCTGCAAGTGTAGGACTTTCATAGCCCTTCTTTTAAAATCTGAAATAAGTGTTTAGGGAAAAATCAACTTTGCCATTTGGGTTGGAGTTTTGGTAAAATAAAAAATGCTTCAAACCAGTATGGAGATCTGGGTATAGGGTGTGCTTTTAAAAGAAATCATCAACATAAGGTTATTTATGGTATTTATTTACATTTCTCTCCACCGACTTACAAAAAGGATTTGAGACTACTTAACTACATTGCACAGATACAATAAAATTGAAAAATCATTCAGACAAATTAAAAGACCAAAGCAAAATAAACAAGGAATCTATGCTAATGCAAGTTTCTGCAGCTGGTAACAAAACTTAGCACCAAGGTTAATGACAGTCAAAGCAAAAGGGAAGGGTGATAAATGAAGTGGATTTCCTTTTCTAACTTAAGAAAGACTAAGTAGGGAGAAAAGCTATTTCCTAACTCTAAATTCTGGAAGGAATTTTTCATAGGAATCTAACATCAAACAACATAATAGTCTCTATAAAATGTTTTCTAAACATGACAGCTTTTTATTGATTATCTGCCCAGTCTGTTTTAGCCCTAATGAGAGGGACTCTGAGTTTGGAACATCGATTTGGAAAAGGAAATTTGCAATAAAGTCTTGATAGCTAATTCTTGATCATTATGTATTTCACCATTACTTATATATTCAATAATGATATACTTAACCAATACAAGTTTTGTTTTGTTTTTTTTTTGATGAGTTTATTTTGTTTGCTATAATTAGTTAAGATATATTGAGTTCTTGTTATGAGCCAAGCAAGTACTAAGCCCTTTATCTGCATGGGCTCATTTAATCCTCCCCCACAATCCTATGATACAGGGATTATTATTTCACTCATTTTCCACATGAGGCAACTGAGACTTAAGGAGGTAAAAAATCTTGCCCAAGGTCACACAACTTGCAAGTCATCGTGGAACTTGAACTTGAAGCCAGCTCAGGCAAACTCCAAGGTGAGCTGCGTGACCCCTCATCACAGTACAAACCTGCCTCACACATTTGCAGGCAGACCATATAATGATTTCTACTAACAATCAGACATGAACGTGTGTTGGATTTGATCAGAAAAGCAAGTTGCCAGCAACACAGTCTCTGTATTGTTCCAGGAGAATTTATTTGTGGACATTAGAAGTAAATGTAGAGAGGAAGAAAGGGGTTTTATTACTGGACTACTGGTGGCTGAGAGACTGGACGACCAACCAGGCCACCTTAGGCACAAGTGAAAACTTCACATGAAAGCTGGGTCGGAAACTCGCCAGATTTCCACTCTCCTTCCTTAGATAGTTTGCACAGACCTTCTCTCTTGCACCGAAAGGTTCCCTTCCAGAGCAGGAGCCCTCTATCAAGATGTCTGACCTTTGCTTTATGATGCTCTCACAATGTGGTTATGTCAACTAGCTGGTGAGCAAGTCACTTCGCTTCTCTAGACAGCAGAGGTTAAGTATCGTTAACCTCCAGCAAATCTGGGGAGATTTTAATTGATTCTCAGCCTCAGTTTCTCATCCGTAAAAAAAGAAATTATAATGAATGAAAAATAGATAACTGTGCTTAAAAATTCTAAAATTATGTACTTCTACGATTTAGTCCTTTTTCCTCAGAGACTATAACTGTGTTTTACAAATTTATTTTCCTCAAATTTAAACAAAATTGTATTTTATTCAGAAAATCCCTAAAGTCAAATACTGCTCATTTTCTCTTCTTGAGACTTATTTTGGCAAAGGGATTAGGCACAGAAGTTCTTGGTTTTCATATTAGCATCACCACTGCATGTCCTGGGGAAAGTTATTTAAGTTGAGTACCTCAGTTTATTCATCTGTAAATGAAGATAATAGTAAGGACCTACCTCATAAGGTTGTTAGGAACTTTAAATGAGTTAGTCATTCAAATGTGCATAGAGTCACGCTGGCAGATAGTAAGTGTTCAATAAATGATAACTTTTAGCCATTTGTCTGTAGCTCAACCTGTCTGTTCTTCTCAAGCCAGTATGCTAATTGTGTACATTTTCCGTCCTCCCAACCTCCATGTCTGTGCCTTATCCCCACTTACTCATGGATCATTCCCTGCCACATCTCAAGCCCACCCAGACATCTCTTTTCAGCCTTTTCAGTACTAACCGTGAAAAAATGTTTTGTGAGACTTTTCCAGGAGAAATATCAGGGCTTCAGATGGACAACTCCTCTGGGTTTTAAATTCATGGCTTCTATCCCATCCCCTTCACTGGCTTGCACATATATGTATCCTTCATGTATGTTGCACAGCACTTTATTTAGAAGATACCTATTTTCAGATGGCTTGAGGCCAGTGTGAGAGTGGATAGGTGTCAGTTGTGGTGGACTTTAATTTTTGCATGCATTTAAAGGGCATCAGTTAATCAATACACCAAAGCATGAATAAAACCACAAGACGTGGTCTTCTTGAATTACAAAACAAAATTACAAATTATACCTCAACAGGGAACAAAATGTGTTCTGTCTATGAGTCCATCATTCAAAGGCACCTGGCTTTGAAACCCAGAAATCCTTTTTGACTCTTCTAACCATCTTACTCCCTGGCTCTACTCATGCCAAGTCCTATTAGTTCTTCTTTTCTACCTCTCTCTCTGAGATGCACTCAGGGTACATCCTATGACCCTCTGTTAGAGTCTCTTGCAGTCTGTTTCCTATTAAATTTATTTGTGCATGATGTAGACCTTCTGTACTGGAAGGCCTTGGAGCCTGATTTGTCTTTGTATCCCCAGCAGTATCCAGCACACAAGGCCTGCACTTCATACACACACACACACACACACACACACACACACACACACACACACACACATACACAATGCTGGTTCACTCTTCCCTGCCTCCTTATTGCAGTTTCCTTTGCCTCAAATGCCCACACCTTCTACCCTCTCTACCTAGTGAATCTTGTCCTTCAAAGATCAACTCCTATTTCCTACTCACACCCACCTGTCCTGCAGGGCCCCATGGTTCATATGACAGAACAGCAAGTATCTCATGGTTTGGGAGTTAGTTCCATGCCCTTCTGTTTCCTCTGCCTACAAAGTCTTTGAAGGGCAAATCCATATTTTCTTTACGCTTCTATTCCTATGGCATCTCCCAGAGAGTAGACTCAGTGGGCACCCAAAATTATTCGTGAAATGGAACTAACTTGAATTCTGGGGACCTACTTTGGGATAACTTGCAGAAGAACACTAAGGACAGTTTGCCTATCTATATCTGTCATCCGTGAACACTGAGTTGTGGACAAAAGCATGAACATAAATTCACAGGAAACCCACTCTAAGAATTCTGACTAGACTGTGGTTTGCATGATCCAGTGGCACAGTGAGAGGTGAAGGAAAAAAGGCCAAGTCCTAAGCTCATATAAATTCAAGAGCAGAAGCTTAAGCCATGCCACAAGACAAGCCACATGTTGGTTTCCAGTAGATAATTGGTAACCCTGCTAGAAGGAGCCTGAGATTCCATTCCATGGCAGGGTGTCAGAGGGTTTAGGATGCCCAAAGAAGATGTGCTCTGTGTTCTGTTTCATGACACAGGCCCTCCTGGAGGGCTGGCCTCTCTGCCACATGGGTAGCTTCACATCCTGCGTCTGAAAGGTCTTCAGGAAGAAGGACCTCACTCATTCTCCAGGAACGGAAGCTATTATCCTAGTCTCCAGAGCATGATATCAACCCCAAAGACATTTGACAGCTGGACAGATGATTTTGTAATTCTTTTTTTGGAAGAAAAGAAAAGGTTGTGTGAAGTCTCTGGGTGGCATTTCCACCACCTTCCATTGTTATTTTATCAGACAAAAATGATTTCAGTGTTTTTAGAAAGGGTTCCTCTTAAGAAGATGAAAATTTATACCATCTTTCTGCATTCTCTGGATCACACGCTCTGCTTAAAATCCACACTCCCTTTCAGTTACACACGTGTAATTCTTCCTGACCTAGATGGAATGGAATACTCAGAGCAAACTGAGAATATGGATTAGCCGGGAAGCCAAGGAAAGAAAGCTAATGCTCTGTATATCATCCCCTGATGCAAGATTCTTGGGGACTTTTTAAAAAATTTTAATTGTGCCCCCCCCTTTAAAAGGAAAATAAGCTATTCTTTCATTTCTTATTACAGTCTAGGAGAGATCAGCACCTAAAGGGGGAGATTATAATATTGAGAGACACATGTGGAAATCACTTCCATGATGGCAATTTCCTGAACTGCTTTGAGAAGCCCTTTTTTGGCTTAAAGAGTCCATGGAGTCCTTTTAAGATTTTACACAAAGAAACTGATCAGTTTCATAATGTTGTGATGAAATTAGAGCCCATATTGGCTCCCTGGAATGACTTTACACACAGTAGCCGTCCTTCATTTATAGATCGGCTGTAATTGTCTGGGGGAAATCGCCTCTCCAGAGGACTTAAAACGAGGTAGAAAGGTCATGTAGTAAGTACAGAGGCTTGAACCTGATTTGCAATAATTCGAAGGTTTGAAGAGAATATTCTGACTCCCTGACTGTGAGCCCTGTTTTGATTCTGGCGCTCGGGAAAGTAATTTCAGTGAGGGAATGTCTAGTTTTCTCTCCTTTATTTAATGGGGGTGAAATACATTTGCATTCCTTATATCCTGGAACCCATAGGGCCGAAGCGTCAATGCATGACGAGTCCTCGAATATCGGTGTAACTCTACATTTTATAAAACTCCTTATACTTTCCCCAATCCTAGAACTTTATTTAACTTCGTGACAAATAAATTCCACATCAGTTCTCTGGTCATAAAAAATTAGGTTAAAATGAAAGTATCTAAGAGACTTTTCTCTTTGGCAGCTGGGTCTCCCTACCCGTCAGTGCATGCCTGCCACCGGAGAGCAGCACATTTTGGTTACTGTGGCTGTGACTGGTTCCTGCTCCTTGGAAGTCACCACTTTGGGTGATTCTGCTCACCCATGGGAAATTCTCTTCCTAGTACATGCAAGAAGAGGCAAGAACTTCTGTTAAAACGGTGACCTGTGTATTTGCCATTATGATTTCTACGGTAGCGGTCATCAAGTCACGGCAAGCAGGGCCGTGTATGACTTTCATGGGCCCTAGGGGTCCATCTGCCCTTATGGGTACCTTTCTTCATAAAAATAAATAAATACACAAACAAAATAAAAGTTTACAGTTCTATTTTACAATGGCATTAACATAAAGACAAATATATTAATATACATTAAAATGTTTTCTTCAACTTAAATGTTCACTTTTTCCCTTCTGATTTTAGAAGAAATAAAGATGTTTTCATGGGTCTTTAAGAACATGGTGAGCCCTAGGTGCTGAGCCTCCTGTGTGTACTGAGCGAGTTGGCCCTGATGGCAAATACTTTTCACTACTTGGTTGATTCCGATTCTCAAAGCCCGTTCCTGGCATTGGCTGACTGGGGTTCTTCTGTTTTCTTTCTGTGTAAGATGCCAGGAGTTGGACTTCCTAACTTGTTAACACTGACCCTCCCCTAACCCAGTGGAGTAAGCATGATTATTCCTAATTTCCACAGGGTCAGAGATTTTAAGCAATTGTCCCAGGTTGTCTGAGCTGAAAATTGACAGTGTTTCCTGGGGAAAGGAAAGGAATGAGAATCAACACTTACTCATTGCCCTGCTCTGGACAATTCACACACATTCCACCATTTAATTCCCATTGATTACCCTGTGGTATAACATCTGAATCCCCGAGCCAACGGAGAGCTTGGCCTGGTCTGGGGGCATAGGTGTTATGAGAAATGGTGGGAAAACTAAATTATAAAATCAAATCCAAAGCATCAGAACAAGGCTCCATACAAGAGACAAAATCAAGGCCCTCAAGTCAGATAGCAAATGGAGTGAAACAGAAGCTTGAGAGAAATGTGAAGCATGATGATGAGCTGTTGCTACAAACAGCCCAACATGCCCCAGGCACCATTTTCTTGGCTATCAAAAAGGCATAAGGGGGAGGATGAAAATGGTCAGGTAGATAATATCATCCCCATTTTGCAAGTGAAGGAACTGGGGTTCAAAGTGGTTAGGTAGTCTCAGGCCACATAGCTAGGGAGTGGCAAAACTGCATTTGACTACCAAGGCCACGTTTACTCACTGAACAGACATCTATAGGGAGTCCATTCTGAGCTTCCTTAGTAGCCTCCTAAAAAGAAATCCCATTCTTTGGCATTACCACCCTGAGTCAGCCACTGAGAACTTGGCAGACTGTCTCCATTAACTTGAACTATTGTGCATGTCCCCGGTATAACTCTTTTGGCTCAAACGCTTTAAGAAAGCATGCAATAGCATAGCCTTGCCAACATTCTAGGCTGAATGGAATACACAGAAGCTATGGAGAAAGGTGTATTTTTTCCCCTTTACATCTTTTCAAAGAAAAACATGGAGAGAATGGAGGAGTCCTAAAGAGGCAGAGAGATCTGATAACGAGTCTGTGGTTGCAAGAAAAGGAGTCTAGGATGTCCTAAGTCATCTATGTATTATGTATTTGACATTTCCCAGCCAATGGAAGCCCTCAGGATCCTCATGTCTGATACTGGCTGGAGGGGAACCGTCTGATGGAGAGCTCACTTCTGCCACCTCCCCCAGCTGGCTTCTCAGAATCCAGCCACCTGCTCACAGCACAGAAGGGGACACAGGGGCAGGGACCAGGCTGGACCAGCCCGGAGGTGATGGCCAGGAAGAGCCATGACACAAAGATTAACCACACAAGGTCTCTTCAGCTCCTGCAAATAACTGGTTTTAGGAATGAAATCCAGTTCTCTGGCTTTGTGTCCTCAAAATCTGAATTTCCTGCAAGGAATTTCAAAAATATATTCCAGTAAAAGCTACAACAAGCCTGTATGTATTCTTTTATGCAGCCTTCCTAAGGGTGACTCACATATCTGGGGTGACTTTCATAATAGTTTCATAACCACCCAGGAATGGGTCACCTGATTCATTCAGTCGTTTAATTGCTAAGCCAAGCACAGAGATGACTTTCATCAAGTATCTACACACTAACTCAGATGATCAAGCTTAATCACATAAATTCCCATGTCATTATGCACAAATATATTTTTCACAAGTCAGACAAGTCCCTGGCCCAGCAAGAACCTTTCTTAAGAGCCAAAAGAAGACCTAAAGCCATGTTCTAAACTGCCTCCAAGACGAGCACTGGGTTCTAGCTTGCATCTCCGGGCTCCTTTCCATCCATGATGGCTTGTTGAATATAGTCCCAGTTGAAAGAAAGGAGGAGAAGAACACACTGCCATTGCAAGGTTAATTATGAGAGCTCAAGGGCACCCAAGCAGGAGACTCCACCGGACTTTGAAAAGTTAGCACTGTTCTTGTCTCCATGCAGAACAGAACCTAAATGGTCTTGCAAACCAGACCTCACGGCCACCCTGAAATCTGACGCTCATTTATTTAAGCATTTCTCATACATCTGCTAGCATATGTATGTCTCAGCTTTGGCATGTGATTATGAATACAGGCTGGGAACACTTAACCACACTAACAGCCACATAAAATAGCGAGGACTCCACCACAAAGAAGGGCTGGATGGGCCTTCCCAGTGCAGTTGGCCCACATATGCTCAGTGCAGTTCACCCTCGTGTTTACTTGATGTTCAAGTTAGTATCCAAATTCTAACAGGCCATCCAATGCCACATTAACTTTTCATAAGGAAAGCTCATGTGTATGTGTGTGTCTGCACTTGTGAATTTTTGGGGAAAGAGTGGGAATTGAAAACATAGTTGACACCATATGAAACCTTTAGATGTGTCACAGCTGCTCCAACTGGCACACGTCCCCCTACCAAGAAACTCTGGAACATCACATTTTTAAGGAGTCCATTTTCACAGAACACTTCAGCATCTTAGAATGCTCTCTTGGAGAGCAAAGTCAATCCTGGGTCACTATTCCAATGTAGTTTCCTTTGCACTAAATCCTACTTTCAAGAAAATTCTTGCTATGGTTCACTGGTGTTTAACCTATCATATAATATCCAGGTTTACTGTGTTAGAAGAGGCAGAACAGTATTAAGCTTTTCCCACAAGTCTGTGATTGCATTTGACCTAGTAACCTGTATTAGATTAACATTTATTCTACAACTGCACAGCACGCCCTGCACCTTGGTGTGCTGCAGTTTATAGAGGACACTAACCATTTTTACAAGTGGAGCAGGAAAAGGGAATTGAATCTGAGGGAGTAATTCCAAGCAAGTATGTTGCTGCAGCAGTTAAATTGTTTATACGAGGAGTAGGGGAATTACTTCTGACTGACCTCTCTTTTTATCTGCTCAAAAGACAAAGTGCAGGTCTCTAAAGCCAAGGCCAGCTCTGGGGGATGCTGCTTTAAAATGTATGGGAGCCATACAGGCCCTGCCATCCACCAATAAGGAGCAGCTTCAAAGGCAAGGCAGCCCAGCAATGAAAACAAAGTGAAGTTCCTGAAATTAGGATGTTTTAACAGTAGCCAGGGTTCGAATGTTCTCCCATTGCCCACAGGGAGACCCTCTAGGTCAGGGGGGACCAGAAGAGAAACCCAAGTTCAAAATGAGAACACGCTTGCTTTTCCATCATGGATATGTTGATGGAATGGCCTCTTGATTTCCCTTGGCCACATCTCAGTGAGAGGCGGATTCATTAAGGAACAAGTCAGGCTTTGAGGGAGGCTGAAGAATGACAACAAGGAATCAGTTTGGGGCATCTGTTTGGGACCAAAAAAAAATAAAATAAATTAAGGTCTGAATCCATAAGAAAGCAATTATCAGGAAATAAAAATCAGAACTGTCTGAGCATCCACCCAACATAACAATGGGAGGAGGTCACCCCACACTGCACAGTATTCATGCAATGAAATCCAGTTTATTCTTTCAGTGAATGCTGGATTTACCAACACATCTGCTATGATGGCTGGGAAGTGTACCTCCTAATGGAGTCCACGGGAAGTTATATCTAAATCATTGACTCATCCAAGAAAGCCCAATTGTTCCTTGAAATGAGGCAGGCAAAGAGCAATAAAAAAAAGAGAAAAAGCAATGTCCTTCCACTTGAAAATTACACAAAGAGGGTGTTAATAAATTCCTCTCCACATCCATGCAACTGCATTCCCTTCCCACAGGAAATGAAGTGACATGATGATTTCACAATGTCAGGACTTCTTTCTCAACATGGTAGCTTTGTCTCTTGTCAATGGAATCTTCCAGAAACTTTTTGGTACTCGTTTTTGCTCATTAGAATCACTGAAATCATGAGTTTTTTTGTTTTTAATGCAATTATCCAGCCTGCTCCCCAGTTACATTGAATGGGGCACCAGGTTCTATTGCTTTAGCCACTCCCCCAGGTGATTCTGATGAACACTCTTAGTTGAGGAGCAATGTTCTAGAACCCATGCAAAAGCTTCAAAATGAAGCTCTCTGTTAAAGAGATGTCAACTAGAGGCTGAGTCACAGCTATTTAGACCCAGCAGCCCGGCAATCTGACCTTCTCTATTTAGAAATTGGCTCAATTAAAGGTTCATGAAACACTCTCTCCTATACCACAATCAATAGGTGCAATTCTGCAGCTGTCAATGTCATGTGGTAACTTGGCTCTGGGGCTGCTGTCCCTCTGAGTTTTTTCCTTCCCGTTCCAAGGAGGTGGACAGAATGGGGAGATTTAGCATGTAAAGCTGTCTCTCCCGTTGTCGCCCCCCCTCTCCTGCTCTGTCTCCACCTCTGGGAGTTGCCAGGCTTTTTAAAGCTGCTTCATTCAAAACAATAGGACGGTATTTCTTGAACTCTCTATAGGGAGTATCGATAACTTTTTTAACCAGAGACCCCAGAAGGGGTTGATTTGTTTTGTTATGTTTTGTTTTGAGGAGCGAAGAAAGAGTAAAGAAGTTTAAGAAGGGTTCACGGAAGACGGAAGAAGAGAGAATCGAGAACTAAATAAGGTGCACCTGGGAATTTTAAAAAGAGGAAGCATCGAGTGAGTTCTGAGGTTGGGATAAGAATGGAATCTGCCCTCAGGATGCCACTGACAAACAGGCCTGAACGCAGACAGAAAACCATTCAACTGAAGCAGTGCCTGTCAATACAATGACCACCGGGTCGAGAAATCAGTGTGTGCAAATGCCCTACTTTTAAGCCCCTCTACTCAAGCGGGTGAATGAGGGAGGATTCCAGACAGCCAAAGGAGACAGCTAAATGCAAAGGATGTAACGTGATCCCCACTCCTTCCCTCACCTGCCACGACAAGAGCCCTAGCCTAGGGTGTTGGGAGCAACAGAGTGACACGAAAGAAGATGCTTCTCAGGGACAGATGATCCTGCAGCCAACAGGCACAGGGAACCCTTTCACTCCAGCTCATCTTGGTCCCAGGCATTTTAATTCCATAGGTAACCTCACTCCTGCTAGCTGCCTGTTTCCTGGAAAAACTTACCCTTTGGAGAAAAAATAGAAGGTTTGAAAAACATGGACATTGGTTGTAGATTATCGAGGAATAGAAGATTTCTTACATAAATCTCTAAGATTGTGTCATTTCAAAGAGCATTATTCACAGAAGAACTGACGCCTACATACACATACGGTACTACAAACAGGTAAACGCAGGTAAATGTCCATCCATCCCTGTATTCACATATGCAATCTTTTACCTATATCTATCTATCTATCTATCTATCTATCTATCTATCTATCTATCTATCTATCTATATATCTATATATCCATGTTTACACAATTATGCAGTAATTAAGTGATAATTGTAGTATGGCAATGAAGTACAGAGGGACTCAGAATACAGACTGGAGAAGATTACCGATTATCAAATCATTGCGTTTATTTTACTGAGGAGGAAATTGTGCCTATGTGAAGTAGGAAGGAACTTGCCCCAGATCACACAGCTCTCTGTGTGCCCAGTTCTTTCCACGGTGTACCACACGGACTCCACACTGGAAAGGGATGGAAACACGGCACCTAATGTTGCATTATCCAGATTAGTGCGAGTCATAAAACATCCAGAAGGGCCTCTCTCTATGGTGTGCAGAATTTCAAGGTGTCTACTGTGTATAATGTGTCCATTTAGCCAGAGTCTCTAGTATTAATTACTTCTGTGAGATACAATATGGCATCATGCAGCTTTGGAATCTGTACCCTTCATTAACTGCTTCCCCATTAACCTTGACTGGAATCACATTCCCACTCTAACCGGTAAGATGTGTTCTATTTGTAGGCGCTCCCATTTTCTCTTTGAAACCATTCTCATATTCTTATTTCATTGTAAATGGTCCTACTTGCAATAAAGCACCATTGAACGTATTTACTGTTTGCTGCTTAATTTTGTCCTCTTGGAAGGAGCCCGGTGTCAGCTCCGACAGTAGTTAATATACCCTTGGGCACACACTGTGACCTTTCTCCAGCTCATGCCTGACTCCATTCTCAGATCTCATTAAACAGCAGAAATTATTTTCAGAAAGAGCAAAAACAGAAATGTGCAAATTCTGTGCTCAGCTATAAAGATGAGTTTGATTTAAATTCCGCCCACCCCCACCCCCCCAACAGCACACATGTAGAAAATAAAAGAGAGGTTACAACTCCGAGCTAAAGTGGCCTGTTTTCTCTACAAACTGGGCAGCGTTCCATACCCTGACCTGGATGTGCGGAGGAACTGAACGATTTTTTTTGCTTGCCTGTCCTATCCTGTGTGCTAAAATATGAGACATCCCTATCGATGTGATAAGCTTCTTACCAGGTGGTGTGATGAATGAATGAGCCTTTGGAATTTAACAACCCACAGCAGAGCCCTGAGGGAGTGGGGCAGAGGAAGGGTTTTTGTTTTGTTTTGTTTCGTTTTTTTGATGAGTTAGAGGAAGAGGGTTAGAGGTTGGAAAAGATGGAGGAATGGGGCAGCCACTGAGAAAATCTGGTCTGAGCAAGACCCTGCAGAGGCCCTGAGTTAAATGATGCCCCAAACACCAGCAGTAGGAAAAGGTAACCCTAAAATGCAAATCATGAAAACCAGTAGTGGAGATGGGACATGGGGGAGGGAAGGGGAGACCAAAGACAAATTTATCTAGAGGCAGAGTAAATAAAACACCCAAGTTACTCCAAGCTCTACAAACCTCCCGGTTTTAGCTCTGACTCCTGATTTCTTTCCACCACAAACCTTGTCATCATGCTTGTTGACTTCAACATAGGTGGGTCTTTCCAAGCGTCTGGCCCCTCAACTCCTTGACCTCCTTGCTGCTAAGGTTCATTTTCCTCTACCCACATCAGGAACCCACTCCCACGCTTGTGCTCTAGACGAGTGGTTCTCAACTCTGGATACACATTTGAGTCATTTGAGACTTTTCGAAAATTACAAAGCCCAGGGCCCCAACCAGATCCACTGTAAATCAGAATCTCTGGAGATGAAGTCATGTAGCAGCATTTTTGAAAGTATGCCCAGA
The DNA here is from genome assembly GCF_015220235.1 of Choloepus didactylus. NCBI lineage: Eukaryota > Metazoa > Chordata > Mammalia > Pilosa > Megalonychidae > Choloepus > Choloepus didactylus. The sequence goes on along the minus strand of NC_051323.1, from coordinate 23,954,802 downwards.
TGATTGCAATATGCAGCTGGGGTTGAGAACCACTCACCGACGTGAATGTTTTCAATAACTATCACCCTAACTTTTCTGTTTTAAGCACTCTACTCTCTGAGGTTGGTCTCCTAATTTTTCAGCTCACACACTCTAGTACCCCAAATCCACCAATCCCTTGATCCCACTGGGACTTCCCAATAGTTGACCCTGCCACTTTTTCACAGTCTATTCACCCTTCTCAATCCCTCACTCACCTCACCATTCTGCTTAGAGCCTTTTCTCCATCATCATTCTTCCCTGCACACACCCACAAGTCTCAAGTTCCTTTCTCCCTCCATCTGGCTTGCCTGACCACACCCAAAGCCAGGTTGCATTAATCACGGTCTTGAGAAGAAATAGATGAAACAAAGATAGGACAAATGAAGAGAGTTTAGTAAAGGGACTGTTTTCCAAAGTATAGACAAGTAAAGGGAAAATAGCAGGGGGTAGGGAAACACTCCAAAGCTAGCAACAGTGGAGAAGTCACCACTCAGGCACATAAGGACTAAGAGGAAGGCGTGGCTCCTGGGACCTGAAGGGAGCCAGCTCCTAGGAGAGGGCTGCCTGGCAGGAGAGAGATGCAGCCATTGCCAACCAGGGGCCATTGGGAAGGGAGCATATTTCTGCTCCTGCCTTCCAACCTCCTCCCTGTGCAGGCCACTGGCCAGACCTCACTCCAGAGGGCAAGGGATCAACTGAGGCATTCGTAAATGTCAGCCTCCCAGGGCACAAATCAGGGTAGGGAAGGATGCTGAATGGGTCTGAAAAGGCAAATGGAAAATGCCTAGCACATGGTTCAATTACCTCCCTGCTTACTCTCACTTGTATCCAGGTGTTCTGGTTTGCTAATGCTGCCGGAATGCAAAACACCAGAAATGGGTTGGCTTTTATAAAAGGGGGTTTATTTGGTTACACAGTTACAGTCTGAAGGCCATAAAGTGTCCAAGGTAATACATTAATAATCGGGTACCTTCACTGGAGGATGGCCAATGGCATCCAGAAAACTTCTGTTAGCTGGGAAGGCACTTGGCTGGCATCTGCTCTGGAGTTCTGGTTTCAAAATGGCTTTCTCCCAGGACATTCCTCTCTAGGCTTCAGGTTCTCTCCAAAATGTCATTCTCAGTTGCTCTTGGGGCATTTGTCGTCTCTTAGCTTCTCTGGAGCAAAAGTCTGCTTTCAAAGGCCAGGTCCAAAATGTCTCTGTAAGCTGAAGCTCCTCCCTCAGCTCCTGTGGGTTCTTCCAAGTGTCCCTCTTGGCTGTAGCAAGCTCGCTCCTTCTGTCTGAGCTTTTATAGGGCTCCAGTAAACTAATCAAGGCCCACGCTGAATGGGCGGGGCCACATCTCCATGGAAATTATCCAATCATAGCTATCACCCACAGTTGGGTGGGTCACATCTCCGTAGAAACACTCAAAGACTTACAATCTAATCAACACTGATACGTCTGCCCACACAAGATTATATCAAAGATAATGGTACTTTGGGGGACATAATACATTCCAACCAGCACACCAGGCATGGCTGGAAAAAGTACACAGCCTTAATGATTTGTCTCACCTAAGACTTAAGACTACAAACTTCAAGTGAACCAGCAACCTTGCCTGGCAACCCTTCTACATTTGCCTGTAAATTCACTTTCCCCCTCTCCTGGGAGAACTTCAGTCCCTCTGCTGCCCCCCATCCACTTCCTCTTACTTCACCTGGTATTTTACTAGGAAAATAGAAGCACTCAGAAATGAACTAACTCATTTTCCTCCCGAATTTACCGACCCTTGCATATCTGTTCTATCTTCTCTCCCTTCCCTCCTATCCCAGGGATAATGAGTCCGTCCTTTCTGAAGCCCATCTCTCCACTTTTGCACAGAATCCCATCCCCTTCAACTAGTAAAGGAATCTATTTCTGAAATTAGCTACCTTCTTTCTCTCTCCTGCCTCACAAAGCAAAACAATTAAAAAAAAAAAAAAAAAAAAAAAAAGCCTTGCTTACATTCCATCACATGGGTCTCCTTGAAGTTCCGTGTCAAGCATATTAATCATTTATTTGCTCTCCCATCATTTTGGGATGCTCTTCCTCAAGATATTTGCATGGCTCCCTCCTCCCCTCATTCGGATCCCTGCTCATGTATCACTCATTGTCCCTTGATGATAACCTAAAATAGACTTTCTGCATCTACTCACCCCCACTATCCTCCATCCTATTGCCCTGATTAAGTTTTTTTATAGCAGTTATCACTATGTGAAAATATATCATGTTTAGTTAAGTTTTCATTGTTCATTTCTCCCACTAGAATCTATTAAGCTTCACAAAGATTCCATAGGCTTTTTTACTACTGTATTTCTAGTGCCTAGGACAGTGCCTGATTTATAATAGACTCTCAAACATTTGTGGAAGGAAGGGAGGGAGGAAGACAGGGGGATGGGAAAGGTAGGAGGAAGGGAGGGGGGAGAAAAAAGGGACTCGAAGCACAGTCTTGGCTGGTGAGACTATTTGCTTGCTGCTCCAGCAGAAACCAAGCTCACAAGATGAAATGGCTCCGGTCCCAGTACCACAGGATGGGTCTTGATCCACCAGCTAGATATAAGCAAATATAGGGAAATGGATGTGTATAGTGAAGATTCCAAAGTCTAAATTTAATCCTGTTTAACACAGTTCATACTTCCCAACTGTGCAAAATTGGGCGAGTCACTTTACCTCTCTGTGCTTCTATTTCTTTAGCTGTAAATCAAGAAGAATCAATTGAGGGACAGATGTAGAAGTGTTTTGTAACTTTTGAAGCCTTATGTAATTGCTTCTATAGAAGTATACGATCCCATTGATGCTTTATATTTTTCAACTCTGGAATTTTTCGGTTCTTTTCCATTTAAGTTTTTTCCTTGCAAAACCATGGTCAAAGCCATTACTCATCACAAGGAAAAAGGCCTATTATAGTATTAGTATCTAATACGTTATTTAATCTCTCTTTTCTGAATTATGAGCATTTCAATTCTGATGGGCTAACAAAATTGCAAAAACCATATTTTATAGCCCCAAATATTACAGAGTTTCAAAGAAATAAAAACAAGTAAGAGTGAGGCAATCTGGTTGGACTACTAAGGAGGGCTTGGAGTTTAAGCTGAAGAGCCCTTGATTCCCATTTCCTTCCATCTGCCTGCAACACTCTAGAGAACTCTGGGGGCACTCAGGATACAGTTTGAAATCTTCTTGTCTACACATCATCCTTTTGGGTCCCTTGAAAATCTAGACCTGCCTTTCTTAACTTGATATCCTTAAGGAGTTGCAGGGGTCAGCAGAAATTGGAATTACCCATCTCTCAGAAAAATAAATACTGATAAAGGCAGTATTGAAGTGCCAGCCATTAGGCTAGGAGCTGCCAGACCTCCCTTCCCCAGCCTTGACAATCTACAGCTGTGATAGAGACCAGGTTTGCTGTGCTCCACAAAGTAGCAAACTGATCCACACTCCATTAAACTCTCAAGCAGTCAAATTTCCTCTAATAATGGAACCCCTTAGTTTTATCTAGGCACACAGCACAGAATAAAGAGTGCATTCCCGGCATCCCTTGCAGCTATGCATGACCATATAATCAAGTTCTGAACAAAAAATGTGAGCTGAAGTGATGCGTTCCACTTCCAGGCTGGGTTCTCAAATGGTGAAGGCCTCCTTCAACTGGATCATGGACATGGGGGAGATGTTTTGGATCATTCATATAAGGGTGACACCCTGAAGATGGAGAAACAACAAGATAGAAGGAGACTGGCTCTCCAAATAACCTTGTGGAACAGAGCTCCATGCACACCCTGGACCTCCTGCTTCAACTGTTTCATGAGAGAAAAATAAAAGTCTATATTATTTAAGCCACTTATGTTTTGCGGCTGTTATATGCAAGTGAACATTTATCCTAACTAATACCATAACCAAAGATAGAATCAGGAGAGTGCCACCCCAGGGGGGTAGATAAAGTCCCAGGGCAACCACTGGGAGCTACTGCCCTCCCGCATTCCAAATCCAACCCTTACTTCTCTCCTTAAGAGAGGAGCCATCAGAATAAGGCAGGTGCAAACAACCGTGCTCCCCTCTGTTCTATCTCTGCAGGCCCTGCAAGCCCCGTTGGGTGATGTCCACCTTCAGGGCCAGTAGTTGCTCTTAGGCCATGGTGCCCACACCGGGGGGGCCTTGGAAACAGGCTAAGCTCTGCTGAGGGTGGCATCAAAGGTGATAGTTGAAACAAATCAGAACCCCTACTTCCAACTATGCGTACCCCCTATGCCTGCTGTTGAGGGTCACTGCAACCCCCATACCTAGCTTACTTCCCTCCGCAACCCCAAGCCCTGTTCCTCCCAACATCTTATCAGATATTGTCTCCTGAAGAGATAGGAGGTGTCCAGGGAACTGCAATACATTTTAATGGCTTTTTAGCACATTTCAAAATAATTACAATATGCCCCACAAAAATCATATTTTATAAAATCTTTAAAAGCTTTGATAACTTCTTATATACCATGTGGGTTTTCCCAGGACTGCTCTGCTGAACAGTTGAAACACTGACCAGAGGAGTTATGTGCACACAGACTCTCAGTCCTCTTGGTTCAAAAGGTGAAGGGGGAGCTCCCGCGAGGAACACAGTCTGCCCATCAGCTCCCCTTTGCCAGCCCGACTCAGCCCTCCCGACGTGCAGTTCACACCCAGCTTGGAAGATTACAGAATGTTAGAGCTGCAAGGAATCTTGAAAGTCATCTGACTTGGTGGACTTCCCTGCTTCTTAAACAAAGTTACCCTTAATAAAAATGAAATCTTACGAAGGATCCTAACATTTAAAACAAATAAAAGTAGAATTTTACTAGTATACATTTTACGAGTTCACATACGCCATATTTCTTTATTATAAAGTAAATCACTGACAACCCTGAGACTGATTTGATGAATGTAAAAATTATCTTTAGGTTCCTTTTTATTTTTTATTTAGTTGCACATTACCCAGAAAATACTGATTCATCTGGTTAAGTAGTTGCAAATGGTAATCGTTTTTGTTTCGTTTTGTTTTAAAGCAACATGTCTTACAACTTGGATTTCTGCTCAACTGAATTCAACTAGAAGCTTGAAAGAGAAGTGGTAGGAAATATCTGTTTCAAAGCTGAACTGTTAGTAACGCTTCATAAATTCTTACATTTCTAATCATAAAGTCAGGAAGGAAGCATCCTCTAATGTGATGTGTTCAAGATGTAAGAGAGTCAGTTGTGGCTGCACAAACAAGTATTATGCCAAAAGGAGAGCAAATGCAAATGAGTTTTATCTGGCCGGTAACTGAGCAGGAGCAAATGTTTCATGGTCCCAAACTCACATGTGCAATTTTATGTGAGTGGAGAGATGCAGCAGGCATGTCAGAATTGAAGAGATAGAGAGGAAGAGAGCGTGAGCAGTGCAGAATGGCAATATTCCTTATCAAATGCATGTATCCAGATGGCAGTGTTCTATTCTCATGTCCATTTCAAATGAGTTAACCTAGCAGCACATTTTAATACACTGATGTTCTCAGATATGTTAAAATATATTACACATATCTGAAGGGGTATTATTTTTATTAGTGTTTTAAAACAGTTAAAATAGATTCTACAAAGGAAATGCAAATGAAAAGTTTGCAGAACTACTAAAATCCTTCCATGGAGACCCCTAGGGTTCCATGGAACTGAGTCTGAAAACCACTCATGAGGGCAACATAAGAATCCTAAGCTTCAAGAGGAAATCTGAGTTGCCTGAAGCCACACAGGAAGTTTGTGGCTGAATACCCTGGATCTTCTAGCTCCAATCTAGTGTTCTTTCCACCAGACCCATCTGCTGCTTGTCCCGGAGAGATATGTCCATCACATCTCTCATCTTAGGCACGTTCCGCATGGGACCTAAGTTCTAGGGCCCAAAAGGGGGAAATCCATTTAGATGGACATGCCCAGGGATGCCTGTGCCTACCTATGATTATAAACACTGAGGCTTTTAAAATGCCTTGTATTAAATTATGATTCCTTAATTAAGGAAATTACAAGTCCAAAACTTGCACCTTGGAATCAGGCCATCTCTTGATTTTATACTCCATCCATTTATAAGTTGCTGGAGATGAGATGAGTAGTGTGTGTCCCCCTTGCAGCTCAGGGTGGGTTTCTTTTTAACCTATGGTTTCCTAAGTTAGAACATGACCTACAAATCAGATGGTGAAGGGATGGGACTTCCCATAGGGCATAATGGTCAGTTGGGGTTGCCAAATTCCCTTATGGTGAACAGAGTGTGAGGACCAAGAGGAAAATTTAGTTTGCCAGGTGCTGTGACAAATGCCCCATCAAGGGTGGGCTTCACAACCAGAATTCATTGGCTGACAGTGTGGGAGGTTAGAAGTCCAAAATCAAGGCATCAGCAAGGAAAAGTTTTCTTCCCAACATCAGCATCATTCTGTTGCTGGCTTGGTGCAATCTCTGGGGTTCCTTGCTTGCCTCTCATACATGGCAACCTCACTCCTTGCTTCTGCCCTTCAGTTTCTGCTGACTTCCAGCTTCCGGCTCCTCCCTGTGGCTTTCTCTATGTCCAAATTTCCCCACCAACAAAGGACTCCAGGAATAGGGGTCAAAACCCACTCTGACTCTGTTGAGCCATACCCCAAGCATAAATAATATCTCCAGAAGGCCCTATCCATGCACGAGTCCACACGCATAAAAACTCGACTAAGAACTTGTCTTCTGTTGAAGTGCATAATCCAACCTACCACAGCAACACCTGTCCATGATCTCATCTCCCAATACTACTCCTCCATCCCATTTGGAGCATGATCTTAGAGACACCAAGGAAAAGGCTGAAAACTGTTCCACAACTCTTCCCATTCCTCACTTGGTATTTCTGTACATATTAGAGATGTGGGAGTCACCAAAAAAAGGAGACAGATTTGAAAATATCAGGGTAGATTTGGAGGACTTTTATTTTTCCTAATTTAGTAGTCAAGGCTTAAATATTTAAAAAAGAAAAAACAAACAGCTTGAAGATTGAGTGGACTTTGAAGGTTTACAAATACCCAGAAGACTAGCCAGTTTGAACAGTTTGATAATTCATATACACTTTAAAGTCTATATAATTTTAGACTTTTAAAACAAGCTTTGATGAACTAAACCTAATTTTGTTCATAAACAAAGAGCTTTTATGAGTGAATTAAAAGGACAAATGATCCAATTAAATGGGCTGAAGGCAACAACAGGTTTATATATAAAAGGAAATATTAATGACTAATTTACACATAAAGATGTCCAATATCACTTGTTAATGAAATTCAAGTTAAATAAGATATTTTCTATCCATCATTGACAAAAAGATTAAAGTATTTGATGATATGAGTGTTAGAGAAGGTCTGGGAAAACACACACTATGGATAGATTTATAATTCAGTAGGGAATTTTAGCAGCATTTTAAGTTTAGAATCAGCAGAGAAGCTTCTAACATTTTCTGTATGAGATAAAGGAAAGGTCTGTGTCCAAACTGCTGAGATGAGCCTGGCTGGGGCTCCAGCACCGTCTATCATCCAAAAGTTGTCTCTCCTCACAAGTTAGGATTTGGAAGGTGAACATTCAAGAGAATCTATAGTTGGAATATACTTATTTAAAATATACTTACTTGTGGGTGTTTTTAATGCAGAAGAATCTTTGCTTGTCTATAGTCATCAAGTCACCATGTATCTTCCCAGCTAACAGAGGTTTTCCAGACACCATCGGCCATTCTTCAGTGAAGGTACCCTCTTGTTGATGCCTTAGTTTGGACACTTTTATAGCTGTAGGACTGTAAATTTGTAGCCAAATAAACCGTCTTTATAAAAGCCGATCTACTTCTGGTATTTTGCATAACAACAGCATTAGCAAACTGGAACAACTTCCACATGTAGTCAGCATATGTTCCTCAAGGTGCTGTAATAGGCATATTGGCACATGTCATTAAAGGGAAATATGTGTTAATTAAAATGTGAACTTCTAGGATTAGACTTTTAAAGGCTTATCTCTGGGCCATCTTTCTCAGGTTTCAGTTGGAGGGTGGGGTGCTCATAGATTTCCTTCAATTATTAATGGGCTCTAAGACTTAACTGATCCCTCCCACCCCAAAGTCTCAGAAGATATTCACATGAAGCATAAGGCTCTGGCAAGGCAGGACCAATCACAGGCTGGGATTGAGGGGAGGGAAGGTAGGTGAAGAAGGCTGGTGGGGTTAGTACTGTCTGATGTACTGGTGAGCTGCATGTTCATCCAGGAAAATGGGTCAGCTCAGTGTGGAGTAAGAGATTTTATATCACTATGGTGTCTTCCTTGAGAAGATTTCAAAGCTTTATGCAGGCATTGTTGACTCTCTAACTTGCTAATTCCTATGCCCTGACCCCAACCAGGCCCCTACAGGACTGTTCCAATCTATTTTGGACTTTGGTTCAGGACTTACATGATGTAATGGAGGACAAGATTCGTAAGTATCACTGGGTCCATCTAGATGACTGGATATAGTCTACGTTTCTTCATACACCTTCTTCATCAAGTGCAAGACTTGAGAATTCCAACCCTCTTTTCCAGAAAGTCAGGCTCTTGATGCCCCAAATATGACATTTTATAAAGCTATTTTCATGCTTTCTTTTATTTCTTTCTATCTCCCTAGCCTTTAGATTTAGGTCTGTGACTTCAAAAATATCTGTTCCATCTTCTTCTCTTTTAGCCTGTTCTGATAATTTTTGCCTGCCCTTAACTGTTAAAAATCACATTGTCAGGGTTACTGAAAGGCTTAGTATATGCCGCAACCACGTAATTTACAGAAATTTCTGCCAAGTAGCTCAACTTTCAACAACCCAAACAAACATATGTTTACATTTCAGGAGAGTATAAACTACTGGAGAAACTGTTCTTTCTACACTGAGGCTTTTAGCTCTTTTTAAAGCTGTATATTCAAGGTGAAGCGTGAATTTAGAATGCTCCTTTTGCTTTGGTCAGAGATCTCTTCCTCCGTAGCAAACACCATTAAAAATGCTTCTCAGTGGGATAAATAAGAGCAGATTCTCCATCATGGCACAACCATTGACTTTGATAATGGAAGTATTCAAACACCAGCAATAAGAAAAGTTATCCCAACTTCTTATTTTCCCTTTCCTATATGTGGTTCTGGTAGCAACAAAAACCCCAGGAGTATTTCACTACATTTTCTGCCTTCCTGACCCACTCTCCTGGGAACTTGTGTGTTCCCATTGTCTCCATCCCTTCTCCTGACTGCAACAGGGCTTTGTAGAGCCCAAAGTCTCTGGCTTAGCAAAGGAGCTGGAAAAATTATGAAGTATCTGCTCAACCTGGTCTAAGCTGTCAGCAGCTGTTGTTTGGTCTTGGGTGGAGTGACAGATATGGAACCCAATCAACCCCCCACACCTCTTCCGTTTTAAGGGAAACTCTAGGGATTAGGATAAGCCTCTCAAAATGTCAGGTTAAACAGCAGGTTGGAGACAGGCTGCAACAGGCAAGGAGCACGGCCACATTACAGTGAATATTTATGTACCACAGAGGAAAGAGAATTGAGAGTACATAAATTCAGAAATCCACAAGCCCTGAGAATAAACCTCATGGTCATCTCCCTCTTCACTGTCTTTTTTTTATTTCCTTCTATCTCCCTTGCCTTTAAATTTAGGTCTGTGACTTCAAAAATATCTGTTCCATCTTCTACTTTGAATGAGTAGTAGCAACAACCTGCAAGACTTATTTAAAGCTGTACTTAATCCAGCAGCCCTGAGATTTGGGGCTCATAGTTTACTATTAGAGGAATCAAAGACTTTTAGAAGACTGAGGTAAAACAGATGATCCGTGCCCTACAGCTCTGTAGGGCAGCTGAGCACTCTGCTTCTGAACTTTATTGCAGCATTTATCATGCTGTTGTAATTAATGCTTCCCTCTCTATCCTTTTCCCCCTTCCCTTTCCTCTCTCCCCTCCTCTCCTCTCCTTTTCCCTGTCCCACTGGACTGCGAGCTCCCCAAGGGCAAGGACCATTTCTCATGCATCTCCATCCACAGTGCCTAGCTCTGTTCCTGGCACAAGGAAGGCTCCCTACAAATGTTGGTTGAAACATGGCAATAGATGGGCAGATGGGTGGTTGAAAGAAGCGGTCCTGGAATTCAAAAACAAAAAGCTAAAATAAACAAACGAGATAAAATAACCCTATCTCCTAAGCTTTGCTTGTAGGGGGAAATCCTTGGTACTATATAAGGACTAAAACCTGTGTTGAAACCCATTTTCTTGGGTAGTTTTTTTCCCAGTACTAGTCAAATAATATCACACAAAATTTTTCTGCTTTCCCTTTTGGAAGAAAACTATCTTGATTAATTGCCAAACATGTTAAAATTCTTTCCAAACAAGGTTTGTGGTGATCAGCTGTTCCTGAGAGGGCAGAAACCATTTTTCCCTCCACTGTCAGGGTAGCTAAGAGCACCCAGCAAGTGTGAAGGGGTAGGGACAGGCAGGGAGGAAACTGTCCATCTCAGAGGTTAATTAGTTGGTCTCTATACCAATTACCTCCGTTCCACCCTGACCCATTATTTAAGAGAGTTTCCCCCCTAGAATGAGAGTTTTCCAGGTTCTATCCACCCTGACCCTCCAGTAATTTATATAACCTACTCTTTATCCCATGAGAGTAGAACTACAGGAAAATCCAAACACCTTTTCAATTATCAAGCAGTTTTCATCTGGAACAACCAAAACCAAAGATAAAATGTAACCTTAAATAGAGCCAGAAGTTATTGCTGGTTACAACTACTCGTTTAATCCCTTATGGACACTTTCTTTCCCTGAATCCCTTTTTCCTTCTTAAGTTTCTACCTTTTTCCTTTCCTTCAACTCACCTACTTCTTTCCTTCCCCTATGGCCTACTCTTTGGCTCCACCACTGGCAACCTATAGTCCCTATAGACCACATTTAACCCCACTAAAGGCCTTCCTAACTTTAAAAAGGGTACTGACCTCTGGTCTAGACACATAAATATTCATTGCTATTTATTTCCACAGTCACTTTTCTAAAGAGTTTCTCACGTTTCACTGTGGCCCAGCTATATTCCATGAATCCAACAAGAAAACCCAAGAGATGTGAGCCAAGATCGGCCAAAATAGCAACCACAGTTCCACAAACCCTCCCAAAGCCTACCTTATCACCTCTAAACTGTGCATAGGGACCCTCACATATCATAATTTAGAGGGAAAATATGGTTTGTATTAAAGAGAATGTCTTGTGTTTTGGGAATCTGTTTTTCCTTCCTCTTTTGCCCTACTTAAAATTAAGTCTGCATTTTTGTGAGGAACATAAGCTAAGGCCTTTTCTATATGAGAAGCAGAGAAGCAGAGGATGGGCCGATTACTCTCCCCGGGAGCTTCACCCACACACCACGTGGCTAAAGGGAAAGGAACAACGGAGACATGAGGTCTAATCAATCGTACTTTATCAAAATACATCTGTACAAACTCCCGTCTCCACCACTGGGAAAATGGCAAAGGAACTTCAAGTGGCCTCATTTAAATGTCATGCATATCTTAAGAAATTGTGGCATTTTGGTAAATAAAGTGTAGAAAATGGAATCTGAAGACAGCTTGGACTAATAGGAGACTGCTAGTTTTATATTTCTAAGATGCCCCTATCTAAATGTTAGGGGAATAAAGTTTCCATAACATCATTTAAGGAAATAGCCTCTGCATTGGGTCATCATGAGTGTACTATTTGGGGCCTGATTTGTAACCAAGCAACCAATAGGACAGACGGAATGGAAGTCAGGATGATAGCTTGACTTTTTCCACAACAAACCATAGACCCACGTTATCCAGAAAACCTTTCCCTATCACTCCATGAAATTGGACTGCTACTTAGCATCAAAGCTAGTTCAGCACCATTTAGTATTTAATTACTCTCTGAGTGGTTAGTTGTCATCTGAGCACCTTATTGCTAACTAGATGGAAGGCTCACTCAGGGCTGAGACTATGCTTACATTTCTAGCATAGAGCTTGTGGAACCCAGCACAAGGTCAATATATTTCTGTTGATTGATGACAAAATGTGCCTCTTTTGACTTCATTTGGTAGAACAAGATTGGCCAGAAATGATCAAAGCAATATATTTTATACTCATGATAAAATTCCAGTGCCATATTAAATAAGAAGTTTAATGAGAAAGGGCATATTAGAATTCCACAAGGGAATTTGACAACAAGGAAACTACCTTTCTGAATAGATCATATAGTCCCTTTGGGCTCTTATATTTCTGTGTGTACTTTAGACATTTGAGAATTTAATATAGTTCATAGTTGTCATATAATTTCAATTACGTTTCACCCGATTATAACTCAATCCCCAACTTTAGAACCATGCCTCAGAGTAAATGCATTTGGGATTGTTTTGGGAAAAGACCAAGAATGCTGGAATTATATGCAGGAAAATCGGAAAAATAACCAAAGGAGTTTCAAGCCATTAGACTTTCCTTCTAGTTCAGCTTCAAATGTTAGCAAGAAGTTAAAAATGTATCAGGGGATTTAGATCCCCAGAGACCACAGTTGGCAGTAAAGTGTGGGTATAAAGGCAAAGCACAGAGGCCAGGAAAGCTGCCCCACTTTTAGGAGTATCACCTTCACCTCCTCACGTCGTATATGTAGCAGAGACTAAATGGATAGTTACACGCTAAATATGGGGAAAGAGCCCAGTAGAAAGCAGGGTTTAAGTTTCACAATATAAGGACTAATGCCCTTTTTGAAGATGGAGCAGAAATGCTATAGAATCAAGAATCAAGTTGAGTCTTTTTGAAAATTCATGACTGTTGATGGTTACAAGCCAAGTGTGTGAAATCATAACAGCAGAAAGATAGGAATTAAAGTGGGGGAATCAGGATCAAGATGGTGGAGTGAAACGTTTCAGGGCTCCATCCCCCCACAGAAGCTCTGAACAACCAGTAAGAACTGGCAGAAACATCTTTCTCAAAGCTCCAGAAAACAGTTAAAGGACTGCAGTAACACGACATATGCCAAATCAAGAAAAAGCCTATTCAAAAGTGGTGGGATCTTATGGTGCCCTAGCTCCCCACCCACCCCAACCCCACATCAACTCAGCCTGAGGTTGGCCTTTGCTTCCAGGGCAGGTTCCTGGTCCCAGTTTTGGAGGGAGTAGAGTAACCCTCATGTACATATTGGGAGCATGTATGTCTGATCCAATCTCTCTGGGCATAGCCTGAGGTACTGAATCAGGATACTCATTACAAGCCTACTATCCCAGAACTCACCCTGTGTGTAGAAGGCAGATCACAGAGCTCTCTTACAGAACACAGTGTGAGAACAAGTCAACTTGTGGCTGCCTGGGGCAAGGAATTACTGACCATAGGACACATAGTGCAGTACCCAGAACCATGAGGAAACTGTTTCCTAAGGAAGAGGGGACATTTGTATCTGTGTGAACAGGGGAATTCCTAAGCCACACCTGCATGTGCAGAAAGCATCAGGGAGACCCCTCCACTTTGTCCTGTAGCTATTCCCTACACTCATTGCTTGGATAAGCTCTGAAGGAGAACACTCACAGGTCAATCTGCAAAGACTAGGAAAGGTGTTTTATTTTTTTCTTCTTTATTGTTCATTAGCTGCTGACATTCAGGAAAAGCTCTGTCATAAAACTAGCTGGATATAAGCTTAAGGAACAGACACTTCAGAGTCTAAATTCAGCAATCACTCATTAAAATATCAAAATGTCCAGCTTTCAACAAAAGGTTACAAAACATACAAAAACAAAAACAAACAAACAAACAAACAAACAAACAAAAAAAAACAGGAAGCAATGACACAGACAATGGAGAAAATTAAAGTATTAGAAACCATGGATGAGGAGGACCAGACATGGGACATACAAGACAAAGACTTTTAAATAATGGTCCTAAATCTGCTCAAAGAGATAACGGAAAACATGGACAAAGAACTAAAGGAAACCAAGAAAACAAAGATGAACACAAAGAGAATATCAACAGAAAGGTGGAAATTATGAAAAAGGGACTAAACAGAACTGAAGACCACAGGAACAGAAATTAAAAATTCCCTAGAGGGTTTTAACAGTATCTATGAGCTGCAGAAGAAAGAATTAGTGAACTTAAAGACAAGACAATTGAAATCATCCAGTCTGAAGAGCAGAAAGAAGAAAGAACGAAGAAAAAGTGAACAGAGCCTGAGGAACCTACAGGACACCATCAAACATACTGATGTACATAATGTGGGCTTCCCAGGAGACGAGAGAGAGGAGCAGAGAGAATAGTCAAAGAAATAATGGCTGAAAACATCCCAAATTTAACAAAAGACATGAATATACACATCCAAGATGCTCAACAAACTTAAAACCGGATAAACCAAACAGACCCACATTACACCATGTTTTCATCAAACTGGCAAACGCCAATGAGAGAAGCAAAATGTCACATACAAGGGAGTCTCTATAATATCAAATGCTGATATCTCAGAAATCGTGGAGGCAAGAAGGCAGTTGGATGACATACTTAAAGTGCTGGAGAGTAAAAAACTGCCAACTATGAATTCTATTTATGGAAAAACTCTCTTTCAAAGATGAGAAAGAGAATAAGACATTCACAGTTACACAAAAGCTGAGGGAGTTCATCACCACTAGACAGATCCTACAAGAGATGCTAAAGAGAGCTCTTTAGGTTGAAAGGAAAGGACATTAGACAATAGGTCAAAGTCACATGAACAAATAAAGGTCTCCAAAATGGGTAACAACATGGGTAAATATAAATGGAATTTTTGGTTTGTAACTGCATTTTTACTTCCTACAGGGTCTAAAAGGCAAATGCATAAAATGTAATGATAAATCATGGGTTTTGGACCCATAATCTATAAATATGCAATTGTGACAAAAAATATGTAATGGTATGGGAATGAAGGGATACTGGAACATAGTTTGTGATTACTATTGAAGTTAAGTTGGTATCAAAGAGAGACTGTTATAGATTTAGGATGTTGAATTAAACCTCGTGGTAACTAACAAGAAAATATCGGAGAATATGCAAGCTCATCAAGGCAGAAATTAGAGTACAGGTTTCCAGGGGTGGAGTGGCAGGAGGATTGGGAAGTTAATGCATAATGGGTGCAGAGTTTCTGTTTGGAAAGATGGGAAAGTTTTCCTAATGGAAGATGGTGACAGAAGCACATCATTGTGTATATAATTAATCTCACTGAAAGATATGCTTGGAAGGGGTTGAGATGGGAAAGTTTATGTCATTTACATGTTCTCACAATTTAAAAAAAAAGAGCAACTAAAGAAACAGCAACATTTAGTACAACACATGATCCTGGATGGGATCTAGCAGTGAGGAGAAAAGGCTCAATAGGATATTATTGATACATACAAAAAATGGGAATATAGACCGTAAGCTTTACATTGATGTTAATTTTCTTGAACTTGATAACTATACTCAAAGTGGTTATACAAGTGAATATCCTTGTTCTTAGAAAATGTGCACTGGCAGCATTAAGCGTTCAGGGAACATAGTGTATACAACCTACACTCAGTATTCAGAAAATGGATTGATAGATAGCCAGACATTCAGATAGATGGATGGATGGATGGATGGATAGATAGATAGATAGATAGATAGATAGATAAAGAGGGGAGGGGAGGAGAGGGGAGGGGAGGGAGAAACAGCAAATGTGACAAAATGTTAACATTAGTGGATCTGGTATCTGAGGGTCAGGGTGGGTGGGGTATGTTGAAGTTCTTTATATGGGGTTTGTATTTTTGTAACTGTCTTGTAAGTTTTAAAGTATTTGAAAATAAAGTTTTAAAAAAATGTGGGGCTCAGTGGTCAGGAGGACATTGGTCTGGAGTTCAGGGGCTCTGATAGAAAAAATCAAATCATAAGTCACATTAACTGAAACCATGATCCAGAACTATGCAAGAGTTCCTTCCTGTCCCCAGCCTCTCCCTCCTCCCATGTACCGTTACAAAGGTGCCAGGTATCTTAATGCACACCGAGATGATCATGGCAACCCTCACATCCAGGACCACCCCTGGCTCCCCGCTGTCTCTGTTAAAGTGTAGAATGGAAGGCTATTTGATGGGCCAGATGTTCTCATTTTGCAGAATAGGAAGCTCAGGCCCAGAGAGAACAAAAGACCACCTGATCTCTTACTTTCCAAACCAGGTGTCACTCAGATCTCAACCCTTAGTCTGCCCTGATCTTTAAGTCCCAGTGAAAAGCAAACTCTAACCCAAATTGATCAGACACGTTCAGAAACATTAAGTAATCACAGGGCAGACTAATTCTCCCCCTTTAGTCCAGAAACATTCTCTAGGACAGGTCTAGGCAGCATGCAACAATATTCTATTCTGCAGCAGCCAGAAACTATATTCTTAGCCTCAGGAAAAACTGTATCAGGATAGCTACATTTCCCTCTGGGCCAACTGCCTCCATGGGGGCTCCCAGGCTGGACACATGCAGGTGCTGTTGGGTGGGCAAGGGGAAGGAAGGATACTTCTGGAGTCAGCCACATCCCACAATCCATAAGCCACATCAATTGCACACACCTTTTGGGCCCTAAGTGCAAAACCTTCCCGCAAGTCACCATCCTGGTGATGGGGCCACATGGCACACACCCTGCACCAGGAGCCAAGCCAAGGACTGACCCTGATAAACGATTCTGCTGTAGCCTCCCCAGAGCACTTATCCCAGCGCTGCACACAAGGAAGGTGGCAGGGAGAGGGATCTTGATAAAATGCTTGTGGTGGTCCGTCTTTTCCTCCCCTCACCTGCTCTTTCACACTTGCTTTCTTCCTCTGCCTCTGCCTCTGCCTTGAGCCTGACATATTTCCTGAACCAAAAATCAGGACACATGATCTGGCAAGAAGTATTTCCGATGAGTTAAATCACTTCCACCAAAAGGCATGCTCAGGTGGAGATTTTAACCACATCTAATAACACAATTAACAGCTCGACCTCACTGAACAGAGGACAGAAAAGCAATCAGAACCAGAGTAGAAAGTCAGGCTTCAAAGATGGATCTCAATGGTGTGTAAGTACAAGGAAATTTCCAGAACCTACAATTCTGCTTTAAATGTAGGTAATGCATAGGAAGAACAGGCACAGAATTAAATCCAGGGCAGCTCCTGGCTCTACCCCACCTTAGAGTCAAATCCTGCCAAAGGCCAAGAAATGTATTTGTTTTCAATTCACCTGCACCATGAAGGCAAAGATGACTGTGTGCTGCTGGCCGAGCTCATGTGCAGCCCCTGATCCGAGGCCGATAATTAGGGTAGCTAAATCTTTTAATCTCAAAATTGGAAAACATGACTTCACGTGGCTCTGTAAATGTTAATGACCAATAAAACCAGCTGTAGCACCACATTTGGTTCAGTTTATTAATGTGCTATTTTAAATGAGCTGAAGTAAAAAGAGATTCCATTATCCAACTTGAGAAGCTGTTCTCCGTGTGCACCCATTTGTACATTTTTATCCCTTTCTTTTTAGGGCTTAATTTTCCTTTTAGGGCTTAATTTTTTTTGTTTTGTTTTTTTGTTTTGTTTTGTTGGACTGTTGTTTAGCTTTGTGAGTGTGTGTCTGCTTGTTTGGTTTGGGGTTGGTGCAGGGGTGGGGGTGGTTGACATCATTTTGGCAAAGGAGCAATTAAGTAAAAGATGAGTGGTCCTGAGGGGCCAAGATACTTCCAACTCATCTTAACTCCCACAAGCGTTGCTTCCCAGAGCTCAGTCATTTGCCTCTACTTCTTGCGCAAAAGTCCACATTTTTCAGTTGTGAGGATCCATCCTGTACTAGTCTGGTTTGACCCAAAGCAAAAATAAGTAACTGCCTCAATAATAGACATCCAGAGACTGCACATTTAAAATCCAATCAATGATTGCCTCAGCAAATGCTTAGGAAGTACTTACTCTGTTACGTATCAGTACAAAGCAATTTAATTAACTAAGAATTATTCTTTCATTCTTTTATCCAGCAAATATCTGAAAACCTACTATGTGCCAGGCACTTCTCCAGATGCTGGAGATACAGAGCAGAACAAGGCAGATGGCACTCTGCCCCATGGAGCTTATTTCTAGTCAATAAGACAGATCATAAATAAACACATAAATATTTAATAGAATGTTAGGAAATAATAGTTGCTTTGAACAATATAATAAAGCCGGGTAAGAAGGTAGAGATTGCTGCTTTTGATAGGAAGTTAATAGCAATCTGGACAAAATGATAGAGTAAGCCACGTTCTTGCAAAGGGAGTAAGTGTCACAGCATGGAAGCCTGACATTCATAAAAACCAGCAAGGGGGCGAGGGGGAGGCAGTTAGTCTAAACACTTGGTTTAGTCAAGGGCCAAAGGGGCTGGGCCCTGTAGGCCACTAAAGAGTTTGGGGGAAGAGAGTTTTACAATTGGATTTACATTGTCAAAGGATCCTCTAGTTGTTAGCAAAGAAAGGAGAAAAGAGAAGTAGGGGCCAGGGGTCAAGAACAGAAGCAGGAAGACCAATTAGGAATCTACTGCAATAATCTCTAGTCCAGAGATGTGATGACAATTAAGCAAGGTTGGAAGCGGTGGAGGCCTCGTAAAGGGTTCGATTCAGGATCCACTCCATGGTGGCATCAGTGGAATTTGCTGATGGATTTGAAATGGGGATAAAAGAAAGAAAGGAGACAAAAGTGATCCAAGGTTTAGCAGTGACAGAGTCTTTTAGTTTATAAGATGCTTTGACACATATTATCTCATTGAAGATTCCCAGGGATCTTGCTTCCCAAAGTGTGATGACAGACAAGCACCATTGGCAATACCTGGCAATCTGCTAGAAATCCAGAACCTCAGGCCCACCCTGATCCCCAGGTGACCCATAACATGTAGGAAGGCTGATAACAACGGTGCTCTATAGAACATGAGACAGCAGGCTCCTAGAGGTTGGATAATTTGCCTAAGTCCCCACAGTCACGATTCAGGAATTCGAATTGAAAATCCAGTCCTCTTGCCACCACTCCATGTTTCTGAGATGTAAGTCCTTTCTTTCCTCAAGGGGTTCACCATCTATCAGGGAACCAGAATAGTCATCTGAAACATCATGGTCGCCATTTAGGGATCACAGGACAAGCATCAGAGAGGAAACTGGATTCACCTTGTTCAGCAAAGTGAGCAGAATTTAGATAAGGAAAAGAGCAGAGAGAACTGCAGAGCAGGGAGTGTGTGCATGCACACGTGCATATGTGTATGTGTGTGCATGTGTGTGTGTGTGTGTGTGTCAGGGCGAGGAGGGGGAAGTCCCCATGGAGAAGAGAGCCACATGGACAAAGCCCAAAGCTACCCCTGACACTGATAAATCATTTGCCCAGTCACATTCTGCCTACCAGACATATTGATCCTGAACTAATCAAGCAGAAAGAGTCATTGGGGAAAAAAATAATGGGCTTGAAAAAGTAAATCCCCTTCACATGATTACTGCTCCAGGAGAGCGAGTTGCACCTAGCTGGTGGTGAATTTGCCAAAGGGCAAGGTGGGCATGCAGGATGAGGAAGGAGGGGTGAGGTGAGGATGTGGGAGGGCAAGCTCCCACTAGGGAGAACAGGGACAGCCCACATTGTTTTCAACCTGCCTTCCCTGCACCCAGCTCCAGTGTAACATCTGAGCAGGCCTGATTTAATAACGTGTTAGGGGCTGGCATTTGCCGTGGCCCACAGCAGATAGTAAATAGTGGCAGGGAAGGTGTGTACCAGACCTAATTCGCCCCCTTTTTCTACTTAGAAAGGCACTTTAATATTTAATAGAAGAAAAATAACTCCTGCAGATTTGCAAGCAAAATCCATGAAAAGGCACATTAAAAAAGCTGGGGGGAAATGGGTCTGTTTTCCCTCTAAATGAACTAAAGATAGTGATTTACCTGCATGGAGGAAACCTAGGCAAATTTCACCCACCTGCTTCCTCCTGTAGATTGTTCCATGGCTATAAACATTCCCTAACTGCCCACACAGGCCCTGGGTTTATGTCTTTGTGCTCTGAAGCTGGAATTTCAGCAGCAAAGCAAAGGCAGGGCATCCTACCCAGGGTGATGGGTGGGAAACGTCTCTTAGGGCAAGGTGGGGCCGGAGTTCGGAGCCCCAGTGTCTGTCAAACTACAGAACAGGTGTAAGAAGGCTGGGTGTGTGGGGTTCCTTAAGAAAGGACCATATGTGATGATTCTGATCTGAGTAGGAAACAAAATGACCCCATCCAGAGCTGGCCCTGGAAGAGACCAAAATGCATCTCAGACACTTCTCACCCTCCTTTTGGCATCTTTCTTCACTAAGATTCTAGGTGATCAGTGCCTGCTACTGCTCTTTCAACCCAGACTTAAGTCCATGACCCAACATAGAAAAAAGATCTCCACCTAGGCTTTCCCCATCCTCCCTACTTCCATCAAAATTTACGAGCTGGATGCCCCAGCACTGCAGGAGCCTGTGCATGGCCTCACAAACTGACAGTTACCAGTGACACCATTTTGTCTGTTCACTAATTCATTGCTGTCACATCCAAGGAAGCACGTTTGACTTTTAACAAGGTCTTTCAGAGGCCATGCCTTACCTTCAGAGATGGCTCTACTGGTGTGACTTTCAGGCACAGGAGCATGTTGACAGGGACACACGTCAGGGCTTTTGTGCCCCTTAAATCCCACCATGTAGAGGGGCCTGGCCCTGCTTCCACTAATCCTATCCCACAATATGTTGCAATGAATCCCAACCAAGGGCTCCCACACCATCTCCCCTCACGTCTCATTAGCCAACAGAGCTGGCTTTTGCTCGTCTGCCACACCAGTGCCATTCGGCTCTGCATCCTAAAAATTACAACTTTCTACAGCCTGGGACAAATTCCCCTCAGCCCTGTTTCGATGACAAGAGGACCAGGATGTCCAGGGAGCTGACAGGAGGGTCCAGCCTGCCCCTTTGAGGCCAAGAGCAGATGCCCTGGACAGAAGGCAGAAAACTCAGCCCCATGGGCATGGACAGGATAGTATTTGGTCCTTCCCAAGTGGTAGGGGTAATTCCCAAGCCACCCCAGCAGGTTTTCATTTGGCCCAATTTTGCCTCATTTCCTCTCAAGTCATTACTGCAATGATTTAATGTTCAGGGCCGGGAACAACACATCTTCCTCCTTCCCCTTCTCTCACCATGAGCTGCCCTCCCTTGAGATGTAACTGAGACTTTCAGCATGGCGGGCCAGAACCATTCAATAAATGTAAAGCAACATGGTCTTAAGGGCAAATGTGTGACCACACTTTTTTCCAAGTAAATAAAATAATTTTTGTGAGGAAGGGACCTTGGACATTTTTTTTCCCTGTGAATAGCCCCATTATGAGCTGCACCTGACCAGGAATCATTTTAGAATTGTTCTTTCCTGAGCTTTCTAGTTAGCAAATATTTCCTGATGCTAAATCACCATAAGCCACATTTTATGTCACTGTGAATTTGTTCAAAGTAAGTTCTCTCCACTTCCTTGGGTTCTACTTGGGAAGGTCCCTCAGCAAAGATTTGGCTGTAAAAGAACTTTTTTTTGTGTGTGTATTCTATGGGGATGTTGAGGGAAATGACTTGGGGAGGTAGGGTAGGGAAAAATCAGAATCCCTAGGAATTTTCGCCACTAAAGCAAAGCTTATTTAGAATTTGCTTATTTCCTTAAAACCAACAGGAAGAAGAGAATTGCACTCACGGAGTGGGCTGTTCTCCAGCTAGAGACCCAGTGGAACAATTTGCAGGAAGACTAGGTCAGCTCAGCCTGTCTCAGCCTCCAAGAAAAATACTCAGGAGAAAGCTACAGCTCCTCTAGGGGGCAATCGCAGCAGGTAACCATGGATGGAAACTGAGTATTAATTATCCTTTCCTGTGTTTTATATTTCATATTTAACAGGCATCAGAAAGCCAGACATTGATAAAAATGACAGGAAATATTCTTAGTCAATTAAATCACCACAATGTCAGGCCTAACATCTGTTCTGTGAACCCTTCAGAAATGTATGGCATTAATATTTAATAAAAAATAGCCCTGGTTTGGACTCAACAGCCGTTTTGCACTCTTCTCCCAGGACGTTCACTTCAGATCTTATAACCTTACAGAATTTAAATACATAGGTCTCTGCCGAGCCTCCATCCTCCTTGGCATTCAGAGGTGTGCTGAGAGGAAGCTCTGATTTTACACTTGCTGGACCACATGCCTTCCGATCATACCCTGTTTCCCACCGGCTCCTGCTCAATGAAGGCTGTCACAGGATGCAACTTGGACCACACCAAATTAAATGGAGAGGCATCGTGTGAGATGACAGTATACTCTGTATTCCACAGCTCATCGCCAGCTGTTCCTTGCACCTGTGGCCCCAAGAGCTTATTGTCTCCCTCTGGGAAAGCCAACACCGGGGTGTTCCTCAAACTACCATTTTCTTCTCCATCCAAGCCAATGAGGTTGCCCCCAGCTGCTCCCAATGTAGCTGGGTTCCTGCCACCCACGCCACTGTTGGGATTCTCCATTGCCATCTCCCCTCAGGACCTACCTGGATTCAAGTGTTGACCTTAAGAAAGAGCCATTGGGAAGATGTGCACCCTTCTCCTTTGACAGTGGCATTGCTTTTCCCTTCCTTCTTCCTTACCTGGAATTTATATTGCTGAGCTACTAGAGGGCCAGTCCACAACTCATGGCAGCCCCAGGACTTCTTGATGACTCTTTCAGAACCCCATTTCCAGAGTAAGTGCAAGGATCTTTCTCTTTTCTCAACAGACCTCTGGGGAAGTAACTTCTCTAGAAATCTGTTTTCTCCTTCCGTTTCCAGCCTGCCATATAATCCAGAATCTAAGCCATAGATTCAATTCAAGTCTAGGAGGGTGGGATGTGAACTGACAAAGTTGCCCGCTTGGAACAAAGACAAAATTTCTTTTTGCACACCTGGTTGGAGGCTAGTGTAGTTGAGGAGATAGAAATGACACCACCTCAGATTCAGATCTTACTGGAGAAGTTGGGATGGTGGTCAAATACTCCCCCTTCCCCTTCTGGGTTCGGACCAATTAAGCCAATCTACACAGGGATCACAAGTAAAAGGGGTGTTAAGGCACTGGTTTTCTTAATAGCCAAATGAATGCTCAATTACTCCCGAAGATAAAGCTGGATGTGACAGCATAGCTTGAACTTGGGGACAAAGAAGTGGCCTTCTCCCTCTGCAAATCTATTTCTTGGGACCTGTCCGTAAGGAGAATCAAGTCTGGAGGAACCTGTCCTGACATATCACCCAACAGTAGGCAGAGATGTCAGGACAGAGAGAGAGTGGAGGACATGTTTAGTGTGATGGCCACATGGAGACAGGAAGTACATGGGCTTACCTCCCCACACACAGACTGGGTGCCAAGCCACACTGAGCAGTGACTTATAATATGACCCCATGGACATAAGCCTCCCAGCAACTCAACTGACCACCTCATCCCTTGGTAAGTAGCAAGTGGAAGCGGGAAAAATCCACTTTTTTTTAACTCCCATATGTCCCCTTACGGGGAATGAAGCGGAAGTCTCCTCCTCTATGGAAAATGTAAGGAGAAGGGTAAGAGTACCTACTCAAATATTTTTAAGGAAAGCCAGGCTCCAGTATTCCTGGGGTTATATAAGGCTAGGTTAGTAGGGGAAAGGCTATCTGAGTCTTGGTGTGACACTAGGCTGGGGAACAATCCCAAGGGAGAGGGGCACTTTCTCTTTATCAATACAGCAATGACCACTTGTGGGAAAGAGTGAAAGCCTAAATCCTGCCACATAAAAGGGAATTCTGATGATAGAGACAGCACCCAGGTAAATAGAATAAACTGCTTCCTTTCACACTAAAATCAAATAACAGGATCTGGGATGGTGGGTAAAATGTGTTCCACCAAGCTTGTGTAGTACCTTAGATTGCAACTGACTATATTATACTGTATGGATAACAAAAATTAGCCCAATATACAGGAAGATGTTTGCTTTAGTTACTTGAACTTTGACAAATAAATGTTCAGAGTCATCACTTGCAAGGGGCTTCTTTCTGTAGAAATAGTATGGAACTGTGTTGAAAACATTTCAAATATTATATCGATCCTTTATAGCCTCAGTCCACTCCTTTGGGATGCTCTGATGTTGACACAAAATCCACCCTTTTGTCTTAACCCATAAAAGGGGGAGTATCTAGATTTAATTAGGATTTTTCTCTCTCCTTTATACTTCACACAACAGCAGAAAATCCATCCCAGATTCTCCCAGTGAGTCAAGCAGGTAGATAGCTGCCCGCATGAGCAAGGGCTTGGCATCTTAATATATATCTGTCACCATTTTTGCTGTAGATGAGTGTTGAGGATTGAATCAGCTCCGCACCCCCCCCCCAAAGGCATGTTCAGGTCCCAAGCCTTGGTCCTATAGATGCAAACTGATTTATAAATAGGACCTTTGAGGATGTTATTAGTTAAGGTGTGCCCAAATTGTAGGGTGGGCTTTAATCCAATACGGTTGAAATCAAGTAAGCAAAGAAAATTGGACACAGAGAGAAAGCCATGGGAAGCATCCAGAAGCTGGAGGTCAACAGAACCCAGAAGACAAAGGAAAAGACATCTCCATGTGCACTGCCATGTGACAGAAAAGCCAAGGAACCCCAAAGATTGTCAGCCAGCCAGAAGATACCAAGTCCGGGAGGAAGCAAGCCTTCTAGCTTCTGAAAGCATGAGCCAATAAATTCCTGTTGTTAAGCCAGCCCCGTGTATGGCATTTGTTTTAGCAGCTAGGAAATGAAAACAATAATTTCTGAAAAATCAATGTCAAAACCAACTGTTTTTTGGTGACTCACATCCTGTTTTCCCATTGTCTTAGAGTATAATTTCAATAATGCTTTATCTTAGTTTCAGATTGATTTTTACTTAACATAGGGTCTTAAGTCTTTAGCCTCAAGTCCCTCTTCCTCCGCCTCTCCCAACCAAGAAGTTACAGGGAATATAGACACTTGGATCAACTCATAGTATTACTGAGTGCTTACTGTGCCTGAGTCATTTTGTTGTCCTTTACATAAAGCCTCTCATTTCATCCCCACAACTATCTGATGAAGTATTGACCGTATTTTGCCGATGAAGAAACTGAGGCAAGGAGAGGCTAGATGCCTGCCTGAGAGCACACAGCAAGCCACAGAAGAGGCAGAAACAGAACACAGATCCCCTCAAGAGTGCACACTCGAGTCTAAAGCAGTGCACGAGCCCGCCTCCATAAGCGCCGACAGGTGAGGCAAGCTGCTGTGCCCAGGATAATCCTCAGCTCAGCTTAAGGAGGCTTTCAAGTCTCAGCACATTAGACTTGATTTGCTCAAGAGCTATACCCAGGTGCTCCACAGGTGTAAGAAAAACCTGAAAGGGACTTGGAATTTACCCCTTCTTCAAAGAAGTCAAATGGAGACACTGAGCTAGCAAAGCCTTAGCTCAATTTCTTCACTCTTTGAAGGAAAACCAAAAAAATGTCTCACAGGTGAGGGCTGGACTGACAAAGAGAGGAAGGAAGCAAGTTTCTCCTCCAATCATGGCAAGTAAATACGCATTACCCAGCATTCCTAGGGAAGAAGCTAGTTTTCTATGTGGTCCATAGTCTACCACCAGAGTTGATAGTGATAACACCCCACGTTTGCATAGCATTTTGCCTTTTCAAAGCTGTTTCACATTTCATCTTTACAGCCTTTGTTAATTGTACAGCTGGTACTTTCAACCCATTTTACAGATGAGAAAATGCTAAGTCAGGGATGTTGGTTTCCTCAAGGCCATCTCTGAGAGCAGTGAAAGAACAGGGACCAAACTCAAGACTTGATTTCTGGTCTGGCACTCATATAAAAAGTAAACATTTGCTTACTAATATTGTCATTTGCTTATTATGTATGGCTACCTTTAATGTAACCTTGCAGGGCTAAAAAAAGTCAAGGTCTCTGAAATATTCCACAAACACTGAGGCGCCTGACTCAGGTGAGGGAACAAACTGTGCGTTTCTTTCCCATCTGTCATAAGAGAACCAGGTTACTGAACTGTCCCAAGTGGCAAATCTCATGGAGAAACACAAAATAAATGGCTTCTTACTCATCTCCAATAACCAAATCTTCTGCTCCCTGAAAAGCACAGAAGACATAATCTATTAAACTAAGTATAGCGTAGCATAGGTCTCAGGGATGCTTTATTTCCAAATGAAACTAATAAAAGGAAGACAGTGGTTGAATGACTATATAAGCCACTTCCTATTCTCACCCAAGCCTATGCATTTCTGTGCACAAGGTCTGTTTTTTTAAACTTTTTCATAATACTTAGCTCTATTTAATATATTAACAAATATATAACATATAAAATATATAACAAAGATAAATACTGCTTAAATATCTGATGACTGTGACCTTTTAATTAATGATTGACTGAGTAAATACAGGAGACCAGATTCCTAGCATTCTTACTTTCAGTTGAATGATTTAAAAAGCATGTATATAAACTTTTTCTTCATGAGTGGTTAAGAGTCAGTATATCAAAAAAATATGGAGGAATAGAACAGCCCCTTCTACCCCACAGATGGAAATCCATGCGGACAAAGAGTGAAGGCCTATGTTTATATGGAGAAGTCACTGAAAATATCACAGTCACCCAAGCCCCCTTGTAAAATATGCCCAGAGGATGGAGAAGATAAACTCTGTAGGAAGGAGGGCTCCATTTCCATTTCCTCTCCCTCAGCCTCCCGTGTGGACTTGGTTGCAATCTTGCCAAGAATCATTTCAGTTGGTGTAATTCACTTGAAACTTTGGGTTCAGGTTGTTCCAGTACTTAAGCAGATGATGCAGGATGAAGATGGCATTCTCCAGACCCACAGAAAGATCCACCATTAGAAAACTTCTTTGAGCAAGAAGTGAAAGTCCTGTGCATCCAAAGAAACCCTCATTCATTGATGCAGGCCATGACTTTTGTTAACCAGATTGCTTGGCTGGAATTCTGTCTCTATAAGAGGATATCAGCAGAGACAGCTTTATCTATGGGGAAGGGTTTCGTAAGTCAATATACAGGCACAAAGAATAAGATGCCACAGAAATATGGGAGACACAGGGGGAGAGAGCCTTCTACTGTCCTTCAGAGCTGTGAGTTCTGTAGGAGCAAAGAATAAAGACACAGGAAGTGATAAGAATAGAAAAACTGAGCATGCACATGAGCCCACTGTTGGCAACAACAGAGTCCAAAGATGCATGTGTCAGTGCAGGAGAGTTTCAGCAGAGGATAAAGATACAAGGTCTGTTTTTATTCACCTTGTTTACTTTGAAGCTCGGGCCTACCTTGCATTGAGCTTCCTGTGAAATTTACCACTTCATGAGCCTGGTAATTACAAAATTCTTTGCCATTTTAGGACTAAACCAGAAATAGGCTCCTCTAGTCTTAACTCTTCCCTCAAGCTATTGCTTATCTTAAAAAAAATTGATGCTAAAAGAACTTATGCCCCCAACGGTTCACAACAAAACCTTCCGACAACATCTATCAGATTCTTCTGTTAGAGCATCAGGTTCCTCCATTTGTAAACTCAAAGACCAACTCAATTGCAAGTGGTACAATCTAGGAGGTAAAGTAACTAGATAATAATAGCTAGGTAATAATCTATATAGATCATTAGATGCAATGTTTAGGTGGAGAATCTGGGTTTCACCAAACAAAAAACATTTACTGTTGATTTCATTGGTTTCAATTCTTTTATTTCCTACATATGCAGCCCTTTCTGGGCTCTTATAATAGACTATCATCTTCTGCAGTAAGAAACTCAATTATGACAAGGCTAAAACCTATATTAATTGGGTCATTGCTTATTTTTCAGAAAGTTCCTTTAAATTTTTTTTCATGAACTTAAGTGCTCATTTTAGGTCCTTAACTAAGTGAAGGAGGACAGAAATTTCCAAAAGGAAGTCCCAAATTTAAAATATTATATTTAAAGAGCATCCTTGTAAGTGTGTTGTTTCGATTTGGGTGTGTGTTTTCCTACAAGATTCATGTTCTCAGTGGTAGCCGAGATGCCTGGTTGCCACAAAAGCTGACGTCATTATTGTGTAGCTGTGTAGGGGATTATGGCAGGATGGAAGAAGTTCCAGAAGAAAACCTAAAAGAATTTTCTGTTTTCTACTTTTATGCACCCCCCTTTTCATGATATCAGGAATAACTTTGGGCAAAATGTTAAAAGAGAGAGTTTTCCAAATTCACATGTGTTAAAATCTCTAAATTACAACTTCATGACAGGAGCATATGGGCATTGTAGAGGATAGAATATGGAAAGAAACAGATATATGTACATTCAGACCCAGAGTCTGGAGTCTAAAAACAGGAGACTGTTCATCAGAACTCCTTGGGATAAAAGTGGGCTAACAACAAAACAGAAAAATGTCAAATGTAGATTACCTCAGTAATAGCAAATGCCACCCCCCCAAAAAAAGGAGAGAAAAAACACAGTATACACATTTCTTTACCTCAAAACAAGGAAAATAGATTCCTAAAACCTTTTCCAAATAATATCTTCCAATGTTAAATAATTCATTTTTCTCAACAGATCTTCAATATTTTTCAGTCTTAAACCTCCACAGTACTTCCAGTTCAATCTGTCCACCAAAGACTAAAGCAGCTGGCCAGGAGATTATACAACTGAAACATAAGCAGGATTGTTTTTAAGGTCAATACTCTGAAGATGGGTATCATGTGGGTATTTTTTTCCTCCAAGCCACAGAAACCAGGATGTTAGAGGGTGAAAAAAAAAGATATGGAGAAGAGTAGATCGACCCACCCAGATATACTCAGGTGAAAATTAACCAAACTAATTAACTAGGGGAGTAGTAATTATAGCTTCCATTTATTGCATGAGTCCATATGCTATGTGGTGAAAATGTATATATCATTTAATCATCACAATATGCATAATAGGTATTATTATGCCCATGTTACAATAAATAAACAGAGACTCAGGGAGGATAAGTAATCTGCCGAAGGTTATATGATTGACTCTAGATTAGAGTCAAAAGATTTGTCTGATTCAAAAAACCTGAACTCAACTACTGTACCAAACAGAAGTTAATAAGCTCAGTTCTGTGGACATATTCTCAAAGTTCCAATATAATTAGCTACGAGAATTTTGAGTTTTTGTGTTGCTTTTCTAGGAAGACAATAAACTCAGGATAAACTCATGCTGCAAGCAGATTCACTGGGTGGATCCAGACTTCCTGCAAGCTTAGAAATGCTGATTAGCAATAAGCATGGTAACAAATGCACAACAAATACTTCCTTTGTCCTAATTCAAGCAATCATTGGATTAGATACTCACTTAATGCAGGTGTAAGTAGCAATGGGGACACTACCTTTCCCCGGAATGAATGCAACAGCTTATAGACTCATTGGGAGACACGTCACTGAAATGGGCATTTGAAGATTGCTTCAAGGCAGTGTTTGGGCTGAGAGAGACATCCAATTTTCCTGAAGTAGCAAACAAGGGCTTAAAATTTTTAAAATCATTTTGTGCAGCATTCTTATACAACCAGGCTTTCTCTTCATTAGTCACAGAAGTCAAAATAAAGATACAGACAAAATACAGAATTGGACTTGACGTATTTTTCAACTACTAGACATAAAGCACACAATTTTATCTTACCAAAATATTACCAACCGCAGTAAAATAATATCATGCATAGGAACCACATTGAATTGATCTTTCTATATGATTTTTAGCATGTTTTGGTGTTATAGTTACATAAAACTACATACAGAGTTTTTACCTAACTCCTAACTTCATGTATGTACTTACCTAAAAAAAAAAAAAAAATTAAATAAAGAGGTCCAAGATATTTGTTTTCCTTGAAAAGGGGTCTGTACATTCTTAAGCTTGAGAAACATAGGTGTCAGCTATACTCTCTTTCAAATAAATTCATAATGAGAGACTACCAGGGGAAATATTTATTAATGAGGATAGGTTAGGCTCTGCTGTAATAATAAATAAATGCTGAAATCTTCATGGTTTAACACAACAATGATTTATTTCTACTCCTGTCACTATTTGAGTGACAGGTATTTCTCTTTCAACAGTGATTCAGAGATCTGAGCTGCTTCCATTGGACAACTCTGCCATCTTGCAGTTATCTTCTGCCCTCCCCCACCATTAGCAGAGAGAACATAAGGAACCAACACCAACACTTAATTGTCTCAGACTATAAGGGACACCCATCACTTCTGCTCACATCCCAATGCTAGAAACATTCATACGGTCTCACATTAAAGCAGAGGTAACTGAAAACTACAGCAGAGCTCAGGGAATATCTGGGGAGCATTAGTGTCTCTGCCACAACAAGCTATCAGAGATGAAGAGAGTACAAGGCAGAAATTGTAATATGAATTCTTTATTAAATAGCAGTCCATTCATAAAAGTTCAAATAATGCACTTTTTTGGATTACTGATATTAACAAAAAAAAAAAGGTGAACATGAATTCACTAAGCACTGACTGAGTGCCTACTATGTCCCTAGCACTGAGGATGTAGAGATTAATTAAACAGAAGTAGGCTGAAAGAACTTCCTTATTATCTAATAAATAAGATGTAAGGATTTGCAAAAATAAAATGGCAGTATCGTTAATCGTCACTCACATTGCTCTCCTACTTTGCCTCAAGCTCCCGTCCTTGGAAAGGACTTCTCTGAGGTAAAGAAGAACTAAGAAAAGGTGAGCTCATGGAGATTAGACTTACATAAGTAAAATCTACCCTCATGGCTGATTGATTAAAAGCTTGTGTAAAATGGCCTGATTAATCAAAGCTCAATGAAAACGGAGAAGAAACAAGAAATCCTGAGCAAAGGACTGCTCAGGGAAGAAGGAGCTGTGGGGTCCCATCCTCTATACCCACCATCACACATCAAACCAGCCGGGTGGCCTCAGTCCCACTGGGCGTCCCTTAGCTTCACCTGTGGAGATGATGCTGCCTTTCCTGCCTGAAGGTGGAAAGTGGCTCTGGTTTTGCAGGAAGATGTCATAGAAAACCAGGAAGTAATCCGGGTGAGTTACCAAAAGAGGGGGAACTGAAGTGAAATGTGTTTTAGCTGGCATTCTTCTCTCCTCAGAGAAAGGCAACTCTGATTCTCTTACACTATCAGGTAAAAGTCAAAATTATAGAGTAACAGCACTCCCTACCCCCCAGCACCCCTTTTCTCTGTCCTTCTTTCCTACAGACCCTGCCACTGCTCTCCTCAAGGTACCCTGCATTGCCATTTACTCTCCAACTTTCTCTTTAATAAATCTTGCTTCCAAGGAGTTGACAGATCCATGTTCTAACTCAAGTGTAATTGACAGACGTGAAAAGATATTTTTAAGTGCCTAATATGTGCCAGGTAACATGTTTGGTGCTGATTTACAGTGATGATTAAGGCGCAGGCTCTGCCCTCAAGAATTTCACAGTGTTCTGAGGGAGTCTAAAAGTAAAAGTGCTACAATTTTAGGAGTAAACCAAGTTAAGCTGTGGGAGCAGATAGGAGGGTATATAACCTAATCACAGGGGGTCAATGGAGGCTTTTGGAGAATGAAACACCTCACCTTCAGGCATGATGGATGAGGAGGAGTAAGAACCTACTCATGGAGAAATTTATATTCCAAGAAGGAAATTCTTGGAATAAATCTCTAATTAGAGAATTTCAAGAATGTGCACATCAGGGTAAAGAGGTATCTGAAGAGACTGGGATGGTCTTCCTGGAAAATTCCAAATTCCTGTTTTTTAAAATCTGTCCAGTGAATTGTCTTCATCAGAATCACCTGGGAAGCTTGTCATACCATAAGCCCAGCCTCTCAGTTACTAAATACAAATTTCAGGGGGAATAATATTCTCCCAGCAATACCTATCCGTTAGAATTGGAAAGCCAATGCCTAAAATCATACCACATGAGCCACAACTTACTCTTCAGATAGACTAGCAATGATCAACCCTAACTGTTCACTGGAATTATTTAGGAATTTTTCTTTAATATTGACTTCTGGGCTCCATCCTAATAGACTCAGACTTTATTTATCTAATACTGGGAGCTTTCATTTTTCATAAGCTCCCCACCTTAGTGAAGCAACTAAGCAATCCACTAAGCAAGTCCCTGTTCTCAAAATCAACTCTTAACTCTATAGTAATTCCATCATTTTCATGAACCAATTAACAATTACAGCATCCATCTCCAACACATAACAATGCAAATCCAACTCTGAGTCAGCAAAATCATCTGCAATTCCCTAGAAGCAAAAGCAATTATTAAATTCACAGGCTGTGTCTAGCTTTATCTTCACAAGTGTATTAATTTCAGTAAGAACTATAGTAATATTTAGTTAATAAACAAACACAGGATATCAGCTAAAACATAGCTGAGGAACACATGCATTTATTTCTGCACATTCCCCAAATCCAATGAAAATATAGCGAAAAAATAAATTTACAAGGAAAAAAAGAATGGATGAAGACAGCAGCAAGTAAAAGATTCCAACACATCTTTTTTAAAATGTTGAGAATGGAGGAATTGGCTGAGAAATCAGAGTAAAAGTTCCCCTGGAAAGGGATGCAAGGGAAGTGTCACGTAAAACTCGGAGATGTTTAATTATGTGGCATGCTGTACTTACAGGAGAGGGGCTGTGTCAAAAAATAAAGGCAAAAACAGCATCTCTGGAAGAGAGGAGAAAGAAGAAGGGGAAAAACTACTTCAGAGTCTGTGAACAGTGAATCTTCCTTGTACACTTTTGGGGGCAAATTGATAGCTCACAGCAGGCAAAGAGGTAAATCTGGACATTCTAGTACCTTACAGTGACTAGGGTGTTAAAGAAAACAATAACAGCTGGTTATGGGCTTTCCAGAAAATCTTGTGCATTAGCTGTGATGCAAATGTTACAGGTTCTGTCTGATGTATGTCTCTTACTTAGCACCCGCTGAAGTCAGGTCTGCCCATTTTCCTCATTAGAATGTCTCAGCAGTCAGTCAATTCACTCCACAGTTGCCAAGAAAGGAAGGGACAAGGCGTGGGGCTGACAAAAGGGTAACTCTTGAACTTTTTTAGTAAGAGTAGTTAAGACTCCTAAGTCCTCCCTCATCATCCTCTGCATCTAGGAAACTATTCCTCCTCATCCTCTGAAGAAATTGTCTCAGAGACATAGACAAAGTGAAATTTCCCCCACCATCTCCTGTGAGAGCACTGGCGGTCAGTACACACCACCACCACACCCACCTAGACGATTAAGGAAAGTCTCTAAAATGGAAAACAGGAACAAAACAAACAGAATAAAAGGAGCTCAAACCTGAAATAGAGAAGATACAAGCGACCAAAGAACACTGAAAAAAAAAAGATAGTTAACATTTCAGAGAAATAAGATCTATTACATCCCTTCCATAAAATAGGAAGCTATTAAAAGGAACAATCAGAGAATAAACACAAGCTCCTAAAAATGAAAAATTATAGAATAAAGGTTAAAGATAGAATAAAGGTTAAATTATAGAATAAAGGAAGATACATTTGAAGGAGCCCCTTAAAAAGTAGAACAAAGATTTAAAATGGAAGAAGAAAGCCAAGAAAACTAGAGAATTGGACAGCGGTAAAATGAAGAAGGAGAAGGAGAAGGAGAAGAAATGGAAGGAAGAAATAAAGAAAAAGAAAGAAAAATTACCAGACTGAAAGATCATACATTTCTGGATTGAAAGAGCCCACTGATTGTTGTACACAATAGATGAAAATAGAATCACATTAAGTCACATCACCGTGAACTGTCCAAACACTGGGAACAAGAGAAGATAATAAAATATTCAGAGAGGAGAGAGAGATCATATACAAAGAATTAAGACAGAGAATGGGGCATCAGACTTCTCAACCCCAAAACTAGAAGTGAAGACAGTAGAGCAATGCCTTCCAAATTCTGAGGGAAAATGATGTTCAGTCTAAAATTCTATACGTGGCTAAACTATCATTCAAGTGCAACAATATAATAAGGACATTTTCAAACAAGCAAGGTGTACCAGTTACCAATTTCTTGCCTCTCCACAACAAATCCATCCCTCTTTGCCCCACTTGGTGATACTGGAGATGGAAAATGAAATATTTCTCCTTTGACATGTTGTACTATGTCAGTTTTCTCAATAAAGGGTGCCAGAGAGACCCCGAAAGGCATAGCAAAGGAAGCGTCTTCTCATCTTGGTTCAGTGTGTTTTGTCTTCTTTCTGTGACAGCACTGCCAGAGGTAAACAGAAGACTGAATGTCACCCCCAGCAAGGTTTTTGGCATCCCGATGGATGGCTTCTTGTGCACCAGCTCCAGTCCATGGGTCCCCAGTAAACTTCTCTGCCATCCAGCAGGCTGCAGCTACACCCCCTCCAAAGAGGTCTGAATCTTAGCCTTGGGGAAGAGGGCACCCTTCCAAGTTTGTTCTTTCTTGGGTGCTCTCCCTCAGCTCTAAAGGTAGTAGCGCATCCCAGTATCTGCTAATCCTATATTCTTTAGAATCTTTTACCCATTTTTGTAGGTAAACAACTTTTACTTGATAATAATTTTTTTTATTCTTTATTTTTCCAATCAATGTTAATCATCCTATATATTAAATTTTCCATTTGAATTACTGGTGAGGTTTCTGTCTGATTGATACATCTCAGGAAACTTCTAGAGGATGTGTTCCACTAAAACTAGGTAGAAAACCACAAAAGAGGGAGTTGGTAGATTCAGGAAACAGGGGAACAAACACAGGGGAAAAGTCAGGAGAATTCTCAGGATAGGACTAGGGAGACACTAGCCCAGAGTATAGTAGGGGGCAGAGCACTCCTGGATTTATACCCTCAGGACGGGAAAAATGGAATTGACAGACCACCTGATATCTCTAGAATAAGCATTAATTCCAGGAAATGTACAAGAAAGGAAAATATAATTGTGGTACATTATTTGGTTTGGTATACCAGTATACAATACTTAAATGGTTAAAATAAGTGTAAACATTTAATACTGATTAAATCAAAAGCTGTGATATAATTATGCTGAGGTGATGGTGGAAGTGGAAGTGTTTATATATGACTGTGTGTGAGTGTGAAAAGGTTGAGGGGCTGTAAGAAACCTAAATCTTTACATTAGTAGGAAGTCAATAGGTCATGCCTAAGTTTGATAAATCAAAAATAGCACACAAAATATCATTTACAAATATGCAAATAAATACCAGAAGTGACAGCTAAAACAGTTGAAAGCCATTTCCTCTGGGAAACTAAACTTGACAATAAGCCTAGAGCAGGGCTCTGCTGCTCTTATCATAAGTTTTGTCTGAGTATTTGACTATTTAAATTATGTACATGCTTTGCTTTGATTAAAAAAGCGAAGGAGACTAAAGAACCCCTCACAATCTTAACAGCGGCTACTCTGAGGTGGAGGAATTACTTTTTCTGTTGTTATTCTGTATTGTCCAAGTACGTATTTTTTTTAATTAGAAAATAATCAATATATGTTAATATTTTTAAATACTTGAATACCAATAAAGCTATAACATGATCATATATGTCCATTGCGGACATATGTGTGTGTACATGAAATATATATTTATATTTTTATAAATATGTACACACATACATAAGTTTATCTGTCACATATATATTCTTCAGAGGTTTTCTCATATGACTGAATGTTCATTCAAACAAATTTAGAGCTGGGAAACATTTGTCCACAAAACCTTCGTTTCTTTGCACACATTTTCCTGGGACGCAAAGGGGAGGGTAGCAGGGGCAAGTGTGCCGAGCCCCACACTCCCGCTGAACTCACAGCTGGGCTAGCAGTGACCAAATGTGAATTCCTTCCCCTTTCCCTCTCACCTCACTAAGATGTGCACTTCAAAGACTCCTTAATGCAGGAAACACTCCTGCCCATCGCCAGCCCCATAGCCCAGAGCTGCCCCAGACAACCCAGTGTGATGGAAGCGCTTCAAATAACAGGCACACACCACAAAACTGGGCGTGGACATTACCCTTCCCTGCAACCTCAGCTGGTTGTCCCAGAGTTGGGAAGGTGGAGCAGTGGGAATTAACAAAGCCCCATTCAGCCATCATTTCAGCAGACTGGGAGCCTCCCTACACAGCCCAGCAGCCCAGAACTGCCCTGGGGGGATGGTACTCACCTGTGACATAGCACAGTCATCCCTCAACAGAGGACCAGGGGGTGCAAGGCCTGGAAGAGGGACCCACTCGCAAGTCTCAGGAGCCATAACCAATACCAAGGACTTGTGGGTCAGTGGCAGAGACAAACTGTGGCAGGACTGAACTGAAGGATTAGACTATTGCAGCAGCTTTAAAACTCCAGGAACACCAGGGAGATTTGATTGTTAGAGCCACCCCCCTCCCGACTGCCCAGACACACACCCCATATGCAGAGCGGGCAACACCAATTACACACACAAGCTTGGTACACCAATTGGACCCCACAAGACTCACTCCCCCACTCACCACAAAGGCAAAGTAGGGGAGAACTGGCTTGTGGAGAACAGGTGGCTCGTAGTTAACCACCTGCTGGTTAGTTAGAGAAAGTGTACTCCACGAAGCTGTAGATCTGATAAATTAGAGATAAGGACTTCAATTGGTCTACAAATCCTAAAAGAACCCTACCAAGTTAAGCAAATGCCAAGAGGCCAAAAACAACAGAAAATTCTAAAGCATATGTAAAAACCAGACAATATGGATAACCCAAGCCCAAGCACCCAAATCAAAAGATCAGAAGAGACACAGTATCTAGAGCAACTACTCAAAGAACTAAAGATGAACAATAAGACCACAGTATGGGATACAAAGGATATCAAGAAGACCCTAGAAGAGCATAAAGAAGACATTGCAAGACCAAATAAAAAAATAGATGATCTTATGGAAATTAAAGAAACTGTTGATGAAATTAAAAAGATTCTGGATACTCATAGTACAAGACTAGAGGAAGTTGAACAACGAATCAGTGACCTGGAAGATGACAGAATGGAAAAAGAAAGCACAAAAGAAAGAATGGTGAAAAAAATCAAAAAAATTGAAACGGACCTCAGGGATATGATAGATAATATAAAACGTCTGAATATAAGACTCACTGGGGTTCCAGAAGGGGAAGAAAAGGGTAAAGGTCTAGGAAGAGTATTCAAAGAAATTGTTGGGGAAAACTTCCCAAATCTTCTAAACACCATAAATACACAAATCATAAATGCCCAGCGAACTCCAAATAGAATAAATCCAAATAAACCCACTCCGAGACATATTCTGTTCACACGGTCAAACACGGAAGAGAAGGAGTAAGTTCTGAAAGCAGCAAGAGAAAAGCAATTCACCATATATAAAGGAAACAACATAAGACTAAGTAGTGACTACTCAGCAGCCACCATGGAGGCGAGAAGGCAGTGGCACGATATATTTAAAATTCTGAGTGAGAAAAATTTCAAAACAAGGATACTTTATCCAGCAAAGCTCTCCTTCAAATCTGAGGTAGAGCTTAAATTTTTCACAGACAAACAAATGCTGAGAGAATTTGCTAACAAGATACCTGCCCTACTGGAGATACTAAAGGGAGCCCTACAGACAGAGAAACAAAGAAAGGAGAGACAGACTTGGAGAAAGGTTCAGTACTAAAGAGACTTGGTATGGGTACATTAAAGAATATTAATAGAGAAAGGGGAAAAATACATATGACAAACATAAACCAAAGGATAAGATGGCTGATTCAAGAAATGCCTTCACGGTTATAACATTGAATGTAAACGGATTAAACTCCCCAATTAAAAGATATAGATTTGCAGAATGGATTAAAAAAAATGAACCATCAATATGTTGCCTACAAGAGACTCACTCATCTTAGACACAGGGACACAAAGGAATTGAAAGTGAAAGGATGGAAAAAAATATTTCATGCAAGCTACAGCCAAAAGAAAGCAGGTGTAGCAATATTAATCTCAGATAAAATAGACTTTAAATGCAGGGATTTTTTGAGAGACAAAGAAGGCCACTACATACTAATAAAAGGGGCAATTCAACAAGAAGAAACAACAATCAAAAATGTTGATGCACCCTATCAAGGTGCCACAAAATACATGAGAGAAACACTGGCAAAACTAAAGGAAGCAATTGATGTTTCCACAATAATTGTGGGAGACTTCAACACATCACTCTCTCCTATAGATAGATCAACCAGACAGAAGACCAATAAGGAAACTGAAAACCTAAACAATCTGATAAATGAATTAGATTTAACAGACATATACAGGACATTACATCCCAAATCACCAGGATACACATACTTCTCTAGTGCTCATGGAACTTTCTCCAGAATAGATCATATGCTGGGACATAAAACAAGCCTCAATAAATTTAAAAAGATTGAAATTATTCAAAGCACATTCTCTGACCACAATGGAATACAATTAGAAGTCAATAACTCTAAGAGACTTAGAAAATCCACAAATACCTAGAGGTTAAACAACACACTCCTAAACAATCAGTGGGTTAAAGAAGAAATAGCAAGAGAAATTGCTAAATATATAGAGACAAATAAAAATGAGAACACAACATACCAAAACCTATGGGATGCAGCAAAAGCAGTACTGAGGGGGAAATTTATAGCACTAAATGCATATATTAAAAAGGAAGAAAGAGCCAAAACCAAAGAACTAATGGATCAACTGAAGAAGCTAGAAAATGAACAGCAAACCAATCCTAAACCAAGTACAAGAAAAGAAATAACAAGGATTAAAGCAGAAATAAATGACATAGAGAACAAAAAAACAATAGAGAGGATAAATATCACCAAAAGTTGGTTCTTTGAGAAGATCAACAAGATTGACAAGCCCCTAGCTAGACTGACAAAATCAAAAAGAGAGAAGACCCATATAAACAAAATAATGAATGAAAAAGGTGACATAACTGCAGATCGCAAACAAATTAAAAAAATTATAAGAGGATACTATGAACAACTCTATGGCAACAAACTGGATAATGTAGAGGAAATGGACAATTTCCTGGAAACATATGAACAACCTAGACTGACCAGAGAAGAAATAGAAGACCTCAACCAACCCACCACAAGCAAAGAGATCCAATCAGTCATCAAAAATCTTCCCACAAATAAATGCCCAGGGCCAGATGGCTTCACAGGGGAATTCTACCAAACTTTCCAGAAAGAACTGACACCAATCTTACTCAAACTCTTTCAAAACATTGAAGAAAATGGAACACTACCTAACTCATTTTATGAAGCTAACATCAATCTAACACCAAAACCAGGCAAAGATGCTACAAAAAAGGAAAACTACCAGCCAATCTCCCTAATGAATATAGATGCAAAAATCCTCAAAAAATACTTGCAAATCAAATCCAAAGACACATTAAAAAAATCATACACCATGACCAAGTGGGGTTCATTCCAGGCATGCAAGGATGGTTCAACATAAGAAAATCAATCAATGTATTACAACACATTAACAATTAGAAAGGGAAAAACCAAATGATCATCTCAATAGATGCTGAAAAAGCATTCGACAAAATCCAACATCCCTTTTTGATTAAAACACTTCAAAAGGTAGAAGTTCAAGGAAACTTCCTCAATATGATAAAGAGCATATATGAAAAACCCACAGCCAGCATAGTACTCAATGGTGAGAGACTGAAAGCCTTCCCTCTAAGATCAGGAACAAGACAAGGATGCCCGCTATCACCACTGTTATTCAACATTGTGCTGGAAGTGCTAGCCAGGGCAATCCGGCAAGACAAAGAAATAAAAGGCACCCAAATTGGAAAAGAAGAAGTAAAACTGTCATTGCTTGCAGATGATATGATCTTATATCTGGAAAACCCTGAGAAATCAATGATACAGCTACTAGAGCTAATAAACAAATTTAGCAAAGTAGCGGGATACAAGATTAATGCACATAAGTCAGTAATGTTTCTATATGCTAGAAATGAACAAACTGAAGAGACACTCAAGAAAAAGATACCATTTTCAATAGCAACTAAAAAAATCAAGTACCTAGGAATAAACTTAACCAAAGATGTAAAAGACCTATACAAAGAAAACTACATAACTCTACTAAAAGAAATAGAAGGGGACCTTAAAAGATGGAAAAATATTCCATGTTCATGGATAGGAAGGCTAAATGTCATTAAGATGTCAATTCTACCCAAACTCATCTACAGATTCAATGCAAACCCAATCAAAATTCCATCAACCTACTTTGCAGACTTGGAAAAGCTAGTTATCAAATTTATTTGGAAAGGGAAGATGCCGTGAATTGCTAAAGACGCTCTAAAAAAGAAAAACCAAGTGGGAGGACTTACACTCCCTGATTTGAAGCTTATTATAAAGCCACAGTTGTCAAAACAGCATGGTACTGGCACAAAGATAGACATATAGATCAATGGAATCGAATTGAGAATTTGGAGATAGACCCCCAGATCTATGGCCGACTGATCTTTGATAAGGCCCCCAAAGTCACTGAACTGAGTCATAATGGTCTTTTCAACAAATGGGGCTGGGAGAGTTGGATAGCCATATCCAAAAGAATGAAAGAAGACCCCTACCTCACACCCTACACAAAAATTAACTCAAAATGGACAAAAGATCTCAATATAAAAGAAAGCACCATAAAACTCCTAGAAGATAATGTAGGAAAACATCTTCAAGACCTTGTATTAGGCGGCCACTTCCTAGACTTTACACCCAAAGCACAAGCAACAAAAGAGAAAATAGATAAATGGGAACTCCTCAAGCTTAGAAGTTTCTGCACCTCAAAGGAATTTCTCAAAAAGGTAAAGAGGCAGCCAACTCAATGGGAAAAATTTTTGGAAACCATGTATCTGACAAAAGACTGATATCTTGCATATATAAAGAAATCCTACAAATCAATGACAATAGTACAGACAGCCCAATTATAAAATGGGCAAAAGATATGAAAAGACAGTTTTCTGAAGAGGAAATACAAATGGCCAAGAAACACATGAAAAAATGTTCAGCTTCACTAGCTGTTAGAGAGATGCAAATTAAGACCACAATGAGATACCATCTAACACCGATTAGAGTGGCTGCCATTAAACAAACAGGAAACTACAAATGCTGGAGGAGATGTGGAGAAATTGGGACTCTTATTCATTGTTGGTGGGACTGTATAATGGTTCAGCCACTCTGGAAGTCAGTCTGGCAGTTCCTTAGAGAAATAGATATAGAGTTACCATTCGATCCAGCGATTGCACTTCTCGGTATATACCCGGAAGATCGGAAAGCAGTGACACAAACAGATATCTGCATGCCAATGTTCATAGCAGCATTATTCACAATTGCCAAGAGATGGAAACAACCCAAATGTCCTTCAAAAGATGAGTGGATAAATAAAATGTGGTATATACACACGATGGAATACTACACGGCAGAAAGAAGGAACGATCTCATGAAACATATGACAACATGGATGAACCTTGAAGACATAATGCTGAGCGAAATAAGCCAGGCACAAAAAGAGAAATATTATATGCTGCCACTAATGTGAACTTTGAAAAAGGTAAAACTAATGGATTATAATGTAGAATGTAGGGGAACTAGCAATAGAGAGCAATTAAGGAAGGGGGAACAATAATCGAAGAAGAACAGATAAGCTAATTTAACGTTCTGGGAATGCCCAGGAATGACTATGGTCTGTTAATTTCTGATGGATATAGTAGGAACAAGTTCACAGAAATGTTGCTATATTAGGTAACTTTCTTGGAGTAGAGTAGGAACATGTTGGAAGTAAAGCAGTTATCTTAGGTTAGTTGTCTTTTTCTTACTCCCTTGTTATGGTCTCTTTGAAATGTTCTTTTATTGTATGTGTTTTTTTTAATTATTTATTTTTTATTTTTTTATTTTTCATACAGTTGATTTAAAAAAAAAAAAAGTTTAAAAAAAAACAAGGAAAAAAATAGGTAGAGCCCCCTTGAGGAGCCTATGGAGAATGCAGGGGTATTGGCCTATCCCACCTCGATGGTTGCTAACATGACCACAGACATAGGGGACTGCTGGTTTGATGGGTTGAGCCCTCTACCACAGGATTTACCCTTGGGAAGACTGTTGCTGCAAAGGAGAGGCTAGGCCTCCCTATAATTGTGACTAAGAGCCTCCTCCCGAATGCCTCTTTGTTGCTCAGATGTGGCCCTCTCTCTCTGGCTAAGCCAACTTGAAAGGTGAAATCACTGCCCTCCCCCCTACGTGGGATCAGACACCCAGGGGAGTGAATCTCCCTGGCAACGTGGAATATGACTCCCGGGGAGGAATGCAGACCCGGCATCGTGGGATGGAGAACATCTTCTTGACCAAAAGGGGGATGTGAAAGGAAATGAAATAAGCTTCAGTGGCAGAGAGATTCCAAAAGGAGCTGAGAGGTCACTCTGGTGGGCACTCTTACACACAATTTAGACAACCCTTTTTAGGTTCTAAAAAATTGGGATAGCTGGTGGTAGATACCTGAAACTATTAAACTACAACCCAGAACCCATGAATCTTGAAGACAATTGTATAAAAATGTAGCTTATGAGGGGTGACAATGGGATTGGGAAAGCCATAAGGACCATACTCCACTTTGTCTAGTTTATGGATGGATGAGTAGAAAAATAGGGGAAGGAAACAAACAAACAAACAAACAGACAAAGGTACCCAGTGTTCTTTTTTACTTCAATTGCTCTTTTTCACTTTAATTATTATTGTTATTTTTGTGTGTGTGCTAATGAAGATGTCAGGGATTGATTTAGGTGATGAATGTACAACTATGTAACGAACGGTACTGTGAACGATCAAATGCACGATTTGTTTTGTATGATTGCGTGGTATGTGAATA
The DNA here is from genome assembly GCF_015220235.1 of Choloepus didactylus. Taxonomy (NCBI): domain Eukaryota; kingdom Metazoa; phylum Chordata; class Mammalia; order Pilosa; family Megalonychidae; genus Choloepus; species Choloepus didactylus. The sequence goes on along the minus strand of NC_051323.1, from coordinate 23,911,909 downwards.
TATCTCAATAAAATGAAGATTAAAAAAAAAAAAAAAGACTCCTTAATGAACTCTATAGTCTAAACCGTGTGGGCCAGGAGGGACGAGACAGAAATCAAAACCTTTGAAACAAGCTTCTCATGAGTCAAATTCAAAGGATCCTCGAACTATAGATAGATAGATAGATGGAGATAGAGATAAAGAGCTGTAAATATATAGATATATCCCCTTTTGCCCAAGAACTCTTCCACTGCTCTGGGGAATATAGAAAGCTTGTCATCTGGCCTCTCCTTCCGAAATGTTTCCTGGGCTGTTCATGAGAGATACTGATCATTTTGCTGAGTGGATGAGCACCTGCCTGGAGGTGGGTGGAGGGTGGGGACAGCTTGGGGGTTGGTTTCAATCATTGTTTCTCAAACCAGTCATCCATACTCCCTGGTTCTGGAGCTGAAGAGACACCACAAACCTAGTTGCAGACTCATCACCCATTGTAGAATGGATTATTTGGATTGGCGCCAAAGGTTTTTTCCCAGTATCATCCAGAAGTGACGCGGGAATCAGTATGATGGTTGTTGGTTTGCGAAACCACTGAAAGATCAGCAGTAAGGCACTGTTTAGGGTGGTTCAGAATATATGTTCTGGCCTGCCTTTGCGTGAATCCCAGCACTTCCCCTCATTAGCTGTAGATCTGGTAGATTAGCCTAATGGAATCATTTGAGCATTGAATGAACAAATGTATATAAAGTGCATAAACGTCTGACATCAAAAATATTCAAAAGGTGTACATTACTATTTCCTTTATCTTTTGTATAAATTTTTTTAGTTACCAGAGCTGTCATATTATTACCATCTCCATTTTGCAGACAAGGAGACTGAGGCTTATACAAGTAAGTGACTTGCTTTGGCTTTGTACAGGGTGGAGGCAGAACTTGAACGCAGGGCTTCTAACTCCCACTGCCACATCCTTTCCTGAGGCTGAAGAAGCACCTGAATCCCAAATCAGTTTATCACAGCATTGCTATCAAAATCTCAGACTGGTCTATGGTGAAATTAAAATCACCAAGGACCTTTCCACTACCAGGGGCTAGGCTGCTATCAGGCAGGGATATGGCCCAAAGGCAAGCAAGCCAGAATCTTGTCCAGCTCCAACATTATAGCTTTGGGAAACTGGCTTCCCTTCTGTGGACTTCAAGCTCTTAATCTGTAAAGTGAGGGGTTAGACTAGAAATCCCTAGATGATCATCCAAAACATTACCAGCTCTGAAATAGACAAACCTATAATCATAATCTGTTTCCTTCTTAAAACAACTTGGCCTTCAAAGGACAGAGATACCCAGGAAAGAAAAATCATCAAATCCAGACAGATTGTACCCTTTTTAAGGAAGAATAGAAAGGAGTAGTGAGCTAGTAACCAAACAGAACCAATGGGTACCCTTAGAAAGCACTGTGGATTATGAGTTCAGAAAGCCAAAAGATAGCAGCTATCTCTTAAACTTGAAGAGTTTCCCCCCTCAATATCAGAGAATCAGAAAGAGACCTAGAAATCAAGAGCTCTTTTACAGAACAGAGAACGAAGGCATTGGGAAGTCAAATGCTTCACCCTAGATGACACAGTTAATTAACAGCAGAGATGCAACTTGAACCTAGGGCTCCAGGCTCCTCTCCTCCTCCTTTCCACTGAGTTGTGCTTTATCTTCCAGGTTTAAAGAATCCGCATCAATTGTTCAGATGTCTCCCCGCCAGGAGACAAGCCGTATAGGGATCAAAGCGTATCTGTGAAGCTAATGACAGTCTAATTCACTATTGGCAGAAATGTGGGAGATTCAGGGAGAAAATTGCAACAGACTGTTACAGACTGTTCTGCAGAACATTGCAGAAAACAGAAAACACCTCTTAGATCACAAAGCATCATGGAGAGGGGGAGCCAACATTCCCTGCTCACTTCACATTCAGTTCTTTCTGATGGTTGGTGAGTCCCCGAAACCAGCATGTTGCAAAAGCACATCTGCTTCCATGCTGGAGAAACAATAACCAGGGCTCCACCGAACTCATAATAAATTTATTTTTTTTCAAAAGCACAGTTAAGAGCTTAACTGGATAAACTACAAAATCAAGTGAGCATGATGCAATCATTCCCTTCACGTTCCAAAACAGCCACGGTCCCTGACATCTAGATAGCTATCTTTCCAGACTTTTCCCAGCCTTGCCAGCTGTCATTTGAGTTTAACTCACTTCCTGCAAAGGAAGGACACAGCAGTATTCTCACTTTGGTCGTGGAACATGTCTTTACTGAACACTTTCTAGATGCAAGACCCATACCCAAAGTTCCCCTCCCCTTTCTGATACTAAAACTTTATTCTCAAGGGTCTTAAAGACTACATGGTGTATGCTCTTTTTAAACAGTATCATCTGAAATATTCTAATTAGTTATCTGCATGCATATATGCGAATCAACAAATATCTCAATTTCAGGTTATTTTTTCCTAATTTAACTTCTATTGTGAAAAGTCCAAACACACAGTATAAGTAGACAGGCTATTATAATGAAATTCCATGTAGCTACCACCCAGATTCAATAACTATAAATATTTTTCCCTTCTCATCCCTGCTATTTCTCCCTTGCTTTAAAAAAATATAAATTTCTTAATGATGCCTAAATATAGGGTAACCATACTTTTCCATTTCCATTTGCCTGGGACAGTCAAGGGTATTGACTAATGCCAGTCAATTATTTTTAGAGCTCCCTCTTACTTTCAAAAGTGACCTGTTTTGGGTGATAAATTTTGTGGTCACCTCAGGAATAGGCAATGCTATTCGTTTTGAAGCACTTAAGAAAACGGTTGTCTCTTGTACTGTTTATTATTAGTCTGTACTATTCCTGCCCTTCTAAGTGCTCCCTGTACTTCGAGAGCAGAAAGCCTAGAAACTACAATTCACAGATTTCCTTGCTAGATTCCACCATAACCCCTTATATACAATTCCAAGATCCAAAGAGTCCTGAAAACCATATAGCTTTTTTTTCATAAGTTTGCTACAAACTCACATGGCAGTAAAATCGGACCTGAATTTGAATTGCTCTGAGCCTGTCCCTTCTCTTTATTTAGTGTGAATAATCATCCATTTTGTTGCAAAAATAATAATAGGTTACAGGTTACCACCCAGACCTTTCCCTCACTGGGGATTTAACATTAAAAGGGGCATATATACCATTTTACTCTACTAAGATCTGAAAACATCTGAATTCTAAAATACATCTGACCCCCAGTGTTTCAAATAAGAGATTGTGGACCTGTATTTTTATTTTCTGGTTTACAAATGAAAACACAGAAACTATGAAAGGTTAAAATACTTGTCCCAAATCATTGAGCCAATAAGTGGGAAGCAGAGATTCTAACCCCTATAATCTATGTCGAAAGCCCAGCCTTCGGCTGTTGTTGAAACCTAGAGCAAATTCATACAGTCAGCTTCGGTTTGGAATGTATAGAGAGGCCAAGCCAAAGAATCTGCAATTAGAGTGAAAACCACACATTCCTGCGAGCTGCTCAGGACGCTCCCCAGGCCCTGAAGTCACAATCACAACTGACCGAATTAAAATCACCATTGCTTAATACACGGCGGAGGCAGTGTGCATTTAGCATTTGCAGTATTTCAAAGGAAACGGAATCCTGATATCAAGTTCTCCAATAAATTACAGTAATTAACATTTTCTGTGCTAGATATTTAATCCAAAATACCTCAGGGCAGGGGGCCCTCAATCCGAGAGAAACGATGGAAAAATTCACCATCTCAAGAAACACAGCTTCCTTAATCACGACAGAGAACAACTCCCTCATGCTAAGAGAGGCCAACATAGTTTCCTCTTTCATGACCCTGCTGAGAAAGAGGATGCAAAGAAAACTCTCGGGAAGCCCATGCAGGCCTGGTTATAAGTTTCCCGAGGGCAGCATGGAATCTTGCACCGGCGAGATACTTCCCGGGCAGATCAACGGAAGACACATTCAGGCATTCTCAGGTTGTGTTAAATTGTTGCAGGGCTGGGGGAGAGCACCAGTTACTCTAGCAATATTTTGCAGCATGGACAACTCTCTATCTGGGATTGATTAATTAGTTAATGAGGTTGGGGAGCAGTTCTCAAGGATCATTAGTTAAAGCTTTAAAACATGAGACAGCAGTAAATTCTCACTTATAGGAGTCAGCAGGTTTCCCTTCTCTCTGCAGACCTATCAGAAACCCTTACAGTGCACTGTCCACAGCATTCAGCAAAGTGTGTTTCCAAATTCTCAGCCAATTAGGCTCTGAGACAAAATGGAGAAGAAAAGTCATTGTAAGAAGGTTTAATGTATGGAGCTGGGGTGAAAGGGCAGTCCGATCTGAAGTGGCTGGAGTCTAAACCTTCTCTCTTGCTACTTACACTTCAGGCTTCCAGAAATGAGTGCCTAGCATCTGGGTGCTTCCTGATGCCTATTGCTGGAAAAGCATTAGAGAGGGTTGCTAATAGACATTCGTTTCAGAAAAAAGAAACTACACTTTTGGGGCCCAGATGAGGAGAAATGCTGCCTGATTTCCATTTAAGCAGGTATTACCATCATAAGATCAGGTAAAGGTCCAAAAGCAACTACTGTCACTTCACTCCACCTGGAATGTTCTTTACCCTAAGAAGCCCAGTGAAAACTCACAAATCACACACATACATGCCCTCAAGGTCTCTGTGGAGGGAAATGGCTTCAAAGGATGAGCCGTTTATACTTCAGGAAGCCACTCCAACATTCCAGATAAAAGCAAATTCTCTGGTCCAGGCAGAAAGTTCAGAGGTGGACACGCAGATAGCTACCACGTTCAACTCCAGAAAGAGCAGCTGCCTCCTTCTCCTCTAAGAACTGTCGTCTTGTGGTCAGCAGAACTCAGCTCTGAATAGTTCTGCACGGTACTGAGGAAGGCCTGTCCCAGACAGCGGCCACCGTTTGTGATTCCACAGGGGTCAGCCAAAGTGGAAGCCGCTGGAAAGAAACCAAGAGTCACTGTCAAGATTCTTGCCTAACCCGGGGTGGTTTTGTTCCAGCCAAGACAGAAATAATAAAAACAACAAAAACACGAAAAGGACACATCCTTCAAGCCAATAACCAGCTTCTCTAGTGTCCAGGTTTTTAGTTTCCTGCCCCATATTTTTAAGATCAGAAAGAAGAACTTAGAAGATGCTGGGGCTTTGAGGTCGAGACTGTGTGGTCTAGAGAGCTTGGTGCTCCTGCTAACATCCACCACTCCTCCTGGTAACTCCTCAGGCCCGGACTAGTAGGCTCCTCTGAACTAAAACCAGGGGTTTAGAAACATGAAGGAGCCCCACGGTGCTCGGGACTCTGGATTTCAAATGGCCGCGTGTGGAATGCGCTGGTGTGGGGTCCGGGAGCCACTGCAAGCCTTTTAATGTCCCTGCATTTCTGGTTCCTCGTCACATGCAGCGACAGTGTGATTAAGCATATAAATTCCAGAGAAAGATTGTTCAGGAGCAAACCTTGACTTCACCACTTACTTTGTGACCTAGGAGTTAGAACAATACCTATCTCCTAGTTACAGCTACATACATGTTGCTATCAGTTTTATGGGATATGGGGCATTAAAACACTGCTCCTTCCAATACCTCAGAGTACCAATGAAGGCCCAACAAGATGAAATATTTGAAAAACACATTGAAAAAGAGACAAAAAAGGACTGTAAAAGCAAATTTCACTGACTCAGATACCTTTTTTTCCCCACATCTTAATGTCTCTGAACTTTGATGCCAGTTACAATTGATGGGGAGACGTATTTAACTGTCATTTTTTCTTGTTTCCAGTGATACATAAAATAATGAGTAAATGTGACTCAACTGGTTATTTCTGGGTTCAGAAATCCAATCCTGCTCATGACAATGATTTGATTTCCTCTTCAGATACCTTCTCTTTTTTAAATCTCAAACTAATTTAGTCCAGGAGTAGTGGATTATGAGACAGAAGGACTGGAGACCAATCCCAATCAAAACAACCACAGTGATGGGGGGGGAGGGGCAGGTTGATAAAATGACACTGAAATGCATCTAGAAAAAAAACACGAAAAAGAAAATCAGGATACTTTTGAAAAAATGAGTAGTTCAGAAATAATTTCAAATATGCATTATATGATAAAAATGACATTTGAAATCCATGGGGAAAGATTAACTTATTGACCAATAAATTGGTCCAAGACAAAAAAAGGCAGCTACTTAAGGAGGGAAGGAGAAAGTAGAGCTGGAGACCTACTTATACAAAATTACTACTTATGCAAAATAAATTTTGAGGGGATAAAATACCTAAATGTGAAAGTTGAACCATAAATCAGTTCAACACTTCAACAACAAATACTTCTTGAGCTCCTATTATTGACCAGTACTGTAGTGGACAAAACAGAGTTCCTGCTCTTATTATGCTTCCATTCTAATGTGTCAACAACTGATAAGTGCAATGAAAACAAAGAAAGTAAAGGAGATATAGAATGACAGGAGTTTGTTATTTTATTTATAAGCCCTTTTATGGTACATAAATACACTTGAAGAAAACATTGTTCAAAATAATGTTGGAGTACAATAGACATCCCCAAGTCGGACAGAAATACATAGACACCATAAAGAAAAGCACTAATAAACTTAACTACATTTATATTTATAAATTTCTGAATGGCAAAAAAAAAAAAAAAAAGTTGACAAATAACAACCTGGAGGGGGGAAAATCACATTTATGATAGACAAAGGGTTGATGTCCTTAAAGTACACATTAGCTTTACAATTTGCAAAATCTAGTTTTAAGAAAAGAAAAACAGCCTTCCACCTCTGCCACCCACTAATTTTGTGACCTCGAGTAAGTGGCAACCGGGTGTGAGGCTAAGGCTCAGGCAATGGGTCCTTCCAACTCAAACACTGTGCACTGTCCACAAAGCTCCAGGGTCAGAAAAGAGAAAAGGAAAATTTTTCATGTGAATGAAATGGAATTGCATAAAGGATTCAACATTAAGACAGACTAAAAGACAGATTGTTTTCCTTGCATTCCTAAACAACTATACTGCAGAAGTACAAAATGAGACTCCTTATTTGTAACTTATATTTTTGAGCGAAGCATTATTGGTGAAAATAAACATAGAATCAAATTATTAGCCAGTTCACAAGCAAGCAAACTGTAAAAGGTATCCCTTCTTTTAGGAGGAGAAAGAAAGAGCCATTCAGGGGCTCCTTTTCCTAGAGTAAAAATTAAATTCCAGTAAACCTGGAAGGAGGGCGGCCTGTCCACTGAGTGAACCCAACACCTAAGAAAACCACAAAGGAAGTGAAAGCAGAGGGCGGTTTTCCATCAAGAGCAGTGGAGAAATGAGGGCCTGGTGGTTTTGCCACAAGCAGCTTTCCCCACCGTCTTCCCACTGAGCCTGATTCACAACCTAAGTGACTCCGGGGCCCTGAGAGAGGAAGTGAATTGGCCCCAGCTGGCTCCTAATAGTTCCCTAATCTCCAAGGCTCTGCTTAACCCGGAGTGTGTAATTTCTTACTCCCAGGCTTATCTGCAGACCCCAGACCGTCGGAGAATCCTTTTCCTCCAACTGTTCTAACCCTCTCTAACCCATGACATCGTTCCCACAAGCCCCCAGCTGCTCCCAAAAGCTGCTCCCTCATCAGTAGCCCCACAGTTCCAGAACGGTGGCACAGCAATAAAACACGGCAGTTCTGTTTTTCGGGTTTCATTAAGCTTTTGAGGAAATCTTTTCCTTAGTAAAGGAAACAGAGCAAAGAAATAAAACACCAGCTCATTAGACCTGAAGCAGAGCATAGAACTAAACCCTACTCACTTGGAAAGGGTTGGTTAGGGGTCTTGGGAAGTCTGCAGACTCTGCGAAAAGAAGCATTTCTATTTCTCTGCAGACTTCTAGCAGGAAAATTTGTCAGTGGCATTTAGATGAAGGGCAAGTGGTCTAGTCCAAGCAGTAGGATATGTAAGGTAGGACAGAATTGTTCTAGGGCTGTGAGCCCCTTCCCTGAAAACAACCCAAACCCCTTACCGGCAATCCCAGGATTCTTACCCAGCTTCCTGACGTGGGCAATTGTATTCCCCTTTTTCCAAGAAATTCTTCCTTAAACTAGATCTGCTTTGGGAAAACAGCTCTTTAAATATATATTTATCAAGGGTCTATTCCACACCAGGGGTCATGCCCCATGCTTTGGTGTACATTATCCCATTCATTCCACAGGATCCAATTGAAGGCAGAAGCAGAGGACCTTACGAGAGCTTATGAGAGTCTTCAGAGAAGCCTCTGAGAGGAGGGTCCTGGTTTTACCTGTGGAGCGTGGGGAAGAGGAGCCGCCCGGCTCAGGGCTTCTTGAATGGGGGATCTTGTGCAAACACGCAGGCTGTGGTTCAACAGGTCTGGGGTAGGCCTGGTGATTCTGTGTTTCTCACAAGGCCCCGGGCCATATGGTGGGCAGCACAGCTCTGGCTCCTGGAGGAGAGACCTCATCCCAGGGGCCACCTCGGACTTGGTTCTGGTGAGGAGTAGAGCCTTGGGGGCTGGGAAGGAGTGTGGCTTCCGGACATGGGTGGCACTGTCAGTAGATCCTCACAGTGAAAACACCCAGTCCCTTACTTTTCCCCCATGTAACCCCCAAAGAGATTTTTCTTTTTTAATAAACCCAGTGGTTAACAACTCGCTCGTTAGTGAAAGGCCTGAGGGACCCAGAGGGAGGCTCACACTCTGCGACTCAGTTCATTAACTGTTGTAACAACCAATTTCAAGGTGATTATTGCTATTATAAGCTCTGATCAATTTTTTAAACATGTTTCCAGGTTTTGAACCTAAAGTGGGAATATTAGAGCAAGGAGAGCAGCTGTGTTGAGAATTTGTCATGTCCCCAGATTAATAGCTGATCTCTCCATCAAAGGAAATACAGGACACATTTAGTTAGGGTTCTAATTGTACCTCCAGTAAACCTCCACCACGGTGAAATATGAGCACCCATAATTTTTGGTTTCAACTTCCTATGCATAATCCATCTGACTGGACAGTCTGGAGCAAAGGCAGTTAAAGCAATTTGTTTCACTTATATAAATGAATAAATCAGTGCTTAATTATGTGAGGTTTATTATTAACAGTGCTAGCAATCTGACCATATGCCATGACTTCATCTTTTTACATCAAGAAAAAATATGAGAATCTACCGATCGCTTTTATGATGCCTTTCCCCACTCCCGAGTGGTGCATGGGGAGTAAAGAGGTATGCAATGTGACCCAGGGAGAAAAAGGAGGACCTGGGGCATTTGCTGCTCTTGGCACCCAGGGGTGGGCTTAGAATGCATGCAGAATGATCGGTGACGAGTTGTCATCAAGCAGCAGCAGGGAAATGTCACAGCATCTTAAGCACCACTCCCCATCCTGAGAGCATATTTTCCTATGGAATCTCAATGTCCTTCTTAAACCAGCATCAAATCATCAGCTTGCAGCAGAGGAGAGGACACTGACTTGACGTCAGAGAGATCTGAATCCAAACCCCTACTCTCACTCTTACTAGTTGTATGACTTGAGTAAGTGATTTAACCCCTGTGGCTTCCAATTTACCTAGCTGAAAATTCAGGGTATCAATGTCTCCCATGCAGGGTCATATAAGGACCACAGATAATGGATGGATAACACCTGGCCCTTATTAAAGGTACAGTAAAAGGTTGCTATTACCATGGAAATTCCTGTACTGGGGATAAAATTGGAGAAACGGGACTTAAGCATGTCACACCATGTTGTCCTTGGTGAACTGGTGACACAGAGACAACATTTCAGATTGTACTTTCATTTCACTCTTGCCTTTGATGTCTACTTCTAGTATCTAGGGAAAATTTCCAACTCCGCTGTATATCCCGTGGCATATTGGTAAACCTCTCTGAGATCCACCTATTTTGTACATAAGCCAGTCCTTTTCTTTGGCTGCATCAAGCAAGATGCTGGAAGGTACACCTTCTTCAAGGTCTCCAGCTTAATTGGGTCAACCTTCTGAAGTCACCAGTCCTAACTAGCTCTGGTTTTCATCTGAACCTCACCAAGGCAGCCTTAAACTCTTTACTAGACCCTGTAGCAAAATAAAACTTTCTTGAAAACATTAGGGCTGATGAACTGGTTTGGATTTTCTCCAATCTTATGGACTCTCTACCCCATAGATCTAAAATGAAGTCAGTCACTTTGAAATGAATGCATTTGATTTGGGGCCACCGCAATTTGATTTATCTAGCATCAGGTGCATGCATTTTCCAGGCCAGAACTAAGAGCTTCCACACTACTTTACCACCCCTTTGGCATGGTACACTGATTCTTGGCTGCCAGATTCAATATACTGTCCCATTACTCGCTTCCATTAAGAAGCAACTGAGATGGCCAGACTTGAAAAATAACTGTTCAGCAGAGAGAGAAAAATCTATCAGTAGAGAGAGAAATCCAAATCCTATGAGTCAGTTAGTTTCCTTCACCATATCACAGTTAGGTAAGTGAAGTAAAGAGAAATTAAAAAAAAAAAAAAAAAAAGACACAATCCAGCTGAACTTCAATGATGCATTTGATACAGGTCCACACAAAGTTTCCGTGGCGACTCCACATTGCTTATCTTCAATCACTGGTATAACCTGAACTGCCTGACACTTAACGGGTGGTAACTAATTGTTCAACAACCATCAAGAGGGTAAACAGACTGGTCTCCTGAGTCAGTTCTAGCATTATCTAAAATTCTTGTAAAATGATAAAAGAATAACTCATTATTACATGTGCAGACACAATAGCTGGGTGGCATAGCTCATATCCAGAAAAGTAGAGATAAGATTGAAGATGGCCACATTCTATTAGAGAAAATGGCCCATGGGAACATAGATCTGTGTTCAACAGAGAACAGTGCAAGGGAATACAAATACAAAATAAAGACATTGCCAGAAGACTCAGTCGGAGGCAGAAGCAAAGGGGACCATGAGTTGCTCTGGACTCTCCAACCATAATACAAGACTGTTAAATGAACTCTTCTAGCTGGTTAGTAAACCTTTCCCTGGCCCAGTCGGAAGGTTAAGCGTGCTGTCTGATATCTAGAGCACACCTTGAATGCTCAGGGTTCTGAATCTGAGTTTCAACAATCCAGCACTCCTCTTCCTAACTCTGGAACACTAAAACGTGATTAGTGGGACCCAGTACACCACTACCAAAGTGATCCACTCCTGCCTTCAAAGGTCTCCAGCTGGGATTTAACAAGGCCTGAATCTGCACAATAATGTAGGTTTCTTCATTAAATAGCTAATTGAACTCTTTTGAAAAAGTGATCATTATCAAAGCTGATAAATTCAACCCAAATGAGAACATTAACTAATCAAAGCAATAGACTTCAGCTGAAAAGTAGAAAACAAATGGCTCGCAATGCCCACCTCCTCAAATACATTCACACACATTTACACACACACACACAACTACATCTGTTAACTGCCTAACCCTAGTCCTAAATTTCTTCACCGTGGTTAAGAAGAGGTGAAGAGGGACTTGGAACTTGAAATTGTGAATGTAAGAGAAGCCATGCAGGCTATAGTCATGTTGTGTCACCAGAAGGAAGCTAAAAACAGGAACTGTATGACTTAGCAAAACCTAAAGTGGACAATGATGGTGGTCAATTGTATAAATATTGGGAAACTAGAACAAACATATGTCACTATTACAAGGTGTTAATAATAGAGTGGTATATGGGAAAATATACAATTAATGTAAACTAAGGTCTATAGTTAACAGTAACATTGTAATATTCTTGCATTAATGGAGAAAAAAAAAGGACTATACCAAAGCTAAATGTCAATAATAGAGGGACATACAGGATATGGATTTTTTTTTTTTCAGAAAAAAAAATAACATTCTCATATTAACTGTAGTGGTGAATGCATAACTGTGCAATTATACCAAGAGCCGCTGATTGTACAATTAGGATGGATTGTATGGTACATGAATAAAACAGTTAAAAAATGTTTTAAAAATTAAAAAAAAAAAAGAGAAGCCAGATCTCAGTCTACTTTATACTGGGAGGTGTGGAGACCCTGACCGAACTGTGCTTTCAGGAACAAGTCCCTTTCTAAGTCAGGTTAGCACCTTGTTAAGTTGTGTAGTTCTCAATGTTCATGTGCTCAGTACATTAATAGCTCCCTGCTTTTACTTGGAAATAACAAGGCAGAATTTCCTCTGTATGGAACTCTGTGTTCCTTAGAACACTCTGGATTTCCTAGAACTGCAATAATATGTTCAGAGATGACAGCAACTATTTCAGATGATAATTTTCTAGCACTTGATCCTTGGCTCTTCCTCCCACACACAAACTTACTATGTCCTAGTAAATGATCTAGAAAATAGCCAGTTTCCTTTTTAATTCTATTTGGCTCAGGGTTACAAAAGTAATGCATTTCTATTACAAAATATTTGAAAAGTACTGAAAAACACACCAAAAAGCATAATACCTTTAATTAGAGAAATAGCCACTATTAACAATTTGGTATCTTTCTAGTCATTTTAGAAATGGTGTAAAGGTCCATAATTCTTTAAAAAAAATGCATACCACTTGTAGTCCAATTTTTCAATAAGGAATATATACTGAACATTTTTCCATGGCATTAAATATTCTTCCACACAGTTGTTTTGAGTGACTGGATAATATTCCATCAGAAATGTATACTTTAGCCAATCCCCCATTCCATCAAAAATGTATACTTTAGCCAATCCTTTATTATTAGTTATTCAAGATTATTTCTAATTTTTTACCATTAGAAACAATGCTTCAGTGCTTATTCTTAGAGATAAGTCACTGCTCACCCTCAGTATGAGTTTCCTGGGACGAATTAGGAGATGTAGAATTGTTGGGACAAAGGGGTGAACAAATTTAAAACACTGCTTCAAGTCGGCAAATTGTCCTCCAGATCCATTCTACCCACCAGTCTACACTCTACTGGTAATATATGAAAACGTCCCAATGTATGGCTAATTTCCCATTGAACTCACCAATTTTAGCATAATTTCTTCCTCTCGCTTTGTCAATTTACAAGACCAAAGAAAAGGCATATAAATTAAATTTTAATTTCTTTTATTGTTAATGAGATTGAACCTTTTTCATTGATTTATTATCCATTTGTATTTCTTCTTTATGAATTAATTGCTTATTCATGGCCTTTACACATTTTTCTATCAGAGTATTTTTTTTTCATTTGATTGGAAATGAAATTTGATTGTTTTTTCATTTCATTTGCATGTACTAGGGATGTACACTTTTAGTGGACATGAAGATTATAAATAAGTTTTTCCCAGTTGTTTGCCTTTAAACTTGACATATAGAAACTTCAGGAGATTTTTGTGGCTAAATCTAGCACTCTTCCACTCATTTTTTTAATTATTATTATGAAGCCTGTCTCTGCTTCAAGTCATCATTTATGGTATTCAGTAACATTTTCTCCTACTATATTTTTTGGTTTTGTTTTGCTTTTTTATTAACCTATCCATTTAATCTCTCTGAAATGTATTTTGTGGTGGTGCAAGGACCCTCTGATCCTTCCAAATGGTTAATCACTAGCCCCAACTTACCCCACCGATTTGACATGCATTCACTACTCTCTTATGTATCTGGCACTATATTAGAACCGTAATTTTAGCATAATGGTTAAAAGCTTGGGTTTTGGAGTCAGACAGACCTCATTCAAACTCACCACTCCTACCTGTATGACCTCAGACCAATTACTCAACTTTTTTAAGCTTTAGTTTTCTCACCTGAAAAGCCTTTAGCACAGGGACTTGCATATAGTAAGTGCTCAATAAATATTAGGTATTAGCATGTTTTCAATTAGATCTCAGAATGACCACCCACATCTGCATCTGATTTCTTGTCACCACAACATTAAGGAATAATCAGGGCAATTTTCCCAATAACCTGAACCTGGTGAGGCCACTTTCCTAACCTCAAAACACCATGGAGAGCCCAGGGACGAGATGAGGAGAACTAGAGTCACTGCATTTCTCCACCGAGCTCCTGACCTCCTGTCCACCTCCTGCTCGTGATGTAAGCCATCAGCCCCAGCAAGGGAAGGGGGATCCCAACCACAAATCCACATCGTTTCTCGCTCCCACCTGAAAAATACAGACTCCGCTCTAGCCTTCTTCCCTAACTCAGAGACATCTACTTACTTAACTTCTGCCTTAAAGTATTTATTTTTCCTTAAGGAAGCTCTAGTGTTGTTAGACTTGGAGACCCTGATAGTTCCGAACTCAGGAGAAAAGGGAATGGAGGAGAGAACTAAAAGGTATGAGACTCAGAGAGTTTCCAATCATTTTGCAATTAATTTAGTAAACTGTCCCTATCTCAGATGATTTCTAAAGACTGAAGGAAACACCACCTGGCTAAAAATCAAGTCTCTCTTAGGAAGTTCCCCTCCTCTCTCTTAAATCATTGCATTCACTTGAATTTCTCCTCAGCACAGAGGCAGAAGGCAACTTGACACACAGTAGAAAGAATTCAGTATCTGTAGTTAGATAGAACTGGGTTTTAAGGATCCCAATTCCAACACTCACCAGCTGTGTGAATTTGAGCAACAGATCTTGGGTTTGCTCATCTGTAAAGAGAAGATGATGCTATTAACCCTGCAGAGTTATCTGAGATTAAATGCCCTAACACAGCAGACATTCATAAATGATAGGACTCATTATCTATGATCACTGGCACTTCTGTGCTTGTGTTGCCTTCTCCATATTCTCTCAGTTTAGGTCTTAGGATCCGAGAGCTGGGAGATAGATCCAATAGTCTGACTTTTCATATTGCATATGAACAACTTAGGTAGACCCACCAAAGAAGTTAAAAGACGTTTCTAAGATACATAGTCAGATATCCGAAAAATCCCATCACCTGTCTTCTAGGCTAGATCAGTTCAGCATTTATTTTAGCATCTACTGTATGTCATATGATGGAGGTAAAATGAAGAATAAGACAGAGTCTCTGCCCTTGGGTAGCTCAAATTCCAATTCCTCTTTGGGTGTCCACTCTCCCCCATTAGATCATAAATTTCTGAGCCAGGAAGACTGTGTCTGCTGCCTTCTTTTAGATTCCCACCAGAGCTAAAGTCCTATGGTGCATGCAACAGGTGCCCAATATGTCTTCATGAGAAGAGCCGAGGTCCACTCCAAATGGAGAAAATCATTTCCCAAGTAACCCAGGGCCCTCACTATAACTGGCCTTATCTTCCAAGGCACCCTTCGACCCCTCACCTCACTCCAACCCTGCAAGAGTAATACTAAAAGAATCAGACTCCAGGACTTCCAGGACTTTCATCACACCACCTCCTCTGTTTCTTTCCACCAATCTAGAAAAATGCAGCAGATAGCATAAGGCGGCCCACATTTGGACGGTGTGACTTCCTGGGTTCTCCAGACAGCATCAAGGAGATTGCAAGCCCTTTCCAAATTGCTTACTCCCAGAGTGCACACTTCCGTCTCCTTCCTCGGGCTAGAGCTGGGAAAGCCAGGGAATGAGGCTTCTCTGCCTCTGAAGAGGATCTACCTCTGCAAAGAGCCATAATTTGATGCCTCTCTCTGGGCTACATATAGGGAGTTACTGAGCCAAGAGTTTATTATGGAGCTCAGATGAACAAACAGTGAAGAGAGCCGGGTGCAAAACCAAATGTTCCAAGTGTTCCTAATTCCATGTGTTTTGAAGTGCCTGAAGCAGGAATTTCATGGAAGAGGGAGACAGACTCTTCCCTGGTGGTAAATTAAGGATACATCTCTTTAGCTTTGGCTCACTCTCAGGCCCCTAGCAGCCAACTAATCCCATTTTCTCTCTATTTTCTAATTGTATTCTTACCAAGAAGGCTGGGCCTTTGTTCGCAGCATAGCGAGCCTTGCTAAAAAGCCCCTCTCTGTTCGGAGGCTGCCTCTAAAATATGTCTTCGCCTCCAAGGGTAATGAACTCTTTTATAATAAACGCCTCACTTTAATGCGTGCTCTCTTTGGTTTCCAGGAACTGCCTTATAATTACACGGCTCAGCATTGCATGTCAGAGGTTTGCTTCGCCTTTAATATTTTATGAAGAAATTCAGATTTTGACAGTAAAAATATTTAACCCAGAGGACTCGAAACCCAGACTATTATTTTGTAAAGTGGCCATCTAGCTGCACACTTGTGCACCGCTGGGCTCCCCGGTGCATACTCACACTCTTTGATACTCTCTAAGCAGACCCAACCACATGCTGTCCAGATGGAAACCTGGCTGTATCATTACATTATATTGAAATAACCCAATACCACCTGTTTCTGTTGGGGCTCCTGCCAACATTTTCCCATAAAACATTTATTTTGCTAATATTTTAGTTGGTCACCACAGAAGGACACTTGAAGTTAAAGATTTACCATGTGTTGCAGCCACTCCGAGCCAAGAGAGGCAAAAAAATAAAAAGCCCTTTGAAACCAGGCAGCGGAGCTCAAGAAGAGCAAACATCTATCTATTGTTTCCAAAGGTGGATGCCTCACCTCGCATGACGTAATCTCGGGCACAGAGATTTCAAAATAAGGTTTTCTTGGCAGTCTTCACAGAATGAATTATCCTAATGTCTCTGGTGCTCATCTTTGGATCGTAAAAATATTTTCAGGTTTCTAGGGAGAACTTCCTGTTCCTTAGTGGCTCCCCATCCCCCACCCATGCCCCAAAAAAGGTTACATTTGGAGATAAGTTTATGGGGATAAGAAATTATTCAGATAAATTTGACGCATGGGAACACATGCATATTATTTTCATTCAGTCAAGAAGAACGGGATGTGGGTGGGGGTGGGGTCAGTGTTACATATTATGAACTGACCCTGAACATGATGTTCAAATAATTACCCCTTGGAAGCAGAAGCAACGTGCCTGTCTTCAGGATAGAACACTCAATTGACACCTCTTAGTCAAAAGACATAAAGTAACCTTAACAAAGGTGTCCTGTACTTTTCCCCCCTCTTTTTATGCCGTCTACAACTACCCCACAATTTCTTGTCATAAAATAAAGAGTTAAAGTCAGACTAGCCCAGAAATTGAGAAGCAATTAAATTAGTTTGTCCAGAGTGTCATCTGAAGCCAGATCTGGGAAGGAAGGACTTCTTGCACCTAGCTCCACTTTCAGAAGAAAGAAAAGATACCTTTGCCACTGTCTCCTGCACTGCTGCAGCGGAACACAGCTTCCCTGCACTTTCAGCTTCCGTTGGCATCACAGTCTTAATTTTCTCCTGCACACTGAACCCCCTCTCAAAAATGAACCCCAGAGGACTAAAGAAAACACACAAAGAGATTAATGGAATTTGGCTACGCACACTTAACTTCTTCAGTCTGTTGGCTCTCACAGTAACTGGAATTTTTGTGAGATTTTCCTAAAATCCTGGCTGGCTGCAAAGTGGTCTTCTTTTCTATTATTATACTTAGGTTTTCGCTCACAAAGGTTAACTGCAGGGTCTTTCTCCCCCTGGTTAATTAGGAAGCTGGATCTCCCACCACACTCTTCTAAATTGACTGATCGCTAAAAATCAGAGGAAGGTAAAAGACATGTTAGCCTGGAGTCCCAATCTTGTTACGTGTTCGTTCAAGGAGCTCTTTTACACCAAAACGCCTACTTCGCATTGCAAAAGTAATTTATATTTTAGATATTCGTTTTAGAAGTCAACCTGTATCCTTTTATAGCTATACACATAGATAAAGGATCACAAGGAAAGCTATGCAACTCTCTTGACAGCTCCCATTCTGGTTCAGATATCCTCCCAGAAGACAGATAATCATACAATAAAGCAATCCATTTCTCAGCATATATGTGCCATACAAAAGATGGTGATACAATGAACCCTAATGTACTTGATTCAAAGTATGAAATACTGAGTAATCACTTTTTTTAAGAAAGTTTGACCTTTAAATTGAGATTTCCCCCAACAGATTATAATTATTGTGCAAAGAGGTGTTGAATGCAGCACAGCTAATCCAGAGGTGCCCCATCCGTGACTTACTGTTATGGTTTATGTCCAGGATAGAACATCAGCCAACTGCCATGGAAAGAGCAGAAAGAGGAACTTTTGGCTTTCTGCCTATATTGGCCTTATTTTTTTTTTCCTTTTCTAAGTTCACGTATCTAAACTCTTAAAATCAAGGTAAATTCATAAATATCACTTGTGAATTTGCATCTTTCTACTTAGAGAAACTCCATCTTCTGAGTGGCATGATGCACGACAGGTGGCAATAGCCTCCAATGTTGAGCCTGTGGCCAAAACAGAAAAGTTTCCCTTGAGTCAAGTTGCCAGATTTAAAAAATAAAAATACAGGATGCCCAGTTAAATGTGAATTTCAGATACTACAAGCGTATCCTATGCAGTAAAGTATTAGTCAACCCCAAATTCACATTTAACTGGGCATCCTGTATTTTCTCTGGAAACTCTGTCCTTGAGCACTTGGTCTCTGACTTTGGTTTGCTTAATTATCTCCCTTTTCCCCTTTCAAAAAAGGATATCAAATATGGAGAGAGCTATAGCAACCAACACGCACCCTCCGCTGATGGCTGAAAGCAAGGAGTGCTAACAAGCCACATTCATCACCCTTTCTGTTTATTTTTATTAGTTACTGATTGGATTGTTTCCCTTTTCATGATTAAACAACTCTTCTAATCATTGCCTCAATTCCTGGAACCCTTTATCAAGAGCAAGGACAACTCTGTCCGGTCTGAACAAGGAAAAATGTGAAACTTATGCTAATATTTAAAAGCTTCTCTCGTTCATCCTGCCAGCATCTATCAGGGGATGCACAGGGTATGGATTTATCATGAGGAATGCTCAAATTGCTGCAAGGACTTTTAACACAGTCACATGTTTTTCTTCTTTTTGAGCTTAGGAGACATGGCCTGCCCTCACCCCAAAGTGTCCACCCTAGGCATCTAGTGCAGACCGAGAGCAAGGGGGGTAGGCTGAGGCCACTGTGATGGGCAGAGGGCTCGGAGACCAGGAGGCTGCTGAGGGCAGAGTGGCTGAGCAGACACCCCAGGGCCTGGCCCCAGACTTGAAGAGCCCACAGGCTCAGAAGCAGCAGGTCTGCCCCTCCTTCGCTAGCCACGCTCCTGACTGGCTGACAGGGAGGGTCACAGACACCACATCCTTACACCACTGTGCTGAATCCAAGGCTGGGGAAGGAAAACCTCCCGGACCCTCCTCTTGGTTTCCCCTCCCTCATGCTATAGTGGGTCAGAGGTACCTCCACAGACTAAATCTGAAATTAGAAATCATCAGAGGAAAGCAAAGCTAGGAATCCATATTAAAGCAGAAAATCTAGACGGGGATTGAAAACGTGACTACTTTCTTTATTGAACTATTGCATGGATGAGAATCAAGAGCAATTTAAAATGTGTCTATTTCACAAATAAAATGTTTTCTATTTGTCTATAAGTTTGGCGCTGAAAGAGCACGTTCACTTAGCTCTTTTGACATCACGGTGTTTTGTTGCTCAAAAGGGACTGAAGAATACTGATCAGTCTTAGAAAGGCAAGGGACAGTTTTCCCAGTCAGGTGGTTCTCAAAGTATGGTCCCCAACCAGCAGCAGCAGCACCCCCTGGGAAACTTGCTGGAAACACAGACTCTCAGTCCTCACCCCAGACCTGCTGAATCTGAAACTCTGGGGGTGCAGCCACCAATCCAAGTGGTTCCAATGCACCCGATAGTTGGAGAACCTCTGTCCTAATGTACGAGAGGCTGCCAAATGCAGGATACCTGAGGACCTCTCCACCACCTGAACGAAGCAGTGGACATTTCAAGCACTGTTTGTAGAGTTTAGTCACTCTCCACCAATACTGAGTTCGGCACTCAGATTTCTATACTAGACTTAAGAACGGAGTAGTTTTTCCATATAAAGAAATGGTATCTATCCATTACTCTCCAACACCTGCTCTCTATCACACACACACACCCGCCACCCCTGCCCATTCAGTGTGCCTTCCCCACACCCTCCTGTCCCCCTTTAGGGACACCCTCTTCTGTAACAGGCAACCCTCTTTAACCTTAGCCTCCAGCCTGTGCCGCCTCCAGCTTCCACATTCACTCATCCCTCATTACCTCTTCAGATGCCATCTTTATTTTTCTTCTTCCAAGCTCCTTTCTCATTTGCAGCCTCTCCCTGTGCACCATCTTTTACCCCATACCCTGTATCAGTCCCAGAAACACTGTCTCCTTGCTCCCACTCCTTCCCACTCCTACCCTGTGCCCATCTTCTCACCCATGTCAGCACTATCTTCCTCCCCACGTCCATCTCTGGCTGCTCATCCCAGATTCCACTGTTTTCTTGGGGTCTCCTATTCGCAGCCCTTGGGACAGGGTTTACCAGCCCCAGACTACTTCTCTCTCCCCTACTCAAACATTACCAGTCTTTGGCTTCTGTTTCTGCTGCAAGAGAATTTTTTTTTTTCCTGAGGCCACAGTCTTCTCCAACTTTCCTACTCACCTCCTTTTATCACTTATCTGCTAATTTCTTTTCAGCATGTATTTTAGTGAACACAAACATTAATTTGAATGAAAACATTAGATTAAAAATTGCACAGGAGATAGAAGAATAAAGCCAAAATTGTGGAGGAGGTAATAGAAGAAATGATGGTGTGAAATGGTGATGCAGCAGGAGAGAAGGGCATGTCAAGCAGCAGGAAATAGTAAATACTATGAGAAAAGATCCATGAGCAGAGACAAGCTTGTTCCTGTTGAGGACAGTGGGGATACCAGTATGGGTAGAGAAGGGGGAAGTGTCACATAAGACAAAGCTTTTCAACTTTTCTTGGGTCATAGGCCAATTCGAGAATCTAATGGAAAACAAGGACAGACTTCCTAGAAAAATGTTCAAACAAGCAAAAGTTCACATTTAATTCCAGGCACTGGAAAGGACCCATGAAGCCCAAATGTGGACGAGGTGCAGAGACCTCGAGAAAGAGACACGATAGTTTGGAAAGCCAGGTTTGGTACAAGTCAAAAAGGCGTCAATGCAATAAAACATGAGAGAACTTGGGTTTCATCCTAGGAGGTAATGTAAGACTTCCAAAGGGGTAGACTGTATTTTTGGATGCCTAGCTTTGTTTACTTTATCTAACAGAACTTATGCCCGGATTTTAGTGTGACTGTGTAAAATCTATATTTTGACTTTCAAAACTCTGGGCCAGAGAAGACCAGAAAGATCAGGCACTGGCATATTTTGAATGTGTTGTCATACATGGAGGACAGGAAATGATTATCACTGGGCAGATAAAAGGAAAATATCTTAAAAGGGAATAAAAACTTCTTAACCTTCTCTAGAGGCAACATGGTGAAAATCTCTATACACCCAGAGAAAGAAAACTTGGTAATGTGTGCAAGGAGTGGTTTGCATGTGTGCTAGGGTAGAAAAAAAAGTCACATGTGGATGACAAATGTATCGGTTCCATTTACAGAGTGCCATTCTACCAAACCTAAAACACGAAGATCATCATTTGGGGGTTTTCAGTGTAAGAGAATCAGTTAACATGTATTCAGCAGTTGCTGCTTGGTCAAACATTTCACATGCATTATCTCATTTAATCCTCTCCATTACCCTGTGGAGCAGCAACTCCTGCAAATGAGAAGCTGCACCCCAGAGAGCTTAAGTAAAGGGAAGTGAAGTGGCTGTCCTAGGCCTCAAAGCTTGTGTGCAGTGGAACCAAGATCCAAACAAGACAGTCTGACTCCAGAGGTCCAGTTCTTACCACACTTTGAACCCAGCAATGGTTCTCTCTCCCAAACACTACCGTAGCTCAAAAATCTGAATTGTCCTGGAAGATTGTTTTCAAGCCAGATCCACAAGCCATAATTGGATTATGCAGCTAGAATCTGAGAAACAGGGAAGTGCAAATGGTCAAAATAATGAGCGCTCATTAAACTCCTCTGAAAGAACAACGTGGTCTTTCAAGGCTGTTCCTACAAGCAAGTTTTGTTTGAAGTAAAGAACTCCAAAGTCAGGCAGCTCAGCAAGGACTCAACCATGGTTTGATTCCCCCCAGTCCCCACTCCTCCACTTGTTTTCCCAGGGAAAATATGTAGGTGCTCACTTATTAAAAATAAACTTGTAACCCCAGTCCACCCCAGAGTGAAATCAAATGGCTACCACTGGGAATGATATGAAAATGGACTCATTTCTGTGAAATTCCCAAGGGTTCTTTTTTGCTTTTAAGAGTAATGCAATTACTTTATGTTGGTAATTTATTATTTCCACCAGTTATTCAAATATTTGTCTACATGTTGAAAAATTAGTCCTTATTCAAGTTTCTGCATTTAGAGCAAAAGCACTCTAAATGTTCAGTGAAACTGGGATTCCAGCAAAAGGATACACAGAAAGATAAAAAATAATTAAAGACACATGCTTTCTTTCCTTAGATAAGCAGATTTTAGAAATTAAAAATAAAAGACTGCACCTTTCTTCAACATTGTGGTTTATGGACTGGATACTTAACTTCAAGGAAGGAGGCTGATTTCATTCTAACACAATTTGCTTGGTCATAGCCCTGAGCTTCATGCTAAAGAGGTCCAATCACTTCTGAAAATGATGGATCAGGCTGCTCTTTGTTTTGTTCTTGGTATTCTTCACCTCAGACAATAAGAGTATAAAGATATAAACCTTATTAAACTTGGTTTGCAGTTGGTATTTTTAGAAAGAAATATAGTTTGTGGTTCAACTATTATCATGTTTATCTGAATAACTGTCCCCTTTGCATCCAAGTTATAGCTGTGACATCAGATGGGAAGAGAAGGAAAAGGGAAAGGGACAGATATTGGAGAGCATAAGAAGAGGAAAGGACTATATACTAGGGGCCCCCTGCCTCCTGTAGGGAACGCAGTGAATGTAGCAGACCCAAATATTGCATCCAGTAGAATATCATTCTCCCTCCTACAACTTCCCTGCCCTTAGTGAAAGCAGATAAAGAAACATGAATAGAGAGTGTCTTGTTTTGCCAGGCTGCTACGACAAATACCACACAACGGGTAGCCACACAAAACAAGAATTTATTAGCTCATCGTTTCCAAAGCCAGAAGTTCCAAATCAAGGCATCGGCAAGACCATGCTTCCTCCCCA
Organism: Choloepus didactylus; assembly: GCF_015220235.1. Lineage (NCBI taxonomy): Eukaryota > Metazoa > Chordata > Mammalia > Pilosa > Megalonychidae > Choloepus > Choloepus didactylus. The sequence continues at coordinate 23,888,792 of NC_051323.1, read as the reverse complement.
GAATCCGTAGTGTTCTGGCGCTGGCTTGCTGCAAACCTTGGGGATTCTTGGCTGACATCCCTGCCCTTCATCCCATGGAGATCTCTCTCCCCTTGTATCTGCTCTTCAGGTTTTCTCTGACTTCCTGCTTCAGGCTCCTCCAGCTGCATCTGAATTTCCTCTCCTCATAAGGTCCCCAGGCCTAGGAATTAATGCAACACCTAATTAGGATCCTAGAAGATCCTATTTGCAAAACAGTCTAAGCTATAACTGATAATACAGCTTCAAAGAGTCCCACTGACAAATGAGTTCACACCCACAAGAATAAGAAATAGATTGTCTTTGTTGGGATATGTAATTCAATCTACCAAAGAGGGAAAGCAGCTTTTCTTTCTAGAAAAGAGGGCCAATTATACTTTTAAAAAAACAGCTCTTACTAAACTAAGTATTCCCCTTCTGTCTCCAGAAAGCTGTCCTGCAGTAGGGAAAATTATAGGGAAGGAGGAAGACAGAGAGAGAAAGAGATCATATATAACTTCTACAAAACTGGGGGAAATACAGGGAAAAATAGAAAAATACTCAAAGGAATAAATTGTGTAAATAAATCCGAATAGCCTCTGAAACCTCCTTGAAGAATGGCTGACGCCTGGAAGCTGGAGTTCCCACTCAGTCAGCATCAGCATTCAAACCTATCCTCATCTACATACTTCCCTTTCCCCGTCATCTGTTTATCCTCAACTACCCTCAGTATCCAGCACACAGTAAGTGCCAATAATTACTTTTGACTGAACAGGAAATCGCCTCACAGAGCATCAAGCATAGACATAGAATCCATTTTAGTAACTATCACATTTCAGATGTGTTAAAGTTATCGGAAATCTGGTTTGGGTCAGCAAGTAACTCTGCCCCATAAAAGATGTTAGAGGAGAGCCTTTTCCGTTGACCTTTTCTTCCCATTTAAAATGCCTCTGAATTTGACAGTAGGTATCAAGAGATCTGGAAAATGTCATGCCTCTTGACCAAGCGCTCAACTTCCAGTTATCTACCCCAAGGAAGTAATAAGAGGTATGAACAAAGATTTATATGTAGAGGTGTTCACAGCAGCACTATTTAGAACATCCAAAAGGTGGGCACAGCCAAATGTCCAGCCACGGGGTCAAGGTTAAGTAAATCTGGCACCAGAGTACACCCATGCTATGGCGTATCAGTGACCATGTTTCTGAAAGTCTTTTTAAAGGCACAGAAAGCATTTCATGATTAAATAAGTGTAAAAAAGCATGTATAGTGCAATTGATACAAATGATCCCAAATCTTCATTAGAAAGAAGCAGAGCTATAGGAAGAGAGAGAGAGAGAGACATATAAAGAGAAAATCAGAAGTTAATATTTCATGATATGAATAGGGGCTACTTCTTAAGGTGATGGGTGATTTCTCCTTCCTTAACCTTTTTCTGCATTTCCCAGTTATTCCCAAATTGTTTTTTTTGGTTAGAAAATAATTAAAATTTGTTAAGTCATAGAATTGCTGACTGTTTAAACCAGGTGAAGAAGTCTAATCATGGGGAAAACAAGACAAACTCTAAATTCTGCAATTTCAGTTGTACTGATTTAAAAAAAAAAAAAAAGAGTTCCAGCAAACCTGCTACCACAGAACTTCTACAAGTCTCCCTTCAAGATCTTTTCTACATTTTCCCAAGTAACCAACTACTTATGATCTATGTGACATCAGGAGCTCATCACTGGAAGGATTTGCTCAAGGAGGAGAAGGTGGAAAGGGGAGCCCTGGGGAGTCGACTCCAGCCATAGCTGGCCATTGACTTGTTGAGCGAATCATTTAAGTCCTCCATTTGCCATCTGAGAAAGTTAGGCTAGTTGGTTATGAAGCTCCATCCAGCTCTAAAGTCCCATGAAATAATCATCTCTTTCCTCACCGTGTCCATGCTGTCCTAGGAGACGAGCACCACAAAAATTGCACAAGGCACGTGAGAACTTAATTGTTCTTGAGTGAAAGAATGACTGTGCGATAACTTGAGAGAACACAAGAGGCCAACCACAAACCTTTAAAGAGCCTTCCCCGCACATCATCTCCTGGCTTCTGGGCCTCACCAACATGATCTTAGAGTCTTATTCTCCCCATGAGGTGTGATCTTTTAATGTGCAGTGTTCACTTTTATCATAAGGAAAACTAAATGTGTCCTTGAGAACAGTGACCCTCACCCTTTTCTGGGCACAGCTACCTTTAAGAACCTGTGGAGAACATTTGTAAGAAAATGGCGGCCTTAATATGAAGACGGGTGTTATCTGTAGTATTCTAATGAGGTATGGGTCACTTATAGGTTCAAGTTTAAGCTACTGCACACGTCAGGCAGGGTGCATTTTGGTTAGATCTCTGTTTATCAAGATAGCCTAGAATCGGGTGTCAGTTAGTTCTGGGCTGACTCAAGGCCCTTCATCAATAAACATTAGGGGCCATCTTTAGTGATCATAAGACTCTAAAGTTGAAAAACAGGATAAGGGGGTATAAGTGAGGATCAGTCACAAAGGTTTTACAATCACAAGATATACAAGATAAAGGCTCTATGGTTATACAGTCATTATCAGAGGTCAAGGCAGCTGGATTGCAGTTCAGAGATTTCGAGTGTTCCCCTCTGTCTGCTCTAATGTACTGGAAGGTAAAGGGGAATGTCTACATAGTAATTCAGTAAACATAATCATCCCCTAAATCCTAACTTCTCAGTTACACTGGGAGTGCAAAATCACTGCCAGTTGAGAACCATTGCTCTGGAGTCTAGATGAACTCTTAAAATATGTTTGCATGGGCGTCACTGGAGTTAAGATAGCCTTCAAGGCACTGAGGCAGGGCTGGCCACAAAATTTGTGGGGACCAGTCCAAAATCAAAGTGCCAGGACCTGGTTCAAAATGCAGGGGAAAGTGCCACTGAAGGTACTAGAACATAAGACTTTTGTCTTTAAATATTTTATTACTTATAAAACATAATAGGGGTATATGAATGAATAATAAGTTTAATATCATAAATTTAAAAATTGCAAAAAAAAAAAAAAAAAAAAGGCTATCTGTGGAAAACTTCGACCTCTCCTCAGAAAAATGATCTTTCACATCCAAGTTTGCTGACCCCTCCAGGGAGGCCCAGACAGCCTCAAGTCCTTAGTGGCCTTTGGATGCCAGGTTAGAAACTGCAGACGAGGAAAATACTTACCTGTGTAATAGGGCCCCAGACAACTTTAAAGAGTGCTTCTTTTTTCAGGAACAGGATAATCTTGATGACTAGAAATAACCCATGTTACTAAGAAGGTCCTTCCAGGCATTCTGACTTGGGAGAAAGAGAAGGCAGAGGTGTACTCTAGCAGTCCAGTCTAGGAGTGAGCAAGTCTCAGAACTGTAGCCTGAAAGGATAGGAAAGGGGATAAATCCCAGAAACTGTGCCCTGCTCTAGGACCCACCTACAATTCACAAAGCTGCAGCCACCATGGCGGCCATGCATGTGTTTACTGTGGTCCATACATTATCTCACTTGATTGTTACCACAACTCCCCATGATATTACTGTACTTTCATGGTACTCATCTCCATTTTACAAATGAGGAAACCGAGTATCAAGAGGTTAAGAAACTTTCCCAAGGACACAGAGTCAGCAATTGTCAGGGGCAAATTTCACGCCAGCTCAGCCTGGATCCATTCCATCCTTCTTAGGGTAACAATAACCAAGCAGACCCCTTGCTCAACTCAGTCCCTGGGTTGAATTAGTTTGTTAGGAAACATTGATATCAGTTGAGCCCAGGTGACTTGGAGCAGACTTGTGGGACGCCAACAAAAAGCAGCAGCTGAAAGGCAATAGGGCAATAAAGCCTTAATGGCCGGCACTTGCTGAAGTTCTGTTGGAGGAGGAAGGGAGGGCAGAGATAGGCTGGAGCTTCTGAAAAACTGCATCTTTTGTTTTTCTTCCATTTGCAGAGTCATCATTTCCCTGTCAGCTCAGGGCCGTGAGTAAGCAGCTTCAGCCAGGGAACTCTGTAACTCCAGACCATCACAAACCTTTACTGAAATCCCCAGGGCCAGGGAACCACACGCCATTGCACAGCAGGCTTGGCTCTATGTTCCAGGGGACTGTTCAGTTCTCATAACAAAACAGACTTCCTTTGTCCCCTAATGACCCCACTCAGAATCACAGAATTTTAGAAATGGAAAGACTCTCAAATGATGTTACGTGGTTCAACTCCTTCCTCTTTTTTCATTACCCCCACTCTTCCTCTACCATAGACCTTGCTTTACAAGAAAGAAATTCAAAATCAGAGAGAAGAAATGCTTTGCTTAAGATTATACATTACTTGCTACAGAAGTTGAACTCAAGTCCGCCAGGAGCCAAGAAGTGTACCAAGTGTTTTATAAACAGCCTCCCATTTAGAATTATAGCCAACCACTGAAGTAGGTATTATTATGCCCATTTTTACAGACAGATAAACTAAGGCTCAGAGATTATTAACTCTGAGATAGTTAACGCACCAAGATCAAATAAAAATAAGCACTTTGAACACAGATCACTCTGAACCATAAAGCCAATGCCTTTTCTAAAATTCTACTGGTCATTAGAGTTGCATAGGAAGTTACTCCAATTATACTACTATGAGGAATTAGTCAATGTGTTTCGTGTCCCCTGTACTCCCTTTACCTATGGCTCTCTCATAGATAAATAAAGACCAGCAGAACTAAAAGACACTATAGTCTGGAGTATGCACAGCAGACATAACGATGAAAACCAAAGTGAGACCTCTTGGTGGGTGCAGTGGGACAAAGACCAAAGACCAGAATCCAAGAGGCATCATCTTATATTGCATGTATGGCAGAGTGGGTAGAAGACATGCAAAGGGATTGGAAGAGTTGAGTCACATTTTAAATGGCAGAACAGGACTAATACAGATGGAGATAAAAAGGAAACACAATTTTCCTACCAACACAAGGATGCCAGCTGCTCCCAGTCATTTTAGCTTTGATACTGGGGGAAAGAAGAGGGCAAAGGAGAGACAAACTTTAATTTGACAATGAAATAAAAGGATCTAGCTAAAGTGACAAGATTGAAGTTTTCTGCATCAAACATATGGAAGCTCAAAGTCAGAATGAAGTGAGTTATGGAAAAATAAAGGTGACATTTTTCGGGTAACTATGTAGATTCATACCTGCTATTTCTTAGGATATTTTTGTGACTCTAACACAAAACAAACATAATGTTGTTCCTGTAGTTGGGTTAAACTGTTTATTCTATCATGCTATAAGTTTGGAAATATACTGCATAAACTCTGGAAACCATTTCATTTGAAACAGGCTTTGTAGTAGATTTTAAATAAAGGAAAATGAATCAACTAAAACCATTTGTCCATTTCCCATTAGAAACCTCTACCCTCCTACCACTTTTCATTACAGATCAGGAACAAACATGGAAGAGATAGAAGAGAAGAACAAGAAACAGGTGTTCCAGAATAACTTGTTTTCTTCTAGATAGGAGAGTGAGTAGAGCAGTGAAAATAAAGCTGTCAAAAGAAAAAGCAAATTATACCTCCCAATCCTGCTCAAGCACTGATTCAGTACAGAAATGGAGCTTCTCAGAATCCTTCACCAGGAAGTGATCTCGTTCTTTCAGTTATCTTCAGGAAAGACATGGCTACAGAGAGATGAGCCCAGTGAAATGAGAGGCTGCCAGAAGAGGAGGGTCTATGGAGGCCACCTTGTCCCGGCCCGCGGGACGTTCAACAGAGGCTCCGAGTCCTGTGAGGGAGGAATGGTATGGGACAAGAGACACGAAGAACGACAGCAAGACAGGTTTCTGATCAAGCTGCCAAACTTTATTGAAGAGGCAGAGCATATATACTCTAGGAGAAGGGGAAGTGGCTAGCAAGGGCTCGTGGCGGTCTAGGATTGGTGGCTGCTGTTGCTAGGGCGGATGGCAGATGTAGGGTTAGCATTTTGGGCGCGAACTAGCACTTTTGGCGCGAACTACTTCCGTAAAGAAGGCTGAGGGTAACTTAAGCTATTGTTGTATCAGCCCTGGCGGCCATGTTGCACATCTCCGGCATAGATGAAGGTGGACTTCATGCATGCTACCTTAATCGCCCTCTACACCACCTTATTTGAAGGTGGACTTAGATTAGTTAAAAATATATATTGCAAACTCTTGGGCAAGCACAAAAATTATTTTAAAGTATAATGATATGCTAAGAGAGTAAATAAAAGGAATGCATATAAAATGCTCAATTAAAACAATAAATGGCAAAAAAAAAGACAGAGGAAAGAAAAAATAAATGCAACAAATCAAAAAGAATTACAAATATGGCAGATACTAAGTCAACTATCTCAATAATCACTTTAAATGTGATGGTCTAAATATACCAATTAAAAGACAGAGATTATCAGAGTGAATCACAAACAAAATCCAAGTATGTTGTCTACTGAATCCACTTTAAATATAAAAATATATTAAAAACTGCATTCCAGTCTTCTCTCTTCATTCTACCTTCCTTCACAAATACACAAACATATACAAACATGCCTATGGTGACATTTTTTTATACAAGAATGGGTGACCCCATATTCTTTATATCATACTTGATCTTGTGAGATTATTAATCAAGGCATTCACACAAAGTTATTGGGACCCTTCATGATCTCAGATCCTCTTTAAACAGTTCCCAATTCTGAAGTAAAAATGAAAAAAGATCTTAGACTTGCTGAAGTCTTGCTCTTACATACACAGCCAGGCTTTAACATGCAGTTGAAAATTAGTTACAGTTCCTTAGGACAATGATGAAAGAAAACATGCAAATGTAAGCCACATGTTAGCTTTGATATTTGTCCCCCAGGCCCTGTCAGGTTACCATTTCACACTTAGCAAATGACAACCTCTCTAGATATGTTGCTTAAAGAAAACTCAAATTTTGCTTAACTAAATGAAAATAAGTTGTTCCCACCTCATGTTGCCTAAATTGGGCATGTTCTCTCTCCCAAACCTATTTCTCTCAATAATTTGCACATTTTATCTGAAAGGGAAACTGAGATTCAACTTTCTGAACCCAATCATCCACTAATTAAAATAAATTTAAACAATACACACAGAAAATGTCAAGGGGGCAAATAAGCATTTTTCATTCAAATAACAAATACCATATGCTTAATAATTTGTCATTCAATTTCCTGTTAAACTACCTAAGCTTTGGTCTTTGTGGTTGTACTCTAATTACACAGAGCAATTGTAAAAGTTCTTTGTGAGAATAATAACTCTGCTTATAGTAAAATTTACAAACACACAGTCCACATGCCCAATTTGGTCCACCCACGTTCTCTTGTCTTTATAGTTCTTTAAAAAAAAAAAAAGATAATAATAACAATTAGTTGTCAAAATACTCAAAATGAGAAATTTCACATAAGTACCTCAATTTCAGATTTTTCTTAAAATAGATATGTCTGTCAAACCTGGGATCATAGGTTTACATAGCAATAGCCCTCTTTAGACAAGGCTTGTCAGTTTGCCACAGTGACTACCATTCCACATGGCTTCCCTAACACTGAAGACTACTGCCAGTTGCCATTCGTCATCATGCCCCCATTGTTGTTTTTCTTGTAGTAGAGAACTATTTCTCTGTAACTGTGTCTCTATCCAAAGTGGGAAGATACATCAAGAAGACTGTGTGCATTACACTCCCTACCCGCTTCAACCACGTGTATTCACTGACCAGTCAATGAAAACATTTGAATTTGTAACTGAATCCTAGAGAAAAGTGATGGGACAGTCCTACAAGAGGATCAGGCCAGCAATAAACCATGGTTTGGAAACCTTCATACATGTAACAAGGATAATCAAAAAGATAGGACCCCACATGGGGAGAGCAAAAAATGGATTCAGGGTTGATAAAAATTTTCTTGAAAACAAAGACCTTCCAGAACACTCCTTAATTCGGTCTATGAAGCTAGCATAACATTTTTCCTCAAATATTTCTTCTTCTCTCATGGTATAGGCTCAGAGATGAAAAACCAGATTAATTCAACAAAATGGAGAGCCCAGGAAATAAACAATATCAATCTGGACATCTGATACATCCTTCAGTTGATATTGCAGATCAATGGGAAAGGATAAAACTTCAAAAAAAATTTGTACTGGGATAATTGGGTATCTGTTTGCAAAAAAAATTAAACTTATCTTTAACTATATTTAGATAGAAATAACTTCCAGGTGGATTAAACATCTGCATGCAAAAAGAAAAGCACTAAACTTTTAGAAGATAATATTATCTCGTTATAGGGAAGGATGTTTTAAACAAGACATAAAAATCAATCACCATAACTTAAAATATTAAGAGACATGACTATATTAAAATTAAGACTGTCCGTTCAACAAAGACATTAGAAAAATGAGAATGAGAAGATAAACCATAAACTGGGAGAAAATACTTGCAATTCATGTAATTAAAAGAGGACTACAGTCAAGATTATAGACATAATGACTGCAAGTCACAAGAATGGGAAAGAGAGAAAGAAAGAGGAAGGGAGGAAGGAAGAAAGGAAGGAAGGAGAGAAGGGAGGGAGGGAGGGGAAAAGAAAAGAGGACAAAAGACTTGAACAGGCACCTCATAACAGGGAATTCTGAATAGTCAATATACATATGAAAAAGATGCTCAACCTTGTCAGTAATCAAAGAAATGCAAATGTAAATTAAAAGCACAATGAGCTATCATTACTCTTTTACAAGATTTGCAAAAATTTAAAAGTTTAACAATAGCAAGTCTTGGTGCGGATGTGGATACACTGCTAACGAAAGTGTATTTTTATAGCTATTTTGGAAAAGAAACTGCAGTACCCAGGAAAGTTGAATATGCATATTCACTACACACCAGAGAAACTCTTGCCCCAGAAGATTTGAAACAGCTGTTCATAGCATCATTTCCTAAAACTGGACATAACCCAAATATATATCAACAGTAGAATGGTGAAGTAAAGTGTAGTATATTCAGAAACTGTAATAATTCCCACAATAAAATGAGAAAAATAAATAATATGCATCAATGAATTTCAGAAACATAATTGAGGGAAAGAAGCCAGTGACAAAAGAATATAAAGAGTATGATTTCATTTTTATTAAGGTACTCTTCAATGATGCATAAATTAGTGGTAAAACTATAAAATAAAGGAAGGGAATGATTATCACAATAATCAGAATAGTAGTTATGTTTGAGGGGTACAGAGGGGTTTATGACAGAAAAGAGCACAAAGGAAATTTCTAAAGAACTAGCAATGTTCTATTAAAAACCTTGGTGGAGGGATCAAGGGTACTTCCTTAATGTTATTAGTTAAATTGAAATGTTTAATCACTCTTCTGAATGTATAATATTGTTGACAAATGTTTTTAATTGAGATCCTCTGTAGTTCCTAAAACTATTGGTCAGATAGGTTAAAATTCTATAGGGAGAGAATTGTTAAACAAATTATACTATGTCAAACTATTATGCTACGCAGCATTAAAAGAATAAAGTAGACCTATTTGAACTCATATGGATAAATGTGCAAGATATACACTGTCATGGCCCAAGGGGGCTTTTGCAGCCAAAGGACTAAAGATAGAACTGGACACGTTCTGAGACATGAGCTCTTATTATTCGACTTACCTACAGGGTGGGGAAGTCGATTCACCTTGCCCTGAAATCAGGAGCTTCTCTGAATGGATTCAGGAGCTGCTCTGAATGGTGGCCAGTTCAGAGCACAAAGTGGAAATAGTCTGCACTTTGGGGGACTGAATAAGCTGGTTATAAGGGCTCGACACTCCAATGGGTATGAGAACATAAGGCAGGGAGCGGGGGTCGTGCAAGGTAGGGAAGTGTTGATTGTAATCAACAGGGAGGAGGGGAGGATTATAGAGATAACAGTGTCTCAGGGAGTCTGGGGGAGGAGGTAGTTTCAGGTAGAGATTACAGTTAGCACTTGATGTTACAAAGAGAATAGGTCAAACCTCAACTGACCTAGGTCACACAAGTTGCTGTGTGCAATCTCCAAGGCCCTCGGTGAATGCCCTGTGCCCGGAGTTCCCACATACACTAAATGAAAACAAGTTGTATAGATCCATTTATGCAAAAATTTTTAAATTTCCAAAACATTAAAATATAGATATATTCACATGCAAATTTGTAAATTTCTAGAATGAGAAAATACACACCAAACTAATAACAGTGGTTACCTCATGGAAAGGAATAACATGGAGTAGAGGTGACATGGGGTTGGGGAAAGGAGAGGAATATAGAGGTAATTTTACTTGACTGGTATTACACACCTTATTTATAAGGAATATACTCATGTCTCAGTTGCTCCCTTTATTAGAAGTCCAGGATTCTCACTTCTCTCAATGAAGGGTTAACTAATATGGGAAATGTGTTCCTTCCATAAACAACTGAAAATCAGACAAAATATATGAAACTATGGTATTTGCCAATATACTGTCAGATGGCATAGGACTGTGATCCGTGAGAAAAAGGATGTAAATAAGGCAAGCCCTAATTTTTTCCAGCTTAATGTCTGGAGATATTTTCTAGGCAACTTACAGGAAGGGAAAACTCAAATTGGAGGGGAATCCAGTAGCCCCATTTTCACTGAGCTGGGAAACAAGATAGGAGTTTACGGAGACCAGTGGTGGAAATATTGGCAATCTACACATGCTCCCAGCCCAGTCCCTAACTGCTGGTGCATCTAAACAAACAAACAAACAAAAAACAAACAAAAAAGGTGTTTTTGAACACTAATCCCATCTGGCTCTGTGGGTTAGGATCCCCTAACGTAGAAGGTACTGGTGGCGGAAAAGTCATGCAAAAAGGAGAAACTGAACCACTGTAAGGCAGGGCAGATGAGGGCTGAAAGTGTGAGTGAAAAGGCAACCCAGAACATAGGTGAGGAATTAAGTAAATCATGGCCACTGGGGAAGAACAATTGTATAAAAACAAAGAGAACGTCCCAGGAATCCTGGAGGACAAACAGAGGAAAGGAAATCTTCTCCTGCAGGAGAACAGTCACACATAATAGGGTAATCTTAAAAGTCACTGCATATACCCAGGGCAAGAGGCAGGTGCAGAAAGACCTGAAAAAATCAGAACTGTTAAACATGGGCTGCTCTAAAGGCTCAGTATAAACTGGACCAAATGTTGAAGAAGAGCCTTAACACATAATCAATCTACACCTAAATCCTAGGCAAAAGGGAGAAACTGACTTCCAGAGTTAGCACATCAAAATGACCAAATTCCCAGGTGTTAACAAAAGACCACAAGCTATACAAAGAAATGGGAAGAGATGGCTTATTCAGGGAACAAATTAAAACATCAGAGGAAACACAGACAATGTTAATAACTAATCAAAGGCATTCAGCCAAATCTCCTTTATCAGTTCAAGGAACTAAAGGAAAATATGGATAGAAATAAACTGAATATGGATATAGACCCAAAGGATATAAATAAGATGATACATGAATGAAAAGAAGAATTAGAAAGTTTGAAAAGGAACATAACAGAAATTACGGCAATGGAAAACACAATAATGGAGATTAAAAATGCATTAGAGGTATTAAACAGCAAATTTGAACAGGCAGAAGAAAAAAAATCAGTGAACCAGAAGATAGGGAAATCAAAATTATACAGTTGGAATTGCAGATAGAGAAAAGAAAAAACCTATAGGACAACACAAAGCACACCAACATATGCATTATGGGAGTCCCAGAAGGAGAGAAGAAACAAGGGGAAGAAAGAATATTTGAGGAAATTTTCAAAATCTTACGAAAGACATATATATACATATCCAAGGAGCATAATAAACCCAAATAGGACAAGCCCTAATAGACCTACTCCAAGACACATACTAATCAAAATGATGAATGAGAAAGATAAAGAGAGCATTCTGAAAGCAGCAAGAGAAAAGCAATTTGTCATATACAAGGGATCTTCAATAAGACTAATTTCCAATTTCTCAATAAAAACCATGGAAGAAAGAAGGCAACTAGTATGACATGTTTAAGGTACTGAAAGAGAAAAACTGTCAGCCCAAAATTCTATTTTCAGCAAAACTGTCCTTAGAAAATGAGGGAGAGTTTTAGACATTAACAGACAAACAAAAACTAAGAGAATTCATCACCAAAAGAGCTGCCCTACAAAAATGCTAAGGGGGTTCTTCAGGTGAAAGAAAAAGACAGGGGACAGTAGCTTGGAACAGTATGAAGAAGTGACGATCTCCAGTAAAGGTATTTACATGGGTAAAAAAAATCCAGTAGTGTGGTATCCTCAGTATGTAACTCTATTCTTTATTTCCCGTAAGATTTAGAATATAATTGAATATGAAATAATCATATTTCCATGTTATGGACACACAAAACATAAAGAAATAATGTGTGACAAAAACAACACAAAGAGGGGAAATTAAGGAGTATAAGAGCAGAGACTGTTTATGGTATTGAAGTTAAGTTGGTATCAATTTGAATTAGTAGATTATAGACTTAGGTTGTTTAACATAAACCCCAAGGTAAACACAAAGAAAGTATTCAAAACACATACAGAATTGGAAATGAGAAGGGATCAATCAGTTATCTCAAAAGATCAATTATACACAAAAGAAGACTGCAATAAAGGAAAAGAAGGAAAAAAAAGATTTAAGATATGTAAGAAACAAAGGACAAATTGGATGACGTAACTCCTGCCTTAGCACTGATTATACTGAAGGCAAATTTAACCAAGAATGTAAAGGACTTATAGATGGAAAACTACGTAACATTACTGGAAGTTGGAGGACTCATACTTCCTGATTTTAAACTTATTATAAAGCTACAGTAATCAAAACAGCTTGGTCCTGGCAAAAGGACATACACAGAGATCAATGGAATCAAATTGAGAGTTTAGAAATAAACCCTCACACGTTTGACTAACTGATCTTTTAAAGGGTGCCAAGTCAACTTGATGGCAAATGAATAGTCTCTTCAACAAATGGCTCTGGGAGAACTGGATAGCCATATGCAAAAGAACGAAAGTGGACCCCTGTCTCATACCATATACAAAAATTAACTCAAAATGGATCAAAGACCTAAGTATAAGAACTAAGACAATAAAACTCCTAGAAGAAAACATGGGGAAATATCGTCAGGACCACGTGTTAAGCAGTGATTTTTTAGACTTAAAACAAAAGCAAAAGCAACAAAAGAAAAAAATAGATAAATGAGACAATCAAAATTTAAAATTTTTGCATGCCTAAGACTTTATCAAGAAAGTAAAAAGACAGCCTACAGAATGGGAGAAAATATTTGGAAGCAGTATATCTGATAAGAGTTTAAAATCCAGATATATATAAAGAACTTCTACAATTCAACAACAAAAAGACAACCCAGTTTTAAAAATGGGGAAAATATTTGAATAGATATTGCTCCAAAGAAGACATACAAATGGCCAGTAAATATATAAAAAGATGTTCAACATCATCGGCCATCAGGGAAATGCAAATCACAACTACAGCGAGATACCATCTAATGCCCACTAGAATGACTACTATAAAAAAAAAAAAAAAATGGGGGGAAAAAAAAAACTCAAGCATTGAAGAGGATGTGGAGAACTAGGAACACACAAACATTGTTGGTGGGAATGTAAAATGGTGCAGCCAAAACAGTTTGGCAGCTCCTCAGAAAGTTAAGTATAGGATTACCATATGACCCAGCAGTCCCACTTCTAGGTATGTACCCAAAAGTAATGAAAGCAGGGACTCAAAGAGATATTTGCACATCTATGTTCATAGAAGCATTACTCACAATTGCCAAAAGGTGGAAGCAGCCCAAGTGTCCATCAACAGATGAGTAGATAAAGAAAATGTGCTGTATACATACTATGGAATATTATTTGGACACAAAGGGAATGAAGCTCTGATACATGCTGCAAGATGGATGAACTTTGAAGACACTGCAAGAGTGAAATAAGCCTGACACAAAGGGACAAATACTATATGATCTCATTTAAACAAAATAAGCAGAATATGTAAATTATAAAGTCAAAGACCAGAATCTAGGTTACCAGGGACTGGGTGCGGGAGGAGAATGAGTAGATAATGTTTAATTGGTACAGAGTTTATGTTCGGGGTGATGAGAAGTTTTGGCAACGGATGTTAGTGATGAAGGCACAACTTTGTGAAAGTAATTAACACCACTGAATTGTATATCTGAAAAATGATAAAAAGGGAAATTTTAGGTTGCTAAAGTGTTTGTTACCCCCCCCCACACACACACACAAACCTGATAGAAGAGTTCAACACAAAGAGTGAAGTATAATGTAAACAGTGGGCTAATGTTAGTAGTATAGTATAATAATATTGTTTCATCAATGTAACAAAGGTACCACACAAATGCAAAATGTTAATAATGGGTCTACTGTGTATGGCGGGACGTTATATGGGAACACTGTACTTTCTGTACAATTTTTCTGTAAACCTAAAACTGCTCTAATTAAAAAGTGGGGAGGGTAGGGGGAGTAAAAGTCTACTTTTGTAGATAAACCTTCTCTCAGAAGAGCCTCCAGCAAACTCCACCATCAGAGCTGCTATTTAAATCTTGATAGATATGAGGACATCCTAGCTGAAGAATAAGGGAAAAGAATGTTGAAGAAGATGTAAAATACACCCTGCTTTCATCTTATGACGGTTAGAATATTGCCTCCTAAATAAAAGAATAGATGTTATAAGAAAAACAACCAAATGGAACTTTCAGAGATTAAAAAGTAAAAAACATATACATATATAAACATATATACATATATATAAAATGAAAATTAAAAAGCAAAAATTCGTCCTTGAAAATTCATAGCAGCATTATTCATAATAGCCCAAAAGTAGAGTCAACGCAAATGACCATCAACTGATAACAGGATAAATAAAATGTAATATATCCATCCAACGGAGTACTGTTTGGCAATAAAAAGAAATGAAGTACTGATACATGCTACAATACAGATGAACTTTGAAAACATTATGCTAAGTGAAAGATTTTATTTATGACATATGATTTTATTTATGACATATCTATTATAGGCAAATCTGTAGAAACAGAAAGTAGATTAGTGCTTGCTTAGGGCTGGGAAGTAGGAGTAGATGGGGGTGACAACTAAAGGGGACTGTGGTGTTTTTTTAGGGAATGATAAAAATGTTCTAAAATTGATTTGGTGATGGTTGCACAAAGTCCATGCATATACTAAAAGCTACTTTAAATGGGTGAATTGCATGGCCTCTGAATTATATCTCAATAAACTCTTTTTAAAAAGGAAGAAAAACAAACATAGAAACCCTGTGTCTTTAAAGAAATTTTATTTGTTATTTAACACCTTCCCACAAAGATGTTTCTAGGCCTAGAATGGCTTCACTATTGAATTCCACCAATCATTTAAGGAAGCAACAGTGAGAATTCTATTTAAACTATTCCAGAAAACAGAAGAGAGAAAATATTTCCCAATTCATTTTAAGAGGCCAGCATTACCCTAGAAACAAAACTTGACCAAGACATAGCAAGAAAAGAAAACACCATACCAATATCTCTCATGCACATAGATCCAAAAAATCCTTAATAAAATTTTAGCAAATCAATTCCAGTGATATTAAGGTTAATATGCCTTAACAAGAGGACCCTCCTAGAATTTAAAGTTGGTTTAGCATTTGAAAATCAATCAATATAATTGCCCATATTGAGAGATATTTTTTAAAAGTGACCATGTGACGGATGATTGTATGGTATGTGAGTAATTTCAATAAAACTGAATTTAATTAAAAAAAAAATCACAAAAGTGACCATGTCAATCCATGGATGCAGGGAAGCATTTGACAAAATTCAACACTCATTCATGATTTAAAAAACAAAAACAACAAAAAAAACACCTCTCTTAGCAAACTAGGAAGAGAAGGAAGAGTCTCAACCTAATAATTACATCTATGAAAAACCAACAGTTAACATCATGCTTAATAGTGAAACATTGAAAGCTTTCCCCCAAAATCAGAAACAAGGTAGGGATCTCTGCTCTCACCACTTCTATTCAAACTTATACTGGACAATCTAACCAATGGAATAAGGGAGGAAAAAAATAAGAAGCACACAGAATGAAAATGAAGAAGTAAAACTGTCTTTATTTGCAGATGACATAATCAACAATGTAAAAAATATTAAGGAATATGCAAGAAATTTACCAAAAGTAGTGAGTGAGTTTAGCAAGGCCAAAGGATACAAGGTCAACATACAAGAATCAATTGTTTTTATATATACTAGAAGCAAACAATTGGAATTGTAATTTTAAGAACATGCATACACCATTTGCAATAGTGCCCAAAAAAAGCACGAAATACTTGGAGTTAAATATATGTCATTCCAGTATACTGAAAACTACAAAGCTTTGTTGAAAGAAATTAAAGATCTAAATAAATTGAGAGCCATGCCATGTTCACAATTGAGTCAATATTGTTAATATACCAATTCTTCTCATATTGATCTAAGGATTCAACATAGTACCAATCAAAATCCCAACAGTCTTTTTGGTAGAAATCGAAAAGCTGATTCTAAAAGTTATAAGGGAATGCAAATTTGAAAAAGAAAAACACGGTTAAAAAATGTTCACTGCCTGATTTCAGGACATACTCTAAAGTTACATTAATCAAGTCAGTGTGGTATTTATGGAAGGATAGTTTACCAAAATGGTACAGGCATTTGGGAAAATATTTCGGCAGTTTCTTATGAAGTTAATCATATACTTACCATACCACTCAGCAATTCTACTCATAGGTATTTACCCAAGAGAAATGAAAACATATTTCCACACAACATTTTGTAAGCAAATGTTCATAGCCACTTTATTAATAATAGCCAAAAAACTGGAAACAATCCACAACTCCAACTGGTAAACGGATAAGCATACTTTGGTATATCCACATGATGGAATACTAACAACAATAAAAAGGAAAGAATTAAGGATACATGCAACAATACAAACAAATCTTAAAAGCAGTTTCCTAATAAAAAGTCAGAAAAAAGCAATTACATATTGTATGACTCTATCTGCATAATTAAATGAATGATAGCAAATCAATTATTGCTGGGAGTTAGAAATAGGAGGAGCATGAGGTCATTTTTGAGGTCATTTTTGGGGGATGATATAAACATTCTATATCTCGAGTATAAGGGTAGTTACATGACTTTATGTATTTTTCAAAACTCATTGTACTGTACACTTAAATGGGTGAATTTAATTTTATGTAAATTATACCTCAAGAAATTTGATTTTTTTTAAATGCTTAAGGAGATAACTAGGAAAATTAGGTCAATGCCTATAGTGTAAATGTCCAGCCCAGCAAGAGGAGCCTGCCACTACAGTCTTTCAACCCTTTTTACACTAGCCACATGGATCTGTTACCAATTACAAAAGCTTAAAAGTATGAAGAAGATATTCCTTTGCTGCAAGCATCACCTTTGTCTATATAAGCCAACATGGAACCTTTAGGAATCTTCCACTCTTGCTACTTGGCCAAGTATGCATTCCCCAGAGGGAAAGAAGAAAGATCTGCAAGTGATACTGTGCCTTTTATCATATTAATTTCTCCCAACAATATGAAGGTAGATACAATTATCCCCACTTTACAGACAGAAAATGGAAGAGGTCTAGAGTGATGAATTTAAGATTTCATTTTGAAAGAAACTACAGACCAACCAACCTAATGAATAAAAACACCCATACCCAGACTCATCTCATGAATTTTCAGTACACAAAATTACAGAGAAGACCCCAAAAGCATCCAGAGGAAAGGAATCAGCTACCCAAAGTGGAAAAAGATTCCACCAACAAATACTCAATGGATTCAGAAGAAGAGTCACTGTGGATTTCCTAAAGCTTGGATCAGGTGGGACTGAGAGGAAAAGTTTGGCATCCTCGTTAGCACTGGTGGACGGGACCAGAGACTTCCTAAGCAATAGCATCAATAAACAAAAAAAGTCAAGGAATGTCAAGGGAAGGCACAGCAGCCAGTGTGATCACAGCAGGGCCGAGAAATAGGCTGGATGAGCAAACCGGTGTCACACTGCAGGAAGCTTCAAGGTCAAGATGAAGGACTTGGTGATTCTCCCCTTGGCTCTCTTTCCCATGCTTCATCTTTCAATGGCCATTGACCTCTCACTCTCTCCCTAGTTTTTCTATTGACCTTCCTAACTGGGGGTTCTAGCATTGGGAAAAGGAAAGAAGTTGCAAGGATATCTATAACCACTGCTCTGGTAGAAAGGAACAAAGACTCCTCAAGCAGATAGTGTTGCAAAGGGGAAAAAGACAAGGTACAGAGACAGCACAGGAATTGTGAGTAAGAATAAATAGGGCTGATTGCAACCAGCATCTGCTCTGATGGTCAGTGCTCATATCTGCTGGTGCCTCAGGATTCAGCTGAGATGTCACCTCTGCCATAGGGAGTGCACCCTTCTTCCAATCTCTCCTTCCCTGAATCCTTCAGTTTTAGTCCTAGTCTGGGCTAGAACCCCTGTTTTTGAGCTCTCATTGCACCCTGAGACTACTGCCTTCACTACTAGTATAACCAAGCAAAGCTTGGCTAAACTGCTCAAATTATGTAACACCCCTCCTCCAAGTTTCTCTGCTCTAGAAGACTGCCTCTGCCATTCCTGAGGTTAAATTCTCTTCCTCCAGCCTTCCCAGGGCCTTGTAATGTTCAGGGCCTCCCCCATGGTGTGATCTTGACTCTCTTCTCCCTCCTACACTGCTGGGAGAAGGGTGCGGGGAACTCTGGGTCCCAGGAGTCGAGGGAGCTGGGATGGTGGCCCACCACTCTGGCTCAGTTTGCTTGTCAGTTCTTTCAGATGCATCTCTCACTGACTTGGGGGAACAATTTCCTGCCAATAACTGCCCATTGGGTTTGGACAAGAGATTCACGCCCCAGCCCTATCCTTGGCTAACATCTGGCATAATTTCACTTTGTAATTCTAAAAGAACATTTGTCCTTTCCCAACCTTGAGTTATATTACGAAACCCTCTTCTCTAACTTGACACTGCAGGGCAGCAATCCCAATTACCCTCTCTCCATTCCAGGATTCTCCTGTCTAAGCAAAGGGGTGGGGAAAAGAAAATTCTGCCATACAGTTAACATTTAATACCATGACTTTCTCTTTATTTTAATGTCATTTCCACAAAGCACCTTGGGGCAAGTACCAAGCTTTGTTCTTTGCTGTACTCCCAGTTCCCAATACGGTACTTGTCACATAGCGGGTGCTGAAAAAATGAAGGGAAAAAACAAACAAAAAAAAACACTGCCTCGTAGCTTATTTGAATTAGAATAATAGTACAAGATTCTGGCTTACTCTATGCACAGTTCTTTGGGTGAGTGCATGAAAAGGTGGCAGCCCATCCCCTTCAAATATTCCTTGGGTACCAAGAATGCCCCAGTGTTTGGGTGCAAAGCAGAACCCATTAGCACTGGTGGAGGGGGTCAGAGCTTTATAAGCAATATCACCAACAAAGGAAAGAGTCAAGGAGTGTCTCAGTTTTCATGGTGGGACTTACTTTATGGGTTTGACTGTTGAGAAGGGAAGATAAATACACAGGCATGAGAAATGTTAACTAAAAAGATGGGGAAGAGGAGAGTGGATTGTAGCGAGCCTCTGCTCTGTAAGCTCCCCACCCTCACCTCTATCCAGACTTTGAAGTCTTGTAAAATGAGGCTTGGTTTTCACCCTCCCCGAGCTCAGAAGCTCGCTCGGTCTCCGTGAACCTCCTTTCCAAGTGCTTTGATCCTCTGGCAGACAGACCAAAGAAGTTTCACTGTGGTTCTATTTCCCTCGTCCTCTGCCATGAGTGCCCTCCAGCCTTCTTCCACACCATGTGAATTGAAAGCACATCAGTGGGTTGAGCCCTCTACCATAGGTTTTACCCTTGGGAAGATGGTTGCTGCAAAGGAGAAGCTAGGCCTCCCTATAATTGTGCCTAAGAGCCTCCTCCCGAATGCCTCTTTGTTGCTCAGATGTGGCCCTCTCTCTCTAGCTAAGCCAACTTGGCAGGTGAAATCACTGCCCTCCCCCCTACGTGGGATCAGACACCCAGGGGAGTGAATCTCCCTGGCAACGTGGAATATGACTCCCGGGGAGGAATGTAGACCTGGCATCGTGGGACGGAGAACATCTTCTTGACCAAAAGGGGGATGTGAAAGGAAATGAAATAAGCTTCAGTGGCAGAGAGATTCCAAAAGGAGCCGAGAGGTCACTCTGGTGGGCACTCTTACGCACAATTTAGACAACCCTCTTTAGGTTCTAAAGAATTGGGGTAGCTGGTGGTGGATACCTGAAACTATCAAACTACAACCCAGAACCCATGAATCTTGAAGACAGATGTATAAAAATTTAGCTTATGAGGGGTGACAATGGGATTGGGAAAGCCATAAGGGCCACACTCCACTTTGTCTAGCTTATGGATGGATGAGTAGAAAAATAGGGGAAGGAAACAAACAAACAAACAGACAAAGGTACCCAGTGTTCTTTTTTACTTCAATTGCTCTTTTTCACTCTAATTATTATTCTTGTTATTTTTGTGTGTGTGCTAATGAAGGTGTCAGGGATTGATTTAGGTGATGAATGTACAGCTGTGTGGTGGTACTGTGAACAATCGAAAGTACGATTTGTTTTGTATGACTGCATGGTATGTGAATATATCTCAATAAAATGAAGATTAAAAAAAAAGCACATCAGTGAAAAAATTACCAGGAGGAATAAAATTGCATGGCCACTTGGCAGTGCCGTGAGTTGGCACTACCAGCAGCCGTTCACCTTTGGCTGCCAGCATCGTGGTCAGACACCTCACCGCACTCCCAGAATCACCGGCCATCACCCAAGGGGCCCTTCACAGCCACTGCCTTCGTGAACTGGTAAGACCAGGGTGGCTGGAGGGAAGAAATCCCAAGAACCTGGAAAGCCTTCCCTCTCCTCTCCACTCTCCTCGCCTTACTTCTCAAAAGCTCCTGCTCTCCGTGCTGTCTCATCCCACGGATCCAGCCAGGGAAGCTGAGAGGAAGGCCTCCCACCCCACCCACCCCCAACCCTGTTTCTGAAATGAGTCCAGGAGCGCCAGATGCACCGACTTTTCCAGAAGGGTGTCGGAGGACACTGCGGCGCGTTGAGAGCACCAGGGCTCCCTGATTATGCAAGGAATATGAGAGCCCCGCTCTTCATCACCTTGAGGTAGACTATTAAATCTCTGGAACCCCTCCACACGGCTTAGTAGCCGAGATCCATTATGCCCTCCCTCAGGTTCCATCGAACACCAGCAAACAAACATATGGCGAGTAAGTTCTAATGGAATCGGCGCAGCACATGGGCCCTGTGCAGATCTCTGGGCTGGAGGGAAGCTGGACCTGAGCAGCCATTGATGGCAGCTTCTCTGAGTACTTTCTGTGACAGGATTTTCCTGCTTTCACCATGGAGGGATGCGAGGCACGGGAATGTGCTCTATTTTCTAGTAAGCATTTGGCTAGGAGTCTACACACCTGCTTCTGGCCCCAGCTCTTAACGCAGCTTAGGAGCTGACCTTGGTCAAGTCAGTTGATCTCCTCCCACCCCAAAAACCTCAGTCCCCTTCTTTGTAAAACAGCCTCAGACAATACGAGTAGTTCCAGTTCACAGGTGTTGCGATAATGAAACAGCTTAATGGACATAACATCATTTTGGAAAGCATTTCAGATTTGTATAATTATCACAGTCCTCCTCCTGGATTCCCTGTCTCCAACCCATGCCTATAAACTTTATCTGATATAGGAGCCAACTGCATTATCCTAAGGGGGTTTAAAAAGGAAAAACAGCAAAGCTACAGTATTGATGAAATTGATGTCAAGAAAAAGTATTCTCTGCAACTGCTCACAGCTTAGCACCACAGTCACTGCCTTTTCAGAAGGAATACCTTTAAAAAGAAAAACCTGAATTCTCTTTGTCTTCTTCCTCCCCCACTGCAAAACAGCGATTATAGGGTGAGAGCCATACTGATGATTTTGACTGATCAACTGGAGAAATTTAGATAAATTTGGCTTTTCATTAACTGCAGCTGTTGTTCCTTTCAGTGCTTTAATGCAATTTATCATTTGAATGTGCTGGCTAAGGAGCATTGCTTGAGTTTTCCTTTGCCTTCACTCATTAATTGTAACAGTATGAATCCAATTTCTACAGCTAGCCTTTAAAAATGTCCCTTTTCTCTCCTTTAGGTTTGCTTATGTTGAAAAGTTTTGCTTTCATTTCAGGTGTCTCTCTCTCTCCCACCTCTCTCTCGCGTGCTCTCTCTCACCTTCACACACACACACCCTACTGTCAACAGACTACTATTCAAACCTAAATCCATCTCCTATACTCTAAAATCACAAGTGCAAAAGCCCAAAGCATCTCAAGGCATCTCTCAGGTTTCCCATCCACCCCCAGCCCATCACTGTTCCCCACCACCCCCTTACTTAGAACAATGTTGAATTTGGTCACCGAATTCAAATACACAGGAGTAAACTGAATGAGATTTCTAGCTCCAGTGCACAAAAAGAAAGTTTGTGTCATTCCACATGAATTGTCTGTGAATGAGAGCTGTGAGGTGATAAACGACCTCCAACCAATATTGGCTTATTTAAATTAAACTATTATTCATTTATACAGGATGATGGCTCATGATTGTCCGAACAGAAAAAAAAAAAAATGAAGTAGGGAGAGAGAGCCTCAGAACTTGTTTCCTGTTTGTGTTTTAAGTGTACTATGATGTTAGTCTTTATGTGGTTTCTCATTGTTCTTAGAACTTTTGTTACCATCTTAATTATTACATTGTTTCTCTCAAAGGAGAAGAAAGAGAAAGGCTGTATTTTCTTTTTTCCTATAGTGATGGGTTAAACGTCAAGACTAATTAAATGCCATGGGGTGGTAGCGGCCAATTGAACATTGACGTCTTTTTAGAAAAATCCACCCAGGAAGGAAGAAAATAGAAGCCTCTTAACATCTCTGTGTCTTTCCTGATTTATTTATGTAGGCAGAAACCCCAAAATCTTAAAATAAAATGAAAAGAAGAGAGAAAGAGAGCACGCACACGCGAGAGCAAGCAGGGCCCCCACAAGCTAATAATTTTCTGTGCTTGGAATGAGAGTATTTAAAAGAACTAGACACTTGTATTGTAACATTTTCCAAAGTAGGAAAAGGAGGGATTTACTTCTGTGCATTCTGGCCAAAGGAAACAACAAAGAATGTGGATCAGTCCAGAGAATTTGGAAATAAGGTGGGGCCATTTTCACAAGGTCTTGATTCTTATTTTTTTGTTTAAGGTGGGCAGACATGCAAGGGAGATGTCATTGGCTAGTTTATCTGTAATTGATAGACTAAGATCTGCTTCCAGTTCTCTTTCAGGACCAAGCACAAACAAAATCACTGGCACATAACTGAGCAAGAACTATCTGAGGTGAATGGTACACTGAGAAATGCTTGCTGAAACCTTAAAATCTTTTATGAAAACTGAGAACCAAGATGGGTGATGCTGAGATGGACTCTGAGGTTCAAGTTCACTTTGAAACACTGAAGCCAGTCACTTTTAGGATGTTCTACTCACTCTGACAAGTAAAGACATTTTTGCAACACACATCCGTGATTTTATTCTAACATAAAACTTGTCCACTTGGGGAGTCACCAAAATCTGCAAAACAAATGATACCCTAGAAAGTGTATTACCCTCTATGAGCACCCAACTTTCTGTGAAAAGCAGCTTATCAATTCCTGTGTTTTTACCATAGGAAGAGTCTCTAGTCTCCACACAAACTTGAGTGATAACTGTACTATCCCAGCATGGCAGTCACACGCACTCCATCTCTTTTTTTGTTTGATTTCTTGGATCGCCTTTCTCCCTGCACCCTGATCTTCCTTAAAATTAAGGGACTGGCTTTTGATTTCACATCCCATGTTAAGCCTCCTTCAATATCACGTGCTTTGGGTGGTCAGTGACTTTAAGCACACAATCACAAGTCACAGACAGACGCAACTACAGGTCACAGCCAATCTAAACACAGATCCTAAGCCCTGCCAACCCAAACAACAAGTGCCAGGCCAGATGCCGACTGCTTCTCCTAGGGAAGCTGCAATGTCATGCCCTGTGGCCGTGAGGGAACCCCAACAGGAACAGAAAGTGCAGCCGAATCATCCCAGCTGCATAATAAATGTCAAATTCTTAAACACCAACACCAAATATTCCTTTTTTTTTTTCTCTGAAAAGCCACCAGTTAAACACATGACCATGGGTGTGTCCTGAAAGCCTAGAGTTTTGTAGCATTCCTGTAGAATACTTCTCCAGGATTTCAGAGAAATCAAACAAGGAAAATTAAAAAGTGCTCGTGCTCAGCTTGACATGCTGAGCTCTCTGTCTTGGGGCTTCTCCCTATGAAGCTTGTTACTGCAAACGAGAGGCTAAACCTGCTTATAATTGTGCCTAAGAGTCTCCCCCTGAGTGCCTCTTTGTTGCTCAGATGTGGCCCTCTCTCTCTCTCTCTCTAACTAAGCCACCTAGGCAGATGATCTCACTGCCCTTCCCCTTATGTGGGACCTGACTCTCAGGTGTATAAATCTTCCTGGAAATGCAGGATATGACTCCTGAGGATGAATCTGGACCCAGCAGCATGAGATTGAGAACATCTTAAATGAAACGAAATAAAGCTTCAGTGACTGACATATTTCACATGGAGTCGAGAAGTCACTCTGGTGGACATTCTTACGCACTATATAGATAACACTTTTTAGGTTTTATTGTATTGGAATAGCTAGAAGTAAATACCTGAAACTACCAAATTCCAACCCAGTAGACTTGACTCTTAAAGACGATTGTATAACAATGTAGATTACAAGGGGTGACAGTGTGATTGTGAAAACCTTGTGGATCACACTCCCTTTATCCAGTTTATGGATGGATGAGTCAAAAAAATGGGGACAAAAACTAAATGAAAAATAGGGCAGGATGGGGGGGATGATTTGGGTGTTCGTTTTTATTTTTATTTTTTATACTTATTCTGATTCTTTCTGATGTAAAGAAAATGTTCAAAAATAGATTGCAGTGATGAATGCACAACTATATGATGGTACTGTGAACAGCTGATTATACACCATGGATGACTGTATGGTATGTGAACATATCTCAATAAAGCTGAATTTTTAAAAAAAAGTGCTCGTGCCGTAGATTCTGAAGACTGTGGGGAATAGTTGGGGTGGAGGCCAGCACAGTGGGGCCCCATGAGGTGTTTGAATTCTTCCTCCTCATTCCAAAGTGAGTACATAGCACCCCAGAGACTCCAGCCCACAAAACAAAATGTGGCACACAGAGGCTGGTTTCCAAAAGGGGTCCACTTCAGATCCTTACATCCCAATCATCCCTTATCCATCTCTGATCTGTGCCCTCCCCATCCCCAAGTGAGATGAAGTTAGGACAGAGAAGACAGGACCCCAGAATCAGCTCTCGCCATCTTAGAAACATCAACCTATCAAGAGAGCTTTGCCACCATTCCATACCTAGATAAAAATAAAACAAAACAAACACCAACAGTTTGTATCTCTTTCCACCTGAAGCCATCCTCTTCCCGTGGCTATCATCCCAGTTCCTCAATGGGAAACAATAGCACCCTCCAGGAGTCTAGAGTAAATCAATTAGTAAGTAGTTAATGTGAATGCCTACTATCACGGATGTAAAATGCTTTGCAGCACAAGGTTGGATTCGGTCAGTGCCACAGTTCAAATTCCTGACCTCCAAATGAAATTTACAAAGGATCCTCCATCTCAGACCACTTTCCTGGGAAACTCCAGGCCCCCATAGAAGTGAGACTCCATCCACTTTGCAAACTCTTTAGGGAGCGATCAAGAATTTTCACCCTAGTATCTACCTTCTCAGTGACAATGATGGCTCTGAGAACTAGAGTGGAGAGGAAGAGATCATGCTTTCAATAAATATTGATTCAGTGCCTAATACTTGCAGGCACTGAGGTGGTACCAGGGATGTAACGATAAACTGGATGACCAGGCATCTTACCCTCATGCATGTTACCATGTAATCCTCACAGGGCCTCAAGGGGCCTCTAGCTACACCATCTAACCAATGAAGAGAGGTGAAGAAACTCATGTGAGCCCCCCAGATAAAGAAGGACAGAACCAGAGCTGAAAACCAGGTATGTTGTGTCTAAAAGTCTGCTATTTCCAGGAGAACACACTTTCCCCCAGAGTTAACGTGGGGTGACTTGGGGAGCAAGGCTGGCAGTCTGCTCTTCTTGTCCTGTCAGGAGGGAATGGCAGAGGATGGGCTTGAGTTTCAGTCAGGTTCACTCCCCATTTGTCCAGGGTGGGGCACTGTCAGTGGGCAAGGAGGCCTTCTGCTGGTCTCACTGCTGGCCCCTGGCAGATGCCCTATGGTCCAACAGGCCGGCTGGGCACACGCATAAGGCAAATGCCAAAGGCTCCAGAAAAAAATGCAAGAAAACATTTTTGGAAAAAATCAACTTAAAAAAAAAAATGAAAAAAATAAGATAGTTTTGTTAGATTTCCTTACATTTATGATTTTGTTTAGTATAATTTTTATTCTGAATAACATATGGGAAGGGGGACTAAAATATTTCAGGGTTTAAGCACTCTCAAAATTTTAATCTGGCCTGAGAGCAGCTCCCAAGAAAGTTCTGCTCTTATACCCAAAACAGAAGTCATACACCGGGCCTCCTGCCTTTAGAAAGAGCCGGCATCATATACCCATTTTACATGGAGTGATCATGGGGCAATGCAGGAAGATGCCAAAGTCACATAGGAAGGCCACTATTAAACCACAAACTGAGGGTCCCTGTCCTCTACCCCCTTCCCCCCACATTGTTCTCTGTCAACCTCTCCTGGGGTTGTAAGGATTAGATACAATCAAGAGTATGGAAACTGCCCAGAGACTGTCAACTACCAACATACGTGAAGCATTTTCTCTCTGCAAACCTAGAGAAGCATGCCTGAACTATTACATATTCGTTTGCATGTTGATCATGGAATTTCTCAAGTGGAGAATCGGGCACAGTTACCCACCCAATCACCAGACTAGACTAACTGCAGGAGATGGGCAGCCCCCAGGCATCACCTTCCCATGTGGAGCAGGTGACTTCCTCCTTTATGACTTCATCACAAGCAATCCCAGGGCTGCTCTGGTTTGGTCCCCACAGACTACCTCCTCAGTCTTAGTGATGGCCTCATCCATTTCCCCCTGAGCATTTCCTCCTCAACAAATTTCCTGAGAGGTGTCAACAGGGCAAAGTTACCTCTTGGAGACCAGAACACTCTAAGACTGTAGCTAACCCAGGGGCTTCAGTGGGTGCCTTTTTATAATAATTAACCTCAAGGACCCAAGGTAAGCTAGCAGCCTCAGTGCACCAGGCCAACCTTGCTACAACATCTGCCCGGGACAGACTTCAGAAATACAAATTTCTAGGAAAAGTAGCCACAATCACAGGCTCTTCCTATCCACTCAAATGTAGATGGCTGGCTCTCATTTATCTATTAGACCTGTGGCTCTCACCCTTGACTGTGACTCAGAAACACCTAGGGGAGCTTTCAGAGGCACATGCCCAGTCTCCACCCCCAGAGATTCCGTTTCTGGAGTGGGGCCCAGTATCTATGTTGTTTAGAAGCTCCTCAAATGATTCTAATGTGAGGCCAAGGTTGAGAAGCCACTGCTCTACCTAGACCATCTCCCTACATGCATGGCAGTTTCGCTTTTCTCTTCCAGAGGTTCAGATGCTTACATTTCAAGTTAACTCTCTATGGATCTCAGAGGTGAGAGGTTTGGCTGTTTTAGAATTCTGAAATAATTTACAACCAGTTAGCAAAAACATGTTGTCTGTCCCTTGTCTTCTTCTTCTCTCTCTCTCTACTCTGTGTCTTTTGGCAAGGACTCCTGGGAAGGTTTACCTGTGGGAAGAAGCTCTGTCTTATGCACCAGGCTTAAATTCAGAGATGAGAATTCCCCTCCTCAGGAGGTTTCAGCAAAAAGGAAAATGGAAGTGGGTGATTCTGGGGATTCCAGTATACCTGCAAAAGATCTATGGTCCTAACAGAGGTTAGGATGGTTGAAAACCATGCTGACCTACATCATCCACTCTACCACCTCCTGAATCTTCAAAGACAAGAAGAAAATAAAGAGTCTTGGGGCAAAGAGCCAATGGATTCCAAATGTACACCAGGAATTGGATTTCTGCAGTTTGTCTCTGAACAGGGACTCTGAGTCACCCTTCCCTATCTCAAATAAAAATGCCTAAATTGAGTGCCTAATGTACTGGATATTGGATATAAGACATTCCCCAAGAGGGAGTTATAAATATTATTGATACATTTCATATTTGCACAAAATAGAAAGAAATGTTGGGGTGAGTGGGAAAAGAACAACAAGATATATAGAAATGGGCCTATTCTCTGTTACTCTAATTTTAGGACTTAGTATTGGCAATGTCATAGTCTAATAGTCTAATGAAGAACCTGGGCATGTTCACACCACCAAAGAGGAACCAAGGGTCACAGAGTAGGATCTAGCAGAGAGACTGACCCATTGGAGGGGCTCATAAATCTTTGTTAGCTGGATAAAGGATGGATGGATGGATGGATGGATGGATGGATGGATGGATGGATGGCTTCTCTGGTGAACATTCTTCAAGCCAGCAGTCACAAGACTTGTAGATAAACAACAGGCAAACCGCTCTCTCCATGATCCCCCCATTCTTAAACCCACTGTTGCAGTTGACCCTGGAGGATATGCCTCATTCCCAGGGGACCTTCTCTTGAAGCGTGTTTTCCTTAGGACTCTGTCAGTTACAAGTGACAGATCCCACTTTCAATGGCTTAAGCCACAAACAGCAATTTGGTGAAAGGATACTGGAATATCTCAGAGCATACAAGGACTAATGGAATCTAGCCTCAGAAACCATCTAGAACAAGAACTAGAATCATGTAGGGAACCAGTTTTCTTTCTCTCTGGGCATCCGTTTCATTTTTGTCAGTGTGTCTGCTTCATTTTCTTCTGCCATATTTTAGATCCACTCCTCCTATTTGCCAAATCACATGGCAGAAAATGTCTGGCAATGGCTCCTAATTTTTACATAATACTGATCCAGGCACCAAGAAATACACTAAATTGACTCTCACGAGCCCAATTCCAAATTTCCAAGAAAGGAACCCATTGGCCCGGTTTGAGTCAGTGGCCCACTACTGGACCAATCAACTGTGGCAAGGAACGGGAGTCATATTGTATGAATGTAACTGCTCTCTCTGCAGCCAAGAGGATAGAAGGGGAAGAAAAATATTCTAGAAAATAAGTGAGCAGACCATCCAAATCTCTACAGATAGACTGAGTATACTAATAAAATTCTTGAGCAGCCCTGGACAAATAGTGATGTCTGACTCTATTTTAACCTCCATTTTCTCTGTACCCCTCTAACCCACAAAGAAACCTCTGTCTTAGGGTGCCCAGAGCTTTATGCCTCACAGCAATCCAAGCCCTTCCCACTCAAACTCCAGATTTTTCTTTTTAACCTGGAGTCTTCAGGATTCAACAAGAATATCAGTTATCTGGTTGGCCCCATAAGAACCTTGAAAAAATCCCAACAGCCAGGCCCAATAGGATGAGCATGAAGAGGAGTCCAGCATGCCTGGTGGAGACAGAGGCCAAAAGGCTATTCAGTGTCCAGATGGTCCTTGGACCAGCAGTATCCCCATCACCTTGGAGCTTGTTAGAAATACAGATTCTCAGGCCCCACAGAGACCTGGTGAATCAGAATCTGATTTTTACAAGATCCCCCAGGTGATTCATGGGCACATTGAAGCTTCAGAAGCTCAGTTATAGAAAATGTCCCTTCAAGTTGGGTAACTGCCCAGAACTGCCTCAACAAGCAGGCATCTTTGGAAAATAGTGATAACTCACTCCCTTGTCAAGTCCACTATTTTATTGATAAGCGCATTCTCTATTTCTCCTTCCAGGGACATTTACATATTTTTATAATAGACTCTAGAAAACCACAAATCCTCAAAAAGAAAAGGAAGGATCTGTTGGTGACATTTCAGGCACTGTAATGGGAAACTGAAGAAAGGAGAATTGTTTATTTGTTGTGAGAGAGATTTTTATTTGGGGGGAGGGTTGTTATATTTTGCTTTGTTTTATAACAGAGTCCTTCTGTAAAGCTTGCCTTGAGATGGGGTTACTTATTCTGTCCCCTATTCTTTCTCCATATACAAATAGCCTTGCTAAGCAAGTGCCTTTACCTTCTGCTGTAACCGAGTCCTTACCTGGAACCACCATTGCTAGCTCCCTACAGAGACAGCCTTCTAAGTTCTTCTGTCCAAGTCCCTTACTTTACATTTGTGGAAACTAAGAGAGATGTTGCATGAGGTCACAGAGCTGATTAAAGCTTCAACTGAAGCCACACTTGGGAGAAAGACTCCTCTATAAGGGTTCCCTTCCCTAAACACAGCTGCCACAGGACAAGTGCTGTGATATGTGGGGCTGTGGTGGGGTAAGGGGCAGTGGGAGGAGGGGGCACGGTAAAGGTGGAACTGAGAGAATATGTTGCTGGCAAGAAGTGGAGACAAATATTTGCCAACCTTTGGATGAGGGACTGGAATCTAAGGATCAGCCCTGGTACAAGTCTCCCAGAATATAGATGCAAAAGGACCTTCCAGAACCTTCTGAAAGTGCTTTTAAGGAAACAGGGAGTATAAAATGTGAAAACAACTGCCCCCAGCTGCTCCTAGGGTCACTGTATTCTGACTGCAGCTGTGGAGAATTGCTGTTGAATTCCATTCTCCGTGTTGCTCTAAAAGCATTTCAAAGAGGTTCTGAGAAAACCATGTGCACTTTGGTAAATTGAAAACTATTTGTGACTAACCATCCATCACCATCTCTCAACATTCACCATCAGAAAGGGTGGGTCCCAAGGGGGCAGAAGGCCAGGCCTGAGTCAGGGGAGCTGCTCACATTCCCAGTTGCCCCTGTCTTTCTGGGCGACCCTAGAATAATATATGTCCCTTTGTGTCCTCACCAAGGAGACTTTAGAAGATGAAAAAGGAAAGATGAAGAAGCAGTGGACACTTCTGTTTGCCATATACCTGCTTCTCGAGAATTGTAAGCATCTGTGAAGTTAAAATAGAAAGTCCTTCCCATGAACATTCTTCCATAAATACTAATCATGGTGACGCTGTACTTACTTTAATACTCACCCACTGAAATTGTCTCCAAACTGGAGACATTTGTGAAGAATCATTGTTCTACTACTTTTCCGCATTATTCAGTCATATAATATAGAAATGCTACTGCAATCTTTCCTAAGATTTATAGAACGTATTTATTGAGAGAAGGAGGTAGAGAGGAAGAAAGGAAGATAATAACGTTCAGCAAAAGAAACAAGATTTTATTATTCCATTAATATAAAGTTCAGAAACAGGCAAGACTGAACTGTAGTGTTTAGGCATGCTTGCTAAGGTGAAAGCAAGAAAGTGATTACATAAAACGTAAGATAGCAGTTAACTGAGGGGTTGGGGCTGGAAAGGGTAGTGACAGGTGGAGGCACAGGGAAGGGGGCTTTGAAGGCAGGTAATGTTCTATTTTTTTTTTTTTTAACCTGGGTGGTGGTTATATGAATGCTCACTTTGTGACCAATTTTTGAGCAATTTGTTTTTGTTCTGTGCACCTTTTTGTTTACAATAAACAAAACGATTTTTTAAAAGGCCAAGATGAAGAGATGTGTCTCAGCCACCAGGCCTTTCACTTGCATGAAACCATATTTGAGTGTTTCCCTCTCAACTGCCCTTGGTGACAAGAACAGATAACTGAAAGAAGGGCAAGCTATAGGCAAAATTCGAAAGTAGGTAAAGCTTACCCATCTGACCCTTTCCTATTCTCTAGGTTATTAGCGGGTAACTGGACTCATTCCAATGCTCATTTGTACAAGTTAAAGCAATGAGACCCCTCAAAGGAAAATGTATAAGGAAGTAGCACTACATAAAACACACGAGGGGGCCAACACTGGCATCACTGGTTGGCGGGCCTTGGAGCCCAGTCATCCTGGTTCCTCTTTGGCTCTGGTGGCCCCAGACATTTTGGGGGGACCCCTTTGGGGCACAGTTTAAAACCCTAGATCTGATGAGCAGCTGTTTGTTGTCTACTAACGATCTAGATGAAGGAAAGTGATCAGAGGCACTGGGACACAGACAGGTAAGTTTCAATGTGAGAACTGAGGTAGGGAATGGTTACGTCAGCTGGTGGGGGACTTGGCGGGAGACTCAGAGCAGTGAGGGAGCACTGGGGGCTGCTGGGTGAGGGGGCAGCATGCGACTAAGTTAACTCGTGCAGATGAGTGTGAGAATGTGTCCGGTCGGCTAAATGAACACAGCTCCCAAAGGCCCTTGAGGAGTCTTCCTAATGGTGGGAGTGGCAGACATCAAGGCAGTTCTTTAAGAGAAAATCTTGGGGTCACACAGACCTTTTCATTGCTTTCAAGTGACAACAAGTAGACAGATGCCTGTCCCACTTCCCAGTAAAACCAAAGAAACATAATAGCTGTGATTTTTCAGAAGAGCACGTCACATGGAAGATGATCTGCTGTTACCAGATGAGGCCCTCCAGGTTTGGATGAGGCACCTCAAGTGCAATTGTCAGGCTCGGCTCCTAGCATACAGTTCTTCCTGAATTTGAAGAGCTATGAGCTAAAGAGAAAAATTAACTGCCCCCAGTATACCCAATATACTACATGCTCAGTGTACAACGGTGAAACAGGGCCATGAGACCCAAACAGACACTCCTATTCAAAAACAGAGGGAATGCATGGCACAGAGCAGTTGCTGGTCCACAGCAGTTCTGAAATCCAGCCTGGGCCGAGTCTCTGGTTCCTGGTTGGGGCCCTGGACTGCTCCTGGGGAATGATTCTCCACAGCCTTGACCCAGCCATTGCTTCTTGATTCTGCCTTCTGAGTCAGCTGTTTCCATAAGAAATAGCCTGAGTTTGCAGCTGAGTAGTGTTCTTGGCCTGCCTCCTGCCTAAAGTATGTGAGGTCCTGCAGTCCTTTCTCATTGGGCACTGCCTCGGCCCCTTTTGGTCCAGAAAGGAACAGAGACACAAGATCAAAGTGGGTGGTGTGGAACAGCCTGGAAGGGGAAGAGAACCTGCGGAGTCAGAGGGTATCCTGAGAAACGTCTGAGGATGAGAGGAAAATCTTTACCTTAGGGACAATGTGTGGCCTGATGATGAGATGTGAGATTCATGCGTAGAAACCCAGCTGACGGCGAGGGCTGTGTCTCCACTCCCAGAGGGAACGGGCGCATGGCCTCGGTACCCACACCCTAAGACTAGCCCTTGTCTTCCTGTTTGTCTTTTGGCCTCAAGATCCTAGAGAGATATATATTTCCTCATCTGATCATTTTTCTAGCTTATTTCTTTGTTAACCCAAGTAATAAATACTCATAAATTTTAAACAGTCAAAAAAAAGTCTCCTTCCCATTAAAGCTCCTCAGAGCACCCCCCACCATCCCCAAGGCACTGCTATTACCAATGTCCTAAAGTAGCCTATTAGTAAATGGATAGGTAGGTAGTATAGATCTATAGACAACAGATGATTGATAGATAGAAAATAAATAGATGATAGGTATAGATAGATAGATTTAATTTTTTACATAAATGGGGACATGCTGCACATACTGGTTCACACTTTCCTTTTTGTCCTTAATCATATATTTTGGATATTATTCCATAAGAACCCATATAAATCTACCTCACTCTTTTTTTCCTCTTGTTTATTTTGTGACTTTGCCCACCTTAGGAGAAGGGAAACTCCCCTTATATTTCTCATAGTATACTTCCACAGTATCCTGCTCCTCTCCCTCTTGAAGTTTACCACATTCAATAAAAATAAAATTTATATAATTCTGACACCTACTATGTGTGAGGAATTATTCTAATACTTTAGGAGTATTAATTCATTTAACCCTTGCAACCACCCTATAAGGTGGGTTCCAGTGCCATATGTGACTTGCCCAGGGCCGCACAGCTCGGAGAAACAGGGCTGGGATTCAAACCCAGACAGGCTGGCACCAGAGCCCACGCATGTCATCACTTCACTGAACTTTTTCTCAAGAACTGCCCTGCACATAATGGGTGCTCAATGTCTGTCTATCTCCCTAGATCCAAGGGCAAGGAGTACGTCCATGGTGTTCACTGTCAAATCCCATAGTAGGTGCTCAATAAATATTTAGTATTTGTGGATTGAATTTCAATAACATAATAGCACCCTGTCCTGAATAATTCCCACCATGGGTCATCTGCTAAGCATTACCCGTATATTATCTCACTTAATACAGCAACCCTAGGAAGTGGCAGGGAAGGAAACTGAGGTGGTAACTAGTAAGTTAAAAAGTTAGATTTGAACCCAGGTCTGTCTGACTAAAATATTCACTTAAGCTCTCAGCCAGAGCAGCCAATCTCTCTGAGACCCCCCGATCTCCTCCCCTCCTGGAAGCCCACCTTCGGAAAACCTGAGCACTCAGACCCAGCTCTTGAGCAAAAGGCTCCTGCCACGGTTCCTACTGCTCCAGGAAAGATTTGGAAGAGGCCTGGGTTATTGGTATTATTAGAGAATGGTCTTGCCACACCCAGAGCTGCGTTAGCACCCCGTGCAGTAAATTTCAGTGCATCGGAAGGCACTAAATGTCATCTCAACTGTCATCGCAGGGATTTTATACAAGGTATTCATGCCTCTAAAGAGTAAAGAGGGTGTGAGTTGGCCACTCAGCCAGTCCTAATACTTGAGGTCTTGAAGTTAGGGAAGAGGGCAAAATCTTAGAGAGACTTTCTTTGGGGTGAAGGTAAATAGCACACATTTACTGTAAATCCAATAGGCTAGTTTTCCTTCTAAAGTAATTTATCTTGAAACACCGCAGGTGGCCTGTATTAAGAACAGCTCGGGCCCTGCCAACAGCTCGCCACGCTGCGGTCTCACACTGCCCTCTGCAGTCTGTCTGCAGTCCTGACATAAGCCCCCACCAGACAAGGTCCCAATCCGGGACAACCTGCACATACCTCCAGCCACCTCAGGTAGAATCACTACCTGCCTTTGGTCTGAAGACAACAAATAAAATGAAATCCCACTTCACTTGCTGCCTGAACGTGCGCATGTATAGTCATATTTGTCCCTCCAGAGCTGGTGGGTTTGGAAAGCACCCCTTGGAGGCTCCATTCATAACATTTTTTTCCTATAGCAGGAATAAATTAGAAAGATGTTTTGCCCAGATCGGTCTGATTTGCTCACCCCAACCTCTCCTCCCAGCCCACCACCATTCTACAATGCAGCACGCAATTGCCGAAGAAGGGAAGGCAGGCTTTTCCTGGTCAAAAATATATTAGGTAAAGAGAGAAATAATCCAATGGAAAACAGAGCTTTGAAGACTCAACATATTATCCAAGAAAAAAAACCTTAACAGATGCATATACTGAAAGGAGACCAAGAACCTATCCAAAAATCCAAAATATATACATTTATAAAGATTAGAAAAATATGTATCTTTCTTCTAGGATATATTTTCTTTTATACACACACACACACATATGTATATGTATATGTATATTATATGAATATATTTTTCCATAAAATGCTTCCTAATTTGGTTGGGAAAGAGCTGTAGTTGTGTTTCAACATCCTGGGCACCAAGAAAGTCAGCATAAATCCCCTTGACAAACTTAACACCAGCATTCCAGATATTCTTAGAAATCCTCCTTCCACCACACACACATAAACACCCTAAGCATACATGCATGCTACAGGGCCCTCTTTGTGAAAGAGCTTTTCTGAATGACCAGCTTGAGACCACAAGCAAACAACTGACTTCCCCACCACTCTATGCCAAACTCTCAGGCCATTCCTTAACTCAGCTTCTAACCCCAAGCTCAAGCGCAATGTTTTGGGAATGCAAAGTTGGGGGAGAAATCGATGAGAGTCTAATGGGATGAGGCAAGATCTTCCTCCAAAGGAAGAGAAGAGAGAAGACAATGACCAAGTTTGGACTTTTAAGATGGGAACTGACTATCAAAAAGGGCCTATGTAAGTCTGGGAAATGTTCAAAAGTTGGCACCCTATTGCCTTTAGGATCAAGTGCGGGCTCTTTGATCGATTCAAGGCTCTTCAATCTCTGTCCAAAGCAAACCTCTCATGCCTTCCACCTCCCAATGCTTCATCCCAACCCTCCCGAGTATAGTTTCGCTGTTCCTTCTCACCCCCGTTCCCTCTGCAGCACCCACTTACCCATCCTTCCAGCCTGCCTGACCTTCAAGATATAGTCAAAGCTAGGATGGACATGGGTCAACACTGCAGCCAAATATGACCCACCTATAGGCAGTCCTTGTTCACACTTTGCCTTTTCCCTAGAGGTTGTACCCATGAGCTATTCCTAGGCACTTGCCTCATCTCGCTAAGCAGACAGCACATCACTTGGGGCCAGGCATTGTGCGCTCAATTTGCTGACCAGTTGGTTCCCTGGCTCACCCTGCTTGGCCAGCTACTTATGACCACATCAGTTCAGGAAGGTTTACAGAGTGGCAGCAGATCTGCTCTGAGTAGCCATCATCATGTCCAGCACTGTTGAAGGCATTTTCTGGGCACCTGGTACACTCTACTTAAATGAATGAACAAAACACTGGCAGGGAAAAAAATGGAGAGTGACTGCCCAAGGTCACATATGCTAGGCTATATGTCAATCCACCAATGAACTCCATCTAGTCAGCAAACAAGAAAAGATACTGAGAGGACAATTCAAAATGATTTGATAGCTTTGCCCATGGCTCCTTATTGCACAATCACAGCCATAAAAGGCTAGTCCAATCGTTTGTAATTTAAACACACACACAATTACTCCACTGAGCAGGGACAGATCTGTCTGGAGTTTCTGAAATGTCAGTGCTACACTGGGGACCCGAATCTCCAAAACTCTAAAGGGAGAAGCATTTAAGAACAGGAGAAGGAATGGTTTTCCAGGGTCAGTGAAATTTGTTAGTATGATGATACCACCTAATGGGTCGAGAGAGAGGCATGATTTACAATTTATCCCAATTAGGGAGACTTGTGCCCTTTGTTTCCCAATATGAAAGCCTCCCTCTGATTATAAGGATATCCCGCTCTTACCCTCCAATATCCCCCTTTTCACTCTATTCACCAATGTTAGATAGGTGATAGATAGATAGATAGATAGATAGATAGATAGATAGATAGATAGAAGCAAGAAAGGAAAATGTAAGATTGGCAATAGTCCCTTGAACCTAGCCATTTTTTCCAAATATCCTTTGGTGAGTGTCAGTTTTAGGCAAAAGATTCTAATTTGGATCACCTCTTCAGCATTCACCCTGTGTTCAGAGAGAAAAATTGTCAGGATATAGGTGAGGTATGAGGCCTTTAGGGTTTTCTTGGGGTTTTGTTTTATGTCAAAGACAACCAAATGGACTTCTGTTTTCTGAAAATTTTACTCTCTGCCTCAAGAGTTAACCTCATGTATTTAGCTAAAGTCGCGGGGAGGAACTATTCTATTTTGCCCTTTGAGGCTCTCTGTGTCTACGTCACCAGAAGCCTTGAGTTAAAGTGACAGTGTAGGATTAGCCAAACTGCCCAGCATTTTGAGCAGCTGTGATAAGCCAGTTTTTATACTATCAATAATTTACAGGGGGAAATGTTTTCCTCAAAGAATCCATTTCTTCAGAATCGTAAATGGAATCAAGCCGTGTTTCAACCCAACGGCCCCATATGCTGGCAGGAGAAAACAGCTAAAACTTTTGTCAAGGCCCAAATTCATTATTTATTTATTAAACTATGTAGATTTTCCCATCACCAAGGGATTTATGTTTCCAGTTCTATCTTTTGTAGAGCATATTAGTAACTGAGTTATCATATACAAAAAAAGAGGGGAAGAGAGGGGAGGAAAGAGAGGGACAAAAAGGGAGAGGGTTTATTATAAGAATTCTGGAATCTCTGTGAATTCAAAGCCAGGACTGCAGCCAGACTGGAGAAGGGACTAGAACCAAGAAATGTAAAATCATTAGGACCCCAGGTAACATTTTTTCTCTGCCTCCCAACTCTCTTTTCCTCTGTGGTTCACTGCATTTCCTATTTTTCCCCACCCCACCCCTCCCGCCATTCTCCTGCCTCTCTCTCTGCTTCTCTATCCCCGTAGCTGCACATGGCTCACTCTCTTTCAAGTGCCCATGCATGGTCCATCAGACAAGGGGCCAGTGACATGAGGAAGTTTAGCTACTAGTCAAAAGGTATCTACCATGTTAATGTGTGCCAAGATTTTGGAGAGTGAGGGAATGGTCTATAAATTAGAAATTAGCCTAAGACTAAGTATGTCTTATACATATCTAACCCACAGCAATTAAGAATTTATGTATTATGGATTGATACATTCTACTCTATAAATGATGATAATAAGTTGTATTTGATGTACTCAACTATGGGTCTCTAAGGGACAACATCCCAGAATCAGTGTTATAAGGAGGTAGCATAGATGTTGTTCATGTGTGGGGATTTGAGGGAGCTCATGGAAGTGGAGGGATTGCCCCAGGCAACATAAGAAGTGTGGATGGATGTGAAAGTGAAGAAGAAAGCAACAGAGGTTACAGTCTGAAAATTAAACTACTTTATTTGAAAATCCTTCTGGAAAGCAATATGATAGTATGTGTCAAAAAGCCATAAATATTCATAGCCTGAAGATTTGTCCCAATTAATATTTACCCAAAAAAAGAAAGTATTTGTGGTAGGAAGAGACTCATTGTAACATTATTTACATAATAGTGAAAAATCATAAACATTCTAAGGACCCAAGACTAGAGAAGCGGATATGTAAATTATGGAATATCTACTCAGAAGATTATACATCCACTGAAAATGATAATTTTAAAGATTAGGTGGTAATTTGGGGAAAATGCACATGAAATAATATTAACTGGGAAAAAAAAGCACATTGCAAAATTATATGAGTGCTATTATTAAACCCACACTAAAATATGTTTTTTATGGAAAAAAATAAATAAGGAAGCCTAATAATTGAAAATACTTGCATGAGGGAGTCTCTGTTTTAGAGACTGTCTATGATGCTATTTTAGCATTTATTAAATATTTTTTGAAATTTACATGCAGTGAGCCCTGCTGTTTTCTCATCTTCGACCTTCAGTCCTCACCCAGAATGGGTCTTTTGCTCAGAAACGTGACTTCCAGGAACAGGCTGTAATTCCTGCTT
Organism: Choloepus didactylus; assembly: GCF_015220235.1. Lineage (NCBI taxonomy): Eukaryota > Metazoa > Chordata > Mammalia > Pilosa > Megalonychidae > Choloepus > Choloepus didactylus. The sequence continues at coordinate 23,849,479 of NC_051323.1, read as the reverse complement.
CCCGGGAAAAGCATCTGAAACTCACACTCTCCGGTCAGCACATCTTCATCTGCTTCAAAGCGACTACGTCTCATGTCGGTTGTGCCTGAAAACTACATGGACCACTCAGAAACAAAAACGGACTCCTGGAAACTCAAAACCAACCAAGAAAAAAGCCAGACACCCCCAGCAGCAGATGGTTTAGTCTTACAGTTTTTGTTTATTTTTTCTACACACCAGAAGAGGTTAGCTGATCAACTAGGAGGTGACAAATATTTCTCTGCTTTAGAAAACGTCTGTTTGGCAGCATGGCATTCACACAGGACGAAATGTCACATCTTTTGTCCCTGCGTTCCAGGAGAAGCTCTATCAGGGGAGTTTTATCGGTGCAAATAACACAAAGGCCCCCTTCTGTCTTAAAAACACAGGCCTCGGATACATGGTAAAATGAACTAGCCATTGTTTCTGCACAGCACAAAAACTCCTCTCCCCCACCCCCACCCCATTTATGGGGTTTCATTAAGGCCCACGGGTGCCTCTAGCTTATTTATTTAGGAAACACTGTTATTGTCTTAATGTAAACAGAACTCAAGATCAGTTGACAGTTGGAATGGTCCAACAGAAAGGTTTTCAAAGGCGCCTCCTTGGAAAGGGGTCTCTCCATTCAGCCCCAGGTTCCTGTATCATACTGCCAGCCCTGTTCACAAAATAAACAAATGTTTGTTTTACAACATGGCAAAGGGGGCTCCCATTCAACGCTGGCCAGATATGAAAACAAACTTTCACATATAAGGGCTTTTGATACACATGACTTACTTGGATGACAAGGGGCTCAACTGGGGAGTGCTTAAAGCTTATTAATATTGCACAAAAGACTTTTGTTTATCATTTCGCCGGACTGCCTGGGAATCACAAGACTCCAGCCGCCACCCGGCTGGTGTCCCAGCATTTCAGCGGCTGTAACGTGTGGAGATTGCGAAAGCACTGCTGGTTTGGAGCCAAAAACAAACTCTCCACAGACCCAGGTGAAAAAACTTCAAACTGCCTGCCTCTGAGATCTAAACTTGGAATTTATTGAGTGAAGGGACAAGAGCTCCCCCTACAGGTTAAGAAGAAAAAAGGATGCCTTGTACTCTTGTTTGGAAGGGGGTGACATCGAACTCATGACCTGCCTAATCGAGAGACATTTCCCCTCCTGTTCAAAAAGTCTGGGTCTCCGGCAGCTTTGGGGTACTTCCTCTTTTAAGTTGACCGCCAACACTTCTGGACTGTCTTATGAGATGTTAGCATTCTCAGCAGAAATGTGAATGTGCAAGGGTGAAAAGCTCATAACCAAAAATCATTTCTTTAAGCAGTGGTTTGTCAAGCTGGGAAGGGAACTGAGTAAATCAGTTGCCACCCCATCCTCCAGACCTTCCCTGTCCAGCATGGTGGTAACTAGCCACTTGTGGCTGCTGAGCACTTGAAATATGGCTAACCTGAATTAAGATGGGCCCTAATTGCAAAATTCACATTGGATTTCTGTAACTTAAAAAAAGGATGTAAAATATTTCAATAATTCTTTACATAGATGGCATGTTAAAATGATAAAGTATTTGGCTGAAATTAATTCCACCTCTTTTAACTTCTTTTTCATGTGGCTACTAGAAAATTGAAAATGACATATTTAGATTGCATCCTATTTCTATTAGACAGCACTGATCTAGACTATTGCTATATTACATAATAACAAGGCATAGTCAGGTTTGTAAAAAATAATAATAGCAAACTTTTGGCCCTATAATATGAGTGATCTGTGCCAGGTGAGTTAATTTGTTCTTATGTACGTTTATTCAATTCATTACCTGAATCTCCAGAAGGGAAGGGGAAGTTGGAAAATACTACTGCAGGTTGCTCCTTTTTCAGTTTGTTTGTTTCATTTAAAGTCTCAGCAAAATGACTATAGTGTTCAGTTTGGGTTAAGTTCACCTTTGTTGAGAAAAAGTTCCAAGAGTAAGGACATACTTTCTCTCCACAGTTTCCTCTCTTCCCCTGGCCATAGCCTTTATGTACTTAACAACAGGTTATTCCAAGAGAAAGAACCAGAACAGTCTTGCAGAACAGTTTTCAAGTCATTAGACAGCAGATACTTGCTTAATACCTCCCATAATCGGCAACCTCACCTACCTAATCAGTCCCCCTTGAAGACAATATTTGGGATTTTCTGAGGAAATATGTGCCCTACATATGGCCGGACTACCAGACTCACCATCACACCAAGACAAAGCACTCTAAACTCGCTGACAGTGGTGACATTGCCAATCTAATTTCCGAAGTAGATTTAGATGGTACCAGCAAGCTGCCTTTGATAAACACTCAGATGATATGGCCCAAGATCTCCAAACCCCTTCTGTGCAAGAGGAAGACCAGCAGAGAACACGCAGCTTCCCTAGGTCTCCTGCCACATTTCCAGCAGATCTGCCCTGTTTCCTTTTGGTCCCAGGGATGTGCCAAGATAACACCGAAAGATAAACTATCTCTGTGAAAAGACAACAATTTAGGGATTACACAAATCTTTCCAAAGCCTTTTGCTGAAGTTCAGCTTTAAGACCATGTTAAAAGTGCAGACAGCACTACCAGGCCCACAAGCAAGGATGTCTCTGTAATAGAGAGAACACAGAAAGTGCCCACGTGTCCTCTGAGCCAATTCCAGTGCAGCATGTCACTCAGCCAAAGGTGGATGAGATTAGCAGCGAACTGCAGCTACCACCTTCGAGATTACCAACGAAATCGCCAAGGGAAAGAAACATAAACAACAATTTCAGTTACAAGTCGAAACAAAAATGGGCTCCTGCTGAATAGCTATACAGAGAAAAATTTGTAATAGTACCTAAGAACCTCATCATTCTCCCCACCGACAGAAGAAAGATGGTTGATGGTGTCTCTGGGGAAGAAAGCTTGCAATCCTATACCATAAATGTAGATTTGGGCCAGGGTATTTGGAGGGCACTGGAGTGGGACAAGGTATTCACTGCAGATCTTTACTGGTCTGATTTTCCATCTGACCTTATTATTCTGGCATGGCTGCCAACACCTTATAATCCCAGCATTGTATTCACAAGCAATTCCTCTGCTCATTAGCAGAAGCCAAGTCCAACTTCGCTCTTGCAGGGGCTTGTGAATCAGGGTGAACCAAAAGACGGGGTTTCCAGGAGCTAGCTGCAAAAAACAAGGACGCCACTCATTGGGAGGAAGGCATCTGAATCAGTTGGGAATTGCATTTGACTAATAGTAGCAGGGTCTGAAAATAAGTTATTAAATAAGTTTATTTCCCCCTCATGTGAAAAAAATTCAGAGCAAAGCAGTCCAGGATAGCATGGCAGTCCCACGGTGTCCAACTCCTATTGTTATGCTCCATCACCTTCAGCACATTTCCATCTCCAAGGTAGCCTCATGGTTTAATACAGTTGTTGGGGGGCTCCAGAATTCATATCCATATCCCAGACAGGGAGCAGGAAAATGGAAAGAGCAAAAGGCAGTACACGTCAGCTACTATTCCCTTCTCAAGGAGCTTTCCTGGAAGTCCTCTTCAGCAACTTCTTTTTAATCTAATTTGCTAACTTTTAGTTACAGGGTTATCTGAGCACATTGTCACTCAAATACAATTTAGGTTCTTTTACAAAAGAATAAGGGGAGAGTAAAACGAACATCAGGTAGGTAACTAGTGCCACAGCATCCTGAGGTTGCTCTGCAAGCAAGCAGACACCCCTATAAAGAGTTTATTAGAACGTTGGCATGTTTATTTAAGCCTTGATAACCAAATTAACAGTAAAATCATAGCCACCAGGCCACAATATACCCTTATGATTTCTGCCTTCTGTTGGTTCCAGGAATTAATTGTTCCTTAAGATTATTTGGAAATTGTGCCAGCTTTCCACAAAATTCCTTGTTATGAAGGTCATTGTTCCTGGGCCACATCACTACAACAAGGAGCCTTAGAGTCAACATTCCATCTGTGGGTTTGATAGGGAGAAAGATAAAGCCCCGTTGGTTGGTTTAGATTCAACTGTCTCACTCTTGAACATAGTGCAGCTAAGGAGAAAAACAAACTACCACACGAGTTGCCATGTACAAATACAAAAAAAGTGACATGGACAACTGCAACATCTAACCAGATCATTTAAAGCCTGATTCATCACAATTACCAGGATATGCCTGATGAAAGTGACTGCTTGGTCTGTAGTGTCCTGGAAAGTAAGAAAGTACCATATACAAAGAAGTGTTTAATAAAAACTCCCAGGTGATAATAAGGAAGATAACAATTACAATGGCAATAATATGTTGATTGATAATCTAATTCTTCACTCTGTCTGTGAGCACAATCAACCAATTATTGATCCCTTTGATTTTTACTATCCTTCACTGTTTACAGTCAAATACATTATTTCATCTAAGCCTCAAAACTGGAAAGTAGGGGAGACAAGTAATATCATCAGTTTTTTTTTTTTTTTAATTGATAGGATAGAAGTTCAAAAATACCAAGTGTCTTTGTTTTCCAGACTGCTAAGACAAACACCACACAATGGGTTGGCTGAATAACAGGAATTTATTGGCTCATGGTTTCAGAGGCAAGAAGGCTTGCTTCTTCCTGGGGTCAAGAATGTTCTCAAAAAAAATGAAAAAAAAAATGAAAAAAAAAAAAAAGAGTGTTCTGGCTGTCTGGCAGCCCTTGGGTTCCTTGGCTTTCCTGTCACAAGGTGATGCCCTCTCCTTTCTCTCCCAGGTTGCCACTGTCTTCCTGCTTCCCCCATGACCTTCTCTTCCATGTCCAATTTCCTTTGGGTATAAGGACTTCGGCCATATTGGATTAAGGCCCATCCTCATTCAGTTTGGGCACACCTTAATTAATAACATTTTCAAAGCTCCTATTTACAAATGGGTTCACTCCCACAGAACCAGAATGTGCCTTTTGAGGGGGCCTTGATTCGATCCCCAACACCAAGTGACTTACTCAAGTTGTCACAGTCAGTAAAGAGGCAGAAAGCCAGAATTAAAACCCCACTCTGACCCATAGGCTGGGACCCTCTCTATTATAATTCTCTAGCAGAACATTTATAGGCTTGAGGCTGCTTTATTTTATTGAAATCTGACATTATTTCCTGAAGATTTTAAGATCCTTGAGGGGAAATATCATGTCATATTCAACTTCAAATTCACTCATCTTTGAATGAACCTTGCACACAATAAGCTAGACACTCAATTAGTGTTTATTAAAGATGATATACTAATCAATGTGAGATGAGTTCAGTAACATCTTCTGTTAACAAAAAGAGGGGCTGAAAATGGGGGTACCACGGATCCTGACTTCTTTTTACCAAGAACGCAAAAACACCAGCTCTACCTTTGGTTTCTGGATCTGGGAGTTGGAGTGATCAAAATTAACCTCATTGGGTTGGAGTTATCTTATTTGCAACATAAGATATCTTTTATTACTAGAGCTTCACAATTTTAACTGCGACTTGAAAGTTTCTGAGAAAAGAACCAAGTAAATTCTAGAGAAGTAAGGTATTACAAGTCAAATCTCGTTGGGCTCTTTTTGAAGAGCTATAAATCTTTTTTAGATGTCTGTTCTTTCTTCTTTCGATAAGGTGCACCACAGTGAATCCCCATTCTCCCAATGTAAGCACAATCACTAAAAAGAAAGACAACTGCACCCCAGTGAGAAGCTATCTCAAGACACGCTCTGAAGATCTCCCTCTCAGGCTCCAACTTCCGTCCAAACTCTTTGTTCCTAAGTCTCTGCCATCCCTGAAACTCCAACAAAAATTTTTAAAGGGAGGTTTTCTAACTCCAGCCTCAGACTTAAATCCTTTCCCTAGGTCTAAGCAAACTAATTCAGCAGGTTAAACCCAATCATTCTATTTCTCCACAAACGGCGAAAAATCAAAACTCAAGAATTCCCATGGGCCCAGTGTTAAAAACAATCATGTCTTTAAACGATTCTGACCTCAAGATTTCCTAAACCCAACTCTCAATCCATCCAGCTAAATCCTTCACCATTCACAATGTGAGAAAGTTTTGACTTTATCTTAAATCCACCAAAGCCTCCACAGCATTCTATCCTCCACTCATGTTTTGGCTGGAATCCCTTTTGAGATGGACAAAAGAGAGGGTGCGGTCAGTCAAAGAAGTTCCACCACCCTGAAATAAATCATCAATACCCAGTATTCCATTTTATTCTCCAATTTTAGATAGTTGCTCGTCATAGTTAGAGGATGGTGATGATGTCAATGATGACAACAATGACAATGATTTAAGAATGAACAACCAACATTTCTTGACTACCTACACTCTCCTGAGTGCTATAAGTGCATTTTATCATTTGATCTTTTTATGCAATTTTATTGAGATATATTCACATACCATATAATCTATCATTTATTCTTAACAACCTTCTCTAGTAACTTTATTACCCCATCTATGTCCTAATTGTACAGAAGAGGAAACTGATATTTGGTGAGGTTAACTAACTTGACCATTGCTCCACAGCTGAAAACAGGGTACAAGCCCAGAGATGTATGATTCTACATCTTACACACATTAGGCTATTCTACTCCTCGGAGATAGGAAGAAACAGTGGAAATGAGAGGCTTGTCCACAGCTGGGGGATGGGGGGCTGAACTAAAATGGGGTGTAGAAGACCATCAGCCATGAGAGCTGCAGAAAGAGGTTCACATCAGACATAGGCTACCCCCCAAAAAAGGAGAAGGACAACACCATTTAGACAATGATCCTCGAACTAGCTTAAATCCTGAAAAATCTATTTATTAAATTGGGGGCATCACTCTAAATGTTTTGTAACAACATTTAAGAAAGCCATGATTTGGGAAATTTCCATAATTTGGAAGATACTGAAATAGTAACAATAGTAACAGTAACAACAAGCACCAATTTCCTTTCTTTCACTTACCACCTGTGGACCTCATGGGGTAAGGGGCAGATGGTAAATATGGGGGAAAGCAAGTCTATTTTGAATGCTTATTTACAAGTCTACATTCATGCCATCCACCAAACACCATCTGCTGGGCTATTTCTTCCATGAAAGTAGAGCATTTTGTTCCATAGCAAATAAAAGTGCAACGAGAATTCTATCAGCATGCTGTGTTTGGGAGAGCACCAACACTTTTCAGTACCAACTTTTAATCCTTCTCCAAGTCCAATGTAAGGAAGGCTCCCCTAAGAACAGTAACCCAGTCAACACATTCATTCATTCATTCGCAAACTCACTTGGAAAGAAAGCTGGCCCGAGTGGGCCAGCCAAATGTGGAAAGTTAATTTTACAACGTGAACTGTTTTCACCCTGGGCCAAGAGACAAGTATAGGCACCATTATGACCTATGCCTGATTTAGGAGTATCTCGGGACTCCAAAACATGAGGGTGGTTTGGAAAGTGGCCCCCACCTTTTCTGCCCCCTTCTACTAAAGCCTCCCAAGAATGTCTTTCATGTTTGCTGCATTCATTTCACAATGTGCTCCTGGTGCCTGTCCTTGAATTCTCGGCTCATTGCTGCTGAATCAAGGAAAGTCAAGTTGAATCTTTAGAAACAGAAGCTGGCGGTGAGTAAGCCCGCCAGCATGGGGGCAGGAAAGTACACTCCGTCTGCTTTCTTTTTTTTTTTAACTCCAAGTACAATTTATTATTCTTAAGAGGATAGAAGGTACTATAGTTTAGAGGGAAGAGCCTGGGATTAGGAATCAGGAGACCTGGATTTTACTTCCAGTTCTGTCACGGACAAGCTGTGTAGAGTTGGATAAATCATTTAATCTCTCTGGACCCCAGTCTGCTCATCTGTGAAATGAAGAAGTGGTTATACAACAAATACCTCCCAGTAGGAATAGAGCTCACTTAGTTGTAAGTTAAGAAGCAAAACTTCCACAGAGTGAGTGTGCTGGCTACAGGGGAGTGAGGAGGAGGTGGACAAGGAACTAGGTCTCAAGATTAGATTCCCAGTTACCCCCAAAGAAGTTATAAAGCAAATATTACATGTGACCTATAGAAGCAACCCCAGGTAACTAGAGTGAGCTCTATATAAGTACAGGTCACGTTACCTACTTCTTAGTTTTGAGGCTACTCCAGTAATGAGGAAGCAAACTTAGTAGTGCAGTAAAATGGTCAAGAACACAATGTTTGTTAAATGGAGTCAAGAGGTCACTCAGGGCATTTTTATGCACTATATAGATAACCCTTTTTAGGTTTGAATGTATTGGACTAGCTAGAAGTAAATACCAGAAACTATCAAACTCCAACCCAGTAGCCTTGACTCTTCAAGATGATTGTATAACAATGCAGCTTACAATGGGTGACAGTGTGACTGTGAAAACCTTGTGGATCTCACTTTATCCAGTGTATGGATGGATGAGTAGAAAAATGGGGACAAAAACTAAATGAAAAATAGGGTGGGATGCAGGGGATGATCTGGGTGTTCTTTTTTACTTTTATTTCTTATTCTTATTCTTTCTGGTGTTCAAAAATAGAGTGGGGTGATGAATGCATAACTATATGATGGTACTATGAACAGCTGATTGTATACCATGGATGATTGTATGATATGTGAATATATCTCAATAAAACTGAATTTAATTAAAAAATCAAATTGACAAAGGTAAATAAAGGCTGTTCAATGTTTTGTCCCAAGTTCTAATGACCAGTACTAGTTTAATGCAACTCCAAGATATTTTGTTATTAAAGAGTACATTAGTACTTATGCTGTATCACCAGAGCATATTCAGTAAAGACTTGCTTTTACTTCTCAAAAAAAGAACACAGTCTTTGGAGTCTTTCTGGATCTTGATTCTGTCCTTTACTTCCTATGTGACCATGGCATGGTATTAAATTTTTTAAGCCTCACTGTCTGCATCTGTAAAATGGGAAATTGATACCTACTGACTCACACTAGCTCATGAAAGAAACTGTTAAATTTTCTGGAATATTTCCAAGTGGTTGACATCACACTGGTAGTTTGCAATAGGCCACGTTAGGAGTATTTACCACAGAAATCAGCAAATGCTATAAATTGGGACTTCTTTTTCCCCAAAGAGCCTGTTGGTAAACATTTACCAGCATACCACTGCCTACCTCTCAGTATTGTCGTAAGGATTACAGAATGTTTAGCACAGTATTTAGTGCATGATAAGAAATGGGAATCTCCCATTTCCTCATGATACTCATGACTTTTCTCTTACCCTACATCTCATGTTTTCGGCCCGAGATCCAGAGAGGGAGTCCCCAGTGCGAGCTCTACTTCCCTACCTCTTCTATTTGCTTGTGGCCTCTCATTCAGCAGATATGAATGGAATATCTACTGTGGGCCCAATCTGGCAGAGGCACTGTGGATTCAAACAAGGTGAAATAAAACCCAGCCCTGGTTTTGAGACATTCACAGACCCTTCCAGTGGACAGGATGCAACTGACTCTCTGAGGAGCAACTTTTACCAATCCTGTGGATGTCTCCAACCATCCCAAGCCCTACTGCCACCTGAGATCCCAAGGTCTTTGAAGTGAGAAGCCTTTGGGGTGACTTCAGCTGCAAAGCACAACCACCTTCTCCAGGATGACATAATGATTGGGACTACAGGGCACACAGCTTTTCTACTCTCCTGACCTAATGGTGCTACCCTAGTATTGGCAACCTGCTTCCCCACAGGCTATGATGGTTGCATGTATGCTGCCTGGAAACCAGAAACATGTAACATCAAACCTGGCCCCTTGCCAAACTTCTACAGGGCATTAGTAACAAACTGGTGAAGCTCATTAAAAAAAGAGAGAGAAACCTATAACCATTAAAAGTCCATTAAGCAGCCTGTCATTTTGTAGAGCTAAATAGCCCACAGTAATCAAAAGCATATGAACCCCAGCTGGGATACCCAGTGAATTGTTTCGATTTAGGGGGGAATTCATCAAGAAAGATTGTTCTTGGGATTGGGTTGATTTTTCTCCTTCAGTTCCTGGCCCCATGTTCCATTATAATTAAAGTGATTGATGTGCCTTGCAGACAGAGGTGAGCAGTGACCACCAGAGCCAAAACATCTGCTCCTTCTGAGCAAACAGCTAACACAGAACTTCAGTCAAAAGGCACGTAACTCGAGGTTACCCCTCCACTGTCAATTAGGTATGGCATGGTCAACTCTTTGCTGTCCGGCTGGGTTACATGTGGATTATCTGTGAAATTTCTCTTTCCGACCATAGAAGGTCCTTTAGCCACACCCAGGTTATGGTCAAGAAACAAAGAACTAAGTCTGAGGCCAAGAAGGGATGTTTCCTAAAAATGGGAGATTAAAGATCCATCCATCAATTAATGAAACATCTTCCTGTCCAGAGATGGCCACTTGTAAATTTCAGAGAAGCAGGTTCAGTCTTTCAAATTCACCTGCCCCACCCCCTCACTTTGACAATCCTTCTCTCCATGTGCTGTCCTGTCATTCCATTTCTCATTAGCACTTCCCTAGGTGAACGACCGCATGCTGAGGGCAGAGGTAAAACTCAAAGGCACATTAGCAGCTCTGGCTCTGGCATAAGAATAGTAAGAAAGGAGAGAAAACTAAGAATTCAACATAGGTTTAGAAGGAACATTAGGAATTACTTCTCCATGCTTATTTGCCCCACCATGACACTAGATGAAAGCAAAGCATTGATGTAAAATGGAGAACTAAAATCTTCAGATTCAATATAAAATCTCCTGAAAGCAATCACATGTTCCCTGCATTTATCTTTATTGTCACTGTTTTTTTTTTTTAACTTTTCCAAGGAAAAAACCAAGAGATCAAATTTTAAAAAAAAGCCATGCATATATAACCAACACCCCACTCTCCCTGCCATGCCCCTCCAGATTCCACTACCAATGTTGGTATACCACTTATTTATATTGCTTGTTCAAGAACCTTGAACTGTTGAGTTTCTGCTTGTGTCCTCTCCCATCATCGACTGTATGCTTCCCAAGGACAGAGACATCTTCTTTCTACCTGTATCTCCTATAGCATCTCTGTGGTGGGTTGAATTGTGTACCCCAGTTTGGACATGTTCTTGGTTTGGGTCCTCATTCTGGTGAGTGTAGACCATTGTAAATAAGATCTCTTCAAGGACGTTACTTCAATTAAGGTATAGCCCAAATGAATCAGGTTGGGCTTTAATCTGGGTTACCAGAGTCCTTCCTTTGGAAGCAGAGTGCAAGTGAGATGGAGAGAGAAACCATGGAGACCATCCAGAAGCTGGAAGTCAATGAAACCAAAAGAGAAAGGAGAAGACGTCGCCATATGCATTGCCATGTGGCAAAAAAGCCAAGGAACCCCAAAGATTGCCAGCCAGCCAGAAGGTACCCACCCTGGGAGGAAGCAAGCCTTCTGAAACTGTGAGCCAATAAATGCCTGTTGTTAAGCCAGCCCCTTGGAAACTAAACAATCTCCCTAGTAGAATCCTTGTAACTCAGAGTCCCTCACTAAATATCGATAGAGTGATCTGTCAGTGTTGCCTGGCTTAGTGTTCCACTCTTTGAAACTGCCTGTACTAAATTCACCAGGCAGTTAATGAGCCCCTGTGCTGTCCACACAAACTCATTTGTCTTGGGAGTAAAAACAGATCAATGTCCCCTTATGCACTGCATCTGCCTAAACACGCATCACGGGCTTAAACACACACTGTGTGTGAGGGTAAGTGCTCCTGCAACTGGAAGAGACTCCCTAATCTCCTCTCAGCTTCCAAATCCAAATTCCACTCACCCTTCAAGGCCTGGCTGTCCCACCACTTCCACTGAAAAGCCTTCCCAGGATGCCCCAATTCAGGGATTTCTCTCTCTGAATTCTTACATTTTTAGCAACCATATCCACTGACAGCTCTCAAAACTACCTTGAATTAATTTAGCTAAAGCATTTCTTTAACTCTTTGGGTATATAAAAAAAGGTCCCCAGCTACCTGCTAAACTCTTTGAGGGCAGCTATTGTATCCGTACTTCTCACAGACCAAGCAGAGAGCCTGACCCAGTGAACAACATGAAATTTTGAGTGAGCGAGTCTGAGTGACAGCAGGCATGGGTGGAGAAGCACAGCCAGGTTGAATGGGATGAGAATGACGATGGAGGATGGACTCCTAAATGAGAAATGAAGGGAACTCTCAGCCCAGGTCAGAAAAATCATGCCCTTCCCCCAGCACTCTATCCCAGGGAACACCTCAAGCTTGGGAACATGGGGAGATGTGGCCTATCAGCGGACAGGGGGTGTCTCTGAACCTTGTGTTCTTTCTTCCTGGGATGCCCAATAGTGAAGGAAAGATAAACACGTAAAATGCCATAAATCCCCTTACAAAAATAAAGGCCCCTTTTTTATGCCCAATAGCTAATGGCATAAGTTAAATTCCAGACCCTCACAAAAAAAATTTGTAAAACCCCTTCCACCTCTTGGCTGTCACCTCCACCCTTTCCAGAGTCTGGAAAGTTGCTAGGCTTTCTCTTCATTGATGAACTTCTTTACATGGTGCTTAGTCCATGTTGATGGCATTTAAACGATCACACATTTTCCAATTATCTTGAAAGCTGTCCTATGAACTAGGACCCAGTTCCTCTTCCCTAGACCATTTTCTCGCAAAATCCACAGCTTGTTTTCCACGCAACAATTCATTTTGTTCAGGCTGTCACACTGAGCATGCTCTGTGGCACTCAAGAAGGTCTGTTTTAAGACAGACTAAGGCTCCACCTTGTTCTGTTGCTGGCACAGGGGACACTGAGAAGGGTGTCTGCCAGCATCCCCTCCACCATCCAAAGTCTTCTCCACTCACATGACACTTACAGTCTGCAGGTGACTTGGTCCTTAAGGTGATGAGGAAAGTATTGTAATGGGAGTCATGAGGAGACCTGATCTTGTCTCAGCTCTGCTTCTCCCTCTAGAGTGACTTCATCTCTGTGGACCTGGGTATAATCTATGAAATGAAGGCGTTTCACTGCGTCATCTCTAAGTCCTTCCTAGCCCTGGCTTCGACCACTCTCACTACTCACTTCTCTCTCCCTACCTCAACTTGTCTTGCTTCTGCTCCCTGGTCAATGTCAAAGGGCACCACATGCCTCGTCCTTTGTATCACCCACCCTCTACCTATGTCCCAGAGGCTTTCTCTGCAGCCTTCCTTACCTCTATCCCCACCTCCCACCCCATCCTCTCTCAAATTTTCAACCTCTTCCTCTCATTTATTCCAGCTCCCCGGCAGTCAACAAACTCAGATCTCTTCTAGTCTCAAAACCAAACAAACTTGTCTTACCTCCTTGAGCTGCCATTCTCTTAAACTTTTCACCACCAAACTTCTCCCTTGAATATTATCTATTGTCATCTCCAGCCAGTTCCTTGTCATCCACCCACTCTTCAACCCTTTGCAACCTAACATATGCGTCTCACCACCTGCCCTCTCAAGATTTACAAGTGGTTGCTTCATCTTCAGGGCTCTCCTTCCAAGACCACACTTACAGATCCAGTTCCCCCAAAGCAAAGCCTGTAATGAGGATTCTTGGGCAAGTGATTTATACAGGCACTGCTCTAGGGAAAGGCAGAAAAGAGAATGGGGAAACAGGGCAGTGCTGAGGAAGACACCAAGCAAAATCCCACAAGGGGGCTGCAGAGTGTAAATTACGCTTCAGAATTGTCCCACTCAAAGCAAGGGAGCTGGATTTTCATACTCCCCAAATTGGCAGTCCTGGGCTAAGGGCACAGGATGGGAGGTGGGAGGTCAATTCTCTGAGCTTGCCAGGAAGGTCACTCCAGCAGCCTGAAGGCCGTCTGCGGAAGAAGAGTCGCGGGTATAGGCAGTTGGAGCCCAAAGCACATTGAGGCTGGGCAAGGGACACCCAGGAACAGTCAAGGAGAGCCAAGGGAAACCTACACTACACCAGCAATGTCCATTACCACAGGATTTTTCATTCTTCTGAAGCCTTTGACAGCGTTGAACATGCTCCCTTTTGAAACTAGCTCGTCTGGGCTTTGTGAAGATGCATTCCCCATCCATTCTGCCCTTCCTGTGAAAGGAAACCATCCTTGCTATTCCTCTGTTACTCACTTTCATCCTCCTTATCCCCAGGCCCCTGCCAGCTGCTCAAGGTCTCTTTATTTTTGTCCTTTAGTGAGCTCATCTACCCCTACAGCATCAAGTACCATATCTAAAGACTCTCAATCCAAATTTCCAACTCTGCTAGAAGGCTCCACTTGGATGTCCAAGCCAGTACCCAAATATCAATATATTTAAAAAAATTTTGAATTATATATCTTCTACGACTTATCCCCTCTTCTTGACTTCCCTGACCACATTTCTAAGCTATAATCCAAGAAAACATCTTTCACCACAGTCTTTCCTTCGTGTTCAGGTCCAGCGAGACCGAAATTCTCTCATGTCTTTTATTTTCCTCCTATTTCCTTTGCTGTCCCCTTAGTTTATTCTTGAGTAGACTTTTGCAGTAACTTCCTAACTGGTCTCCTTGCCTCTCCCTCCTCCAGCCCATCCTACCCCCACCAGCAGATTAACCTTCTAGAGGTAAATATATGATCATGCTGCTTCTCTGCCACACCCCTGCCTGGCCATCATTGGCTTCATTCTGCCTACGGACAATGAGATACAGACTTCCAGTCCTCACCCATTCATATTTTCTTCTCCCGCTATCTTGCAGTTAGATAGAACCATGCCACAATTCTGCTCATTGGGCTATGAATGAGAGGGTATCACTTCTGGGCTAAGGCATTTAAAAGCAAGCGTGAGTTCTCCATGTGTGAGTACTCCGTGCTCTCTTTCTTTGCTCTGGTGACCCTAGAAGCCAAGTGTTGACAGGAAAGAGCCACAAGATGGGAGCAGGCTGGATTACCAGGACACTACATGGGGGATGACGGCCATCAGCCAAGAGAGAAGCTTCCCCCACATCAGACTGGGTGTTTTAGGGGTAAGCCATTGTTTGAAAGTCCTCTGGAAATGTTTTGTTTTGTGCTTTGTTTTGTTTTGTTTTGCTTTCACTGCAGCATAGCCTGGCCTGGGCTGACGAACACAGTGATTTTTTTTTTTTTCCATTACCCTCAAGATAAAGTCCAATTTATTCAGCTTAGCATCCAAATTTCTCTAGAACTGACACCAACATCTCTTTCCAGGTTTTTCTCTCCCTCATTTCCCTAACAATACCTTCTGCCTTATCACACCTTTGCTATTTGCCTTTCTAAATTACTCTCAACACTTGTCTGCCTCCATAGTCCCCCCCCCCAACCACACACACAGTTCCCCTCCCATATTCAACCTAATTTCTTCCCTCCCTTCTGTGTCTAGAATAGGGTTGACATACTAGAGTCTACAGACCAAATCTGGCTCGCCACCTGTTTTCATAAATAAAATTGTATTGGAACGCAGCCACACCCATTTGTTTATATATTATCTGTGGCTACTTTAACTTTACAACCACAGAGTTGAGGAGTCGCAAACAGGACCATCTGGCCTGTAAAGCCTAAAATATTTACTATCTGGTCCTTTATAGAAAAAGTTTGCTGACCCCTGCTTTAGACTATCACCCTCCCCTAGCCAAGCCTCCACCTCTACCTAGGGCCACTGTCCAGAAGTGATTGTCTCCCATCTGCACCCCCACGGTGTTTACCTGGGCACTGTGGAATGTCAGACTGCCTGTGGCCCCCTACTCAGCTTCCCTCCCCTATTCTAAGCACCAGGAGTAGCAGAACACACTCCTTATTTCCTTTTGGATTCTCAGAATGCCCAGTACCTTGCCTCCCAATGGTAAGTGTTCCATAAATGTTGTTGAAGGGATACACTGAACTCTAGAGGCCTCCAATATGTCAATGGGAAGAGAATGGGAAAGAAGAAGGAACCCTAAGAGATAAGAGGCTAGAATTGGAAGGCAGAGACTTTGTAGTTCAAATTCAGAAAACCTCCTTATATAAAGCTGTTATTCATATGCTTATTGCTGGATATTAAGGTCTTCATAAAATAGATGTTCACCTTTAACTTTCATAGCTTTGCATTCCAATATGATGTGAGCAACATATAAATGACCTTTACAAGAAATGTATTAAAAGGCCAGACCCCACTCACAATTTTAAACCATGCCTTTTTTTTTTCCTTTTTTTTAATTAAATTCAGTTTTAATGAAATATATTCACATACCATACAATCATCCATGGTGTACAATCAACTGTTCATAGCACCATCATATAGTTATGCATTCATCACCCCAATCTATTTTTGAACATTTTCCTTAATCAGAAAAAATCAGAATAAGAATAAAAAATAAAAGTAAAAAAGAACAACCAAATCATTCCCCCATTCCCACCCTATTTTTCATTTAATTTTTGTCCCCATTTTTCTACTCATCCATCTATACACTAGATAAAAGGAGTGTGCTCCACAAGGTTTTCACAATCACACAGTCCCCCTTGTAATTTACATTATTATACAATCGTCCTCAAGAGTCCAGCTACTAGGTTGGAGTTTGATAGTTTCGGGTATTTACTTCCAGCCACTCCAACACATCAAAACCTAAAAAGTGCTATCTATATAGTGCATAAAAATGCCCACAAAGTGACCTCTCGACTCCATCCAGAACCTCCCGGCCGCCAAAACTCTACTTTGCTCAATCTTGCATCCCCCCTTTGTAAACCATGCCTTTTTATTTCAGATGCTGTGATAAACTGAAGATAACTATAACCAAGAAAGTAAACTGTACCTTGTAGTTTACTAATAAAATTAAACCTGACAGCATCTGCGAAAAAAGCTCCAATTTGCCTTTGAATGCCGTTTTACAGATTGTTCCCATCATCCCTATAGTTACGCTAGGTTTTAAAATTCTGATGTTTGTAAAATATTCAGAACCTCATAAAGAACCCATGTTTATGAATTTCTTCCATGGGCAAGAGGACCTAGCCCACTCTTTACCTTTCCTTCCCAAACATTACCTCCATGCCAGACAAGCTGCTCCATCTCTGCTCCTGGGCTTTGATTAACCAAAACAAGTGCTCTGGCCACCCTGGTCTGATGTAAACCCAGGAGGGAAAATTGCTTTGATAACTAAGCTGCTACCTTCATGTCAGCCAAATATCATAGATGACTATACTAAAAATATTGGGAACTGAAACAAATGTCCCTTGTCTAGAAACCCACCTGTCATTGGCCTCCCTTCCCCCCATTAAAGGCATCCCAAAGAAATAAACATTGCACTCCTGCCTATAAGAAGGAAAGACCCAACCAAGCTCATGAGAGCAGCGCTGCCCAAAATGTAGTCCTTGGACAGATACCAGTCTGCACAAACTCTGTTACCCTGATAAGTACAGAGAGTGAGAGAAAGCATTTAGAAACTTGCATAGCAATTTGACATTGCCAGGACACCCAAGCACATGATTTTGTATTTTACAAAAATGTCAATCTGCAATGGATTAGAAATTTTTTAAATAGAAATAGAAATGGAGACAACAGTGTATAATCCAGGGCACCCTCCATGCACACAAGTCCTAGTGGTGAAGGTGGTTCCCACTGGGTGGAACATGGACTCTTCCTTTTCTGACTTCCCTTCTATCCACAGGAATCTCATGTAGTGAAACAGAGTGTTGCTAAGACCAAAGGCCCAAACTCACACAATCACTCCAACCCCACCTCCCAAGGGCAAATTGGGAGAGAAAAGTCTCTTTTGTTTCCTTTGTACCGGCTAATAATCTGGCAAAAGCAAAGAAAACAAAACCAGAGAGGATTTCTCAGGCAGGCCCAGTCTCATACAGGTTGGATACACAGTGGGTCCATCACACACTCTTCAAATAGAAATGTCTGTTTGTTTCTAGCACATACAAGATAGCCTTTGTCACATTCCTGAGATGGACAGAAACCCTGTGATATGTTGAACCTATTTGCATTCCTTCTCCAGTGTAGGAGATTTCATGTTTCAAGAGTGGATTTTTCTCCAGAACTCTTCTCACCAAATTCATTCTGGGACCAAGCTATGCCGGGATACATTCATCTTTCAGTGGGGAAGAAAAGGACTTAAAAAATCCATGCATTCTTGGACTATGTAAGAAACAAGCCTGGAAGAGAGGAGCCATTAGCAGAGAGCATCTGATTAATACGAGCTGCCTATCATGAGAAAAATGAAAAACAAAGACCCGCAGAAGCCCACAACAGAAGCGGGATGAGAAGGGATTGTTTAAACTAGAAAGCAGAAGTTATCACCTGTTAATGACCAGTTTGTTGGCTCACAAGCTGTTAACACTCAGACAAACTGGTCGTTAAATGTGGTCATTACTTATTTCAATGCAAAATTTATTAGAGCCCCCACTGGAAGATTTAATGACAGGGCAGCCCCCTCCTGCACACCTGGTATACTCCAAGGAGGCTGGGGGCAGCCACTAGCTGCTACGTCTGGATAAAAAATAATAATAATAATGGCAACTCTGTCGCATCAGTTACCGATTTCCTTCAGCAATCAGAATGTTAGATGGGTTCTGATTCACAGCCTGAGATCTAATAAGGACCACTTGAGTCCTCATTACTTTGTAGGACCATTTTGGTTAAGTGGGTCTGATCTGCGTTCGTTACAAGCCCGCTGCCGGACTCATTATTATCAGATAGACTTTCGATTAAGCTCAGAACATTTTTTTCATCTTTTCAGCCCTTTGCAGATCATAAAAAGAAGAGGAAAGGGCTGAAGACTCATAGAGACACACGGTGGGAAGTAGAGAGTAGCTGCAGGTAGCATGATTTTGCCTTAGGCTGTCCCCAGTCCGGTAGAACCTCAGGAGCCAGAAATTCTCAAAGAATCTTTTCCACCACAACACCTAAATTCACCTTCATATGTTGATTGCAAAATAATGTCTGTGGTGAGAGAAATTAAATGTCAGGAACCTCTGCTAACCTCCTTTTTCAACAAATTGTGTTTGTTATTGTGGGGCAAGTCGACCATAAGAGTACCACCTGCATCTCAGAGGGTGATAGAAAGGACGTAAAAATGTTTGGCCTATTTTCTTCACATGCCTGCACCATTATGGGACAAGAATTGCCAGATTTAGCAAATAAAAGTACAGGACACCTGTTTAAATTTGAATTTCAGATGAATGATTTTTAGCATAAATAAGTGCAATGCAATATTTGGGACATGCTAAAAAACTATTCGTTGTTTATCTGAAACTCAAATTTAACAGGGTGTCCTGTGTTTTATCTGGCAACCCTATATAGGACATGACCATTGTAAAAATGAAACATGCTGGGCTTAGTAGCTCCCACAGAAGAATCAGAAGATTGTGACCAGGGAAACAGCTTTGTTGAAGCCTGACTTGCCTGAGATGATGGCATTAGCAATCCCAGAGGGGACCTGGATGCCCAGGTCAGCCTGGCTCCAAGTATCTGCTCTTTGCACTACAAGCTCATATCCAATAAGCACCAAGTGGAACAAATTGGATAAAGGAGACAGGCAAGCTGGTTTCAGGCTCGCTCTGACACTTCCTAGCTCTGTAGCCTTGGGCAAGTTACTGAACTTCTCCAGGTTTCCATCATTGCAGTTGCCCTTGCAACTGCCATCGCTGCCACTCAAAGATGATAAATCAAGAAAATCTTCAAACTGGCATGTAAAAAAAGCCACATGATTAAAATACCACAGAAGTCAAAACAATGAGAGATCATCAAAGGAGAACTTTCCAAACCCAGGTTCACAGAGCCAGGTTTCCTCCCATTCTTGAATTCACCCACTGAGTGACTATGAGTAGCAAAGTCCCACTTGATCTTTCATTGCAGATGTCCTCACAGGGACGGTTGTGTATGTCTGGACATCAAATGGTGACCCCAAAAGCCTCTCTAGCAGTGGAAGAAGAGTGAAAGTCTGTAGGAATAAACACACAAGTGCCTGGGGTTTTGTGAAGCTGAGCATATCAGATTTTAGATTTATGGGCTTTAGATTAGCACTTCCAAAGTCAAACCAACCCTCATTTCCAATATTTCTAGCCTGGCACTCATTTTTCTCATCTGTAAAATGGTAATTCACATGGTTCCTCTGAGGATTAAATGAGATAATTTATTTTTAATGGTTATTGCAATATGTTCTAGTTTGCTAATGCTGCCGGAATGCAAAACACCAGAAATGGATTGGCTTTTATAAAGGGAATTTATTTGGTTACAAAGTTACAGTCTTAAGGCCATACTGTCCACCAACAAAAGGTACTGTCACTGGAGAAAGTCCATTGGCATCTGGAAAACCTCTGTTTGCTGGGAAGGCACATGGCTGGCATCTGCTTGCTTCCAGGTGGCGTTTCAAAATGGTGTTCTCCAAAATGTCTGCATCAGCTTCCAACGTCTGTTTTCAGAATATCTGTCTTAGCTCCAGCTACTCTCTCAGCTTCTGTGCATTCTTCAAAGTGTCCCTCTTGGCTGTAGCAAGCTTGCTCCTTCTGTCTGAGCTTATATAGTGCTCCAGGAAACCAATCAAGGCCCATGCTGAATGGGCAGGGCCTCACCTCCATGGAAATGATCCAATCAGAGTTATCACCCACAGCTGGGTGGGGCGCATCTCCATGGAAACAACCTAATCCAAATGTTCCAACTTAATCCCCACTAATATGTCTGCCCCCACAAGACTGCAGCAAAGAACATGGTTTTTTCTGGAGACATAATATATACAAAGCGGTACACGTTTGGCACATAGTCAGAACTCAACACATGTTAGCTACTATTATTATCATTAAGTTCACTTCTACCAAATTGTGACCCCTTCAGGGCAGGGACTATATTGTTCTTTGTATGACCAGTATTTATCCACTCAGCCCAGTGCCTTGCAAAGAGTAAGTACCAGGTAGGTTGGTGGGTGGGTGGATAAAGAGTGGATGGATAAAGAGATGGAGAAATGCATGGAGAAATAGAAAAACAGCTCTTCTGGCAAAGGTGACTGGGAAAATCTTCATGGAGAAGGTGAGAGTCAAGTTCAGCTACTAGAAATAAACCATATGACAATTTTATGGTTTAATAGTTGTATAACACTTTCATTCTTCCTTTTCTTATTTCCATAGATGAGTTACAGGGACACCAAATTTTTAGAAAAGACACCAGTCAACAAGTATAGCTGATCAGCACAAAAATATTAGTAGTGCACATTTTTCTCCTTGGGGGAAAAAAACAAAAACATTTTTAATATGACTTACCCACATGTTTAAACCCATAATATTCTTTGAGGTAAACTTCTATCAGAGCAAGTAGCCGGGAAGGCAAGAGAAGAGCTGACATTTTTATTCTATCCTCGGATTGTCTGGGTTTCAGAGATCAGTGTGATTGCTGCCATGGCTTCATTTAAAATGGAATAATTGAGCCAGTAAAATTTGAAAAGTATATTTTAATTTTCTCCTGTCTGTGTAAGCTCAAAGAAGAGGGAGAAAGAGAACACATGAAAAGAATGGAAACGAAGGATGTGTGCAGGAGAAACGCTGGACTGTAAATCAAGAGCCAGCCGGCAAATGACATGAAAAAGGGCCTGGCAGAATTAAAATAATCAGGAACTAAGAGGGAAAACCAAGAGTTCAGAAAAAGTGAACAGGAGTCCATTAATACTCATTCCAGGAGGCAACAGAGGGTGGACAACTCTTGCAAGGGAAAGAACAGGAGGGAGTAAAAATAAGGTGAACATCTGTGCATTTGTCTCGCAAACCCCAGCAGTCACAGCCACAAGCGGCTAACCTTGCCCTTGAAGAGAGCTCCTGAAGACACGAGCACCAGGCTGGCCAGCCCTCAGAGGGGCACACGGGGCCCAAGGAACTTCGAAGGAAAGCTGGCCCAGGCCGTGCACCCCAATGAAAATAATTCCCCAACATGCTGCCTGCAATTTCACAATCACAGATTTCTTTGTTTCACCTAGTTTCTCATTCTCTGCTACAATGAAGATTCCCCTGGCAAATAGACATGAAATATTACCAACCAGCCATCCTCACTGTGAATAAATACACCAAACAATTCCTGAAGGTACTTTGTCAACAAGACAGGCAAAGAAATCCCAAGATCCAGAACACCTGGGAAAAGGTCCAGCAGGTCAAGGAGAGGGTTTGGGGAATCCAAACTTGCCAGGATCTGATGCTGAGGGTCTTGTCCATAATGGAGGCCAACAGATGCCAAACCCAGGAAACTTGCTTCCTGCTCCCATAGTTACACCAACTTGTCCTTACCAAAAAAGACAAGAGAACTCCAAATATGCTCTGTAGTGAATATTTGGGGGTTATTTTGATTTCGGTGATCAAATGAGATTGAGAGGTAGACAATAGTCCTTCTACAATACAAAACATGACTGAAATTTCCCTGAACTAATCTTCCCAAAATGATTATGTTGCAAGAACTATCGATAATTATTAAAGCTGGGGAATGGGGAATGGATACCAAGGGGATCATAATATTCTCTCCACTTCTGCATATGCTTTTAAATCTTTACAATAAACAGTAATCATTTACAAAAGACTATTTTTGCATGGAATTAATTCCACTTAATTGAAATGAATGATTGAAGAATAAACTATTCAATCCCTCTGATGTTTCACCCATCCCCATCCAACACAAAATTCATGGATGGTTGGAAATAATTATTTTTCTAGATACTTCTCCTAGTTGCTTCTCCTGGAAGAGACAAGATTGAATTTTGCTTTTTATTTCAAAGTATTGATGGTAGGTGGACACTGCCTGGATTTTCAGCCATACTCAACTGGGGCTCTCATCTTTTCTTCAAACGTTTCATAGGCTTTGCCATTCCCATCTCTCAGACCTTAGCTTTTAGCCTCTTACTACTGGCTCCATCCTGCAGAGCTCCTCCATCCTAGCCTCCAAACTTTGGCACCAGCTACTCTCTCAAGATGGTCATTAGGCATTTTTTTCTGCTTCGCCCTTTGCCTGATTCTCAATTGCCTCACTCTCCTCTGCAGAAGGATGTACATTTCACACTCCTCAATGACTGATATGCTCATCCAGTATACTTAATTAATGCACTCAACTGGCTCAATCTTTGTCACTTGATAGCTGGCAGTAATTAACCCTCTGGAGAAAAAGATCTGCAGCATTGTCATGTCTGTGCTACCTGAGAGAGAGTGAGAGAGAGAAAAAGAGAAAGAACTCTATGCTAATTTCTGAAAGTCATGACTCATAATCAAATCACATAAAAAAGATCCCTAAATTAGTACTAATTACTAATTGTGATTGAAGACAATCATCTTCACCAAGTTCCTATTCAACAACAATAAAACTATTTCTGTACTGCTAAGAAAACTATTTCTATACTACATTTGGAATCTTCCACAAAGAATGACTAATTTGGGCTAAATGTGAAGTCAAACTGAAAAATAGAAGCCAAGCACAAAATCTCAAGGTGCATACAAGAAGACTGACCAGCCCTCAGTGGGCAGGTGCTGGTCACGAAGGCCTGGTTCACAGAGCCAGAGTCGAGTAAGATGCCTTGTCTACAATACCAAACATGACTGAAATTCCCCTGATTTCAACTTGCCCGTGTAAGATATCTGTGCCATCAACACTGGCATTCACTCCAGTGGGTCACAGAGCAAGAAGAGCTGCAAACCAAATGAAATAAGCCAATTCTATGTTTTATCAAGGCTCAAAAATATACCTCCAAAGCTGCTGTCAGGACAGACCTGCTATAGATTTTCTATAAGGAAGGATTAAAATCCCAAATGCCTCCTAAAGAATGGAAATAAAATCAATCCTCTTCAATTTTTACTGTTACCATAAATTCTTCTTTTTTAAAATCATTCACTCAACATTGTCTGTGAGATTAATACATGTTGTTGCACTTATAGTAGCTCCTTTTTTACTATTTAGAATGGGAATAGGCTACAACTTATTATCTATTCTACTGTTAATGTACATTTGACTATTGTGAATAAAACCGCCATGAACATCCTTGCATGCATCTTATGGAGCCCATACATACTCACTTCTGGAGAACACACACCCAGGAAGGGATCCTTGGCCATTGAACATGTGCACGCTCAGGGATGCTCAGTCCCCCCTTTTATTTTTCATTGTCAGTGTCACTTTTATTATAGTTCATTGATAATGTCCATTCACCATTATATCCAAAGCTTATTCAGAGAAATAAACCAGAATTATAATGCAGAAGACCTTGAAAACATTTCATCTCACGTAATAATCAGACTATCTTCCAAACCACTTTCAAGAAGCTGATGACATAAACTTTGGTTGTTTTCAAGAAATATTGGCCAAAATAATAATTAAATCTCAATGTATCCATTAATATCCATTGAGCACCTCCTCTTGCAGTTAACATTATATTAGGTGCTTAAGGACAAGTAGCTTGACTTCCAATAAATTTTTAAAATACCACCTAAGATGTACAATATTCACAGATTTCTTAGCATAGTTGTATTTTGAGGTTTCTGCTGCTGAGAAATTTGAGGTTCGTGTTGTCTCTCTTTCAGTCCAAAAAGTTCTATTTTGAGTTCTCCAGGCTTCGGTGGAATATCAAGTATTATCAGGTCAGGCCAGTGGTATCTGTGCACCACATTGGCCCCATGCATGGGGTCAGGAGGCTGGCCACAGACATTTCTGGTGGGGTGAGTCAAGGCACCGGTGGGCATGGCCAACAGCCAGGAGAGGCTGTACCAACTTTCTGTACTGATGCTCTGTCTCAATGACCCCTTTTATCAATTACCCTGCAGGATCCCTTCACTCCTAGCTTTGAACACCTTCACTTTCTTGCGGATTCCTCTTCTTCCTGAGATTGTTCCCTTGATTTTCCTCCTTCCTTCTCTACACCATGTCCTTCAGAGACCTCATTTATTCTGACATCTTTAACTGTCCTTATACTTGTTTAGGCACATCCTGATTTCCCTTCAAAGCATGTGTCCTGTTCTTCTACCTTCTAGCTCAACATTTACACCTGGGTGTTCTTCAAGGGTTTGAAACGTGTTGAACCAAACTCATCTTCCTCTCCTCTCACCCTCCCATTTCTTCTTCAGGCCTTACTCACTTTATTGTCCTTCTCTTGGCAGCCCAGGCAGGAAACCCTGGCAGCCTAATCCAAGAGGAATTTAAATCCCACCAGTGCCATTGTTACAAGAGATCTCAGAGAGGAATGGAATTCTCCAACTAGGCAATTCCAACTGTTGGTTTATGTATCTTCAGTATGTGAAATGGCTACAAAACTGAGAAATAGCATAAAATGATTTTTATATTTCCTATCTTCCAAATCTCAAGGATACACCACTTAATGGATTGGGATCTAACCCATTCTCTTCAAATTCCACTTTGAAAAGGAGAGATGTTTGGAAAAAAAAGAAAAGGCAGTTTATATAGTATCTAAGAGCATGGCTTTGGATCAAATAAACCAAGGATCCAAATCCTTCTGCCTCCTCCTAGCTGTGTGACTCTAGGCAGCGTACTTTCCTCTCTGAGCCTCAACTCCACATCTATAAAATAAGGATAACAATTGCTACCTTGATGGTTTGTTGTGAAAATTAAATGAGATCAAGGTACTCAGCACAGCATTTGACACGTCTCCACTAGTTAAGTGTTGCTGGTGTGGCTGCTGTTGCCAATTCTTGAAGTGGGAAAGCTAGATAAATTGCAACTCACTCAGTGTCCCAGAGAGTTTGCCACTGGAGAAGCAGCAATTTCAAAGTTTTAATTTCTTTTACTTTGCTCTCTGAACAGCTCAGAAAGGATACATGGGCTGTGAAAAATGTTCACAGGCTGGACAATTTGAGGTATTTCATTTCATGAATCTCTGGAAACCGCCAGCTCATTTCATTGATCAATGGCCATCCCAGTGTTGGAGTTTAAGTTATTACCATCCTAAACTAAAGCTGAATGAGATCCTTCGGAGCAAGAAGCTCCAAAAGGCACTCAGGTCTCTTCTGAGACATGGCTGTGCTCCGCATTCAGACTTCAATCTATTGCACATGCAATTTGCATTTGTACACAGACTCTTTGCTCTCACACTGGAATATTCTCCACTGGCTAGCAGATAGTTTTTAGCTGCTGCATTAGATGGTACTTCCTGCAAAGCTTTCTGTGCAGGCATTTGTGGCTATCTGCCTCAGCCTCAGTGCACCCTGCCTTTTAAAATATAAGCAGATCCAGACAGACACTAAGTCAATCAATAAACCAATTAAACACACATCAAGTACCTGCTATGTACAAGACACAGTGCCAGGAATCTCACTACAGGGAAATATAAAGAAGAAAACACATTCTCTGTTCTCAAAGAATTTAGGCAACTAACAATACAGGTTAGCACATGCTAACAGGGTGGCTCAAATAATTAAATGTCAAAGAAGTAATAGGAGTTAAAAGTCACTTCTGGGCTCATGGATCTCAGAAACAGTGTTAACATCTTCCCCTAGCCCTCTGCCAGGATCAAGAGCAGTACCTTGCACACAGAGGGGGCCTAATAAATGCTGACTGTCTAGCAAGACATGTACACTTGACATGATTTGAGTTGCCATTATTTCTTTTAGAAAATCTCCTTCTTCTTGCAATCAGAAGATTAGAGTCTGTCTTCTCACAAACTGATGTGAAGTAGCCTGTAACCGTAGAAATATCATAGGTTTAGGAGGGCAGTCACACAATGGGGATTAGACTCCCAGATTTACCATCCACCAGCCATAAATCAGGAGCAAGTTACTTAGCCACTCTGAGTCTCAGTACTCTCATCTGGAAAACAGGAGTAAGACCATCTCTTTTGCAGGATTGCTTTCACGACTATTCCATATGGCCCCTTTGTAAGTGATTCAATGGAGAATATATTTTCCCATTGATCATTGTTCACCAAGACCAATTACGCCAAAACCGATGGAAACCATATATGCATCAGGAGGGTGGGAGGAATCAAATCTCTACATTCACTTACATCAAAAGCCACCCTCACACCAAGATTTCTCATCGCTATCATTTTCTCAATCCTAAAAGATCTTGCAGGAATTGCAGTGAAATAATGGGAATAATGATGGTGTTACTGCGGTCATAAAAGCTACTGGCACTACTGGTAGGGGCAGAAGTCTGGACACATAAAATAAGGGATTTCTTCTCATTTGGGCCCTTAACCAGCTCTCCGGGTTGCTGTCTCAGGGCCAGGCATTCCCCAGGTCCAGAGAGAGATGGAGAGACCCACTTTCTGGCAATGGAACTTGGACAAAGTTCTGGGAGGCCCAGGGAAAGCAAGGCTAGTGCAGCATGGCCAAGGTTCTGACGAACCATAAAGGAGAGGAAATGGCACTTTCCTCTGATTCATGCAGAAACAATCTACTTTCGGTCCTTCTAACTATTAATGGTCTCAAAATGTGGTACAACTGTCTTCCAGAGTCACCCTGCTCCCTCGGCGTTTCCAGCAGTCCCGTGCTGAGCTGACACGGAAATCAGATCAAAAGTGAACCCGAAGTTGTGGTGCTCTACCCTAACTGTTGACAGATGGAAAACGGAAGCAACATAAATGCTCTCTCTTGTGTCAGCACTATAAAAATGTCGGACTGCCCTATGAAAGATGGAGATGGAAGCACGGGCAGCCATTAGGAGCTAGGCCTCCCTTCAAGCAATAACTCATTCCCACGGTATTATGAAAATGGTTTTATTGCAGTGGATTACTTTTCCCCCCCTCTGCAAAAATTACTGCTTATCAGCATCACAGAAATCAAGCTGAAAATCCTCCACCTTTTCTCTCTTCTAAGACAATCCCCTCCCTCTGGCCAGGAACTTAATCAATGGAACATTTCATTATTCCGGTTTGCATACCTCCTTTGAAGCTGACACTGTCATCCCAAGTGAGCGCTCTGAAGTGGCCGGTGTTAGGGTAATTTGATTGCCTCCTCTGTTTGCTCAGACACATCTGAATGCTTTAGGAGCCACTTGCTTCCAGGCCTCTTGCTGGACCGGATTTGGGAGTTGCAAGGGGAAGGAAATCATTCAAAAGCAGCATTTTCTGATTCCTTCACAGTACAGTTTGGATACGGCTTTTTCATGAGCTATTAACTGCCTGTCAGAATCCCTAAGAGAGGAAAACAAAACCAGGTGTATTGAGATTTCATATATTCACATATAGCTCAACCCAGGAAGGCCTCTTTGTTTCTTGAGGCCCATGCAGGATTTCCATCAGTAGGTCTGGGCAGTAGGACTAACAAATTGATGGTATTGAGCACCATCGTGGAGTCTTCCAAGGAAAATCTTCAATTATCCTCAGACAACTGAGCCTATGGTAGGTTAATGCACCCAGCTGGAATCTTCACGAAGGGCCATTTCTTTATGTGACAGGTGACATCTTGATAGCTACGAAGAATCTTAGCCCCACCCCAGACTTATAGAATCATAACCTGAATTTCCACAAGATCTAATAAACCCAAATAAAGTTTGAGAAGCACTGGTTTATACCACAGAAGCAATTTAATTGACCCACTCTAGCTGCCTGTATGTATGTAGCAGTTTGTATTCAGCTAATACTCTTTGGATAAGACAGCGTGTATCTCATTGCTGCAGACACAACAACCGGCCAATATGGCCCCTGCCTTCAGAGAGCTCAGGACTACACATAGCAATGTGTAGTGCCTGCAGGGTATTATGCAATCTCTGAAGGGGCCCTCACTACCCCTCCAGGTCATCTGCCTTTACTACATTTATGGTCCTCTATTAGGGGCAACCAGACCCTGTTACCTGAGGCCTGTGAGAGGTCTCCCACAATCCTGTCTACTAATACCCCGCAGTCCAAGCAAGTCCAGCTCAGTCTCCAGTCTTCTGCCTTTGAGAAGGCCTTGATCATTTTCCCTCCCAGCAGTTTAGCTGTCCACAAGCTTCTCTAAAAATCTGTGCATCACCATTATTGGTGGTTAGCAATTTACAAACGAGACTCAAGACCCTTTTAACATAATGTCCAATCCTATCTGAGCTTTTTTGGCCAAGACACTTACCATTCACCATTTATCCATGGGTTTCCCCACATTTCTTAGCTCACTTGCAGATGGAGGAGGTGGAGGGGGTTGGGTGCTGTGACACTGTGACTAATTATGAACTATGGGTTGCAAACAGAATTGATGTGTGTCACTTCTGGAATGAAGCATTTAAGAGCCAGTATTCAATGATATCTCTATGCTTCAGTGGCTTAAAAGAAAGACATGTTGCAGAGGACATAGCAACAAGATGCAAGCAACCTAGATCCTTTGGAAAGTAGCTTCCTGCCAAGCTAAAAGACCCACAAGTGAAACTGGAATAAAGAAGAAATAAACTTTTATATGTTAAGCCGGTAAGATATTGGGATTATTTGTCACTACAGCAGAACCTTACCTATCCTTGGACCATCCTTTTTTTTTTCCATATGAGTTTCAAGTTAAGTGTCCACATTTACTGTTGGCTAAAATGGGACAAGAAATAACTTAGCAAGAAGTTTTCCTCATGCTTTTTCAGGTAATTGAATTTTTTTCTCTTTTTCATAAAATAACAATTAGAAAATAGAATGAAATTTGCCTTGATTATTTGATGTTTTGTATTATTGTTGATTTTCCTTTTAATTACCTCACTGTCCCAGCCTCAAAGTTGGAAAGACTATTAGCTCCTGGAAGTGGTAAACAAATGCAGACCCCCAAAGAATCAGTGATTATATCCAAAGTGGCAAACAAAGGTAACCATTTGAATAGGCCAGTAAACACAAATTGGGGAGATGGGAGTTTTCCAGCCCAGGTGACCTCTTCAAGCTGCCTGTCCCAGCGAAACAAGAGGCCTGGTTCATCTTTCAACTCTCCTTTTCACGTTGACTGCATAGACATTGCACAAATAGTGACAGGCTACTCCTTTCCTAGCCATAACTCACCCTTGGTTTTTCCTCTTTTACCAATTAAATTGATCTCAATCTGATGGGAATAGCAAGTTGAACAGCTATTTAATGTTGCAGGATTATGCACCAGCACTTGTTGTGACTTTAAATAACATGCAAATAATATTTAAACCGTCTGTTCCAGAATCATTACAGTCTACTAAAATTCTTTTTCGGAGGAAAGAGCTTTTCATTTTTCTTTTTAACTAGTATTTAAAACTGAAAAAAAGCCCACGCCCACAAAAGCTACTCTTATAAAATCACTGGGTATTAGCAATTTGGTTTAAAATGCCAAGGACCAGGGTAATTCTGCATCAGGACTGAAATTCTGCCCTGCGTTTTTAACCTGTCATGTGTGGCTACGGGAAAAGCTCATAGTGCTTAGTTAAGTCAGAACGCCCACAGTTACGAAGATCTTCCAGATAATGGACCATCTGAGCCATAATACCTGGGCCACATTATACAGCAGGAGGAGAAGGACGTTCTCCTTAACCCACTGGTGACTGTTCAGGAATCAGGCTTTGGAGAGGGGTTTTCATTGTTTGCCTATTTGTCTGCTTGCTTTGAAAATCTATAATCAGATGAGCAAATAAATAAACAAGTGAAGGAAAAAAGGTAGAAATATTTAGTTGTAGAAAATATGAGTGACGACAAATGTTATGGAAATAGGAAGAGGAAAAAGAAAAGGGACTGAAAAAGGAGAAAAACAAGACAAAGGGAAAAGAAGGAAAGGATCAAAGAAGAAAAATACAGAGAGAGAGAGAGACAGAGAGGCTGAAGCATCCCAAATTAAATGCACTCCCAAAATATGCTGCTCTGGAGGCAGGGGTCATGTTTTTTACTTCTTTGTGCACCCCCCACTTCTCTGTATCCTAGCACAGTGCAGGACACTGAGCTGGCCCTTGACTTACAGACAACCTAAATTGAACTATACTTGGTTCATACTTGGTTCACAGAACCATAAACTGGTTTAGCTGAAGCTAGGAAATGCTGGATTGGATCTTGAGTTTCACAACCAACACTGAACAAACAGTCCCAGAGAAGAATCATGGTGATAAATGAGACCCATCTGCCAATTACACAGAGCTTAGCATTTCCCTGGAGTGCTTTCAACCATAAAGACCGGCATGATGCAAGAGGGAAGACAGAAAGGAAGGGACAACCCCTTCCATGGGCTTCCTGACAGCTGAATATGAGACTGCCAATAGAAAAATGCAAAACTACCTTTAAGTGGAAAATAAAGCCATTGCACAGCTCTAACCAGTGACAGACAGGTGTCAGGATTTGCCTTCTCAGCTGTTACTTCAATGTAACCTAGAATGACAACTAGAGTCATGTTGCTTTATAAAATATAATTAAAATTATCCTGGACCATCCTTATACACCCTGTAAAAGTCCATTTGATGCCCAGAGGCTAAGAGTCTCTGGTTAAGATTTCCTGCCTCTGTTCCTGCATCAACTCGGATGTGGGACTTAGCCCCTTTCCTTTGATAGACATTACACACAAAGCGTGTCGTGTGTCACTCACCAGTAAAGTCTGTATGAAGCATACTTTACCGACAATTTCATGAAGATGAATGGGACTTACAACAGTGTGAACGCAAACCTCTTTAAAATATAACAGACGTTCTCAATTCTATGTTTAAAAATCCCTCAGACACTCTATCCTGTGGCCCCTCTGCTCCTTTCCTCCTTCCCTTCCTTCTTGCCCCCCAAACAACAAAATTTACCCATTTTCTTAAACACCCCACATTTTTTTCTGCCCTCTCCTCTTAGAAACCTCCCTGCAGTGTTATCTCTTTATCCCTGAAAGAGCCACCAAGTGATTTCATGAAACAGTCCTTTCCAAAAGATGAATTTTGGTGCTACTTGTTAATTTTCTTGATGACCCATATCATATAAATAATACTGAACAGGCCCCCTTGACTGAAAATATCTCTTTCATCCATGGTCTTAGATTAATTAAGCATTGCCCTTTCTAACAAATCGACCTTAATAGCCAAGTGTTCATTAAGCCTCCTATATAGGGAAGTGTATCTGTGTCTGTCTATTACTATAACTGTATCAAAATGTATGTCATTAACTTGCCTGCCAGCAAAGTCCAACTGGAAATCACTGCATGCCCTGCAGTTTAGGAAAAACAAAAAGCAAGAGGAGGAGGAGAACCAAGGAGAACGTGAAGAACATCAAATATCAGTTTGCCTCGTTTGCAGTCTTGCCAAGGGCCAATCCTGAATACGGTCCCCAATGAGTCCAGCAGAAAGTCCCTTTCCCCAGTTGACCCATCCTTGATGGCTATCCCTGACACTTCCCTCCCAGCAAACTAGGGAATCTGGCAGCCTGCCCCGCAGCCCTCACTCTTCAAGTCTGGGGACTTCGGCAGCAACCAACTGTTCCAAGAAAGGGAAACAGTTAGGGAGAGGGGCGCCCCTCCCCCCCTGCCCTGCTGCCCAGCCAGCATGATTAGCATAATTACAATATGTTCATCCAGCACCAGGGTGGAAACTTGTGGGAAAAGGGGAAATGTTAACATACACAAGCCAGCCAAACAAGTCTGGGCTTTGCAATTAGTGGAACAGTTCCTCTTTTTGAGCCTTTCTGGGATACTCCCAGCAAGCCCCAGGCTCCAGCGTGCTCCGCCGCTGAGCACCTGTGCGAGCACCTGCAAGCAGTGGGCTGAGTTCCCTCCTCCCAGAGGTAGCATTTGCCATCATGAAGGGGAACTTGACATCTCCAGACCTTTTCCAGCAGGCAAAAAGGAAACACCTCTTCTCTCCTTGACCGTGTTTTCATAACTGGCCTTAAGGAAGTCTTACTCTCTCTGGGCCTCAATTTCCTCATCTCCAAAGAAGGAAAATAATCTATGCCTAATGGATTGCACAAGGCGATTGTAAGAAGCTATTGTAGAGCTAGGAAATCTCTAAATAGCAAGATTGATAAATAAATACCAGGTGGCAAGGATAACCTAGGAAGTATTTGTCTGGATTTAAATTTCGGAAGTCATTAAAATGCCTGAAGGCATGTTCTTGTCCTCTCAGTCGCACAGTTAGTGGTTTTCAGCAGCTTCCTCCCTACATACCTCACCCATGCCCCTCACCAAAGTTATCACATGAACACGGTAGTAACAGACTTTCTCCAGGTTCTCCACGGCCTGCATTTCAGCCTTTTTCCTGTTGTGGCACACATGACAATGATAATATTTATAATAGCTCCTGGGATAAATGGTTGCTCTTGACAACCCAGACCCCATTCTGCCTCCCCGAGGATTGATGGGATCAGTAATTCCACATCTATCAGACACATTCATGGGGCATATTCGTGGGACACATTCATGAAGCACTAACACATCCCTACCTAGGGTTGAGAAGCTCTGCTCTACATCATCTGTTTTGTTCTGGTGTTGCCTGGTGGGGTAGTTGTTATGTATTGAATTTTAACAGACATAGCTCCCTGTGATTCTGGAGCCTACAGTGGTCTGAAGCAATTGCTCTTAACCTTGTATACGTTTAGAGTCAGCAGGGAAATGTTTAATAAACACCAGTGCTTGGGCAAACCCCAAGAAATGCTGGCCTAATTGGTCTGGGGTGGGACCTGGGCATCAGGTAAAGATAACGTGCAGCCACAGCTGAAACCCATTGCTTGAACGCCAACACTTCTCAAACTTTAACTTGCCAATTCACCTAGCAATTCCATTAAAATCCAGATTCTGACTCAGTAGATCCAAGATGGACCCGAGAGCACCCATTTCTCACAAGCTCCTTGGAGAGGCTTAATGCTGTGGTCCACAGACCACACATTGAATAAAATGGTCTAAAGAAGTGGATCACAAATTTGTGCAAGCGTTACAATCACCTGAATGGCCTTGCTAAGCAGAATGCTGGGCTCTACCCACCCAGAATTTCTGATTCAGTGTGTCTGGTGTGGGGTCTAATAATTAGCATTTCTAACAAGTTTCCAGGTGATGTTGACTCTACTGGTCCAGGAACCCCATTTCTTAAACTACTGGTTGAAAGTATTGGCCTGGAAGATTAGTCTTTAGGAACAAATAGGCTCTACGTAGCAGAACAGAGAAATTCTTATGATGCAAAGCCTCATATTCCTCTGAAAGGTCCAGAAGGAAACCTACCCTAAATTGATGAGCACAGGCTACCTTCTGAGCACTTCTAACAACTTCTGGGAAGACCTTTAGCAGGAACCCTCCTCTCTCCCAGCGCTGAATGCTCAGATTCTATAAAGAGGAAAGTAGCTTCTTCAAGCCAAGGCTACGAAGAGCTCTGCCAACACCAGGTTTCCAGTTACACTCTGACCTCTCTAGCAATTCAGTTCATTGGCTCTCAACAAATTTGTGCATCGTTTCTCTGAGAAGCAAAAAGGGCTCAGGCCACCTTGTGTGCACAGAGCATCTCTTACCACACCACCACTCATGAATCACTGTATTGTGAAACAGAAACCATGGGTCCCACATCCTTTCACATTTCCATGAGTTTCAACATGAAAGAAAAGAATGCAGCCAAGGCAGATTAAGAGAAGAGAAGTTGGAAAAACAATGAACCCAAAGTGCCTTGGAAATGGCGCTCAGCAACTCTTGGGTTTGCCAACCCTCATTTAATGGGCTGCCGGTAATTGACCGTAACGACTACACCCCAGCCAGTTTTCATCATTTGATCTGGACAGCTCCCAGGTAGCAAGCTCCAACTGAGAGGGCTTGATCGTTATCAAGCCAGTGTGAAGGAGGCCTGCGGCTGGGTAAAGCTGCCGGGCTGGCACCAGGGCGTGTGGAACCCAGGTGAGCAATTATTAGCTCCAGGATGCCCCAGAAGAAAACCCTGTTAACACTGCAGCTGGAAAGCCAAGATGGGCCGGCAGCACTGGAGCTTCATCACATGAAAATCATTCCACAGGACGTCCTGCCCAGCCTAGGGGCAAGATCACCAGGATTAGCACTGCTCTGTTCACTGGACATGCACCACAGGACCCACTGACAGCAGGAATTCGTTTGTGTGAATAACTACAGAGTAATTAACCAGGGTCAAGGCAGGGTCTGGTTTCAGAGAAGTCTGCCTGGGGACCACTTCACATTCCAGACCCCTGGGAGCTGGGCCCCATTGCTCGTTCCTCTCGGTAAAGGCTGTCCGGTGATTCTCAGAGGGGTGTGCCACCCAGCCGCGGAGCCAGGCTACCATTCGATCCTCATTTCTCCCACCAGTATATTGCCAGGAAGTAAAGGTGGGGATGGGAAATAAAGGAAGCAAAAGTCAGCAGGTTTGAGTATGTAATCACAGAGCAAAAAGTCCCAACAAACAACAAAAAGAGAGGCATGCCCTGATTTATTCTTTAAACCTTAGGACTTTACAGCCAGATGGACATTAATTCAAATACTGTCTCCTGCACTTAACTAGCTTTTATCCATGGGCAAATCACTTCACCATTCCGGGCCTCAGTTTTCTCATCCGTAAAATGGTAACAAAAACACCTATGGCGACGTTATATGAATTAAAGAAAAATGTGTATAAGTCACCTGGAACACGGGGGCACTTCACATTACTATCATTTTCATTGTTACTGTCATTGTAACCACTTTTATGAAAAATATTCTTGGCTCTTACCTTTCTTCCTCACTTCTGTCCAGGTTCTATAATGGTGTTGAATAGACCAAGGAGATTATTCTGTTGATTAAGACCTACAGAGGTAAATTCTGAAGAGAATTATGTAATAGATTTAAACCCAGAAACCTGGAATTCAGTGGCCTGAAGAATAAACTTCTCAATTCAGTTCCACCAACATGTACAACACCAACCCGAGCGGCTGGTGTTGGAGCTAGAAGAGCCTGTGCCAACCAAACTACCTCAACCAGGAGTTCAAATGCAGAGATCTCTGCCTTTTCAGGCCCAGAACTAGGAATGGCATTGTTTAGATTATCAGAAACTTCTACAGCTTCCACAACAGCTTCCGACACCAATTATGTAGGTATCAGAAACTTCAATCAATTCGGTTCTGACTCTCTCCAGAGTCAGACCAGCCCCCAGAGGTTCAGGGCTGTCCATTACAAGATTGTCCTTCTAGCACCAGTTGCAAGTTCAGAGACCCAGACTGACTGAAGACTGTACTTCTAAACTTGGGGATTTCCACCCCTTGCTCCAAAAATTTTCTAGAACAACTCACAGAACTTATTGAAAGCACTAAACTTAAGAATACAGTTTTATTATAGTAGAGAGACGCAGAAGGCAAGGTCTGCGAGGGTCTCAAACACAAGCATCTGTGTTCTCTCTACATGGAGTCAGATGCTTCACCCTCCCAGCACAGCACCATGTACCTTCTCAATCATGGAAGCTCATCGTGGCTCCCAGTGTTCCGAGTTTACATGGGGTCTCATTTTATGGGCATGACTGATGAAATCATTGCCCACATAGTTGAGATAAATCCGCAGGCGTCTTTCTTCCCAGAGGTTAGGGAAGTGGGCTGATACTACCTGGCTCAAATCCCCAACCCCCTAATTACCTGGTTGGTGTTTCTGGCGGGGCCAGTCCCACCCCAAGACTGCAGGTGTGGTTGGCCCCTCTCTGTTGTTTCATTAGCATATGAACCATCAGTTATATCCTGGGCCCACCACAAAGAAGAAAAGACATTCCTATCACAGGAAAGTCCAAAATTAAGAGGTGACTTCCCCAGGAGTCAAAGACAAAGACCAGCCAAGTTTTTCATCATACTGCAAGCTGTAAGAGAGGGGGTCAGAAAGAGAAGGATTAAGTGACTTCTTGTCTTTCTGGACCTCACCAGCACAAGAATCTTGGGCTCAAAACAACTTTCCTGCTTGGTAAATCCGGCCCATTCTGATGGGATTCTCTGGAACCAATCAACCAGCAGCTATTTCTTAAGGAAGGTGCCATGGGGGCTATAAATGACAGCTCTTAGGAATTCAGGGAATAAGACTCACAGAGATTACTGAGCTAAAGAAAATTAGCCGAAAATCTGAAAATCTGGGACCACGTACAGATCTTGTTCAAGTTCTACAGGTAGGTGAGTGTGCCAGTTTGGATGTATTATGTCCCCCAAAAAGCCATTATCTTTGATGTAATCTTGTGCAGACAGACCTATCAGTGTTGATTAGATTGTAATTCTTTGAGTGTTTCCATGGAGATGCGCCCCACCCAACTGTGGGTGATGACCCCGATTGGATAATTTCCATGGAGGTGTGACCCCACCCATTCAGGGTGGGTCTGAATTAGTTCACTGAAGCACTATATAAGCTCAGACAGAAGTAACGAGCTTGCTACAGCCAAGAGGGACACTTTAAAGAACGCACAGCAGCTGAGAAGAGAGGAGCTGCAGATGAGAGACAGTTTGAGGATGGCTGTTGAAAGCAGACTTTTGCTCCGGAGAAGCTAAGAGAGGAAAAACGCCGCAAGAGCAACTAAGAGTGACATTTTTGAGGAACTGCAGCCTAGAGAGGAACATCCTGGGAGAAAGCCATTTTGAAACCAGAACTTTGAAGCAGACACCAGCCACGTGACTTCCCAGCTAACAGAGGTTTTCCAGACACCATTGGCCATCCTCCAGTGAAGGTACCTGATTGCTGATGTGTTACCTAGGACACTTTATGGCCTTAAGACTGTAACTGTGTAACCAAATACAACCTCTTCTATAAAAGCCAATCCATTTCTGGTGTTTTGCATTCTGGCAGCATTAGCAAACTAGAACAGTGAGTTTCACTGGAAGCACATCATGATAGGACACAAATGAAGTTTGGGGATTATTTATCAGAGGGTTGTGCTCAGGTGGAGTGGCATGAAGGATTGTTGCTAGAAGCCAAGGTAGAGACACCAGTTGGAGTTAGTACAAAAGGGAAAAAACTCCCCAAACTGTAAATCACTGATAGCATGAACACTTTGGGTTAAAACTGGAATCTCCTTGGTGGATGGAATAGATAGGACAGGATGGAAATAAGAGACAGAGTACATAAAGAATGAACAGAATCTGGAATCCAGTGGACGTCCAGGAGATCTAACTCAGGAGCATGAAGTGAATTCTTTCCCAAGGCCTTTCAATCCACAGGGTAGCCCAGTAAGGTCCATGTGCTTCCCAGATTAAATGGGCCTCTCCTTCTGGTAACTGTTTAGTGTTACCAGAGTTAGCAAATAAAATACAAATCATTTTTATTCATTTTTTATCTGAAATTCAAACTTAACTGGGCACTCGATGTTTTCTCAGGCAACTGAGAAATGTTCCTCTGGAATTTTAGAGTCAATTTCATTCCGTCAAAAGTCCTCTCCTCCAAATCATGGGTAAATTCCGTCTTTATTCTCCAGTCTTAAAGTTAAGAACCAAGAACTGACTATCAACATCCGTATTAATATTTGTCCTTTATTAAAAGCAGGATAGCTCAGGCCCTACAATGGAGAAGTCAACCTTCTTGGCAATTCACTGGCTTGCCCGCAGAGTCCAGTTATTAGAAAGGATATTTCCATAGGTGGAATTTCATTTATAAATCTTTACTCTATTCTATTTAGTGACTAAAGTCCCCATATTGTTAAAGCAAGAGATGGAACACACAGAAGGAACAGGAAGAAGGAGGTGCCATAAACCAACTATGTAGCTCTTCTTCCTTCTCCCTGCTGTTGGCTGGCAGCAAGGCTGCTGAGCCCAGGCAGGAAAGAGGAGGCCAGACTTCAGCCAGGTCAGGGATTTATGGCCATTTGGGGAACTCTAGAAACGAGTTTTGAAAAAATCAATGTCTTGCTATTCACTTACTGCTCTCCCTACTCAGGAAAAGTAAATCCATGTCCTAGTTTTCCCCACTCTATAGCATAAGAAAAAGCTAACTTGCTCTCATTTGCCTCGCATGCCAATTCAGGGTTTGCAGCATGCCCACTGTAAATGAAAGCATGAGTAATCAGCCCCTACGTGAACCCCACAGATTCGGAGGTGGGTCCCTGTGCTCCTAGTCCAGCTGCTCCCACATACACATGTGCATCTGGATGTGCTTCTCTGACAGCAGCAATAAATAGCACACATGAAAGGCAAGGAGGAATGGCAAGTCACTGTGTCCTGTGTGATCCCTGACTGCTCACATCTTTACTGCGTCAGCCTCTCAACCAGATTCTAGCACAAGCCTATTTCCCTCCTACTTGACCTTGACATCATTTGATAGTGTTGATATCCCCCTCCTTGAAATGTATCCTCCCTTGGCTCCTATGACACTGCAGTCTCCTGATTCTGTCCCCTACATTTCTCCTTCTCTTCTTCTGCACATCCCTTACTGTAAGTCTTCCAAAACATACAAAATTCAATAGTTTCTCTATATGTGAACCAGATGTAAAATAGGATGGGAGAAAAATCCTTTTACAATAGCAAAATCAAATGTAAAATATATAACAATAAATTTAACAAGAAATGGGGAAGACCTATAAGAAGAAACCTTGAAAATTCTATTGAACAACAAAAAATTTTTGAATAAATGAAAATATATACTGTATTCTTCAACAAGAAGACTTGTTACTATAAGAGGTCATTTCCAATTTATCTATTAATTCAATTCAAATTACAGAAAATGCAGACAGGATTTTTTTAATGTGATAAAAGAATATTAACATTCATCTGGATAAATAAACAAGAGAAATTCTAAATAGGAAGAGTAGTTGCAGAGGACTTATAATGTATTATAAAGTTAGTTATTAAAACTCTATAATGTTATTGCTGGCATAAACAGACAGATGATTGGAACGGAATAGAAAGTCCAGAAACAAACCTAAACATACATGAGAATTTGGTGTGTGATAAAGAAGGCATTTCAAATTACAAGAAAAATAGTTTAGGAACAAAGGACATGATTAGGCAGTTTTTGAACAGAAAGGTCAAAAGTGGCAATAAACATATGAAAAGAGGATCAACTCCCCTCATATACTAAATAAATGCAAATACAATTTTTTAGTTCCAAGAATAAGATGTAAAACTTTGAAAATACACAGCATTTATAAGGCAAAGAAAAAAGAAAAAAAACACTTTTTGTAGTTGGGCATATAACTTAGTACAATAAATTTGGAGGAAAATTTAGCAATGCCTATCAAAATTTTAAATGTGCTTAACCTCAGGCCCAGCAATTCTATTTCTAGGGATTTGTTCTATCAATAAGTTGTACTTGTACCACTGCACAAATATATATACAAAAAAGTTACAGCGAATTACTGGTAAAATCTAAATGTCCACCATAGGTTGGGGAAATTAAGGTGTTATATCATGGAAGACATACAAGTGACAATAAAAAATGAGAGAAGTCCAAACACACAGACTTGAAAAGATATCAAAGATATACTGTAATGTGAAAAACGTGTTACAGAATGATTTGTATAATATTCCACTTGTGTATAATATTAAATGTGCATAAATATATGCATGTATACAAACTTGCATATGTAGAGAAAAAGTGTTGAGATCTACATACATTGGAAACCTCCCCAAAAGGCTCTGGAAAAGGGGACTCATGATGCTAGAAGGGGAACTTTTGCTTTAAACTCTTCTATAAAACAATCAGTATATTGCTTTTGGAGTGAAAGTGAAAACATCATTCTAATTAAGTAGCTGTTCCTTAAGGTTCTGACCATGGATGTTTGAAGTATAACTCAACATCAGAAACACAGAAACATAGAATTTTTCAGTTCTTGAACTGAAAGGAACTTAGATGCCACCTAGTTCAATTCTTCACTTGACATGGGAAGAAACTGAGGTCACACAGTAAATTCAAGGCAGTGCTAGGACTACAATATTTTCACAAATTCTCAATCCTCTTTGTGTGTCCTTAATGGTAACCCACCTCCCAAATCTTCACAGGCTAAAAATACCACACAGCATACTCTGAGCTTCTAAGTTTCCAGGCCATGAAGGCAGCCCAGCCTCTCTTCCCTATTTGCCTCACATCACAACAGTAGCATTGAAGTACTTTTCTTCTCCAAGCTCATTCCAGGCTGCTTAGCACCTCCTTGCCTGTGCTCCTTCAATTTCTTCCACCTCAAGCATTTTCCACTTGGACTGCCCATTAGAACTACCTGGGAGAGTTCAAAGCCCTCGGTGACCAGGCCATACCCAAGCCCATTATGTCAAAATCTCTAGAGGTGGGAACCAGGCTCAGGATTTTTTTAAGCTACCCAGGTGATGCCAATGTGCAGCCAAGGCTGGAACACCTTCCTCCAACCTCCTTTATTGCCGGGGAATGCTTATCTGTCCATACATTCACCCTGTGCACGTCACTTTCATTGGCCTTTCCACATGGAGTTGGGAATAATTTTTACTTGTTAGTGAACTCTTAGGAGACTATAGTGATATCTTACTCTTCTTTAACTGCTGGTGTTTAGTACCAGTCGTGACACATAGCAGGTGCTCAATAAACATTTGTGGACCTGAACTGGCTCCCTTCACATACTCTCTCATATCAATCCCCTGCTTTCTAAGCCTACTGCCACAATGAAACTGATGTCTTTATCATCTCCACACTGAACTGCTACCGCAGCCTTTGAACTAGGACTTCCTTTCTCTATTCTCTTTCCTCTCCACTCAGTCCTTCCCATTACCCCAAGAGTCATCGTCCTAAATCTTGGTACATAGCATATCATTTCTGCTAAAACTTATACCAAATAAACTCCAACTGTATCACATCACAAGGTCCTCCAAATCTGACCAGAACATTTTTCTTTTAGCCAAATTACCCAAACCTTAGAAATTAGGAAGAAGATTAATATATGTCTGATGCTCTAGAGAAATGTAACTTTTGTTTTTCTTACTGTGTACCATCCATTCAGGCCCAGACTCCATACAGTTAGGTATTAACTTGTGTTGGAGTGGGTAAGTTCCATATGATTTTTGTCCAGTAGAATTGCAAATGAAATCTGTTTGGTGGAAGAAATTGTTCTAACAAGATAGATTTACATTAACCAGTTTCATATCTAAGTGTGCAGTCTTTTCTCAACATTCTTTCTTTTATAGATTATATATAACTTTGGACTCTCAAATTCTTCTTTGAACCAGTTTTACCACTCTGCTGATTCCCTAAAAATGTGTTAAATAAATCTTTGGCATGTGCTCACTATATATTTGCAAGCAAATTTAATTTTAAAATTTCAAAAAATTATATTTTGACATTTCATACCAAAATCTCAGCCACAATGAATATTTGCCAATGTAGTTTCACGCCTAAAAGTCTTGCTCCTGTCATTCACTTTAACTAAAACTCCCCATCTTGCCCCCCAAATCTTTCAATCAAAGTCTTACTCATCCATCAAGGCTCATCTCACAGGCTACTTCTCTGTGAAGGCCTTCCTGATATCATAATCTAATTTATCCTGGTCTTCTGTTTCCACTGCCATTGCCTCATCTATATTTTTATTATTTGAGCTCCTGCCCCAGATTATACCTACTCAATTGCATGTTTTTTCCCACCACAGCATCCACCTCCATGCCTGACCAATAAATGTTCAGTGACTATTTGTTTAATTGGGAATAATCAGCCTTAAGCAACTCACTCTTTCAACACATGGCCTCAGCCAAAATCTAAGCAATCTAATAGATGATGGCTGGGGCATTTCCAATTTTCTTTTTAAAAACCACAAAAGATGATTGAAATTGAACAGGCATTTATTGAGCACCTTTTAGGTGCCAAAAAGTCAAGATGAATAAGACATGGAACTAGGTTATCCTCTCAGGAGTAACTGAACTTGCTTTCCAAGTCTTCTGTGCTCTGTTAGAAAAGAAATATTAAATCCTAAATGAGTTACTGAGAGCTGCACAGGCGAAGTTTACCAAGTGTTTTCCTTGGCCGGTGGTGTCTTCCTGAGGTGGAGGCACTGGCGGCCACAGGGGTTCTCAGCCAGTTGTGGCCCCAGCCTCCCTGGGGTGGTTTGGCCCACAGAGGAAGGTAGTAGCTGCCCAGCCAGGCCCCACTGACTCCCTAGGGAAAGGATATGGGCTAAGCCCAGCCTCAGTCTGGAGGTTCCTTTTGTGGGATTCTTTAATAGCCATATATTCCCAGAGTTCTCTTTAGTTTGCCTCAACTGTGCTGAAAGGTACAACTCTAGAGTAGACACATCATCCAACTGCCTCAGATGAGCTGGAGGCTACCCAATGTCCCACAACATTGCAAAACAACTCTCCACTTGCTGCTCTGGGCTTCAAAGGAATATCATGTTTTAATGAACTGTTGTATAATTAATCAGCCTTCACCCATCCCAGCAGAAATTACTGATGGAAATAAGCAAACACCCAAAATTTGCTATTTCCCTTTCCAAATGCCAACAAGTGAGGAAATGTTCCCCTGTAAATCAAGGCTGGGTGTGGATGGGTTCTGGGCTCCAAGAAGTCTGCTCTCCAACCTCATAATTCAGACTTGCTGCTGAGACCTCAGCTCCTCCAGGGGATGTCAGAGGTCACGAACCCTGCCCTCCTCTTGCACGTCTACCACACAGAGCAGAGGGTGTGGCTCTCAGTGCCGCCAGTCTAGACAGGCTGAGGACATTTAATCCATCCAAATTTCCAGCAACCAGCCAGCTGCACAGCCAACTGGGACCACAAGAAGCCAGTGGCTCTCAGTCTCAGCTCTGCCCACTTCCGCATCATGTTAGACAAGTTATTCACCTCTCTGGGACTCAGTTTCTTCATCTGTAACAACAGCGATAATAATAATAAATTCTTTATTGAGCGTCAAGTGTACTATAATCATTAAGAGTGAATATCTGGAGTTAAACAGTCTGGATTAAACTCCTGGCTTATTCATTTACTAACTGTGTGACATGAGCCAGTTACTTAACCTCCCTGGGTCTCAGCTTCCTCATCTATAAAATGGGGATAATAATAGTTCCTACTTTATAGGGTCGCTGTGAGCATCATATAAGATAATATAAGTAAAGTACGTCAATCATTGCTTAGCACATGACAGTACTCTAGAAACATTAGTGACCACTGTTATTTTCATCACCGTCATTACTGTCACTATTAGTGCTATGTATCAGGCACCACGCTCAATGCCTAAGAGATATTATCTTATTTAATCCTTGTAATAACCCTATGAGGTAGAAAACATTTATGTACCTCCATTTTATAATGAGGAAACTGAGACTCAGAGAGGTGAAGTGACTTGGTCAAGGTTATTTAACAGATAATCATAGGTCTGGGATATTAAAAATCCATAAAACTGCAGAACTGCTATAAAAATTTGAGACAACTTATACCAAACACTCAACCCAACAAGTTTTCAATAAATATAATGGTAATTATTGGAACAGAAAACCAGACCTTAAGAAATAAGGCAGAACTTATTTCAAGTCCTATTTTTCATTCATCTTTATGATTCAGACCCAATCAGAAGGACAATCTTCCCTCCATAAAGAGGAAGGACCCACATCTAATGAGCAAGGCTCTGGTGGGAAAATGTGGGTGGGGTCTTCTTCTCCTGAGACTGTGATGGAACCTGAGTGTCCCCTTAGCCTCCAAAACTTCTGGGTCCCCTTTCCTCTTAATACCAAGTAAATGGCAAATGCTTCCATCCCACATAATATGGAAGATCCAGAGCCCACCCCAATATATCCACATACACTCAGGGGAAGACTGTGTTCTCCTGGCAGCTCTGGTTTTCAGTTCCTCCGAGGGCTGGACTCTCATCTCCACTCACCATCCCAACTCCAGTGGCTGCTCCCCTGCTCTCTACTCTCACCCATGTGTGGGCACAGACCCTCCCTTGGTCCCCAGGCATCACTAACGTGCGGACGGTTGTATGTAACACACTCTCCATGGAAGAAACCAGTTAGAACTGGCATTGAACATTGTCCCCAGCACATGGAATTTCTTGCCACCTTCTCTTTACACCTTGGCCAACAGTCATTTTTCCTGGACCCCTGCTCGCTATTTGTATCAAAATGGGCCCTTCTTCCTTATCCTCCTTCTCAGAGTTCTGTACCCATTTACTGGCCCACCTGCCAAGAACTCAGAATACCTGTTATCATATTATGGAAACCAGGTTAGTTGCTTTGGGTCTGATATTGCTCCCATCTACATCAGCATTTCCTAAAGTGAGGTCACGGAGTGAGGTCACGGAGTGGGACCGGTCCATGAACTTTTGTTGCCAGCCCATGACAAGATAAGGACAGATGCTAAGATTTTATGGCAATTTGACAAAGTAATTTATGCCTGTTGAACCTC
Source organism: Choloepus didactylus (assembly GCF_015220235.1). Lineage (NCBI taxonomy): Eukaryota > Metazoa > Chordata > Mammalia > Pilosa > Megalonychidae > Choloepus > Choloepus didactylus. The sequence goes on along the minus strand of NC_051323.1, from coordinate 23,804,507 downwards.
ATTTTTTAAAAATGGGTCTTTTTTATTTCATGTGTTTAATAATACATGTTAATGTATTTTATAAAAGTATCAGTCCATGATGGATGTGAATTTAAGAGGCTGTTCTTTTACTGTGGATCGTTTGAGAAGTGCAGATCCAAACTAACCCAGAAGACCTGCCTTATAAATTAACATGTCCCATTACCACCTGCCCCCGCCCCCAATGAGGAATTCTGTTACTCTCCTAGGGCAACTGGATTAATTCATGAAATATATTCTTTCCTCCCCATCAGAGTTGGACCACACCCAAAAAAAAAAAAAATGAACACATGACTTGACAGTCATTGTAGCTTCTAGGGCAGAAGAAGGAGGTAACGACAACAAAAACATCCATTTGCACCACCTTTTAGCATTTATAAATCATGTTTGCATGCATCGCTTCATTCGCTCTCCACGATACCTCGATCAGCAGCATTAGTATGCTCCCCACTTTATACATGAGGAAACTGAGGCTTTGACACGTTAAGTGCCAAGATACTTCACCTTGAATATCATGAGATCAGGATTTGAAACCAGGTGTTATGTTTCCAGACCCCATGCCCTTCCAACAATATCACAATTGGATAAAACTCATTGGACAAACTCATTTCAGATGATAATCTAAAGGGCTCAGACAGATCCCAAAATCCATTTTATCTTTCCAGTCATCTTTAGCTGAATTGCCTCCAGATCTCTGGCTATTAAATAAAAGTAGCTGGTTTTCTATTCTCTTTCCACGTTGCAACACCTAGATCTCCACAAGTGCCTCTCATCCTTGCTCCTTCTCAGCACTGTTTTGTAGCTCAAACTAACTAGATGCTACCTTCTTGCTTTGGGGAGAAAAGGCCAGGAGTTGCCAGGAACAATTTCAAGAACAAAAAGCAGAGCTCAGAAGGGAAACTTTAGCTTTCCCAATGGTGTCCCTGCCTTGAACCCAATCATCTAATATGTGCTGTTCTCTAATAAGGCAAACACTCCGTTGACATTAAATACCTTCGTGGGGCACAGCCACATGCTGACAAAAGAGACGGCCAAAGCAAGTGTGAGGCAAGAGTTGAAAAACAATTATGGGTATAATCTGATTAAACTGCTGCCCAAAAGAAAACCAGAGGGGTTTTTTAGAACCCTGTTTCTGTAATTCCAATTTCCTTCCATTTTTATAGCATATAAATAATTAAAATTGTGCCCACGATACATTTGGCTTCATTCAGCAGGCGTATTGAAGAATATAACATTTAGTAATTTACATACACTGGAAACATGATGCATTAGACTATCCAGAAAGCTAAGAGCAGCAGGCCAGCACGGACAAATCTCTTACGTAATGTCTGCGATGGGCTAACGCAGGCACATAAAGAGAGTTTGGATTTTCCTAGGAACCATTTTCTTGCAAATGAAACATTTAATTATGAAGCCGAGTCCATAAATAGACCGTTAACACTGGGAGGGGGATGGATGAAGCTGTATTGCTGGATTAGCAGGGGAATATCCTACAAGAAATTCATCAATGCCATAGATAATTAATTACAGCTCACCTTCTCCCCACATCGCCGTGCCTTTATCAGCCGGTGTTGGGGAAATAGCAGATGGCTGACCAAATACAAAATGCAATTTTTTGTCAACTCATTACTTACAGAACTGCGGATTAGGAACAAGACCCCCGGAAGGTCACCTAGGCCATTCCCCAGTGTCCAGAACAATCTGCACCAAAACTGTCGCAGTCACATGAGCATCTATCTGCCTTATTTAGAAAGCATCCCCTTAGTCCTTATTTAGAAAGGAATTTCACCATCAGCAGTGGCCTGTGCATCCCAGGATTACCAGCCCTTCCGTTGGGAAGTGCTCCCTGAAGACTAAATTCTCCAGTACCTTTCCCCCGACAGTACTTGGGTCGGTGTCCCCAGCTAGTGCTGTAGCTCCCAAATCTGGGTGGTCTGCTAGGTTCTGCCAGGACGCTTGCAGTGTAGACCTACTCATTGTAGACGTTCTTGCGGTCGTTCCTTCTCTCCTTGCTAGGTCCCAGCTAGACAGTATAACACAGCTTCTTGTTCCCAGGGTAATTTTATTAAAAGAAGTAAAAGATAGCTGAAAAGTTTCAAAAGGCATCCTGATCATTTTAAGGTTGTTTATTTAGGATGAAAGTATTTGAAAGTTTCCAACTTTTATTTTATCCATGTGCATCAGGGTGCCTCTAATACTCACACCACCATAAGATGTGCAGGGAAGATAACGTTTCTTTATTCCCTAAAAGGGGCTCTGCAATTCCTCCCAAGCCCCTGCCTCTCTGGGTAGCTGGGAAATTTAGACTTGTGAAATAACAGTATTTCAGTCCTTTCTTTAGAAAATGTCTTTTCAAAATTGAATTCCCTAGTGGGGCCTGTCTAGTTGCTCCTTTTCTGATGAGTCAGTGTATTTAGATGAATGTGGTCTCTCAGATTCACCTGCCCTTCTCCCTAAAATGCCACCTTGATTATCTTATCCTTCTGCCAGCAGGGGAAAAGTTTTCCTCGATTTGCCCGGGTCCCAGCTGCAAATCACCCAAAACAAACATGCTCCCTAGAGTAGTGACAATGGAGGTGATAGCGACCAATGCTTTGGGGCAGTGGGGCGAGGGTAGGGGAACTGGAGGGGGGCTGTCATTGGAGGCCTATGTGCTGGCAGTTCACTACTGGAGGGTGTGGTCCCTGCCCCTTCACTCTGACCACACCCTCCAGCCTAGCATCAGACCCTCCCAACCCCTTCCAGCCCGTCTCCAGGCAGATGGGCCCTTCTAGTTTCCTTACAAACCACAGTCAGATGAGGGCAGCCAGGACCATGGCCTCTAGCTTTGCAATCCACCCTTCTGCTGCTGCCGAGCCTTCTCTTTGCCTTTACTCTCCCTCCTGGAGACCTGGTGCTCTCTCACTTACTCTCTCACTAACTCACTGTTTGCTGTTTCTCTCTCTCCCCCCTCTTTCTCCCACTCTCTGTTTCTCATTCTTTCTTTTTCTCATTTTTTCTCTTCCTCTTTTTCTTTCTCTCCCTCTCCCACTCCCTCACATTCTCTCTCCCTCTCTCCCTGTCACTCACACACACATGCACCCCACTCAAGAAAGCCACCACCAGCCCACTAGACCAATCTTCTTCCCCCTCATGGTCACCTGGGTGCAGGAGATGAGGCTCCAAAGGGCTGAGACAAACAAAGACCCTTAAGGCAGCTTTCCTCCTCCACCTGTCCCCACTCCCTGTCCCACAGTGGCTCAGTCCAGAAGAAGGGGGCTGGTTTTCTCTTTCATGCCACATGCCTTCCTCCCAGCCTGAGGCCACAACCTGGTGACAAAGCCAGTGTGGCAGCAGGGGCATCCTCCTGACATACAGAAGCACCTCAGTGACCCGAATCCTACCAACGTAGTAGCTCACAACCTGCAAGTTCCCTTGCAACTAGGGATTACTAAGGACAAAACAGTTGGTGTGATAGCCCAGAACAACATTTAGTTTTCCTGTGCAATCCTGCTCCTCCTAGGCAGCTTACTTAATACACACACACACACACACACCCAGCCAAGCCCGCAGACATACACACGTACTCAGACTCACTGTTACCTCCAATAAGGGAAATGGCAACACCAAGATCCAGATCAGATTGTTCCCAGTTTACCGACAGACCAAGCAGCAAGAGTGAAACCTTAAATCCTTTTCCAGAAAACTTATCACCATGATATAGTCACAGAAAATGTGGAAATGGGTGGTTCAATTCATTATTATTTATTTTGACCCTTGAGAACTTGTAATATTTCACTCTACATGGCAAAGTGTGACAAATGCCTTCATATGATATTTCCAGGAAAATCCAAAACACGCAAACACACACAAGGAGTATTTTTTTCCAAATAGATTTCTAATGTTTCCAATTCCATTACCTTATCAATTCCATCTATGAACTCCCCTTAAACCTATGAATATCCTCAGCACACAGCACATAGTAGGCTCTTAAAAAAAAGTTTGACAGATGAAATTGGCCCCTGAATGCAATGTCCTCGGAGGAGGAGCCAGTGACAATGACAAATCTTACCACCTCAAATAGTTTATCGCAAATATGAGAACAAACCTCTTAATCATAGGTATTCTGTGAGGAAACTTTTTTCTTCGCCATTTATTTACTAGCTCACTCCTCATCATTACTTGTGGAATATACAGCATTGTGGAGAGATTTATGGGGCAGATTTTAATCTCAGCTGCAGGGCATGCATCACTGCTTAACTGTAAATGGAGGTGTGTTTTATGTGGTCATTGTTTCATGGGATCACAGGAATAGCCCAGCCAAACGACTGAATACCTGAAACCCAGGAAAAGGAGCAATGTTGAGCAGAGGAGGCCCTGGAACAGAGGGTAAAGTGCCTGAAAAGTGTTTGTTATGGAGTCTCAAGTAATGGTACATAAATTCAATTAATCTCAGACACAGCTGGTGGGAATGAGGAATTTTGGCCTGAGATGTGAGAATCTCATTGGTGTGGCAGATCCCCCAAATTATGGAGCCTCCCCAGTTGTGAGCTCAGCTTCACCACACAAAAGCAGAAGCCAGATTGTTTCCTGAAAACCTGACCCTTCCACCCTCTTGCCCTGCATTCCAGGTTGAGAGAGAAGTTTCACTGATAGAACCGAAGGGACCCACGAGACATGGTTTAAAGTTGCCACTGTGAGCCCAGCCAAGCTGGCTTTCCCATCAGGTCCTTGGGGAGGAGCGCTGTGTCCCCATGTGTCCCCATTCTGCCAACTGCTGCCACCATTACAGGGCCAACGATGGCCTTACTTTATTCCCCCACCAAGGGCCTGTGCACACTTGATCCTCAGTTACCATCTGCCATTGACCTAATGGGCTAGAATATGTCTTTCAGAATGAAAAAATATTTTTCAACTTGAGAATTCCAAAGTTTTCTTCCAGAGAAGGCCCATTTTAATCAACCAAATTGGCCCCTGACAGCATCCATTCATTCATTCATTCATACAGTCTCTATTAATGATCTATTTCCACTAGGTAGGGTGCCTGAAACTAATTAAAGAACAGAACTCTCTTGGGGTTTGCATCTATTTTTGCCATAATTATCTTCAAAGGAGATGGAAGATGATATAAGGACACAACTGCCCAAACACAGCTGTGAAAGAACACTAGGCCGGGGTCACTCAACTCCCCCCAGACCTGGGTTTGGAGGTGAGGAGCATGACGAAGTAGAAAAGCACTCCAGCTCTCCCAGACCACTTGCCCTGCCGACCTGAGATCATAAATCAGGAAACAGATCATAGCCTGAGGATGTTCAGGGAAGTCAAAGGGGAAGCTTTAGATCCAGGTGGCCAGCTCAGCCCTGCCTACCACTCTCTCCCATCCTCCCTGTGCTGCACCCATACACAAGAGTCTCCAATATCCCTCCTACCACTGAAGCCCCAAACACCATGCTCTGGGACTAGAGGTGGGTAGGGGGCAGGAGAAAGGCCACATCCCAATTGCCCTACCCCATGGTGGCTGTCCTCAGCTAGTACTGGCTCACAGGAGTCAACTGTATACATCTCTCCCCAAATCCATGTTCACTGATAGCACATTGGTAGCTTGAAATTGGCCAGTGGGAATATTTACACCATGGAAATTGTCAAACACTACAGTGAGGGCTTATTTTTTTCCCCAAGAACTGATTGTCAAACATTTACCAGCATACCACTGACCCTATGCATGTTCCAACTACCTTCCAAAGGCTCGACGGGTTTCATGCCAGCCAGAGGATGAGGCGGTCAGGAGAAATGACTGCCCATGTGATTATCAGCAAAGCCACAACCATTTCTCCTTAGTGAGAAGGCAATCCTGAGCTCCATTTTTCCTCAGAGCTCTGATCATTACTTTGTGTATTATTGTATAGGAGGTCAAGCCCCCATGGGCATTTGCTTATTTATAACTTCAGAAAGTTTCTTTTGCAGAGGCTTTCATCTACAGCGGGCTGCATTTGATAGAAATATGGAAAATGGCCTGAACCTTAAATGACAAACAGATGAGGAGTTCCGAAGAAAATCACACATGTTTGAAGATCGTGTGCTTTCCCATGAAATATATATGGGATTTTTAATTGATGTTGACTCCAGCTCATGGTAACAGTTTTAGTTATATTAATGTGTGGGTTATAAGAAACAGTAGAGAAAGGAATGAGATCAGTGTGAACCCTGGAGAAAACCTGGCTTTCAGTGACCTCTCCTTCCCCCATGCCCATCCCCACCTGGAATCCACTCTCTCTTTGAAAAGGAAGCACTCCCTTGCCCAGCAGTTCCCTCTGACCACAGTGCGGTATGAACAGCCCCACCTGACCCTGCTTCTTCCCCATCCATGTGAGTTCCTAAAGGGACATCACTGCCTTTACATTTGGGGTGGTCATCAAAGCTGTTCTCCAAATATTCCAGCTGTCCACCTTTGGGACACAGGGTAGGAGTGTACCTCCTACCCACCCTGTTTTTGGCTGAGGCTACAGCACCAGCTCCACCTCCTAATGAGTTAGGATAGATTGTGACACTCATCATTTTCTGTAGCTGCTCCATCAGCCTGGGCTCCAGAAGACTACTGAGCCCCCCAAACCCTGAGGACAGGGGGAGTATGTGAGATCTAAACCTGTGTCCTTTGGGGCATTGAGATTTGAAGGCTGTTTTTTATAAGAAAACTCACCCTATCCTCAGTAGTAGTACAGCAGTTCCTGTGAAATTACCAAGGCTCAAGTGAGGCTAGGATTCAGCTGTAATCAGAGCAATGGCTCAGGAAATGTATGCTGAGGATCATGGACTCAAACCACTTTAAAAATTATAGAAGGGGAGACCTGCAGCATACGTTACAAATTTCCAGGCCAGCCCTTTCATTTCCCCCTGAGCAATCAGAGGCCAAGGGATGGGCATTTCTTGTTAATGGTGCCTTCGTATATCCTGCCCTTCCACTATGGAACTGTGTTCCCTGGATCTGATCACAATTTCTTGGGGCTTCTGTATCATCATAGTATAATCGCACTTCGTGGTTCATCTGATGAGCTCTGGAGTCAGGTGGACTGACCTCAGCTCTCAGCTCTGCACCTTACAGCTGCAGCCCTCGCCCAAGTCCCTTACAGCTGTTGGCCTCATGTTCAACAACTGCTGAGCTGGGATGGAAACAGGGTTGTTGGGATGGCATCTAAATGAGATCCACTTAGAATGCTTAGCGCCATGCCTAGAACCTGCAACAGTTCAATGGACATTTGCCGTTGGTGTGGCATTCTTGGTGTGCCCACAGTGGGCCACTCCCCGAGAGGAGAACTGAACAAGTCAGAATGTTTATTCAGTACATTTTAAATCTCCAAAAGAAAGGGGGCTTACTTTTACTGGAAACTAAAATGTACTAAGTGGATTGATGTATTGTTCTATTGTTTAGATAACTTCACTATTGTTTTGCTCAAATTGTTCAATTATCTCAGGTCTCCCTTTGCTTTAGCTATAAAGCCCAGGGCAATAACAACTGATTTATTAGACTTCATCTTACCAGGAGAGTGCAGTTTCTATTTTAGCAACAAAAAGGAGATATCCCTCAGAAGACTGGCAAAAGCCCAGGAAAGAATGAAATTGTTCATCTAAACCTCATTCAATCCTAAAATGCCAACTCAAGGATTGTTACTCAGGTAACTGTGCATGGCTGTGCATGCTGTTTGGATATCAGCAGGGAGAGAATCTAAATTACAAAACACTCTATGCATTTGCAAGACCGTTTCCTTATTTACTTTCTCTCTCTGGGTCTTCAGTGAGCTGACAACCATCTCTAGAATGTTTTTGGCAAAAGAAAAGTGCCAGCACTGGGATCCGACAGGAATTTAGCCACAGGTTGCCATTTCAAGGTCATTGAAAAGCACAAACCCAACCACCTCAAAAGGATTTCCTCCTTCTAGAGAAATTCCTTTCACACAGGGAAAGGACATCTTATCTCAACTAGAGACAAGACTTGAATTGTAAGAAACACTGTGAAAAGCAATATTTAATTGTTCCCTGGGTGTAAGCAGATTAGCTCCTGAAATGCAACTGATGGAAGGAGAGAACAGTGAGTGGTGTCTTGGGTTAGGGAAGGAAGGAAGGACACATGGAAAGGAATATGCTGAGGCTAATGTGCCAGATAATTTTTATCCACAATTTCCCCTGCCTCCAGCTTTATCCACAAGCTTCCCTAGGTCCAGACACTGAGTTCACGATCCAGCTAACTAACTTCAGCTACTTGAAGCTCTGGGATGTCTCACTAACCCATCACCACAGTCACCCAGTAACCGCAGAGCCAGAGGCCAGCCGAGCCGAACTAAAGCAGGCCCAGTGGCCACAGCAGGAGGCTTACTTCTCCTCAGGGCTGTCTGCATTCCTGTTTTTCCTGACCTCGATCCACAGCTTCCTGCCCTCACTGGGACAAGGCTTAGGGAATCACCCCTTCAGAGACTGGATTTCAGGGCCAAGCAGTGTTCTTAGGCCTCAAGCAGCAGAAGGATGGGACTGGGTGGAGCAGAAGGAAGAAAGGCAGGGAGTGTTTCCACTCACACTGAGGTGTTACAGATTTCATGCTCTAGCTTTTTATTTTCCTCAAAGAGGGCGGTGCTTGGTCCATGAGTCAGCTATGTCAGCCTTGGCTGGTCCTGAACTGGGCTTCTTCACGCACCTGTGTTCAGCTGGGGTTTGGCTAGCCCAGGATGGCCTCAGTTGAGAGGACTTGGCTCTCCTCCACATGCTTCTCACATTTCTCCAGCAGGCAGGCTAGCGTAGGCACATTCTCATTAGAGTGGCAGGGGTCCAAGAGAAAAAGAAAAGATACACAAACCCTTTTTCAAGCCTCTACTTATGTCAAGTGTGCTACAGTCCCATTGGCCAATGAAGAATTATGGCCAAGCCCAGAATCAGAGTAACAGGAGTTTACAAAGTTACAGGACAAAAGGAGTAGATATAGGAGGACATTACTCGGGACCATTAATGAAATCGCTCTACCAAAGCTTCCATCCTTCATTTTGGAAGACTCTCTCAAATGTCTCATGATCCTTGCTGTCAATTTATATTTAAGAGCCAGGCAATGGAAAGCTGATTGGAAGCTCTGTGTGGAAAGGCAGGGCTTGTTGATAGCTGGAGTTCCCTGTAAGGCCCCCAATGTCAGTGTCTTTTTTCAGGGACATTTGATTTCTCTAGAGGAAAGTTCTCTGATCTCCTGCCTTGAGTGGGGTAGAGCACAGAGCCTGCTCATAGTTCTGAGAGCAAGTCAAAGGGATAGGCTATGGGCAGCATAGTCTGGTACATACATGTTCACATAACACTAGCTTTCAGCTCCAAATCCCTGTGTCCAGTGTCCCAGAATCCAGGGCTTCCCAGATTCCTTTTTGCTAGAGATTAAACCTTTGGACTTGAATGGGCAAAGAAGAGGGTATGGTGGAAAGAAAGGTGGCAAGGGGTAGTTGTCTGGCTGTGCTGGATTGATAAGGTGGCTTAGGGGTCATCCACAGTCCAACTGCTCTGCATATAGATTTTCAACCAACCCTCCATGTTACCTGGGGTATCTGGTGCCTCTAAGCACTGAGCCTCTTGGGGTTCTATGGAGAAATCAGGGCATTTCTCTGTGGGATTCTTGCTCCATAAACACTGATGTTCCAACTTGAAGCTGGCTACTTCTGGGGACCCTGGATGTGGTTTGGGAAGAGGAGAGGCAGATGACTCATATTTTCTTTATATTTTAATATTACTGGATTTTAAAGGGCATGCACATATTTCCATGATAAATATGAATTTAATTTTAAAAGAAAGGCAGATATAAGGGTAAGAAGAGTTTTTGACATTTTTGCTTGGGGGCAGAATCCAGTCTGAACCACTGAGTTACCTAGTTCATTTGGAAGCTGAGGACTAAGCAACAATTAGTTCAAACACTTCTCCACATCTATCTACCTTTCTGGAGAAAAAGTAGCACTCGCCAACCTTATTCACACCATAGCACATACAGAAGTTGATAATATTTATAAACCACACTGATTACTCATGGCCAAAGGCAACTTGGGCTAATGACTGTGGCTCAGGCTGCCCCATATCCTTCCCAGGCACCCCAAGGATTGAGGGGTGCAATAACTAGGCAGCCTGTAATTCATTCATGGCATGCTACTCAGGAAGCTCTGCCTCAAACTATCCGTGGTAACAAACCCACGTTTTCCTTTATTTCTAATCCATGGCAGACCAATACACCTGCTACTGCTCATGGCTGGAAACAAAGCTCAGACCATAGGCCATCAGCACCCAGAGACTGCCTCTCCCCACCTCAGTGAGACAACCTGGTCATATACTCAGGTGTCACAGCAACGTCAAGCAGCCTTAAGTGTTTCTAAACACTTCTTCTCATTTTCTGAATTTATCTTACCATGGACCAGTAATAAAGAGCTCACAGACAGGCACCACTGCGCAGACCACATTCAATTTTCTAAGACTGTTTCCCACCCAAGAAAATCTGAAAACCTTAAGGTCATTTTAGATCATGAATGCTTACAGTTTTTCTTTGTCTGTTTTCCTTTTATCTATTCTATTTTATTCCAGTCAGCTTCACATATCAAAAGTCACCCCCACAAGCCTTGTTGAGACATTCCTCTGCTACAGGGAATTAATTCAAACTCCTCATTTTGCAAATGAAGATACTGAGGGCTAGAGAAGTTAAGTGACTTTCCCAAAGTCACACATCTGGTTCCTAGCAAATCTCTGAATCCGCCTTGATGTTTTTGTCAGTGACTACAATCTGATCAGAAATAGAAATGTACATTCTTGTTATTAAGACTCTTTTGTAAATAACCAATGTGACATTTGGTAATGCTAATGTCTTAACTTCCAGGTATCATCTAAAATGAGAACAGAGCTGCCAGATTCACATTTGGAGTGTACAAGTGTGGATGCTTCTCCAAGAGCTCCAGAGTTCCAGTCCCACAAATAGAGGCACTACTTCAGGAAAGGGTCAGGAGGCCAGAACTTCCCTGGCAGAGTAGACAGATACACTTGACAATGGACACAAAACCATGTCAATTGCAGCCACTGTTCAGGTCCCCAGGTTCCACCTGTTTACAAAAGCTCTAAACAAGCTAGAACACATTCAGAGGAGAGTCTACAATCCTTGAAGAAAAATTGAAACACTAGGAGATGGTCAGGCTGGAGAAGAGACAATTCAAGGAGTCGCAAGAGCTCTTTACAGACATCTGAAGGGTTGTCACACAGCAGATGAATTTCACTTATCCAAGTGGCCCCAGAAGGTCGCTCTAGAAGAAGATGTGTAGAAATGTCTCCTCTATGTGCAGAAGAACTTTCTAACAATGACAGCTGCTCAATGATGGATTTATTGTTTTGTAAGATAGTGAGTTCCCTGTCAACTGAGTTATTCAAACAGGGATATTTGGAGAGGTATCAAATATCACTAGGTAAAATACAGGATGCCCAGTTAAATTTGAATTTCAAATAAGCAATGAATACTTGTTTTAGTATATGTCCCAAAAATTACCTGGGTATTTGTCATCTATTTGAAATTCAAATTTAACTAGGTATCCTGTATTTTTATTTGCTAAATCTGGCCATCCATTTCTGGACTGTAATTTTTTAATATTTATAGGAAGTTATGCTGAGACAGTCAGGCTGGTCTAAATAAAAAACATAATTTTTTCTAAAGAAAAACTGCCCTCCCAAGTCTCTTAGAGCTAATACAAACTAGCCTGGTGTCCAGCCGGACTGTCATTACAGAGCTCAATAAAATGGATCCTCTTCCGCTCTGGGTGATTGAGAGCTGCAGGGCTTCCTCATGCAACAATGAGAACTTGTCGGTTTTGTTTAGCAAACATAATGTGTGACATCGGGAGCACCCCTCCATTGTTTATATTTGGCTGCACTGCCAGCCAGGGGCAAGGCCGGTGGCTCCAAGGCCAGGGATCCTGTTAGAAAGTAAGCAAAGACCATAGGTGTTCCCTGGAGAGAAGACAGAAGAGCCAATCAGAAAGCAATTTGTGCAAAATACCACTGCTTCCACCCAAGACCCACCACCACCCTGCCTGGGCCATCGTGGGGGGAGACCCCCACCTTCTGGTCTCTACCCCTGACCCCTACTCCTTGCACTGCACCCTCAACTCAAGCCCTGAGTCTGTTTCTTGGTCTGCTCTGTCAGCCGGCCTCCCACATGGTCAAGTTAAAAGATCCTAGACTGAAGTAGAAGGGATCAGGAAGGGAATTCTGAATTTCCTGCCTTTCACCAGTCTAAGCCAGATGCTTGTCTCTCACCAGCTTCCCACAGAGGAGGCACACCATCCGCACTCTGCCAAATGGTTAATGTTGTAAAAGCTTCCAAAGGCTCAGGGTCTTCAAAAGAGCAGCAGAAAAAGAAGCAAGCCTAAAATTGCGTGTCCGTTTCACTTAGCTCTCCCACACCTAGAGCCCCTGCCTAGAAATGCTCTGCTGCACCTGAGTGCCGTTCTCCCGAGGACTTAGGATGGCAGCCCCCGACACAGCCACGGCTGCTCGGCCCGTCGACGGGGGGGCATTCCAGCTCAGAACTGCTCCCAACATCCAAAAGAACAAAGGCTGGATGGAGGAAGCACCCTGCTTTGTGGGGGTTTGAAGGGGGGCAGGCACACAGTTTAACCTGCAAATGGCCGGATCCGTTCATTAAACAGGCAGGCTGGGAAGCAGGGGAGGCTGCCTGGCAAGCCGATGTGATCCAGAATCCTCATTCGCTTGCTCCAAAGCAAACTGATGGTGAGCAGCCCTGAGTCTAAACCCATGGACTTCACAGCTGGGGCCATGCTGAAGAGCAGAGCTGGGCATGTGTGCAAATCAGCAGAGCTGAAAATAGACTGGATTCATCTTCTATCTATCTGAGCAGCTGGCTTGGTTTGGCTAGGACAGAGATGGCTGCAGGTAGCCACCTCACTGAAATAGCTGTTTATCTGCTGTTCCACAGAGGCCAGAAAGCCAAAATTCCAACTTTATTCCATTAACCACCTGGAAATGGAAAATGAATCAGAAAGAAGTTTGAAGTGAATACTTCCATGCTTATTCGAGATCTGCCCTAGAGCAGGTGATTGGCAAACACAACAGCAATCCATCTGGGCTGGATTTCCCAGAGGACACCTCAAAGAAGCATTTCTTTTAATGCTGTGATTGTGCCCAGGAATGACTATTTTATCCAGCTTCAGCTAGGCACTTCCAGCTGACTCGCCAGAGAATTCATGTGTCGGATGGAGGGAGACACAGAAGGCCAGAGCTCTTGCTCCCTGCTGGTTTCTCTAGTGATGCTGAGGTTGGCCAGGAAGATCCTCATCCACATCCTTATGCAATCTGATTCTATGCCCTATCCCTCCCCACCCCAAAATAAAAGCCTTACTTTCCACTGTCCCCCTCCCAAGTCATATTGGTCAGTGTAAAAACATCATGATCCTGTCATTACAAAAGGGAAACAAGTGTCTCCCTGCATCAGCCTACCACCATTCATGCAAAAATAAAATGATTTTAAAAGAAAAGCAAGAGAGAAAGAAGTGAGAGAAGGGAGGGGAAGTGGGTGGGATGGGTAATGGGAAAGTGGGCAGGAACTGGGAGAAGGGGAAGAAAGGAGGAGGAGAAAGTAGGGAGAAAGAAGAAAGGATGGGGGAGGTAGACTGTCAGAAGACAAATAGAGTTAGAACTCTGTTCCCCCTCAACTCTTCCTTCCCGGGAATCTAAACAGTTTCACCTCTAAAAGGCAGGGACACCTCCAACTCTAGGGCAGTCCAGGGGCTACAGCATTCCAGCCTCCTAGCCTCATATGGGAACAAAGAGGGAAGGGCATGAAAGAACCACCTTGCAAAGCCACTGGTGGCAAAGGGGCTGTGGAGGGGGCAGGGCAGGGCACTGGAGATCCCAAGACCCAGTGCAGAAGTGGGGTATAGTTGGCTCAGGGCAGTTACCCCATGAGGTCACCAATGTCATTCTCTGGGCTTCCTCCCTCTGGAGTCTCACATTCTTTGGGGATCTTGTCTTGTTCTTTTCACTGACTTCTTGCTAATAGGATCTCCCATAGGTTTTGCCGCCCTGGGACACCACTGCAGGAGACCCAACCGACAGTCCCTGGTTGAGAGCTATCGAAAACTGGAGTAAAGAAAGGCATCAGCGAAAGCAGCATGAGTAGTCCTGTGTCCAGAGCTGTCCTTCATCAGGAGAGAAGGGATTTGAGATGTTCCAGGCAACTTCTCCCCCATCCCCACACCAAATTGCCACTCTTAAAATTGCCACCCTGCCAGAAATTCCACCATCTAACCATCCACAGTGCCTGGTGCCTTATTGTGAACTGGCTTATCTGATTGCACAGGAAGAGAAAGAGGTTTATACCTAGGCCCTCCCTGCTCAGGAGGTTGTAAGGCCTTGAGCCATATTTGTGTGTGTATGTGTACCTGTGCACACACATACATACATACCTTACACCCACACATGGTTTTCCAATTACTGTGGCTGCATAGCAAAGAATAATATTTCATGACACAGGAAAAGCATATGAAATTCATATTTTAGTGTCCATAAGTAAAGTTTAGTTGGAACATGACCACACCAGTTCATTTACATATTGTCTACAGCTGCTTTCATGCTACAACGGCAGAGTTGAGTAGTTGCAACAGAGACCTTTGGCCTGCAAAGCCCAAAATTTTTACTATCTAGTCCTTTACTGAAAATCTTGCTGGCCTTAAATCTACCCAACTTACAGCACCACCTCATCTCTCAGGAAGAAGCCATATGCATTTCTACACGATCTCCTAGACTCTCTTCCCTTCCAATTCGAAGATCCTCAGTTGATTTAAATCTACCACTCCCTTCCCTCTGCCCACAAAGCCCTTTACAATTGCTTCTGTCTACACTGAACTTTTCCTTTCTCTAAAACTCACCTGTTACACTACTAGTTATGACAATTTACTATGTTGTGGTTTTTATGTTCCATTGTGTTATTGTTTTAAGCTTCTTAAGGTAGATTCTGTGTGTTACTCAATTTAATCTATATGGCTTTGGCTCTTACTATGTGCAAGGCAAACTGGGGGATTTGAGGAAGCTTAAGGCATTATTTCTGCCTTTATGGATTTGCAATCTGGTGATGCTGGAAAAATAAATTTTATGATGTTCCAAAATATACACATACATGTGTCAAAGAGAGGTGGGGGAAGGGAGGGAGAGAGGAAGTGGACATACAGAAGACAGAAAGGTCTTAACCAGAGGGAAAAAAGGACAAAAGGACAAAAGGAGTGGGAGCCAAATGCAGAACCAGCAACCAGCATGCCTCACGGGTCAGCAGAGGGTGGTGAAGGTAACAGGAAACAAAAGTCACCCCTGGGTCAGTTATCCCTTCCCACTGAAGAGTATCCTTCCAGCTAGAAACTTGGAGTTCTGATATTCTCTCAACAGAGAAAGAGATGTTTCCTTACCCTTACATGTATTATGCAGGACCAAGGGGAAGAAGTAGATTGACAAGTACAGGGAGTCGGGCTTAGCTGCAATGTGAAGAACTGATATCGAGTTGTCCAAAGATGGAACAGATTGCCTTAGGAGAATGCAAGAACCCTGCTACTAAGAGAGGTTTAAACATGTACTGGATGCCCACTCAAAGAGAATACTGGCAATGGTTGGACTAGATTTTGCTGCCCAAATATATTATCCCCAGACCAGCACCATCTGCATCACCTGGGAGTCTGTGAGATGCAGACTCTGAATACCACACCAGAATTACTGAATCAGAATCTCCCAGAATCTAGTTATTAGAATTAACCGGATCTCCAAGCAATTCATAGGCATATTAAAGTTTGAAAAGCATGGTCTGGGCAATCTTCAAATTTCCTTCCAACCCTGACCATTTCACCCTCAAAATTAGGAGCTAGGACTCCTTGAGAGAGAAGACATTAGCACTGTTATTGTAGATAACGTCTTTGGTGCGTCTTTAGAAGAGATTCTCCCAAGTTCTCCAATACTATTATCATAGGCATTATGTTTAAGGATTGAGGAAATTTAGGAAATGTCACAAACAAGGCCTTCTAAATGGTGTATCATTATAGTCATTTGAGTTTTCATTTGTGCTCAATTGCAACATGCTAATTACACCAACCAATGCTTTCTTGACTCATGTCAGACCAAAGTGACATACTCAGTACAGTGAAGAGGGGCCCCATGGCCTATTTTGATCCAACTCCAGGAGAAAGCCCAGTTACTGGGAACCTCTGTAATCCTAGCATTTAACATCTTGTAGCCTATTGCATGCAAAATACTATCCAAGTATAGTTTCCACATTCTCAGTACCAAAAGGAAAAAGGAAAGCAAAGGATGTGTGCAATCCCTTCCCAGTCTCCCCACCCCCACCCAAATTGTATTCTGCACACATGCTGAAGCATTAGCATCGGCTGATTTGGAAGGAATATTGGAAATGAAGTGATAGCAGAGTAAATGTCAATGCATTCAGTATGACACCGTGAGCACCCGAACTTAAACAGCTTCATCATTGTGGCATTTACTGTATCCTGAAATAATATTAATCCCACTGTTGTCCTTCCTGATGGAACCATCCATGAATATGGTTTATGGGCCTGGCCAAAGTGATAATAGGTTAAAAGAACAGCCTATCCAGTGTTCCACTAAATTAAGGTCGCTTCATGGAATTTAATGAAACAAGTGCTGCATGGGGTTTTCAAAGGACGTTCTTATAATTCATGTCTATTTAGGGCTCCTGATAACCAGAAACCTAATTTCTTAGAGTAAAACAGCTTTTTGTAAAGCCTGGTCATATAGAAGAATAAAAAGGAAAAAACTTTAAAGGGCAATAATCAGACCTCAACTGTAATATTTTGTTATTTCAAATCCAAAGTTCAAACAAAAAAAGTTGAGAGGGAGGCAATGAGACATTTTGAATAAAATCAAATGTGAAAATTAAATAGATCCATATGTCATTCTGCAGTTGAGTGCCGAAATAAGGCTCTTGTCCTACTCACTTCCTTTAACCACACACCTAGCAAAATAAAAGGATCTTGAGGAATAGAAGGCTACAACATGCTGAAAATGATGAGAATTGAAAGAACTGCTCAGACTTTGAGAATGATAGAGGAAGACAACAACAAATGATCCTGCACCCCTATTTCCATTCCACTCACCAAGGCTAAACTGTGTTAAAGGGTTTAAACCGTCTTTAAAAAGCCAGAACCTCGGGTTCATATCCCTGACGTATAGGAACATGCCATCGCTGTTGCTGAGGACTGGACTAAGCATATCAAACAACCTCAGATATTTATTTAGCATCCAGTATGGGTAGGTAGGACTTTTCATCTATGTTTTGAGGGAAAGGCATATCCCAAAGACATTTATTGAGTTCTTTCTGGACTGTGCCTTTTTTCTTGTTCCCTACCACCAAGACTTAATCTTTTTTGTTAGAGTGGGGGTGGGAAACTCAAATGCCAAAAAGAGCCAGACAGGTAACTTAAATCGGTGGAGTAGGTGAAACAGACAATAGGGACCAGTTGGGACTGTGTTCAGTGGAGGAATATTTGTCCCATTGGTAAGGAAATGCCAGTATTGAGCTCTGGAAAATTACTTCCATGAAGGAATGTAGATTTAGTGTTGCTAAATTTTCTGATTTTTCAAGAGATTCCAGAACTTCAATTTTTTATTGAAATGGTCTTGAGCAGCACAGTTTTTAAAAATTAAAAAAAAAATAAATTACAGGCCAACATTTTGTGGGCTGTGGCCCTGACTCAGCCTGGTGTCAGATGTTTGCACAGACAGCAATATAATTTAGGCTTTGAGGCAGAGAATTGAAACAGGGAAATAGTAAAGCAATATTAAATATAAACCCAAAAAAAACACATGTAAGAACAACAATGCAGAAAGACACAATTTATTTTATCACATTAAATAAAGAGAAGTCACTTCTTTACTACATAACCCACTTTCTCTCTGCACTGGGTCTCGTGCAATGACGTCAATTTCAGTTAACATTGCTTCATATGCAACCTTAGTAAAGATCCTGGAGTCAGGATTATTTTCTCCAACTTTGAAACAAGTAGGGAGGGTCTATAGCTACCTACCGCCTTCTACGAGATTCTTGCTGTGAGTCTCCATGAAAAAGGTGTCCTTGCCTCCTCTGACTGGCAAAAGTCTATTCTGAGCTGCACTTTTTCACTAAAAATTTGTGGTGATTATCTCTCTAGGTTGATCTCATAAAGTTACATCTCTCAAGACAAAACTGGGTTAATTACCCAGAAAGTTGGCTGTCCTTTAAGGGCCCAACTCACTCTGACCCAGAAGCCACATGTCTGATGTATTCAGCACAAGTTCCCAGGGTGGCCTCCACATCCCCATCCCGGGCATGGCAGGATGACCTAGTTTTTCTGCCTCTGAAAATGTAAAAAGCATAGTGTGCTCAAAGACAAGTGCCCCAGTGACTGCTGGGAAGCTCTCCCCTGACTGTAAACCAGGCAGAAAGCTATAACAAGAGCAAGCACTAGCCCCAGCAGAGGGTAAGAAAGGAGAAAATGGCAGAGCAGCTGTGCAGGCCTTAGAGGATTGGAACAGAACGAGATCTCCAGCTGCCTGGATTTTCCAGGAGAAAGCATAACATCCAAGTGAAGATCAAGAGCCTTCCCTTCACCACACACAGCCAGGCTCAGGCTTGTCTTTTCCCTGACACAATGGATCTCAGCCACCTCCCTCCATATCCTTCTCCTATGAGCTTATAGTAAGTACAGTCTGTACTGTGTGACTCCTTGTCTGAGCTCAATAATGAGCTTTATAAGAAGAGATTATATTTGTAATACCTGTTGATTGTCCTCACAGAGCTAACACTGAGCCCTGAGCATAAGTGGGGCTCAATTAATGTTTATGGAAGGAAGGGAAGAAGGGAATTGTCCACCAACATATAAATGTCAAACTCAGCCACAGAGGGAAGTTCCACAGCATAAAGGACATAGTCAGAAGCAGAAAAATTGACACACAACCGATCAAATAACAAATAGTTGGTAACACGATTTTTTTGGAATTCTGTTTAGGCCAACATCCCAAGCTCCTGATCACAATAGCCTGGAGTGAAACGCCCATGTGACTTTTATACCGGCTTGCAGTCCAGCCTTAGTACCTTCTTAGAATATGTGTTTGGATCCAATCATAACAACAAAAAACTATTAAGATAGAAAATATGTCCCCCGGAAAATTTTCAAATAATTGCTTCTTGACAAAAATATACATTTACCTTCCAATCATGCCAGAGCTCACTGGTTTCTGGTGAATCTAAAAGAAAGTCATTAATGACATAACTTTTGGGGACCTAACAAAATCATAAAAAAAGACGGCATCTCATTTGGCAAGTATGAGAATATTTCCTCAGTGCAATCCAGTTAACGTTCTAAGGATCCCCGACTCAAGAGGAATCAATGTGATGTCCAAGTAACGTCCCACAGGTCAGGTCAGGCCTGCCTGCTCCTCCCTACCACACTGGCTCAGGTTCTCTTCCTCTTGCTCCTAGTAACGAACAGGAATCCACAACACCTCTTTGCCTTCATCCTCTACTTTCCTACCTTCACTTCAATCAAACTGTAGTATCTACTGCTCCCTAGAAAAATACCACCCTTCTCTGGGTTAATGACTCTGCTCAGTTTATTATTTTTCTTACAATGTTTCTCCTCTCCTTTCCCGCCAACTTTCCACACCAGGCTCCATCCCCATCCATCAAAGTTCAACGTAAAAGTCTTTTCTTCTGGGAAACCTTTCCTGATCATTCCAAAATCTCCCCCAAACGATTACACCACCAGTCAACTCATTAGACTTGAATTCCAGGCATTTTTATTCTTATTTCCCTTTCTAGATTGGAAGCTCTTTAAACGATCACAAGGGTGTTGCTAATCTCAGAGATCTGAGGCATCTATTTTCCTTATCTTTATGACTCCTGTTACCTAATTAACACAATGGCTGTACAAAGAGCTGCTCAAAAAATATTTGTTGACTTACAATGAATTCCATTATTGTATTCCTCTAATAAATATGAACAGGTTGTAATGCCTTAGAAGCAGCGGAAATAAGAGCAGGATTCCATTCCCAGACTTCAATTTTTCTACCCAACGCAGGATCACCAGAGTTCAACTGATGATGCAGAAGGTCTCCTTTCATCCCACATTTACACTAAAAGTCAAAGTGAGTCAAAGTGCCCAAAAGAAGGGGCTCTGATGAGGTATAAGTGGACATCTCCAGAAAGGAATCCATAGCCACAGAGATCATATATCTGGGCATGAGAAAATGTCCAAAACATCACTGTATACTATAGATATGTAATGGGCCTCTGTTATTTTTGCTAGATTATATCCACTTTCTCCCTTTTTCTTTTGCCCCCATGAAACATTTCAGGTGGAACCAATGCCCCTTTCTCAGGCTCCCAGAGGGGTGAGGGGACCTAAAACCAGAATGGGCTGAAGGAAATCAGCTCTAGACATTTGCTGAAACATCAGTCAAGAGCTGCTCTCTACTAGTATTACCAAGCTGGTAGAATATATACCTGGAGCTCCTGGTGGTCACTTTTTCCACCATGTGAAGAGTGCCTTCCTAAGAATGAGACAATGTAGAGAAAATCAGAACTGAATGGTCAGAAAAAACAACAACAACAACAATGTCCTTTCACTATCATAATGCGAACTTACACTATTCTTTTCCCTCTATCCCTCTCTCCCCTCCCCACCCTGAAGCCATTAGGTTTCTGTCACTCACAATCAAAAGAGTTCTGGCTAAAACAGTGAGAAGGACTCTGCACTAAGAGGCAGGCTGTTCTGCTAACTATTGACCCCAGAGCCAATCACCTTATCTCCTGAGACTCTTCATCTGGCCACATGAAGCCATTGAACTGGATGGATTCCTGAAGTTCCAGCACTGACATCCTATGAATTCTAAGAAAGAACATAATTTAACAGTTCATCTGCCATACTGTGACAAAGCCCAATATTTCTGTGCCATCTTTGTCTTCAATAGTAATTTTTCTCTTGATGACATCACAAGTGTCTACCGCTTAATTCTTCACTGGGGAATCTTGGAATCCTAGCACTAGTCTGGAAGAAAATTATTAAAATCTAGCTTGGTTGCAGCCAATCAAACGGTGCTGGTCCTAGTCCTTATTCGGACAGAATCTGATGAGCTGAAATCTGACTGTGCCTCCTTGGCTAACTTCATGATCATTCAAAAACAAGTTACAGTCCCCAGTCACTGAGCCACGGCCAAGGACTCAGCAGCCTCCCCCTGGAGCCCCCTCGCTTCGCGACGCTCCGTCCCCTCTGCCTGCCTTCTCCCGCCACTGCCTTCCGCAGGCCGTTTCCACCAAGGAAAAGGAATCATATGGTATGTCCGCTATCCAGACCCCTTTGCTGATACAAGTAAGAGTGATGACCTGCTTCCTGGTGGGACTGAGGATTATATCCATATAAGAATTCAACAGAGAAACAGCAGGAAGACCGTTACCACTGTCCAAGGGATCGCTGATGATTACGATGAAAAGAAACTAGTAAAGGCAGTCAAGAAGAAATTTGCCTGCAATGGTACTGTAATTGAGCATCCAGAATATGGATAAGTGATTCAGCTACAGGGTGACCAGAGCAAGAACACATTGCCAGTTTCTTGTAGAGATTGGACCGGCTAAGGACGACCAGCTGAAGGTTCATGGGTTTTAAGTGCTTGTGGCTCACTGAAGCTTAAGTGAGGATTTCCTTGCAATGAGTAGAAAATTTCCCTCTGTCCCTTGTCACAAGTTTAAAAACCTCACAGCTTGTATAATGTAACCATTTGAGGTCCGCTTTTAACTTGGACTAGTGTAACTCCTTCATGCAATAAACTGAAGAGCCATGCTGTCTAATCTTCAACTCCCTCATTTAAACAGAGGTCAAGCATTAGGCGCCTGGCAGTTTCCAGCCTGAAACAGCAATAATGTGATGTTTCAGCCACGCCCAAAAGCCCAAGATCACAGACAGCTATGTTTGGCCAGAAGCTCTTTGGCCCTACCGCTGCAGAGCTCCGTGCCCTGAGAGAGTCACCACCTGACCAGCCCTCGGTGGAGCTGAGAAAAGATGGGGTAAGGCACCACAGCAGCAGTAGCACACAAAGGGAGCCTTTTGGTAGTAAAAGAAAGATCCCTGGGTGTCTCCAAGCTTCTCTCTAATGAGGTGACAGGACATCTGGCTTGCCACCAAGGTCTTTGTTCTTTCTGAGCAAGCATAATATCGTAGGTAAGGGTTGTCCAAACGAAGAGCCATCAGAATGAGAAGCCAACCTTCTATCAGAGTTAAACTTTTGACAAGGGAACAAATTTCAAATTGATGTGTTGGTCATGTTAGCTAGCTGTAGAGCTTGCATTTTATTAGCAACAGCTGCCCAATGCCATGTGAAGTAAAATTGGTTTCTGGGTTTCCCTCCCCGCCTTCAGTTTCAATGTTATGTAATGTATTTATACTCTTATTTAAATAAAATTTGTTTTCAAAAAAAAAAAGGTTACAGAAGCAACCAAGATGCCCTTTGATACATAGAGAGATAAACAAACTGTAGTATATCCATCCAATGGAGTATTATTCAATGATAAAAAGAAATGAGCTATCAAGCTACAAAAAGACATGGAGGAAACTTAAGTGCATACTGCTTATGAAAGAAGCCAGTCTGAAAACGCTATATACTATATGATTCCACCTATGTGACATTGTGGGAAAAGCAAAACTACAGAGCCAGTAGAAAGATCAGTGGGTGTCGAGGTTAGAGGGAGGAGGGGAGAGATGAATAGGTGGAGCACAGGGCATTCTTAGGCATACAACTATTTTGTATGATGGAAATGAGACATCATGCATTTGTCAACACCCAAAGAACCATACAACATAAACAGTGAACCATGATATATATTATGGACTTAGTTAATAGGAACGTATCAATATTACTTCATCAATTGTAAGAAATGTACCATACTAATGCAAGATGTTACTAGTGGGAGAAACTATGGAGCTGGTGAGAGGGTGCATATGGGAACTCTGTGCTTTCTGTGCAATTTTTCTATAAACCTAAAAGTGCTCTAAAAAATAAAGTCTATTTAAAAACAACAACTACAAAAAATAATTACTTAATTCTTAGTCTCTCCTAGGCTTTGTTCTTCACTTCTTGGGGAAAACACAGGAAAAGATGGTCTTTGACATCCAATCTCCTACAGTTAGTTGGGAAGACAAGTTATATAAAGGACAGTGTAATATCACTGCTGGCAGTGCAGTCAACAGCACCCTGCAGATCGGCACCGTTTTTCCTTCCTCTGAATTTCGGAGCAAGGTACAATGTGTCCCTCTCTGAAACTGAAGCCAAGACGGACAGCATCTGCAGAAGTAATCCACTTTGTTCTGTCTCACTTGGCCCACACACTTGCCTTTGAACCATAAACCCCCTCCAGCCACTCACACACACAATTTTTTCTGCCTCCCTCTACTTCTTTCCATGTGTCTTCTGGTTTCTTTTTCCTTTCTGAACCTCTCCCACCCCTTCCTTCCTCCCCTCCCCTCCCCCTGTGCTTTTCTATAGAAACAGGCCTCTAATGTGACACCCTGGGGTCTGAGGCATTGAGGGGTGGGCAGGGGGCTGGAGGCATAAGGATGAGTTCTTTAATAACACTTAATGAACAATAAACACAATCCAGCCCAGCCAAACTGATACTTAGCTATGAAGTACCCAGTCAATGGCCCATCTGTCATATTGTTAAGACCTTTAGAAGTTGTTTAACAAAATGTTAAATGAAATGACATTCAGCAGGCAGCAAAATGCTTGACTGCCTAATGCAAACCAAAAGAGCTGGCCTGGTGGCAGTGTTTGATACAATGCCTTGTGTTCCCCTCCCAGGAACCCAAGAGCTTGAGGTCTCCTTGCCTGTCACTTCCTATCTTGGCAAAGTGAGGACACGATTTCTATCGGTAAGGAGGCTCCAGCCAGTGAGGCACTTTTCTGAGGAATCATGACTGAGACGGAGCACCTAGTGTAAAGCCAATAAGAAGAAAAAATATAATAATTCATCTGGGATTTCATTCTCTCCCCATCCTTGTCACCAACAGATCCTACCTCTCTCTCTCGGTTTGCCTCAAGGGGGTAAAGCAGGGGAGGTAATGAGAGTTGACTTTTTCTAAGAGCTGAAATATGAAGTCAATTACCAAGAAGAAGATTTCCAGCAAATTGGCTCCTGATAGCTCACATTTATCAGCTTTAGATTTGCATAGTTGGGAGGAGAGTTTCTCTGTTTTGGTCCAGATAACCAACACAGTATCTGTTCAGCAGGATATGAAAAACTTACTCAACTTGCCTTCAGCCCTTACGGCCGAAATTAAAGGCAATAAGGAACAAGTCACACCAAGAACTGTTTTAAGGAGAGGAGGGAAAAAGGTAAAAACAAAACAAAATAAAATAAAACAAAAACTTTCCCCTTTGGCTCATGGTGTGAATTCTGAAAACTCCCTCGTGTGGGGTTATACAAAGAGATGTAACCTCTTTGTGAAGACAAAATGCCTCACTGGAGAGTAGGTTCCCACGTCCTTTCATTTTCTACCTCTTCCTCAACTCAACAATTCCCTGTCCTCTACCCTATATTCAAACACTTTGTAACTGTGAGTTAAGAATTAACAAATAATTATGATTACTGAATCTTTAAATAGTTGCTTTCCTACTTTCTCATATATTATAAAATGGCCAAAGGGAAATGTTTGAAGTTGCTGAACTGTGGCCCAGCTGCCTTGATCTTTGATAATGATTTTATAACTATATAGCATTTATCTTGTGATTATAAAACTTGGGACTGGCCCCACTTATACCTTCTTATCCTGTTTTGTTTTGTTTTTTTTTTTTTTATTAAATTCAGTTTTATTGAAATACATTCACACACCGTACAATCATCCATGATATACAATCCTCTGTCCACAGTATGATAACATAGTTATGCGTTCATCACCACAATCTATCTCTGAACATTTTCCTTACATCAGAAAGAACCAGAACAAGAATAAAAAATAAAAGTGAAAAAAGAACACCCAAATCATCCCCCCATCCCACCCCATTTGTCCTTTAGTTTTTATCCCCATTCCTCCACTCATCCATACACTAGATAAAGGGGGTGTGATCCACAAGGTCTTCACAATCACACTGTCATCCTTGTAATCTACATTATTATATAATTGTCTTCAGGAGTCCAGACTGCTGGGTTGGAGTTTGGTAGCTTCAGGTATTTACTTCTAGCTATTCCAACGCATTAAAGCCTAAGAGGTGTTATCTATATAGTGCATAAGAATGTCCACCAGAGTGACCTCTCGACTCCATTTGGAATCTCTCAGCCACTGAAACTATTTCGTCTCATTTTGCATCCCCCTTTTGGTCAAGAAGATACTCTCAGTCCCACGATGCCGGGTCCACATTCATCCCCGGGAGTCATACTCTGCGTTGCCAGGGAGATTTACACCCCTGGGGGTCGGGTCCCACGTAGGGGGGAGGGCAGCGAGTTCACCTGTCGAGATGGCCCAGTTAGAGAGAGAGAGGGCCACATCTGAGCAACAAAGAGGTACTCAGGGGGAGACTCTTAGGCACCATTACATACAAGTTTAGACTCTCCTTTGTGGTAATGAGCCTCATAAGGGCAAGTCCCATGCTCGAGGGCTCAGCACATCAAACCGCCAGTCCCAGTGTTTGTGACAGCATCAACACTAGTCCAGGTGAGGATGTCCAACACATCCGCACCTTCCCCCAGATCCTCGGGGCTGGGGAGGGGGAGGCTGTAAATATATTTTTTATTGTCTGCCCAAATTACTCTAGGATGTGTCACTATTTCACTCCAGC